>NC_141610.1:51236170-51836170 GCF_047967505.1 Dipteris shenzhenensis | reverse complement strand
TTACATGCAGCCTATTGCTTCGACTAGAGAAAGCAAGGTGGAAGAAATGGTTTGACCACAAGTTCAAGAACAAAGACCTTGAGGAGGGAGACCTAGCACTCCTCTATAGTGTCCGCAACACCAAACGTAAACTTAAATACAGGGGCATGGGCCCCTACCGTGTAGTGGAAATTACTCCAAAAGGCGCATGTCGAATAGCTACCTTGGATGGAGTGGAGATGGACGGCTACCTTAGCGGTAGCAAATTGAAAAGATACTATGACCACCTCACCTTGCAGACCCTCTAGGCCATCCATGGGGAAATGGAGCTCAAGGAATAGGTAGCCTAGATAAAGGAAGAATGGGATAAGAAAGATAGGTATGCATATCATCTGATCAACAGGACTGATGAAAATGTGAAGAACAGGTGGGATATAGAAGAGAGCATTGTAGAAACCCTTGAGCCCAACACATTAAACAAGCCCCCAAGCCCAAGGAGTGTCATGATTCCATGAATAGTGCAACTCAATGAGAAGTTCGCTTAGGTCATCGGAAGCAACACAAGAACCGACCCCTAAAAGTGGGGTAGTTACACAAGAGCCTTCCTTTTGGCCCATACACAGGCCATTAGAAGTCATATTGCTCAAGGCAGCACCCACAGTGCTACTCAAACTGACCCTACCTCTACTAAATCAAAGGTCATGGTACCACAAGAACCTACAGGACTTATTCCAAGGGAGATCCATCAAAGTGAACACCGCAGTGCCAATATACACCTAACAACCAGGGTGATACCCAAATTCAACATGTGCTCTACTTGGTTGATGATGCAGTATGCTGCTATTCGGAACTCATCTCCATTGTATTCCACATAATCATCACCTAACAACTAGGGTGATACACAAATTCAACATGTGCTCTACTTGGTTGATGATGCGGTACGTTGCTGTTCGAAATTCATCTCCATTGTATTCCACATAAGTACAGGTCTAGGCGAGTTTGTATGGTAGGCATATTATCCACATGCACCAGAAGCTCACAAGTTCTTGGTATTCTAATGCACACACTTACGTCCACAGTTAGCCTTAGCTGAATAAGGCCAGTACATTTCTTGTGCATTTTCTTCATGTTTTGCATCCTTGCACGATGCTGACCTCACAAGTCTATGCATCACCTAGTTTGTTCACCCCTTTTTTCCCATCATGCAACACCCTCGGCATCAACAACCCCCTCTTTTTCCTCTTTACCTTTTTTCCTTCTTTCCCTCTTTAGTTGGAAATGCATGGTCACAAGGTAGAGGCAACAAGATGAACAATGAAGCTTGCTTATTCATTGAGGGAGTGTCATTATATAGACACTGGGTACATCCATTGATTACATCATATGACACTATTTACAAAAAGAAAGTATGTGAGTGTGAAGGGGCGAAAATCATGGCATCAATTCCAAAACCAAAGAGACATGTGATGCTATCCGAGGAGAATATGGAAAGGATGCTTATGCGAGTTTGTTGCAAGAGACTTTGCATTAGAAAAGTTGGGAAAGATGATTGTGCAGCCATACGTCTTGGTATTTGGCCGTCACCTTTTTGCTCTCCCCATGGCCTTCACCATTTTGCTATCCCCACAATCGTCTCCTTTTTGCTATCCCCATGGCCATCGCCTTTCTTCTATTCTGTCGACCCATTTCCTTCTTCCCAACCCGCAAACCCATTGCCATAGCTTCGATCCCGTCGACCCATTGCCATAGCTCTTATCCCCATAATGCATTATCCCCACTGCCGTAGGGATACCAAAAACTATAACGGCCACCTTATCCCCTTGGGTCGTCTCCTTAGAAAAAACACCAAAACTATGTCAAAATTCTGCTAGAGCTTCCTCAACCCCCTGTCTCTTCCCAGACTAGATCCTAGCCACCCTTGAATGTCCTCAGCCTCATCCTCCTTCATCAACCCTCTTTTCATGCAATTGCCTACCTTTTTCCTCATGGATCCTGACAATGAGTTCTTCGAATTCAAGACAAAACTCATCCTCCACCCGCAAAATCCACTACCCACTGGCTCCTTCAAATTGCAGAGCACATCGTTAGGGACAATCCGAATGCCCTCTGATGTCCCAGCATAGGAACTGCAAATAGAGGAGGAAACCTCAATGCAACAGGCCTCCTAGAAACAATCAACAATGGTTGTGACCACCCCCTCATCAAAGATATCTAGAAAGCATACCCCAGCTCCAACACAGGGGGAGCACAAGATTGTGAGGTCCCTGATGCACTCGTCATGCAGAGAAGCCTGGATGCAACAACTTACTGGTTGTGTAATCCACTCTAGATATGTCTATGAGGGGCATGATTACATCCTCCACTACCATAATGCAACCGTATATACCAATCCCTCAAGGAGCCAGAGGTACAAGCCTCCCTAGCTTTGATAGGCCTTGGGCCTGTTTTGCGGATCGTCTACCTTGTCACCTCAATGTGAAACAGCTCGAGAATTCTTCAATGCCTACAACTCGAACTCTAACGATGGAATTCTCTATGATGCGACATGCACCCCCCACTTCTACCACCTCAATATGGACGTGGTGTGTGCTACCTTCAGCCTCCCTACTCCCTCCCCATCATTGCAGACAAGTACTCCCAAAAGAAACAATTGTATGAGGCCCTCAACCAAATCTACAATTATGATAGGAAGAAGAGCTAGGACCGCATCCACTTCTTCGAAATCACAAAGCACGAGTTGGAGAAATCGGCACGCATGTTCTAGTGGTGGCTGACCCAGTTCAAACACATGGACCACCACCAATCAATCGTGCCTAACATCCTCGCAAGGTTGGCAGTGCCATAGGTCATCAGCTAGGTGGACTACTTCAACACACAGATGCGGGAAGACCTCAAGATGCACGGGAAGAGCCTGAGCAATCCAATGCTATATATGCCCGTGCTCTACCATATGTTGAGGCAACAGCTACCTATTGGATATGGGCTGGCCGACAAAGTAGCTACCGAAACCATACTAGCAGAAGAAGAGGATATGGTGGTCGTACCCCAATTAATAAGATCAGATCCAAGCCCCACCTCATCCAGCTGTCTCGCTCAACAAACTTTGACCTTCAACCCGCCAGCCTCTCACTCCTCTGTCCTTCCGATTTTCAAACCCTCACTTCCCACCCCATCTTGCTAAACTTCTAGGCATGGTGCCAGGCAATCACGGAGTCCACAAATTATCCATAGGACAATGAAATGATGCAACTAGCGAAGCCCAACCAAACTTAGCCCATGGGTTTGCACTCCCGATAGCTTCCAAGTTGTCATAAATAGGATGCAAACCCATGGTTGGGCCTCCGTTGTCCAAACATAAGGGCACCTAGTTGCATACCACTCAACCGCCTACCATGCCCTCAAAATCATCATTTTGTATAATCGGGTGCTACAAGATCTCCAAGACTCCCTTGAGTCCCTGGTCAGCAATTTTGAATTCATTCATCTAGCCTACCCCGAAGATGTCACTAAGGAGCAAGCACAACAAGCCATATCCATCTTCAACTCTACCCTCCCCCCCTGCCCAAAATTCTGCAACCACCCCCTACCAATCCTGCCCAACCCCCCTAGCAACCCACCAAATTTCCCATCCACCCCCTCTCCCCCAAACAAACCTCCCAGAATACTCCCCTAATGCCTCCAACACAAGCTCTGCATAGCACGAGACCTCCCAATCCATTTTCTCTAATGCTCCTATCGACCTTCCAAATGAGGCACTCAACATGAACCTGAAACCGACCAATTTTGTACTCACACTCGTCTATCCGTCGCCCGTAGGGACTGCTGAGGAGGAACCTATTCCAAATGATGACGATGATGTCGCTCCAGCACTCTCCTCATCACTACTCAAAGATATCTAATAGAGGCCTGATCTGCAGTCCTTCCAAGACCTACCTGGCAATGCCCTAATGCATCACTGGAAGATTCAGCTCGAAGGCTCTCACTTCCATCTCTACAAAATCATTGAAGTTCGCCCCCTCACTCAATTCATTACTCAGTCCTTCAACGACTTGAGGCAAACCCATCCAAAACACATACGTGGTGGTTCCCACTTAGCCCTTGATTTACCCATTGCCCTAACTAACATGGACGCCGACCTTCAACCCCATTGGTGCATCCCCTTTTTGAAGAAGAAGTAATTTTGATGCTACAATTGCACCACACACCTTGAGCAACGGATCCATCTCCTTTACATGCCCATGGAATGATGAAGGACCTGGGCCCACTTTCGTAAGCTCCAGCAAAAGGATCCAAATATTATTTACAACTTCCTGATGTACAAGTTTCCCAAAAAAATGACTCTGTCTCAGGAGGGATTTTGCTTCCGCCTCCAGTGATTCAACGACACCTACAGTTTTGTTTCGGACCCCATTGCAGTGGTTGTAGCGGTGTACTTCAACCACCATATCCTCTTGCTACACCGTGATCTCCCTACCCACAGTTAGCCCATTGATGACAACTCCATAATCTCAACAACCAGATTGTCTTCAACTCAGACAATGGTCCCTCTCAGTTCTAGGACCTACACCTCTACCTTTGAGTCTGCAACCTCCATGGTCATCGCATTCCACATTCGAAGACATGCATGCCACCCACTTCTAGAAGTTTCTCTCCTACTTCACACGGATGACCCCCCACCAATTGTACCACTACGCAATCCTCTAGAAAGTGCTCTCTACCCACCTACTCTCACACGGTTGATCCAAGCATGGCTCAACAATAGGAAGGGGGGCATGATAAAATAGCCACAGCCATGGAGCACGATAACGGTGGATATGGTCCTATGGGTTTTGAGCTACAAATGGCTCAACATCAATATGGCCCTATGGCGTTTGAGCTACAAATGGCTCAACATCGATCCAGTCCTGTAGGTTTTCAGCCTCAAATGGCTTAGGACAGAGGTAGGCACCAGGATCATCCAAATTGGCAAGGATAACACGAGAGCGAATTGGATCCCATATAAAGATAACCCAAGAGCCATTTGAAGACAAGAGGAGGTTGAGAGAATGCCTTGGTGCCATATGGTACCAAGTGGTTGTAACCAAAGAGAGATAAGAGAGAGTGGTATAAGGTTGTCCCTCCCTTCAAAAGGTGATGTGTATAAAAGGCCAAATGGTTGACTTTGGTCTTCATTGTTGTATGCACAAGTTTAGAATCCAAGCTCCCTCTTATCTTCAAGATTGTCTTTGGTGTTCTCTTTTTTTCCTTGTAGTGCCTTTGTGTTTGCCACTCCATCCCCCTTCATTCTCCCCTTCCCCTTCCCCTCTCCCTCTCCCTCTACTCTCCCATCTCCCCCTTGTCCCTCTATTCTCCCCTCTCCCCTTTCCCTCTTCTCTCATGGAAACACATTGAAACAATCCGAGAGCCACTTGAGTGACACTTACAGATGGCTTATGCTTTGCATTGCTCTCAGAAGGAGTATCTTGGAGTGGAGGCTCTGATGGCATTCTTTCAAGATCCCCATGACACGTGAGTCACTATTGAGACTACACAGAGGATGAAGGAAAAGTGAAGATTGAGGGGATCAATTCAGTCTCACTAATGATAGTGATGACAATGACATTCTCTTCATGTCTACTCTATCTGCAAATTTTCTTACCACTTTAAATGATGCATATTACCATGATTGGATTTTGGATTTTGGTGCTTCATTCCATGTTACTCCCCATAGGTAATGGTTCTCCACTTATGACAGTGGAAAGACTAGTTGTGTACATCTTGGAAATAACTATGCATGTGACATAGTGGGAGCAGGTGACATATAGTTTTCTTTTGCAAATGGGTCTTCTTTTAATTACAAAAATTTGAGACATGTGCCTAAGCTGAACAAGAGTCTTCTTTCAGTGGATTAGCCAGATGATGTTGATTTTCATATCATCTTTGGTTTTGGGCGTTGGAAAATTCAGAAGGTCTCTATGCTATTGGCCAAGGGTGCTAAGGGTGGGACTCTTTATCCCTTACAAGTATCAGTGGTGTGTGATCACATTGTTGCAATAACCGAGCATTCGAGTACTTCTTTGTGGCATTGCCAGTTGGACCATATGATCCAAAATTGAATGAAACTCTTATCTTGTTTGGGTTATGTACCGTATTTGAGTTTTTTTTAATTTGAATTTTGTGAGAATTGTCTCCATAGGAAGAATACTAAATCAGCAATAGTGACATAATCTGCTTGAAAGTATGATTTGTAGACTCTGCCAATCCATTAGCCTGCAGATAATAGGAGGAAGACTTCTTGTGAGTCACCATATAAAAAGAATTCATCCACTTGATGACCTTATTGACAAAGTGACTCCCTATCACTGACAATCTCAATTGGGCAACTGAACCGAGTGAACACATGTGGTATAGGCATTTTGCAATTGACTTTGCGGTATTGTCCTGCAAATCCCAAGCTTCCATCCATTTGGTACAATAATCCGTGGCTACTAGAGTGTAACAATTCCTTGTGCGGGTAGTTGCGGGCTCGAATGAACCCATGAAATCTAGACCCCACTTCTGAAATGGCTCTAGAGGCAATATGGGGTTAAGGGGCATACAATCTTGATCAGTGGGCTGGCCCAATTGTTGAGAAAGGTCACAACTTTTTGCAAACCATCTGGCATGCTTCTGCATGGTTGCCCACCATAAACCCACCTACAAAATTTTCTTTGCAGTGACTTCACCCGCAAAATGGCCACCCGAAACCCTGCAATGGGCTTCCATTAGCACTGCCTAGGTGAAACACACTGCAACAGCACCTCTGTCAGGTTTCGCCAGTACAACTGGCCTAGGACTACTTCAAAGGATCGGCTCCGCAATGCCAAGCATTTCCTCTGGTCTCTATTCATGTACTCGGGCATGATGCCAGTAGGTAGGAATGAGAGCATCTCATCATACCATGACCATGGTCCTTCTGGGATGACTTCGGCCTCCGTTGTGATCAGATCCACCTGAAAAATTGTCACTAGCTCCGCATCAAAAAACACGTCCTCTACTCCCATTGGTAGTTCTCTAGATTCCAGTCAAGATAGGCAATCTACAACCACATGCTGTGAGCCCAACCGATGAATCACATCAAAATCATATTCGTGCAATAGCAACACCCATCCAGCCAATCGGCCCATAAGACTTTGCTGCTTTACCAAATACAACAATGCAGAATGATCAACATGGAATACAAAAGGTCGGCCCAACAAATAATGCCAGAATTTCTTGACGGAATAGATCATGCCCAGTCCTTCTCACTGCGTGACATAGTAGTTCTTTTTGGTTGTTGAGAGCTAGATAGGCTTGCGTAGTAGACTAGGCGGTAACATTTATCTGCATCTTCCTGCATCGAGATACTCCCAATAGCTCTATCTAAGGCATCCACAAACACATGAAAATTCTTCTCCCAATCCGGAGATAGAAGCACCGGTGTTTAGGAAAGCTGAATCTTGAGTTGCCGGTATGCTTGGTCGCACTCTTGGTTGCACTCTACGGTCCATACAAATGCCTTGAGTTCCACATGAGCCAATGCATTCAAGGGAATCACCATGTGAGCTAGGAATCGTAGATGTCTGCCATGACATAAAATTTGGCCCAAGCACTGCAAGCACTCCTTAGGTGTTGTTGGCACCGGGGCTTGCATAATTTACTGCCACTTTGCTTGGATCCACCGCAATTCCTTCCACCGAGATTACATGTTCCAGGAGTCGGCCACTATGGACTGCGAATGCACATTTCATAGGATTCATACTGAAGGAGACTTCCCTGCATCGTTGGAAACACTTCCACAAAGGCTCTAGGTGCTCAGTGAATGTTCCAAACACACTGAGGTCATCCAGGAAAATTCGCATGAAATTTATCAAATAAGAGCCAAAAATCTCCTGCATTGCTCGTGCTGAAATGTCGAGGGAGCATTCCGCAATCCAAACCACATGACTGTGCAGACATAGACCCCCATGATTTTATGAACATTGTTTTGGGTTGGTCTTCCGCAGCCATTCGGCGGATTTGGTTGTACCCACTATATCCATCCAAGAAAGAGTACACCTCATGCCCCGCCACTTCGTCCAACATAGAATCCATGTATGGTAAGGGAAATGGATCAGGTATAGTGGCCACATTCAGCTTGCAGTATTTGACACAAATCTGCAATTTCTTTTTTTGTTTGGCACAATGACAATTGGGGAAATGCACTTTGGGTTCTCAATTGGTGCAACGAATCCCACTCGCATGCAGGCGCTCCAGTTCTTCACGCACTTGCTTGGCCATGTGCGGATTCATACGATACCTTTGTATCTTTGTCAGTGTCACATCTGGCTTGAGGTTGACCCAATGTTGGTAAAATTTTGGATCCAAACCCTTCATATCCACATAACCCCATGCTAACACATCAGAAAAATCTTGCAAGAGGGCAATCAATTCACTGCAAAATTCAGCTCTCAACAATGTGCTGATTTTGACTAGTTTAGATGCTCCATCCTCTCCTAGATAAATTGTATCCAGTGCATCTTCCTGAACTCGCATGACTCAACTCATCCGTTCTTTGAATCCTCTCTCCTATTGCAAGAGATCTCATAGATCCATATCCACTACTACTTGTTGGGGCTCAGTCGCCCCCTTCGAAATCGTGCTGGCCGCACCTGCCAGACGAATTTGATGCATGTAACTTTCGGTAATGCCTTCCACATCGATGGTGAAGACATGAATTAACTCCGGATTTGCTTTGATAAAGGCTTCCTCCTCATCATCCTCCAATCCATCTGCCATGTTCACCATCTCGGCCAACACAGGTCGTACCGCATCTGCCAAAGGTGCTACCACTCCCATTGTGACCCACACTTTCTTCTTTTCTCTCCGCACTGAAATGACGTTCTGCTCCCAATTTTGCTAGACTTTTTCTTGCCGCAACCAAGGCCTACCCAAGAGGATGCTATAGTCTGGTGTTGCGGCTTCCATGTTGAGCACCACGAAGGACACCACGAATGATATGCCTGCCACCTCTAGAACAACGGCCTGTAGGATTCTGAGTGGTCGAACTCGGCGTTGATCAACCATGCAGACTAAAAATGGTGCCGGCTCCTAGGATATCCGTCCCATTTCTTGGCACGTCTTTAAAGTGATGATATTGACCCTTGAACTACCATCTACCAGCACTTGAGCAAAAGTCCCCCTTGTGCCTTTGCGAATATAACCAAAATTCTCATGTCAGCTAGAGAGACTGTCAGAACTGGGGCATGAATCAGCTTGGCATAGCTCTACCTCTTCTTGTCCAGACTCCATGTGTAGGGGATGCAACAATTGCTGGTGGAATCCTAGAACCAGGTTAAGCAATCTTCCCAATGAAATCTAGATCGGTGCCTCTAGAATGCATTCCAACCCTGCCTCCCTTTGCGGAGAATTTGCCCACCTCTTGGTTTAGTTTGCGAGCAACAACGAAGTTGATTCGACCGCCTTCAGACCATTCCTTGGTAAGTGTACCTTGAACTTGGCTTGAGTCTCCGCCTCTGATTAGACAACCGGTTCTGCAAATTGCACCTTACGTGCTTCATTGGGTGCCATTGCTGACTTTGCCAGTGGCATCAATGGTGGCTCATCACCAACTTGCAGACTTGGCATTGGATGTGTTCCTAGGCTGGCCAATCCAGCAGCTTGTCATCGTTCTTGGGAGTCAGTCCTCACAGCTTAGTACCCGCATGGGTGATTACTCTAATCTCCAGGCACATGAGCGGATCATCATCAACAATGTGTACCAATGAAGTGTTGGGCATTTTCCCAGACATCTTTTGCCGCTCCGCATGTTGCCGATCCCATTCTTGAGCATCCATGCATTTGTTCTGCCAATGGTCTTCACCCAAGCAAAACAGATAGGTTTTTGATTGATTTTGACCGTGACCCTTGCCTCCGTGTTTGTGTTCACAGCTGCTACCTTGTTGGAATGTCTGTTATTGCGGCTGAAATGATTCTACTACTGTGGCTGAAACACTTGCTGTTGCGGCTCTTCTTGCAAAAAAGATGCAGCCGCATCTTGCTGCTGAGACCAACTGCTCTCTGGCTGCGCCCATTATAGTGGCATCCCACTGTGTTGTGTGTATTAGTCAAGCAAATCATGCACCAATTCGTGTTAAGAGCACACTCTACTGCGGAGTGACCAGGATTGCGATAATGAGTGCACTAGATACCCTTCAACCCTTTAGGTATTGATCCTTCTCCGAAAGCCGTTGGCATGCCCTTACCTCCTTTAGAGGCTCTCCGGGACTTCGTCTTTGCTTTCAAGTTGGATCCCTCCGAACTGGTACCTTCATAGCTTCCTTCCGAGCTAGTCACATTGTGTCTTCATCACTATCATCTGACTTCTTAGATTTTGGCATGTTCTTTTTGGCTTTACTCTTTGCAGATTTGCTATTCTTGGATGTTCTCCCGTGCAGCGAAACCCTCACCCACACTACTTGCACCATGATGGCCTCGAGCATTTTCTGTGTCTAATCCACTATGGCCAATGTCGTTCGCAGATCCGTGATAGCCCCACAATGAAGTAGTCATTGAGTACCTCCTGAGCAAGCTGTTCCCTGGCAGGCACACGTTGCATGATTAAGTTGAATTTGGAAGCATAACCTACCACATTTTGATCTCCCTGATCCAAGAGATGCAATCTATCTGGAGTTTATAGAATCATTTTTTCCCAATGAAATCATCTCAAGAATGCATCGCGGGCATCATCGTATGTGGTGAAATGGTCCACTGCATACTCTACCAACCATCGTGTTGCCTTGCCTGCTAAAGTTGACTCAAAAATTGCCTCTTGTTGGAGCGGTGCCACAGGTCTTGGATTGTTGATCCCATACACCTTCTCAAACTATTGGACATGTGCATCGGGGTCGTCTGACTTCGCCCTGCAAACTTGGCATACTTGACTTGGCCCGTCATAGCCATCACAACACCTCCAATGTTTGGTGCTCCTCTAGACGGCCTTCCTTGACCAAAGAGATTGCGAGAAGCCACCGAAACCACAGTTGGAGACGAAGATGCACTCAGCACCCGACATGCATCAAGCGAGACCCGCACTCACAGCCTTGGCAGTGAAACTAACTAAGCAGGTGGAATCTAAAGCCAATCGACCCCTCCCGGATCTCCTTGCAGAAGAATGACGCCTCCATGTTCGGGATCACTGTTACGCCACCGCAACCACGTCATTGGTGTTAAGGGATCAGGAGGTCCTTGTGAGCATTTGCGCATGCATGCGTACTAGGAAGATAACAACTACAAAATTTGCTGCCGCGCTACCATCGGATGAGGTACTTCATTGGAATTTCCGCACTCACTCTACCGTAAGCAAGGTGCTGGGGATTGTTGGATCACATCTGATGGAGTTTATCTTGAAATCCCCAAATGTGCATCCTTACCACAACAATCTCCTCTGGAGTGAGTACAACTGTGTGCAAACCTCCATGTGAAGTGCCTCCGCAATGATGGCACAAGTAGCGGACGACATGAGCGTGCCCGAAAACAATTTGCTGAAAAGCAATCAATTGCCAGATCACAAATTCCTTGCATGATTGTAAGAATGTGCATCGTGATCGCCAATGTGAATAAAGATAAACGATACATGCAACATGTGAGAATGGAATATAGATAATGCAATAGAGATAGACACCGAAGATCACTGTATTCTGGAGCAATAGGCTCTCGCACAACAACTGTGTACAGAACAATATCAGAATGCTAGTAATAGCATGCGCACAGAACCGTCTGATGGTTAGGGAAGTGGTTGTTGAAGACTCAACCGCTTGGAGATCTAAATCGCCAACCCTTGCGGCTAACCTACCCTCGCACACTACTCTTGGTCACTACTGCTAATCCGCATGGTTATGCAAAAATAGTTTAGCACCCAAAAATCTGTGTGTTGCTCTCTAGCTCTCACTCTCTCTCGTTTTTCCACTTCTGTTGTGACCTCACACTTTTCACTATGTGCACCAGCAGAGTTAGAGGTGACTTCGCTCTTGTGTCATTATTTGATTTTAAAACTTGGCTTTCTAAAACTACTTCAATCCTTTCCTGCTCCTTCTCAATGGCATCATATGTTGAGAGTTCATGCTCAACATCATGTGATCATATGTGCATAGCACCATCACGTGATTATATGTGCATAGCACTAACCTTATAGAGTGCTATAAAGGAAAGGGTTAGATCCCCTAACCCTAACCCTAAAAGGGTTTGTATATATTCTATTTTTTCAACTAAATCTAGTGTACAATTAGTCATTTGTGGTGTGCTCTCTAGCTGTGCCCTCTCTCCTCATCTCCACTCTTCTCCTCTCCCCTCTTCATATTTTGTCATGGTATTAGAGCTCCCTTGCCTTCCGCTGAGGCATTGTGATTCTTGTGAGAGTGATCATTGTTCTATTGAAACGTGCCTAAAAATGGAGGAATGATTGGTCTTCAAAATGATTTTGAAAATTGTGCAAAACATGCTCTTTTATTGTGTGAAACGTGGGCTTTGATAGAGTCCATTTTGGGCTTCAAATGGCCAAGTTATCAGCTCTTGAAGTTGTGGTGAATTTTAGGGTGGTGATGGGTCTTTGGACTTTAAGTCTAGGTGTGCATGGCTCTATAATTAAGGTAACTAACCTAGATTGAACTAACCTAACCTAACTTTATCCTAACCTATCCTAGCTAACCTAATTTGAAAAGGTTAGGGTTATGGTATTTTTTGTTTCTTTTTTCTTAAAGAGGGGGGGGGGGCGGTGTCGGTGGCAGTCAGGAGGGGATGGCTATGGGAGGTGATGTAGGGAGGGGGGAGTGAAGCAAGCGAGGCGGTGAGGAGAGGTGGAAGCGATGGTGAGTAGAGGGGTTGTAGGTGGCAGTACCGTAGAGGTGGCCACGGGCGTCGGGTAGGGTGGGCACCACCATCATTTTATGCGAGCAGGTCGATGGAGCATCGTCACGGGTGCACCACGAGAGGGCACAATCCCATGGAGGAGCGTTATCAAAGGTGAGTGCATGTGGGCAGGGCATTGCTTGGGCACCATTGCCACTAATGATTGGCCAACATTGCACCGTCGCCACTCGGTGGGCACGGCTGGCCCTTGGCTTGCGTGGAGGGTTGATAGGGGGGTGAGGGGGCTAGAGAAGTGGGGGGGGAAGAGGAAGAGAGAGAGAGAGAGAGAGAGAGAGAGAGAGAGAGAGAGAGAGAGAGAGAGAGAGAGAGAGAGAGAGAGAGAGAGAGAGAGAGAGAGAGAGAGAGACGGGCGGAGAGACAGGGAGAGAGGGAGAGGGAGAGAGAGGAGAGAGAGAGAGAGGAGAGAGAGAGAGAGAGAGAGAGAGAGAGAGAGAGAGAGAGATTGGCCGGCATTGCACCATTGCCACTCGGTGGCACGGTTGGCCCTTGGCTTGCGTGGAGGGTTGATAGGGGGGTGAGGGGGTCAGAGAAGTGGGGGGGGGAAGGGGAAGAGAGAGAGAGAGAGAGAGAGAGAGAGAGAGAGAGAGATGTGGGGGGGGGAAGAGATAGGTGACAGGGGGTGGAGGAAGGGGTGGGGGGTGGGGGTGGGGGTGGTGGTGGTGGAGGTGGAGGGTGGGGGTTGTCTCGAGGGGGAGGTGGAGGGGATGCGGGGGTGGGGGTGGGGGGGAGGGTGATGGTGATGGGATGTAGAGAGGAAAGGGGTACACAGGGAGGTAGAGAGATGGTGGGAGGAAGGGATAATGGTGGGGTGGAGGAAGATGGGGGTGGAGAGAGAGTAGAGTGGAGAGAGGAAGGGGGTGTCGAGAGAGGTAGATAGATGGTGAGAGGAAGGGGATGGGGTGTGAAGAGGTAGGGGGTGGGGAGGGAGGTAGAGAGATGGTGGAAGGAAGGGGGATGGAGATCTATAGGGAGGAAGTGGGATGGAGGGAGGTAGAGAGATGGTGTGAGAGGGGAGGTGGAGGAGTGCAAGGAGATGGGGTTGTAGAGAGAGGTAAAGAGATGTGTGAGGAAGGGGATGGTGGGGTGGAGGGAGAAAGGGGGATGGCAATGTGGAGGGAGATGGGGGTGTGGAGAGAGATAGAGAGATGGTGGGAGGAAGGGGATGGTGGGAGATGGGGGTGTAGAGAGAGGTAGAGTGATGGTGGGAGGAAGGGGGATGGTGGGGTGGAGGGACAAAGGGGTATGGATGGAGGTGGGGGGACGGTGGGGTGGAGGGAGGTAGGGGGATTACCTTGAATGGTGGAGGTAGGGGTTGGGGTGTTTTGACAGAAAAGTGGAGGGGGGGTAGACAGAAAAACAGGTGGTGGTGGAGAGGGAGATGATGGGAGGTGGTGGAAATGGAGGGGGGAGACTTTTGACAGAAAAAGGTTGGTGGTGGTGGTGGTAGAGAAGGTGAGAGTGAGGAGGTGGAGGGGATGGATGATGAAAGTGATGGTGGAGGGGGAATGTTGGATGAAAAAAGTGGTGGTGGGGGGGGGGGGAGGTTGATGGAAAAAGTGGTGGTGGGGATGGTTGATTGAAAATGGAGGTAGACAAAAAATATGGAGGCTTCACAGAATTTGGAGATGGAAGATGGTTGGAGAAATTGGGGGGGGGGGGGGGAGTGGGCAGGGGGGGGGCAGTGGGATGGTGTTTTTATAGGATGTAGGGGGTTTAAGGGTTAATCTTTTGTGATTAGTGTATTAGGATGTAGGGGTTTTAAGGGTTAATATTTTATGATTATTGTATTAATGTGCTTATGTAAGTCAACATTGTTTAGAATGTAAATCTCATCCTTTTGCACTAATTGGAAGCATTTTTTCGCTCCTTTGCCTTGAGGGATGTGTCATAAACGTTTTTTCAAAGGGAGTTCTTTTTCACATATGCAAGCACGTGCTTCGCTTTCGCTTTAGGAAATAACCTCCCTTCCAATGATGCCAAAATGGTGTCATTGTCTCTCCCAAGTCCAGGTTTCGAGGGTGTTGGTTACCTACAGTCATGTCATTGTGCTCATTGTGCTCATTGTAGCATAGGTGTTCACAAGTGTAGCATAGGTCCTCGGGTCGTATTCTAGTGAGAGGTGTAGGCTGAAGTGTGGAAAATAGATCTCGTACCCATGTAGGTGAGAAAGAGGACTGGATCATGATTAGTGGAGGCTCTCTCCTCTATGGGATTTCAACAGTTTAAAAGGATGTTGCAGGGTTTAGAAGGGGGATAAGGTTGAGAGAGCTAAATAGGAGTTCCCATAGAGGGTTGTAGGGTTCAAGAGAAGTACATGGTTGAGGAGTGGAGAGAAAGTTTCCTTTGCAACTTCAGGGTGTAAAGGGTTGAGAAAGAGGATCAAGGGAGGAAGGAGGAGGGAGGAAGCAGGAGGGAGGAGAGAGGAAGGAGGAGAAGGGTGGAGGAGGAGGAGGAGGGAGGATGAGGGAGGATGAGAGAGGAGGAGGAAGAGGCCTGAATGGGTTGTGTAGATACGACTCCGGCAGGAATTGAAAGATGATGACTAGGAATCAAAAGATAATAAATTCCTTAGAGGGAGGAGGAGAGGAGAGGAGGAGGAGGAGAGGGGAGGAGGAGCATGGAGGAAGAGAGAGGAGGAGGAGGAGGAGGAGGAGGAGAGGAGAGGAGGAGCAGAGGAAGAGGAGAGGAAGGGGGGAGTGTGAAGATAGTGGGAGAGAGGGAAGGAGTCTCACTTGCGGCTTTCTCACATGCACAATGGGGGAGTACACACAAAGGTGGAGGCTAAAAACAGTTTTCCTCTTCTTAGTTTTGTAAGCCAAAAGAACTCTAGTACAAAGAAATAGAAGAACCCTATATGTGGGTCTCAAACCAAACTCAACTAACTAAGGTGGCATACTAACTGAGCCACAAACTAGAGTAGATAAGGATAGTTGTCATCCAGCTATTATTCGTGGGCGGTGTACCAACCGCATCTCCAGCTAACAAGTCGGTGACATAAATGCACAACAGTCACCCTGGCATATCTCGAGTGGAGCTCGATATCTCAACACTCCCCCTCGAGCTCAATCCCAAATCCTGCACACCAAGCAGGTCTCTGAACTTGCACAGCTTCTCTGCGCCCAATGCTTTCGTGAATATGTCAGCTACCTGATCCTCTGTGCTGACATAAACTAGATCAATAAGACCTAGTAAAACCTTCTCCCGCACATAGTGATAATGCACCTCAATGTGCTTTGTTCTGGCATGAAAGACTGGGTTCTTTGCCAAGTGTATACTGCTCATGTTGTCACAATAAATGATGACCGGCCCATCTGTAGACTGATGCATATCATAGAGTAGCTTATGCAACCAAGCTACCTCACATGCAGCCATTGCTGCACCCCTGTACTCAGCCTCTGTGCTCGACAAGGCAACTGTAGGTTGTTTCTTGCTGCTCCAAGTGACTGCAGCACTCCCAAAAGAGAACACATATCCACTGGTAGATCGTCTATCAGAAATGCTACCAGCCCAATCAGCATCAGTGTATCCATGCAACTGTATCTGAACCCCAGCCTCATAAAATAGTCCACACTGCAATGTGGACTTCACATACCTGAGTATGCATCTAGCCGCATCCAAATGCGGTTTCCTTGGAGCCTGCATAAACTGACTTACCAACCCAACAGCATAGCTCAAATCTGGCCTGGTAATAGTCATGTAAATCAAACTTCCTATTATGCGTCTGTACATAGTAGGGTCTTCCAGAAGCTCACCTGCATCTGTGCTCAGCTTCACATTCTGCTCCAAAGGAACTGAAATAGGCTTACAGCCTGTCATCCCATATTTGGACAGCATGTCCAATCCATACTGCCTCTGCAAGAGCTGTATCCCACTTGGTGATCTAATCACCTCAATGCCCAAGAAATAACGCAGCTCTCCCAAATCCTTCATCTCAAACTTCTGCCTCAATAGCATTTTCACATGAAGGATATCTTCATCACTATCACCTGATGATCAAATCATCAACATAAATGACCAGCAGCATAATCCCTTTCTCTGTTTTTCTCACATAGAGTGAGAAATCTGCCTTGGAAATCTGAAAGCCAATAGTGACAAGATACTGTCCTATCTTGTCAGACCATGCTCTAGGTGCTTGCTTCAAGCCATACAAGGCTTTCTTCAACCTGCAAACAAACTCAGGATGAGTAGCATGAACATAACCTACTGGCTGCTCCATAAAGACCTCTTCTTGCAAATCACCATGCAAGAAGGCATTCTTTACATCCATCTGATGCAAAGACCATCCCTTTGATGCAGCCATAGCAATGGCTGCTCTTACGGTTGCCATCCTTGCAACCGGGCTGAAAGTTTCTTCATAATCAATGCCATATGTCTGTGCATACCCCTTGACAACTAATCTTGCCTTGTATCTATTCACAGAACCATCTGCATTGTGCTTGATCTTATAAACCCACTTACAACCAATTGCATTCTTGCCTTTAGGCAAAGGCACCAATTCCCATGTAGCATTATCATCCAAGGCATCCATTTCTTCATCCATGGCTTTCTCCCATCTTTCATTTCCCATGGCTTGCTCAAAAGAAGTGGGTTCTGGTTCCTGTATCACTTTGACCATATAGGCATAGTGAATGGCTGTAAATCCATCATATTTCAGCCTATCCACAGGATACCTAACCCTGGTAGACCTGCGCAAAATAGGCTCACTTCTAGGTGCTCTCAAAACATCCCTGGTCTTCCTTACTCCAGGTGTAACAACAGAAGGAATACCCAACTCATCATCAATGCTCTGTTCTGAGCCACTGGATTCAACATCCACATAAGAGTGACCTGCATTCACATCAAACATGGGCTGATCTACCTTCTCT
This sequence comes from Dipteris shenzhenensis, assembly GCF_047967505.1. Classification (NCBI taxonomy): domain Eukaryota; kingdom Viridiplantae; phylum Streptophyta; class Polypodiopsida; order Gleicheniales; family Dipteridaceae; genus Dipteris; species Dipteris shenzhenensis. The sequence continues at coordinate 51,818,423 of NC_141610.1, read as the reverse complement.
TTTCCTTTTCGTGATACCTGCGTACCACTATCTGCATTGCTTTGAGGGGATTCTCCTGATCTCAATCTGCCTGTCCATGGCGAAGTATGTGAACCACTGGTAGAGGACACTCCAGGTCCACTGATATTTTGTGATTGCTGCTGTGCATTCTATGCAGCATTACCATTTTGTGCATCTACATCAATCATCACATTTACTGGTTTATACCAGCTGCTCATCTCATCAAAAACAACATCTCTGCTCACTGTGAACTTACGTGTAGAAGGGTTATAGCATCTATACCCTTTCTGCTGCAGAGAATAACCAATAAAGACGCACTTCTCAGCTTTTGGATCCAACTTGGACCTCAACTCATCTGGCACATGGACATAAGCAATGCAACCAAAAATCTTCAAATGAGAAATATCTGGTTTCCTACCAGTATACATCTCCTCTGGCGTCATGCCATGTATTGCTGCAGTGGGAGCCCTATTCATTATATAGACTACTGTAGCAACTGCTTCAGCCCAATAATAATCTGGTAGATATTTTTCATTTAGCATAGCCCGAGATACCTCTCCAATATGCCTGTTTTTTCTTTCTGCAATTCCATTTTGCTGTGGGGTATGACTGCATGAATATTGCTGCTTTATACCATGCTCCTGCAAGAACCTTGCAAACTCATTTGAGAGGTACTCTCACCCTCCATCTGACCTTAGGCATTTTATTTGCAGGCCTGTTTCTTTTTCAACCATAGCTTTGAAAGCTTTGAAGTGCCCAAACACTTCACTTTTCTTTTTCATAAAATACACCCACAGTTTTCTGCTGAAGTCATCAATAAATGTGACAAAATAGTGACAGCCTCCAATAAATGCAGCTTTTGTAGTCCACACATCAGAGTGGATTAATTCCAAGGGCTTTTTACTCTCTTGAACATGCCTAGGAAAAGGTTTCCTTGCCTATTTCCCAAATTGACAGGCTTCACAAATCTTGTGCATTTCTGCAACCTTAAATTTTGGCAATCCTGCAACAATATTTTGGGCTTGCATTGATTTAAGTCACTGTATATTAACATGACCAATGCGTTTGTGCCAGATATCAATATCTGCAACTACACTGGTCCCATGTGCAAACATTGCTGCACTCAATTCAGGCATGTCTGCATCCAATGTAAACATCCTGCCCTTCTTCTTTCCTTTTGCTATCAAGCGACCATTATTTTTCATATCCTCAACAAAGCATCCATGAGGATTAAATCTGACCTGCAAGCCCTACTCAACCATCTGACCAACAGAAACCAGGTTCTTGGTGATGTTCGGGACATGAAATACATCAGACAAGTATTTCTTTTTCCCATCCTGCATAGACAAAGGAATTTTGCCAATCTGCACAATAGGATGTGTAGTATCATCACCAGTCTCCACAAATCCTGGTTTTTCCATTTTTCTTGCATCTTGCATCCATTCAGCGTGACCTGTCATGTGGTTTGACGCACCCGAGTCAACATACCACACATCATTGCTTTCTTCTGCACTTGTTACAGAATTTGTCATATGCTGCACCATAAACAAATGCTCATTTCTGTCATCACCCTGTCTACTAGAGGATGCATAATTGCCTTGCTGCAAATTTCCATTCATAATGTCATTCTGCTTTTTATAGCAGTCCTTAGCCATAAGACCCATTTTGCCACAATAGTAGCCTTCAACATTGCTGTTTGCATTTTGGCTTCTCTGCCATCCACCATGGCCTCTTTGGCTCCCCCTGCCTCTAGAGTTACCACATCCTCCTGCATAGGACTGGTTTTCTTGCATTTGCTGCATATTCTGATTTCTACCATGGCCTGCAGATCGGCCTCCTCTACCTCTGCCTCTACCTCTGCCAGCATTTGAGTAGAAGATAGTTTCTTTTGAAGTTTCTGCTGAAGAAGATGCACCACCATTTCTCTGCTCTTCAGAAATTAGAAGAGCAATCAGCTCCTCAAAATCAGGAAATTTTTCACGGACGGCAATGGATGTCCGGAACTGTGCATAATCCTTTCCTAGACCATTCAAGGTCACAGAAACCAAATCGTCATCGTCCACTGGCGACCCAATGGAAGCAAGTGCATCTGCAATTTTCTTCACTTTCATGTGGTAGTCATTTATGCTCATTTTCTCTCTGCACATTGTGCAACTCCTGTTTGAGTTGCATTTTCTTGGCTTGCGTATTTGTGTTATACATTTTTGCCAAAGTATCCCATGCCTCCTTTAGCGTATTTGCATCCTGAATATGCACAATCATGGAGTCCGAAATACTGATAGACAGCCTATACATAACTTTCCTGGCTCTCTCATGCCATCCTTTGAATGCCTGTATTTCCTGTTGACTGGGAACATTAGGAAGAACAGGTTCTTCTTCATTTCCTATAATGAATTCCCAATAGCCTTTTCCCATCAAGAAATTCGTCATTCTAAACTTCCATGCCTGGAAGTTGTTCTTGTCAAGCTTTTCAGTGACAATCTGTGAAAGAGAATCAGATGCCATTACAGAACACTGCAAAATATTTTGTCACTGCAAAAAACACAGCTTTTTGCCTCACACGGGCAAATCCGCAAAACTGACGAAAGTGGTATTTCACCACACAGTCACTTCCTAGTGACGATTTTGCATCAACAGGCAACAGGCATGAATCTGCAACTCCCAATATCTCTGCACACAGGCATACGATGCAATTTGTGTAGCACCTTTCCACCAACTTGCCGCGCTCGCACAGCAAAAAACAGGGCCTTTTTTTGAGTGCCTGCGAAGAACTTCCGCCTTCAAAACGGGCCCCGAAACGGCCTCAAATCAGAAAAATAAAGTCACTAAGGGCTTTGCCCTTGCCCGCAGCATATACTGCGCTCTCGCCACACCGCAAAGGGCGTCTCAATCTGAAGCAGTGCACTCCTGCACTTCTGGCTGTGCTACCTGCAGAGATTTGCTCCCAAACTCGAAATAGGAAAGCAACACTGGTCCTCTTACCAGGGCACCACGAACTTGGCTTGCTTTCTTGAGCTCCTTACCACGAACCTGGCTCTGATACCATGTGAAGATAGTGGGAGAGAGGGAAGGAGTCTCACTTGCGGCTTTCTCACATGCACAATGGGGGAGTACACACAAAGGTGGAGGCTGAAAACAGTTTTCCTCTTCTTAGTTGTGTAAGCCAAAAGAACTCTAGTACAAAGAAATAGAAGAACCCTATATGTGGGTCTCAAACCAAACTCAACTAACTAAGGTGGCATACTAACTGAGCCACAAACTAGAGTAGATAAGGATAGCTATCATCCAGCTATTATTCGTGGGCGGTGTACCAACCGCATCTCCAGCTAACAAGTCGGTGACATAAATGCACAACAGTCACCCTGGCATATCTCGAGTGGAGCTCGATATCTCAACAGGGAGGAAGCAAGATTGCAAGGTCAGATCATGCTATCACATTGAGGGACCATGGACTGAAGGAGAACAAGCACATGAACACTAAAATGTGATGGAATAGAAAGAGGGATTCAGCAAATGGAGCAAAAATACTTGTTTATTTGAGAGAGTAGAGGCCTTATAAGGGCAACTGATACAATGCATGTGCATCAAAGGAGAACATCTCCAAATCCATATTTTTCTCCACTGATCTCTCAATCAAGCACATGAATCTCTCAATCACACCTAATAAAACCTTCTACCACAAAACCTGGTCACATTAACCTACACACAACCCTTGTACCCCTTGGTACACCACATTACATCAATTTGTCCTTCATACTCCACCACAGATTGATGACCTCACCCTAGTAGTTGTACATGGGAAGCTTCATGGTTGTTTACACCTAGTAGAAACACATATGACCCCAACCTATGGCTCAAAGGACAATGACTATGTATGGAAATCCCCATGAGTCCAACAAGGTAAAACCTCAAACATAAGACTAACAATCATGCATTCACTCTCTAATATAACTACAAAATGCTGGATAAGGTTCAAAGGAGCACAAAATGGAAGCAAAAAGCCAAAGAGCTTCCCTCAATATCCATATCTTCATCCTTCATGATACTCTCGGCTCAGAGTGGAATAGTAATTGGCAGCTACGTTAACAAGTAGAATTTTTATATCAAGGGATATTTAGAGTATTTTCCACTCAAGTGGTCACAGACAGAGGAGTCTGTGTAGCTCAGTAGTGCTTCCCACTACCTCACCACACACACATCACATGCATGTGGAGATCACTTTCACACACTACTATGCCACACTCACTACATAGACTATCTCCTCCAACTTTATCTCACCACACCACTTCCCCCAAATGCACTCCAAGCCCTAATCCACTGTCTCAATATTTCTTTTCCAACCCATCTTAGCAATGGCCTTTTTCCATGACCTAGACTTGGCCGTAGAACAACCAACTAATATTTTGCAACTTAACCTCCACTACATCATAGCTAATTTTCAAGCTTGGTGTAGATTACTTCAAGAGTCTTCTCTTTCCCCAAATATGAAGACATTTTGCAATTATCTAAGCTTGAAATCTTGAGATCCTATGCTTGTTGTGACCCAATTCCTTGTCCAAAGGGATTTGGTGGTTGCAAACCCAAGGCCATCAACAACTAGCTACCCAAACCCTCCAGAATCTACTTTACAATAATGTCATACTTGCATTATAATTTTGTACAATTGTATTTTAGAGGCCATGCAACCTATGCTCCATTCCAGAATTAATGACTTCAACACGAGTCATGTGTCCTACCGAGACAAAATTTCGAAAGAAGTAAATGATACCACCTTCACCCTTTTTGCCTCCACTGCACCTCCTCTCCCTTAGAATCCCTCATGGCCTAGTTCCTCCCATTAACCCCCATTCCCCCCCACTACATCTCCTCTCCCTTAGGATCCCCCATGGCCCGGTTCCTCCCACCAACCCCCATTACCCCCCAATGCCCCCACCAACCACCCATCACAATCCTCGCATGCCACTCACACACATGCACATCCACCACCGTTCGGTACTTCCTCTCAAGACACTATTCAAAAAATTTGCACTTTCTTGCTTTGTTTGGCCTTTTTTTGGGAATTGGTCACCTCCACTCAATATCACTTGGTGAAATCCGAAATCAGGGCTTTTGGAGCATTAAATGGGTCATGTTGACACAAATATGGCCTAGTAGAGCTCAAAATTCCCCAAAGTTTTAAGTGGTGACCTCCACTCAATACATACATCACAATAGGTAAATTTGCAATAAATGTTTGTTGAGATATCGGGCTCCACTCGTGATATGCCAGGGTGACCGTTGTGCATTTATGTCACTGACTTGTTAGCTGCAGATGCAATTGGTACACCGTCCATGAATAATAGTTGGATGACAGCTATCTTTATGTACTCTAGTTAGTGGCTCAGTTACTATGCCACCTAGGTTAGCTGAGTTTGGTTTGAGACCCACATATATGGTTCACCTATTCCTTTTCTACTAAGTTAGAGTTCTTTTGTTTTTCACAACTAAGAAGAGGAAAACTGTTTTCATCCTCCACCTTTGTGTGTATTCCCCCATTGTGTATGTGAGAAAGCTGCAAGTGAGACTCCTTACTTCTCTCCCACTCTCTTCACATGGTATCAGAGCTCGGTTCGTAGTAAGGAGCTCAAGAAAGCAAACCAAGTTCGCGGTGTCTTAGTAAGAGGATCAGTGTTGCTTTCCTTTTTCGAGTTTGGGAGCAAATCTCCGCAGGTAGCACAACCAGAAAGTGCAAGAGTGCACTGTCTCAGATTGGGATGCCCTTTGCGATGTAGTGAGAGGGCAGTATATGCTGCGGGCAAGGGTGAAGCCCTCGGTGACATTATTTTTTGATTCGAGGCCATTTCAAGGCCCGTTTTGGTGGCGGAAGTTTTCCGCAGGCACTAAGGAAAGTGCCTTGTTTTTGCTGTGCAACCACTGTTCTGTAGGTCGGTGAAAAGTTGCCACTGAAATTGCATCGTATGCTTGTGCGCAGAGATATTGCGAGCGACAGAATCATTCTTATTGCCTGTTGATGCAAAATCGTCACTAGGAAGTTACTGTGTGGTCAAATACCACTTTCGTCAATTTTGCAGATTTGCCCTTGTGAAGTTGTTTTTTTTGTAGTGACAGAATATTTTACAGTGTTCTATAATGGCATCTGATGCTCTTTCATAGATTGTCACTGACAAGCTTGACAAAACAACTTCCAAGCATGGAAGTTTAGAATGACGAATTTCCTTAAGGGAAAAGGCTATTGGGAGTTCATTACTGGAGCTGAACAAGAACCAATTATTCCTAATGTTCCCAATCAATAGGAGTTGCAGGCATTTAAAGGATAGCATGAGAGAGCTAGAAAAGTTATGTACTGGCTGTCTATCAGTATTTTAGATTCTATGATTGTGCATATTTAGGATGCAAGCACACCGAAGGAGGCATGGGATACTTTGACAAAAATGTAAAGAATAAGGGAGAGAGATAGGAGACTCAAGTTCAGCTTTCTTCACAACACATAAAAGAGAGAGGACACAAGGTTGGAGGGTGAAGCCTTTCTTCACTTTTGCACACAACAATAATACAATAGAAGAGGGAAATACCCTATATGTTAAACCCTAGAATACGTGGTTCATATGTGAACCCAAACCAAAAACATACGTGGTAGTCTAACTACACCACGAGTACAACTAACATAGGCGGTGACATAAATGATAGTCATCCAGGAGATATATCGGGGGTAGAGCTTGATATCTCAACACTCCCCCTCAAGCTCAAATCCATCTCACGTACACCAAGCAAGCTCCTAAACCTGCGAAGCTTCTCGGTACCCAATGCCTTCATAAAAATATCAGCCACTTGCTCCTCAGTGCTGACATAGACAAGATCAATCTCACCAGCTAGAACCTTCTCTCTCACAAAGTGATAATGCACCTCAATGTGCTCGTTCTAGCATGATAAACTGGGTTATTAGCAAGCATGATGCTGCTAATGTTGTCACAATGAATGACAACTGTTGCATGAATTGACTGTCCCATATCTGCAAGTAGCTTCCGTAACCAAGCTACCTCACATGCAGCCATTGCTGCACCCCTGTACTCAGCCTCTATGCTCGACAAGGCAACTATTGGCTGCTTCTTGCTGCTCCAACTGATGGCACCACTCCCAAGGGAAAACATAAAACCACTAGTAGATCTCCTGTCTGAGACACTACCAGCCCAGTCAGCATCTGTGTATCCATGTACCTGTAATGCACACCCAGCTTCATAAAACAGTCCATAATGCAATGTGGACTTCACATACCGCAGTATGCGCCTAGCCGCATCCAAATGTGGCTTCCTCGGTGCCTGCATAAACTGACTCACCAGCCCCACAGCATAGCTCAAATCTGGTCTGGTTATAGTCATGTAAATCAAGCTACCTACTATGCGCCTGTACATAGTAATATCTTCAAGAAGCTCACCTGTCTCTGCATTGAGCTTCACATTCTGCTCCAATGGAACAGAGATAGGCTTACAACCTGTCATCCCATATTTGGACAGCATGTCCAAACTGTATTGCCTTTGCAACAGCCATATCCCACTCGGGGATCTAATAACCTCAATGCCCAAGAAGTAACGCAGCTCTCCCAAATCCTTCATCTCAAATTTCTGCTTCAACAGCAGCTTCACTTCATTAATGTCTGCATCACTATCACCTGTAATAATCAAGTCATCAACATAGATGACTACAAGCACAATCCCTCTGTTTGTCCTTTTCACATAAAGTGAAAAATCTGAATTGGAAATCTGAAATCCAATAGTGACAAGATATTGCCCTATCTTGTCTGACCATGCCCTCGGCACCTGTTTTAAGCCATACAAGGCTTTGCGCAACCTGCATACAAAATCGGGGTGTGAATTATCCTCATAACCTTCTGGCTGCATCATATAAACCTCTTCCTGCAAATCACCATGCAAGAAGGCATTTTTCACATCCATCTGATGCAAAGACCATCCCTTTGCAGCAGCCATAGCAATTACTGCTCTCACGGTTGCCATCCTTGCAACTGGGCTGAAAGTTTCCTCATAGTCAATTCCATATGTCTGTGCAAAACCTTTGGCAACCAATCTTGCCTTGTACCTGCTAACAGACCCATCAGCATTGTGCTTTACTTTGTAAACCCACTTGCAGCTAATAGCCTTCTTATCATGAGGCAAAGGCATCAAATCCCAAGTGTGGTTTGCATCCAAGGCAGCCATCTCTTCATCCATAGCTGCTTCCCAATTTTTATGCCCTGCTGCATCCTCAAAACATGTGGGCTCTGGCTCCTCTAGAACCTTGACCATATAAGCATAGTGATGTGCTGTATACCCATCATATCTCAGCCTGTCAACTGGATACTTAATACGAGTGGACCTTCGTACAACTGGATCAGTTGCAGGAGTCTTTAAATCATGCCTGCTTTTCCTTGCACCAGGTGTAACAACAGAAGGAATCCCAAGTTCCTCATCAAGGCTCATTTCAGAGCCGCTTGACTCTCCATCAACATGAGAGCTACCAGCAGACACATCAAACACTGGAGCATGGTCTACTTTTTCTTTTCCCTTATGTGATACCTGCACAACACTATCAGGGCTACCATGTGACGATTCACTAGATCTCAATCTCCCTGTCCATGCATTAGATCCACTAGTAGAGGACTCTCTGGGTCCACTCAAGGCTTGAGATTGCTGCTCTGCATTTATTGCAGCATTCCCATTTCCTGCATCTGCATCTCCTACCATAACAGTTGGTGCATACCAGCTGCTCATTTCATCAAAAACAACATCTCTGCTCACTTGCATTTTGCAGGTGGAAGGGTTATAACAGCGAAACCCTTTCTGGTGCAGAGCATATCCAATAAAGATGCATTTTTCTGCCTTTGGATCCAGCTTTGTTCTCTTCTCATCAGGAACATGAACATAAGCTATGCAACCAAATACCTTCAAGACTTGAGAAATATCTGGTTTTTGGCCTGTATACATTTCTTTAGGCATCATGCCATGGACAGCTGCAGTGGGGGTTCTATTCATAATATAAACAGCAGTTGCTACTGCTTCAGCCCAAAAATAATCAGGCATGTTTTTCTCATTTAGGATCGCCCGTCCTACTTCTGCAATATGCCTGTTCTTCCTTTCTGCAACCCCATTCTGCTGAGGGGTAGACCTGCATGAGTACTTTCTTTGAATTCCCTGTTCTTTCAGATATTCACAAAATTCTTCTGAAAAGTGCTCTCCCCCTCCATCAGATCTTAGCACTTTAATATGCACACCTTTCTCTTTTTCAACCATGGCCTTAAAAGCCTTGAAATGGCTGAACACTTCACTTTTGTGCTTCATAAAATAAATCCACACCTTCCTAGTGTAGTCATCAATAAACGTCACATAATAATGGCATCCACCAATAGAAGCAGCTTTGGTTGTCCAAACATCTGAATGGATCACTTCCAAAGGTCTTCTGCTCACCTTAGCATTTTTGGGAAATGCATGTCTGGCCTGCTTACCCATTTGGCATGCTTCACATACCTTTTGCATTCCCTCAACTCTGAATTTAGGCAAACCTGCAACAATGTTTTTCGTTTGCATAGATTTCAGCCTTTGTATATTCACGTGCCCAATGCGCTTGTGCCATATCTCAATATCTGCAATGACACCTCTCCCATGCGCAAACATAGCAGCTTTCACCTCAGGCATATCAACATCCAAGGTGAACATTCTGCCATTTTTGTTGCCTTTCGCAACCAAGCGGCACTTATTTTTCAAGTCCTCAACAAAGCATCCATCAGGATTAAATCTAACCTGCAGACCTTGCTCAACCATCTGGCCAACTGAAACCAGGTTCTTAGTGATTTTTGGAACATGAAGTACATCTACTAAGTACTTCGTTTTGCCATCCTGCATAGCCAATGCCACTTTACCAACCTGCATAATTGGGTGCGCAGTATCATCACCTGTTTCAACATAACCTGGCTTATCCAAATTTCTAACATCATGAAACCACTCATCATGACTGGTCATGTGGTTAGAGGCACCTGAATCAACATACCAAACATCATTGCAAGCTGCAGCATCTCCTGACATGGAGTTAACCATATGCTGCATCACAAAAAGGTGCTCATTTCTGTCGTCACCATGCCCACTTGATGATGCATAGTTGCTTTGCTGCAACTTCCCACTTTTGATGTCATTCTGCTTTTTATAGCATGTATTCTCCTTGTGTCCAGGCTTTCCACAATAATAGCATTCTGTGCTGCTATTTACTTGCTGGTTCCTTTGCCATGAACCACGGCCTCTTTGGCTCGCCCTGCCTCTAGAACTACCACGTCCTCCTCCATAGGACTGGTTTTCCTGTTGTTGCTGTTGGTTCTAATTTCCTGCACGGCCACCAAAACGGCCTCTTCCTCTACCCCTGCCTCTACCTGTATTCGAGTAGAAAGTAGTCTCTTGAGAAGTTGAGGTGGCTGAACCACCATTCCTTTGCTCTTCACTCAGCAAGAGAGCAATAAGTTCCTGAAAATCAGGAAATGTTTCACGGACTCCAATGGATGTCCGAAACTATGCATAATCTTTCCCAAGAGCATTCAAGGTCACGGACACTAAGTCCTCATCATCAACAGGTGCTCCAATGGAGGCAAGAGAATCTGCAAGGCCTTTCACCTTCAAGGAATACTCATTTATATTCAGATTTTTCCTTTGCACATTGTGCAACTCTTGCTTTAGCTGCATCTTTTGTGCTTTGGTATTTGTGCTATACAGCTTCACCAATGTATCCCATGCCTCCTTAGGCGTCTCTACATCCTGTATATGCACAATCATAGAATCTGAAATGCTAACGGACAGCCAATACAGTCATTTTCTGGCTTTTTCATGCCATTCTTTAAAGGCCTTCAATTCAGCAGGAGTGGGAGCAACACCCAAAACTGGTTCTGCAGTTTCACCAGTGATGTACTCCCAAACTCCCTTTCCCATAAGGAAGTTTGTCATCCTAAACTTCCATGCTTGGAAGTTGTTCTTGTCAAGCTTCTCACTGACAATGGTAGACAGATTCTCAGACATTTTACAAATCACGAATTGCAACAGCAACCTGTAAACACAGCAAATGCCTCACAAGGGCAAATAGCAAAACTTCTGCGAAAAGCCTCACAGGGGTAGATCTGCAACACTGACGAAAGTGGTATTTCACCACACAGTCACTTCCTAGTGACGATTTTGCATCAACAGGCAACAGGCATGAATCTGCAACTCCCAATATCTCTGCACACAGGCATACGATGCAATTTCTGTGGCACCTTTCCACCGACTAGCCGTGCGGTGGTCGCACAGCAAAAACAGGGCCTTTTTCTGAGTGCCTGCGAAGAACTTCCGCCTTCAAAACGGGCCCCGAAATGGCCTCAAATCAAAAAAATAAAGTGCATATACTGCGCTCTCGCCACACCGCGAAGGGCCTCTCAATCTGAAACAGTGCACTCTTGCACTTCTGGCTGTGCTACCTGCAGAGATTTGCTCCCAAACTCGAAATAGGAAAGCAACACTGGTCCTCTTACCAGGACACCACAAACTTGGCTTGCTTTCTTGAGCTCCTTACCACGAACAAGGCTCTGATACCATGTAAAGAATAAGGGAGAGAGATAGGAGACTCAAGTTCAGCTTTCTTCACAACACACAAAAGAGAGAGGACACAAGGTTGGAGGGTGAAGCCTTTCTTCACTTTTGCACACAACAATAATACAATAGAAGAGGGAAATACCCTATATGTCAAACCCTAGAATACGTGGTTCATATGTGAACCCAAACCAAAAACATACCTGGTAGTCTAACTACACCACGAGTACAACTAACATAGGCGGTGACATAAATGATAGTCATCCAGGAGATATATCGGGGGTAGAGCTTGATATCTCAACAAAAAATGTATAGCACAAATACACAAGCTAGAAAAATGCAGCTCAAGCAGGATTTGCATAATGTGCAGAGAGAAAATATGAGCATCAATGACTATCACATGAAGGTGATGAAGATTGCAGATGCACTTGCTTGCATTGGGTCGCTAGTGGAAGATGATGATTTAGTTTCTGTGACCTTGAATGGTCTAGGAAAGGATTATGCACAATTCCGGACATCCATTGCCGTCTGTGAGAATTTTTTTGATTTTGGGGAGTTGATTAAAAAGAAATACTTGTCTGATGTATTTCATGTCCTGAATATCACCAAGAACCTAGTTTTCGTTGGTCAAATGGTTGAGCAAGGCTTGCACATCAGATTTAATCCTCATGGATGCTTTGTTGAGGATATGAAAAATAAAGGTCGCTTGATAGCAAAAGGGAAGAAGAAGGGTAGGATGCTTACGTTGGACGCGGACATGCCTGAATTGAGTGTAGCAATGTTTGCACATGGGACCGGTGTAGTTACAGATATTGATATCTGGCATTAACGCATTGCTCATGTTAATGCACAACGACTTAAATTAATGCATGCCCAAAATATTATTGCACGATTGCCTAAGTTCAAGGTTGCAAAAATGCATAAGGTGTATGAAGCCTGTCAATTTGGAAAACAGGCAAGGAAACCATTTCCTAGACATGTTCAAGAGAGTAAGAGGCCATTGGAATTAATCCACTATGATGTGTGGACTGCTAAAGCTGCATCTATTGGAGGCTGTCATTATTTTGTCACTTTTATTGATGTCTATAGCAGAAAAGTTTGGGTGTATTTTATGAAAAAGAAAAGTGAAGTGTTTGGGCATTTTAAAGCTTTTAAAGCTATGGTTGAAAAAGAAACAGGCTTGCAAATAAAATGCCTAAGGTCAGATGGAGGGGGAGAGTACCTCTCAAATGAGTTTGCAAGGCTCCTACAGAAGCATGGCATAAAGCAGCAATATTCATGCAGTCATACCCCACAGCAAATGGACTTGCAGAAAGGAAAAACAGGCATATTGGAGAGGTATTTCGTGCCATGCTCAACGAAAAAGATTTGCCAGATTATTATTGGGCTGAAGCAGTTGCTATAGCAGTCTACATAATGAACAGGACTCCCACTATAGCAATACATGGCATGACGCCAGAGGAGAGGTATACTGGTAGGAAACCGAATATTTCTCATTTGAAAGTTTTTGGTAGCATTGCCTATGTTCATGTGCCAGATGAGTTGAGATCCAAGTTGGATCCAAAAGCTGAGAAGTGCATCTTTATTTGTTATTATCTGCAGCAGAAAGGGTATAGATGCTAAAACCGTTCTACTCGTAAGTTCATAGTAAGTAGAGATGTTGTTTTTTATGAGATGAGCAGCTGGTATAAACAAATAAATGTGATTGATGATGTAGATGCACAAAATGGTAATGCTGCACAGAGTTCACAACAACAATCACAAAATATTAGTAGACCTGTAGTGTCCTCTAGAAGTGGTTCACATACTTCACCATAAACAGGCAGATTGAGATCAGAAGAATCTCCTCAAAGCAATGCAGATAAGCAATGCAGATAGTGGTATGCAAGTATCACGAAAGGAAAAGAGAAAGTAGATCAGCCCATGGTTGATGTGAATGCAGGTCACTCTTATGTGGATGGTGAATCCAGTGGCTCAGAACAGAGCCTTGATGATGAGTTGGGTATTCCTTCTGTTGTCACACCTGGAGTAAGGAAGACAAGGGATGTTTTGAGAGCACCTGGTAGTGAGCCTATTTTCCACAGGTCTACTAGACTTAAGTATCCTCTGGATAGGCTGAAATATGATGGATTTACACCCATTTACTATGCCTATATGGTCAAAGTGATACAAGAACCAGAACCCACTTCTTTTGAGCAAGCCATGGGAAAAGAAAAATGGGAGAAAGCCATGGATGAAGAAATGGATGCCTTGGAAGCAAATGCTACATGGGAATTAGTCTCTTTCCTTAAAGACAAGAATGCAATTGATTGCAAGTGGGTCTATAAGGTGAAGCACAATGCAGATGGTTCTATGAGCAGATACAAGGCAAGATTAGTTGTCAAGGGGTATGCACAAACATATGGCATTGATTATGAAGAAACATTCAGTCCGGTTGTAATGGTGGCAATCATAGGAGCAGTCATTGCTATGGCTGCATCAAAGGGATGGTCTTTACATCAAATGCATGTAAAGAATGCCTTCTTACATGGTGATTTGCAAGAAGAGGTCTATGGTGCAGCTACCAGGTTATGTGCATGATGTTCATCCTGAGTTTGTTTGCAGGTTGAAGAAAGCCTTGTATGGCTTGAAGCAAGCACCCAAAGCATGATCTGACAAGATAGGACAGTATCTTGTCACTATTGGCTTTCAAATTTCCAAGGCAGATTTCTCACTTTATGTGAGAAAAACAGAGAAAGGCATTATGTTGCTTGTCATTTATGTTGATGATTTGATCATCACAGGTGATAGTGATGAAGATATCCTTCATGTGAAAATGCTATTGAAGCTGAAGTTTGAGATGAAGGATTTGGGAGAGCTGCATTACTTCTTGGGCATTGAGGTGATTAGATCCACAAGTGGGATATGGCTCTTGCAGAGGCAATATGGATTGGACATGCTATCCAAATATGGGATGACAGGCTGTAAGCCTATTTCAGTTCCTTTGGAGCAGAATGTGAAGTTGAGCACAGATGCACGTGAGCTTTTGGAAGACCCTACTATGTACATATGCATAGTAGGAAGTTTGATTTATATGACTATTACGAGGCCAGATTTGAGCTATGCTATTGGGTTGGTAAGTCAGTTTATGCAGGCTCCAAGGAAACCGCATTTGGATGCGACTAGACACATACTGAGTATGTGAAGTCCACATTGCAATATGAACTATTTTATGAGACTCGGGTTTGAGATATAGTTGCATGGATACACTAATGCTGATTGGGCTCATAGTATTTCTGATAGACGATCTACCAATGGATATGTGTTCTCTTTTGGGAGTGCTACAGTCACTTGGAGCAGTAAGAAATAGCCTACAGTTGCCTTGTCGAGCACAAAGGCTGAGTACAGGGGTGCAACAATGGATGCATGTGAGGCAGCTTGGTTGCATAAGCTACTTTATGATATGCATCAGTCTACAGGTGGGCCAGTTGTCATTTATTGTGACAACATGAGCAGTATACACCTGGCAAATAACCCAGTCTATCATGCTAAAACAAAGCACATTGAGGTGCATTATCACTATGTGCGGGAGAAGGTTCTAGTAGGTTTTATTGATCTGGTTTATGTCAACTCAAAGGATCAGGTAGCTGACATATTCACGAAGGCATTGGGCATAGAGAAGCTGTGCAAGTTCAGAGACCTACTTGGTGTGCAGGAATTGGGATTGAGCTCGAGGGGGAGTGTTGAGATATCGAGCTCCACTCATGATATGCTAGGGTGACTGTTGTGCATTTATGTCACTGACTTGTTAGTTGCAAATGCGGTTGGTACACCGCCCATGAATAATAGCTGGATGACAGCTATCTTTATGTACTCTGGTTAGTGGCTCAGTTAGTATGCCACCTAGGTTAGCTGAGTTTGGTTTGAGACCCACATGTAGGGTTCACCTCTTCCTTTTGTACTTAGTTAGAGTTCTTTTGTTTTTCACAACTAAAAAGAGGAAAACTATTTTCAGCCTCCTTCTTTGTGTGTATTCCCCCATTGTGTATGTGAGAAAGCTACAAGTGAGACTCCTTACTTCTCTCCCACTCTCTTCACAATGGTAACCTCCACACACTGTATGGCCTAATAGGTGGTGTATAGATACACCATTTTATTGGAAAGAGTTTGTTGAATTCAACATATAGGTGGTGTATAGATACACCATTTTATTGCATAATATATTGTGGGGCACATGTGTTCTACATGGATGCCACATAAGATACATGGTGTTTCTTACATGGATGCCACATAATATACACCATTTTTTTGGAACAAGGAAGGGGGGAGGAGGGGGGGAGGTGGTGGAGAGGTGGAGTAGGGGGGAGGGGGGAAGGAGAGGAGGGGGGTAGTATGGGGGAGGGGGGACTAGGGAGGAGAGGGGGGGCGAAATGGGAGGTAATGCATCTGTTGGACAAGGGAAAAACAATTGATGATTTGTGCAATAAGTTGGGTGCACTGTGAACCTGTGTTAGGGGCTAGGTTTTAGGGTATAAGATCTATTTCTTAGGGTTTAGAGCCTAGGGTCTAGGGTCTAGGATTTAGGGTTTAGGGTTTAGAGCCAAGGGTTTAGGGTTTAGTAAAAAATATGTAAAATGCATTCCACACTATGAAATTGATATTTGATTGGTACGATGCTTTCCATAGTCCTTAAATAAGTAAGTTTAAGATCCATGCAAAGTATCATACCTATTGAGGACAAGCACATAGGCCAAAAGCACACCGATGCATATTGTTCAACACTCATTCATGCATGACGCATGATAATAAACAAGGAAATATGCATTCCAAACCATGCAAATGATATCTTATATGGGTATGATACTTTATAGAGGCCTTGAACTAAGTGAGCTTAAAGCATTTGCCTTGTATCATACCCATCGAAGCTAAGCATATACCCTAGAAGTAGAATGGGGCATATTTTTCAACACCTAAGTATGATGCATAGTAAGAAACAAGGTTTCAATAATATCCATTCCAAACCATTAAAATGATATTAGATGGTATCATACTTTGTAATAATTTAAATATATTTATTTAAAGTCCTAAACAAAGTATCATAACCTCCTCCCCTCCCTGCCCCCCTCCAGTGCCTCTACCTCCACCTCTTAACCTTTGCCTCCTCACCTTACCCTTCTCTCCCTCTCCACCGCCTTGTACTCTCCACCTCCTAATCTCTATCTCCTCGAAACTGGCAACACCAACAAGAGAGAGAGAGAGAGAGAGAGAGAGAGAGAGAGAGAGAGAGAGAGAGAAAGAGAGAGAGGGAGAGAGAGAGAGAGAGGGAGGGAGGGAGGGAGAGAGAGGGAGAGAGCTAGAGAGAGAGAGAGAGAGAGGGAGAGAGAGAGAGAGGGAGGGAGGGAGAGAGAGGGAGAGAGCTAGAGAGAGAGAGAGAGAGAGAGAGAGAGAGAGAGAGAGAGAGAGAGAGAGAATGTGAGAGAGAGAGAAATGTGAGAGAGAGAGGAGAGGCAAAAGGGAAATGGAGGTGGAGGGATATGAGGAAAAGGAGAGGAGGACGAGGAGGAGGAGGATGGCACAATTGATTTGTGTAGTAGCTTTCCCATGTGTATCAACCCCTAACAAAGTTGACAAAGAAGAATGAACAATACATTTGGAAAAAGGATAAAGAGAAAGCGTTCCAGTTACTGAAGAAAATGTTAATGGTAGCACCAATTCCGATTCTGTCGGATTGGAACCTTGAATTTCACATGTTTGTAGATGCATCAGACATTGCTATCAAATCAATACTGATGCAAACACATACTTCGGATTGTTCCAACCATATACTATGCAAGCCAAACTTTGTCACTTTTAGAAAGAAATTATTCAATCACCGGAAGAGAGGGATTGGGTATGATTTACTCACTACATAATTTTTTACATTACCTTCTAGGTAATCAAGTGGTGTTCCATGTAGACCATCAAGCATTGTTGTACCTAATGAATAAGCCTCAGCCGTCAAGAAGGCTAGCTTGATGGATATATTTGTTACAAGAATTCCAATACCAAGATATCCATACACTAGGAAGACAACACTTAGTGGCAAATTACCTAAGTAGATTAGAAACAAGAGAAAGACCAGGTGGGGGTGTCCCAAATGATTTATAGGATGCTACATTGTTTGCGTTATAGATGATGAGGACAACAGATTGGTATGACCAGATGTTACAATTCCTCATAGGTGGGGTTTTCCTAGAGACATTTACAAAGGATCAACTATGTCAATTGGATTTAAGTAGTAAACCATTTATGGTGATTGTAGGTACATTGTACATGCGTGGAACTAACCAAGTTATCTGACGTTGTGTTCCAGAACATGAGCAACATGTAGTATTACAAAGAAGCTCATCAAGGGGAGGCAAGTGGACACTTTGCCCTGGCAAGATCACAAGAAAGAAAATTTTTTAGGCTAGGATTTGGTGGGGAACGGTGCTCAACGATTATCAAGAAGTTGCGGTGGCCAAGTGTTGGTATTGTCAATGAGATGGACAACCTACCGACACATACATATTACCCCTAAACCCCATCGGTAGGTTGTCAATGAGATGGCCATATGTTGGTATTTTCCCCTTAATGTTATGCACAAGTGTCAAAAAACACACTCCCAGGTGTGTTATCTGAACAAGTACGTATTGGATGGGTGTGCCACTTTGCACGCATGTCAATACCACCTAGATTGAGGTGCATGTAAAGTATTGTGCCCATAGGATATGATTTGCATGGTCGATTACACATTAAACATCTTTTTTCCCCGAGTGTGATGCACATATGTCAAAAAACACACTCCTAGGTGTGTTATCCGAATAGGTGCTTATCGGATGGGCACACCACTTTGCATGTAAATCAATATGACCTAGGTTGAGGTGCATGAAAATTGTTTTTTCATGGTCGATCAAGCATTAAACACTATTTTTTCCTTAGTGTCATGCATAGTCATAAAAAAACACGCTCCTAGGTGTGTTATTCAAATAAGTACTTATCGAGGATGGGTGCACCACTTTGCACGGGCCTCAATGCCACCTACATTGAGGTGCATGAAAAGTATCTTATCCAAAAGATATGATTTGCATGGTTGATCATGCATTATACACTGTTTTTCCCCTAGTGTTATGCACAACCATAAAAAAACACGCTCCCAGGTGTGTTACCTAAACAAGTATGCATCGGATGGGTGCACCACTTTTCATTCAAGTTAATACCACCTAGATTGAGGCACTTGAAAAGAGGTGTGTCCATCAGATATGATTTTCTTGGTCGACCATGCATTAAACACCGTTTTTCCCCAGTGTCATGCACAACTGTAAAAAAAACACTCTCCTAGGTGTGTTATTCAAACAAGTACTTATTGGATGGATGTACCACTTTGGATGGGCCTCAATACCACCTATGTTGAGGTGTATGCAAAGTCTATTGTCCATCAGATATGCTTTTCATGGTTGATCACACCATATACACTGTTTCCCCCCTAGTGTTATGCACAACCGTAAAAAATGCAGTGCCTGGTGTGTTATCCGAATAAGTACGTATTGGTTGTGCATGCAACTTTGCATGCAAGTCAATACCTTATATATTGAGGTTTATGCAAAGTATTTTTCCCATTGGATATGCTTTTCTTGGTTGATGATGCATTAAACACCATTTTCCCCCTAGTGTTTTGATTCTCATATATGGGATGTGGTGAAAAAGTAGAAAATATGTGTGTCCAACCATTGAAACAATATCATAAGGCCATGATAATTTGCATGGGACTTATAGTACATATTTTTAATGTGTGTGAAAAGTATTGTTTCCATCATATTAATGCACATACGATAGTTGCATGTCGATGCATATTTTTTGTTACTCATGTATGAGACGTGGGAAAAAATGAGAAAATATGTGTGTCCAACCATGCAAATGGTGTCTGATCGACATGATACTTTGCATGGGCCTTATTTTGAATAGGTTTCAGGATTGTGCAAATTATGGCATCCATTAGACAAATGCACATGCCATAGGAGCACGCGGATGTGTATTTTTTTGATATTCATGCGTGAGATTTGGGACTTAAAGTAAATAGTATAGAGGTGTGTGTAAAGTATCATACCCATTGGATGAATGAACATATGATAGGAGTACCCTGATGCATATTTTTTGATACTCATGTACGGGATATAGTGAAAAATGGAAAAATATGCATGTCCAACCATGCAAATGATATAAAACGATCATGATACTTTGCACGAGAATTAAAATAAATAGGTTTAAGACGTGTGCAAAGTATCATACCCATACGAGAAATGTACATGCGATAGGAGTGCTCAATTGATTCTTTTTTTTAATACTCACATATGAGATGTGGTAGAAAACGAGAAAATATGCATGCCCAACCATGCAAATGGTGTTTGATGGGCATGATAATTTGCATGGACTTCAAAGTAAATAAGTTTAAGTCATGTCTAATGTATCGTACCCATCATACAAATGCACATGTGATAGGAGCACGCTAATGCTTTTTTTTTTATATAGGATGTGGTGAAAAACGGAAAAATATCATGTCCAACAATATAAATGATATCAGATGGTCATGATATTTTGCATGAGCCTTGAAGTAGATAGTTTTAAGACATGTGCAAAGTAACATACCCATCAGAGAAATGTAGATGCGATAATATTAGCAAATTCTCGGTATGTGTGTGTGTGTGGGGGGGGGGGTGTGTGGGTGTGTGTGTGTGTTTGTGTGTGGCAAACAATACAACAAATTAAACACCTTGTCGAGAAATCATACACTTATACCTTGAGTATTGTGTCGAAATAAACACTGAAATAAGCTTGTTGATGAGTATAAATATGCCCTTGAATAAAAGCACAATTATTGTATGACCACTACAGGCTCGCTTTGACACCTATGATTTTGCTCTAGCATGTAAGTTTATATAAAACATTTGTCTTTTTATGGCAAGTGAGTAATGGGAAGTGGAAATGAGAGTGGGGAGGGAGGAGTGGGATGTGACAGGGGGAGGTAATAGGGGAGTAGGATAATAAGGGACTAAAATGAGTGAGGGCAAGTTAATAGGGGATGGAAAAGAGGAGGGTGGGATGGGGGAAATGTGGGATTTTGGGAAATGGGAGGAGCATGGGCATGGTGGAAATGTGGGATGGGAGTGGTGGAAATGGGGGAGGAAGAAGAAATGGATGGGGGGGAGGGCCAATGAAGATTGGGATGAGGGTGGGGGTCCAATGGGAAATGGGGAGGAATGGGAGCCAATGTGAGAGGGGAGGAATGGGGAGCCAATAGGAGAGGAGATCCTCGTTTTTCTTACATATACTCTTCCTTGCCTTCTTTCATTCTCCCCTCATTTCATTGAAGCAAGAAAGCAAGGAAGAGCAAGAAAGCAAGAAAGAGCAAGAAAGAGCAACAAACCATTTTCTAGGTACTTGTAAAATTTTTTTATTAGTTTCTTATCTAAGTTTTGGAGATTTTTTTTAAAAATAAATTTGAAGAGAGAGAAAGAAAGAAAGAAAGAGAGGATAGAAGAGAGAGAAAGAAGAGAGAGAGAGAGAGAAGGAGACCCTGGGGGCCGCGGTCTCCAGGAGGAGGGAAGTAGGAGAAGGAGCTGGGAGAAGGCGGTGGTCGGGAGGGGAGGGGAAGCAGGGCAAGGGGAAAGGGAGGCAGGGGCGAGGGGGACAGAGGCAGTGGAGGGGAGGGATGCGGCGGCCATGGGGGGGAAAGGCAACGGTGGAAGGGGGAGGCAACTAGGAGGGGAGATGGCAGTGAAAGAGGGAAGGGGAGGGTAGGCAGGGAGACGAGGGGTAAAGGAGGGGAGGGGAGGCATAAAGGTAGCAACAGGGGAAGTAGAGGGGAGGAGGGGAGGCCATCGGGTGGCAGAGGGGAGGCCGCAGGAGGCCACAAGTAGGTGAGGGAGGGGAGGTAACGAGAGGGGATGGGTAGGGGCGAAGGGGAGGGTAGGGGAGGCGAGGTGGAGGGGAGGCAGAGGAGTAGGCGTAGGGGTGGGGAGGGGAGGGGTAGGGGAGGCGGCAGCGGGGTAGGGGCAAAGGGGAGGGTAGGGGAGGCGGCGAGGGGAGGAGAGAGGGAGAGCAGTGAGGAGGGAGAGAAAGTGAGGGGGGAGAGGAGAGAGAGAGAGAGAGAGGAATGAGGAGAGAGAAAGAGGAGCTCTGGTGGCCATGGCCTCCAGGGGTGAGAGGAGTGAGGGGAGGGAGAGGAGAGAGGAGTGAGGAGAGAGAAAGAGGAGCACTGGTGACCGTAGCCCCCACGGACGAGAGGAGTGAGGGGAGAAGAGAGAGAGAGGAGTGAGGAGAGAGAGAGAAAGGGAGGGTAGGGAGTGAAGTGAGGAGAGGGTAGGGGCCTGGGGGGCCAACTCAATATGTAATATGTCACTACCCTTGTCCAAAATCTAGGGTATGGGGGGACAAGGTCCATATATAATGTGCATGGATTTTCTTTAAAATTTTCAAATATGCAAGGAAAAAATTGTTAGATATCAATGTTCCACTCTCGTGTAATTATGCGGGAACCAGCTAGCTCTACTTGTAAGCCCCCTATATGAGGAGAAGGCATTTTAGTAGCTCAATTATCCGGTAGGTCCTGGTTTGGAACTAGATGGGGGCCATGTGTGGCCTGATGGCTGGATGGCTTCAGATAGAGTTGGCACACTGCCAACTAGGCTACATGCAAGTGCAGGAAGGCATCCCATGACTGACCGCATTGAGGGTAGATGGAGCATTTCTCGAGGCAGCCCACTCTCGGGTTACGGGGCCTGTTTGGAGCCCCAGATGATCCCGGATGGCTCTGGGCCAAACGGCAACCATAGGTTTGTTGCTCTATTCTGCACCACAGTTCTAACGTGTGGTTGGTGGCCTATTTTGAGACCGACCTCCAGTCAGCCGTTTTGGGCCGACTGGGTCAGTCTCCCAATTGGGTCTAACTGACTACGACTGGTGGGTATATAAGAGCAAACCCGTGAAGCCCATAATCATCACTGGCTACAGCAACCCTGATTCCTTAGCATTTAGCCTCCGTCCTCTATTTTTTCCAGCATGCCATCAAAGCTTCTCACATAGGATCGCACGGCTGGGAGGTAGTGCCATTTATTGTATCAGTTTTACAGTAATCAAAATTTTGATTCTGCATACTATCTGCTTTTCTCTCTTGCATATGAGATCTTGTTATCTGTTGAGCACAGATGTTGTATTGTTTTCTTACATGGTATGAGAGCTTGGGCTCTAGCAAGAAGATTTGGTAGTGTGTTTTTGTTTGCAAGCAGATTGTGAGAGATGGCCTAGCCCACAAGACTACGAATCCCACCATTCGACGAAAGTGAAAAGTTAGACGGCACTAACTATCCACTCTAGAAGTTCAAAATGAAGACCATCCTAAGCGCATACGAGCTTTGGGATACTGCTACTGGGGTGGACGTGAAGCCGATTGCGAAACCGAATCCAGCCAATGCAGGACAACAGATAGTACCAACTGTAGATTAGATTCTCACGTGGACAAGAAGAAATGCAGATGCACTATGTTCTATTGTCTGCAGTGTAAGTGATTCTGTCATGGTGTTAATTCAACATGTCACCACAATGGAGGAGGCATGGACAGTCTTGAAAAATTAGTATGAGACCACGAATTAGACGTGGATTCAGAATCTAGAGACTCAACTCACGAACGAGAAATTGTCTGAGTCTGAAATGGCAGAGAAGTTCATCACCAGGGTGAAGAATCTGCGTGATCAGATGATTGCAATCGGCATCACCATCACCAGTGAGAATCTAGCACGAAGGTGCATACGGATTCTCCCACCAAAGTACGATGGTCTTGTTACAGTGCTGAATACACAGAATAGAAATCCGTCTATCAACTTTGAGGATTTTAGCGCAATGCTTCTGGAGGAGGAGATGCGTCAAAAGACGAGGACTGGAGAAGATTCGGCTTTCTCGGCTGGATCAAAGAAAGGTAAGGGTAAGGACTCTGGTAACCCATGTTCTTCTGATGATAAAAAGAGAAAGAAGAAGATCAAGTACTTCTATTGCAAGAAGGCAGGGCATAAGCAAAATGAGTGCCGGAAGAAGATTGCAAATGAGAAGAACAGAGTAAAGAAAGAGTCCATCAACAGCACGCAGGCAGTACCAGTACAGCTGTTTGTAGCAATTGAGGAGATTTGCACGAAGGCAGTTCATGTACCTATGGATGAACCTTGGATTATTGACAGTGGTGCATCGCGCCACATGACCAATCAGAAGGATTGGTATACCTCTCTACATCCGGTAGGGAATAACATCCTGGTAGCAGTCGGCAATGATGCAAAATGTCTAGCAAAAGGAAAAGGTACGATTGCTCTCAAGTCAGATGGAATTGTAAAACATTTGTCCGATGTTCTTTATGTGCCAGATATCAAGAGGAACTTGTTGTCCATTTCTGCGATCACGGATCGGGAGGGACCTCAAAGTTCACTTCGATAAGAATGGTGCACAGAATTTGGATCTTCAAGGGAAGGTCATTGGTAAAGGTACACGGCGCAACAACATCTACGAACTCTCAGCTTTCAGTGCTCGAGCCGATGTGAGCAGCACTAAGCTGTGGCATGAGAGGTTTGGTCATCTAGACCTTAGTTCTTTAAAGGAGATGCATAAAAGTGGAATGATTGCAGACCTACCAGAAATTATAGATCTGCCCGATGTATGTGAAGCTTGCATGATGGGCAAGTAGCATTGGCAGCCCTTTCCTAAAGAGGCTAGCAGGGCAAAGTCTCCTCTAGAGCTCGTTCACACGGACCTCTGCGGAAAGATGGAGATGGAAGCTTTGGGTGGTTCCTACTACTTCATGATGCTGATCGACGACTACAGTAGAAGGATATGGATATAATTCCTAAAGACTAAAGATGAGGCTTTTAGTAAGTTCAAAGAATGGCATGTAATGGTCGAGAAAGAAATGGGGAGGAAGGTGAAGAAGTTGAGATCAGACAGAGGTGGTGAGTTCACATCAAATTCAAAAGTTGCTGCAAAAGTCACGGGATCAAGAGGCAGAAACCCTCGCCACATACATCATAGCAAAATGGAGTAGCAGAGCGCAAGATGCACGTCATCTGCGAAATGGGTAGGAGTATGATGAAAGGGAAAGATTTGCCAAAGACTTTCTGGGATGAAGCATGTAACACGGCAGTTTACATTCTGAATCGTAGCTACACAAAGGCTGTGAATGGGATGACTCCACTGCAGGCCTTTTCTGGTAAGAAACCTTCAGCTGCACATTTCAGAGTTTTTGGATGTGACTGTTTTGTGCATGTCCCTAATGCTAACAGGACCAAATGGGAACCGAAGAGCCAGAAGTGTATTTTCTTGGGCTACAGTGAAGAGGCGAAGGGTTACCATCTCTATAATCCTGTTACCAAAAAGGTAATAGTAAGTCACGATGTGGACTTCTCAGAACATCCGCATCAATTGGAGGAGGATGCTTCCTTCCCAGACAACCAAGACCAGGATATCCATCCAGTACAACCACCAACAGCAGACCGAACTCCCCCAACGGTGCTTGGGAGGATTCAAGATAAAGAAGAGGAAGAAAAGCCTGTAGAACCACAATGGTAACGGCCATTCCCGAAGTGGGTAAAGCAGCTTTTGGATGGTAGAGAACCTCCAGCCATTGAGGAGGAATCATCCGAACATTGTCGGTCCAAGAGATTAAAGGAGCAAAGAAGGGCGCAGGAACACTTGGTCAACTACACTTTGATGACAGAGGTGATCCGTGCTGAAGAACCCAAGTGTCTTGAAGAGGCACATGGTGATGATAGGTGGATGGAGGCTATGCAGTCGAAGTATGGCTCCATAATGAAGAACACTTGGGACCTTGTGGATCGACCACCAAAATGCAAGGTAATCGGCACCAAGTGGGTGTACAAGACCAAGTACAAGTTCGACGGCATGTTGGATAAGTACAAGGCTCGGCTTGTGGCAAAAGGATTCACACAGGTACATGGTTTTGATTATTAGGATACTTTTGCTCCCACAGCTCGACTAACCACAATTCGCAATGTTTTGGCTTTAGCAGCATAGGAAAGTTGGCCCGTGTTTCAGATGGATGTAAAATCCACCTTTTTGAATGGAGATCTCAAGGAGGAGGTATACGTGGAACAACCACCAGGTTTTGTGATCCCCGGTTCAGAAGGTAAAGTCTGTAAACTAAAGAAGGCACTTTACAGGCTCAAACAAGCCCCACAAGCGTGGTACCAGTGGATTGATGCCTACTTTCTACAAAACGGGTTCAGGAGGAGCCCATCTGATGCAAATTTGTATATCTACAGAGAAGGAGGCAGGTGTATGATCGTGGTCCTTTATGTGGACGACCTTGTCATAACAGGGAACCATGAAGAGAAGATCTCGCAGACAAAGCAGTTGCTAGGAAGAGAGTTTGAAATGACAGACCTTCGATTGATGCATTTCTGTTTGGGGATTGAAGTTTGGCAAGAGCCAAAATAGATCTTCATCTCACAGCTGAAGTATGTTGGAGAGATACTGAAGGCATTTGGCATGGCTGAGTGCAAGACAGTTGGCACCCCTATGGAGGTTGACGTGAAGCTCTCAAATGAGGATTCATCACTACTAGTGGATGAAGCGAAGTATAGAAGGCTTGTGGGCAGTTTGATTTACTTATGCAACACACGGCCGGACATTAGTTTTGCGACTGGTGTACTAAGCAGTTTTTCCAATAAGCCCCAAGAGAACCATTGGAGGGCAAGGATGTGGGTGCTGAAATACATCAAAGGCACACTTGATTATGGCATCACCTATACCAAGGGCAACATCTTGACTAGATTCTGTGACTCGGATTTGGGCAGGAGCCATGGACAGTAGGAGATCAATGACAGGTTACTATTTCTCACTTGGATTTGGAGCTATGTCATGGGTCAGCAAGAAGCAACCTATAGTTGCTCTTTCTTCTACCGAGGCTGAGTACAAATCAGCATGTTTTACTTCTTGTGAGGCAGTGTGGTTAAGGAGGATTTTAGGGGACATGGGTGCAGTGCAGAACAAGCCTACGCAGTTATCATGTGACAATCAGAGTTGCATGGCAATTGCTAAGAACCTTGTGTAACACGCTCACACAAAACACATTGAGATTGAATATCACTTTGTACATGAGTTCATCATGGATGGAGAGGTCGACTTGGTGTACTGTCCGACTATAGAGAATGCTGCGGACATCTTCACAAAGGCTCTTGGAAGAGACTTACTGGAGAGGCATCTTCATCGACTTGGCATTGGGCTGAAAAAGTAAGTTCACTTGCGGGTGGACATTGAGGGGGGTGTTAGATATCAATGCTCCACTCTCGTGTAACTACGCAGAAACCAACTAACTCTACTTGTAAGCCCCCCATATGAGGAGAAGGCATTTGAGTAGCTCGGTTATTCGGTAGGTCTTGGTTTGGACACTAGATGAGGGCCATGTGTGGCTTGATGGCTGGACGACTTCAGATAGAGTTGGCACACTGCCAACTAGGCTACATGCAAGTGTGGGAAGGCATCCCATGACTGACCGCACTGAGGGTAGATGGAGCATTTCTCGGGGCAGCCCACTCTTGGGTTGCGGGGCCCGTTTGGAGCCCCAAACGATCCCGGATGGCTCTGGGCCGAATGGTAACCATAGGTTAGTTGCTCTATTCTGTGCCACGGTTCTAACATGTGATTGGTGACCTATTTTGGGACCGACCTCCAGTCCGCCGTTTTGGGTTGACTGGGTCGGTCTCCCAATTGGGTCTAACCGACTACAACTGGTGGCTATATAAGAGCAAGCCCGTGAAGCCCATAATCATCACTGGCTATAGCAACCCTGATTCCTTAGCATTTAGCCTCCGTCCTCTTCTGTTTCCAGCACGCCATCGAAGCTTCTCACACAGGAGCGCATGGCTGGGAGGCAGCGCCATCTATGACCTTGGGGCAAAATTTTCCCATTCATTCAGTTTGAGAGGTCTCACCACAGGGTGGGGCTTCCTTGTAATAAGGATGCGATTGACATCTTAACCTCTGTGGAGAGGAAGGCTGCTACATGCTTCCTGAGAGGTCTCCCTTCCTATTGATGGTGGCGAATCCTAAAAGCCATAGAGGCTTTCTTCCTCCCTTAGGTTTGTTGAGATACCATGCTCAACATCATGTGATTACATGTGCATAGCACTAACACATATAGAGTGCTATAAAGGAAAGGGTTAGATGCCCTAACCCTAACCCTAAAAAGTTTCGCACACACCTCTTGCTAGGCACAGTCACTGCATGTGAACCCCTGAGTGCCACATCATCATTGAGCACTTTGCACCCTTTTTTGCCCCTCCACCTAGATCAAGCCGTATCTCTTGATCCAGGAAGAATTTGAGGGTACTCCAAAAAAGAAAATCGCTCGATTTTTTGTGCTCTACACGCTAATCACATCATGCGCACATTTAGGTGCAAGTATCACTCACCTTTGAGCCTCACCGACAAATCCACTTCCTTCACGCACACTAGCCTCTACATCCATGCATTTGACTTGGCACATAAAAAGAACCAAAGAAAAAGAAATTATTTGTTGTTCTTTTCTTTGATCGATGGTTGATCTAGATCAGAGTAGACTAGATCACCATAGTGGAGATGATTTGAATTTCTCCAAGTTGCCAATCTAATCTATGCACAAAATTCCCAACTAGTTTCTACTTGGAGTCAGTCCCTATCGTCACATGCGGTTTCAGATGATCACATTACCTGAAACCCTACCATCTTCGGATCACTGAGCAGTCTTCAGTGGTATTGGCACATTATATCAGTGGGCAGATTGCAAACTATTGCACATTTGCACTTCACATTGCCACCATTGTAAAGCCTTTAATCATGCTATTTTCTTGTGTTTGTGCACATCATTTCAAGCCTTGTAAAGCCTCTTGGCTATTTCTGGCATCATTTGCCACAAGCCTTGTAATTCATATTGGATTATATATTGCAGTTCTACCTTCACCAATAGTTAAAA
The DNA here is from genome assembly GCF_047967505.1 of Dipteris shenzhenensis. NCBI lineage: Eukaryota > Viridiplantae > Streptophyta > Polypodiopsida > Gleicheniales > Dipteridaceae > Dipteris > Dipteris shenzhenensis. Next base: position 51,789,830 of record NC_141610.1, on the reverse strand, counting down.
TTTCATTTGATAATACAGTCAGTGTTTTGCAGTACAGTGATTTCACAGACACTTTGAGTACATTTCTTGCACATGTCTATGACTAGCAACCTCAATCTGGAGGCATCTATTAAGTTAAACAAATCCAATTACGGCACATGGAAATACTGAATGGATGCCATTTTTGTACTTCAAGACAAATGGGGGTATGTCGGTCGATCTACATGTACACCATTGGACGATCCAACTAGCAGTAGCTCTACTCTATGTGTAGTCATCACAACACCAGCGGCGGCGTCGGGATCTACAGTGGGATCTCCAGCTACACAAATAGTTTCCACACCTGTAGTAGATCCTGCCACTGCCCGAGCACGAGAAGATCCTACCACTGCCCAAGCACAAGCAGAATGGGTAGGAAAGATAAGGATGCATATCATGTGATCAAGCAGAATGTGCAAGATGTCATGCTAGGATAGCTCAACACCATCAAGACATCAAAAGAAGCATGGGATATGTTTGCAGCTCTCTACAAGTCCAAGAACACTTCTAGGATTCTCACACTGAGAAACCAAATCAACCAAAATTTCCGCAACAGCAATGAAACCGGTCATGCTTACGTACTCCAAACGCAACAACCATGGGGATAGCAGAAAGGCAACGGCTATGGGGATAACAGTTGTCAAAATTTGAGAAATATAAGGGAGCAGGGAAGAAGGGAAAAAGGACAAAAGGAAAAAAGGAAAAAAGGGAAAGGAGGGGGTGGTGGATGCGTAGTCTCAATATTGGGGGGGGGGGAGGGGAGAGAAGAGTGGGGAAGAAGGAAAAAAGGACAAAAGGACAAAAGGGAAAGGAAGGGGTGGTGGATGCCGAGGGTGTAGTGCGAAGGGAAACATGAGGTGAACGGACTAGGTGTCGCGTGGACTTCTGAGGTCAGCATGCAAGAATACAAAACATGAAGATAATGCACAAGAGATTTCCTGGCCGTATTCACTAACTGTGAATGTGAGTGGATGCATCAAGATACCAGGGACTTGTGAGTTGTGGATGCATGTTGTGCCTACCGTACAAACTCACCTACACCTGTACTTGATAATTATGCAGAATGCAATGGAGACGAATGCCAAGTTGATGCATACCGTGTCATCAGCCAAGTACGTGTTTAGTTTGTGCCTCATCCTGGTTGTTAGGGGTGTATTGGCACACCGGCATTCACTTGGATGGAACTCTTTTGAGGTAGGGTATACAGGTTCTTGTATGGTTATAATCGGTGCAAAAACAGGTTCTTGTGGTACCGTGATTCTGGATGTAGTAGGCGGGTTATGTTCGGGTAGCACTGTGGGTGCTCTCATGAATAAGACATCCTTTGATGGCATGCGCATGGGCTTGGAGGAAGGTTCTTATGTAACTACCCCCTTTCTAAGGGTCGGTTCTTGTGTTGCTTCCTTGATGGCTTGGGTGACCTTCTCATTGAGTTGCACTATTCGTGGAATCATGGCACTCCGGGGGCGCGTCCGTCACAATGGGCTCGAAGGTAGGTTCTTGTGGAACTGCATCCAGGGTTGACACGGGTTCTTGTGTTAGTACCTTCTAAACACCTACGAGTTGGGATTGCGTATTTGGGGGCATTAGAATTTTCTGGACCCAAGCGGCCTGCTTGCCTTGGTAATAGCCCTAGGCTTCCAAGAGCTTTGTGGCGACCCAATGCTTGTGGGGCCGCTGTGCTTGGAGTGGCGGTGTATTCAGGCCTGGGAGTCGAGGAAATTTAAAACTTCCTTGCCTCTGGCGGGTGGTGGTACTGTGGGAGGAGTGGGATGAGGTTCACAAAGCGAAATTACTACAGTCCTCCCCCCATTTGTGAGAGATGCTCTTCTAGCCCTCCAGCTGATTTGGCAGTTCACGGCGTAGCACCAGGTCCTTCCCAATATCATATGTTCATCGATCGCCTCTGTGGGAAAAACATAAAAATGAATCTCTAATTCTTGGCGAGCAACCATAAGTTTCAAGTCCACATACCCTAATGTGCTTAAGAGTTGACCGTTGATGGTGCAGACTGAAGCCACATTAAGGTTTAGGGGTGCTTGCAGCTTTTCCCATACTTCGCGGCGTTCCCTAGGCCAGGGTCTTGCCTTGCGAAGTCCCTCATCCATGGGTCTTCGTCCTCCATGCATTCCAAATCAGGATGCTTCGTGAAGGCCGTGGGACCTGAGTCCACAAAGGCGGTCTCAGTCCCTCAGTCTCGTGCGGCTAAGGGGCCACTTGTTGCTGGCCTCCCCTTTCCACAGACATACTAGCAAAGGGGTTCTCCATGTTTGCTGAATCCATTCGGCCCAGCTGTCCAAACATGTTGGATATCATGCCTCTTAACCTAGAGGCTACAGAAGGAGAAGGGGAGTTAGGTGGCGCCAAGCTAGTGTAGGGAGCTTTGGAAGCCCTCGGACTTGCGGAGTCTTGCATTTCCTCGTTCGAGCTCTCCGTCTCGTCGGAGCTAGAGGGGTCCTCCCATTGAGGCCCTAACACTGAGTGAGAGATGGGAATGGAGCTTTCGGTTGGAGCCGATCCCAAAGTAGGGCGAAAAGTGGGCTAAGCGTAGCTCGAAACACTGTCCTCAAGATCGGGTTCCTTGGACAATTCTTCCAGAACTCAATTGCATGTATAAGATTGCCACGGAGGTACACTCTGGCTCAAATTTAATTTTGTAATTTTTGACTATCCCAGAGATATCCCCACAGGTGTAGGGATAGAACTAAGGCGACGGGCATAGGGATGGAACTAAGGTGACGAGTGTAGGGATAGAAAGTTGACACATGTCAACGGGATTGAGTGAAGATGGAATGCCCATGATCATGGGGTTAGTGCTAAGGCTACGGGTGGTGGGATGTTCAAGTCAGCGGGATGTGATTATGGCAACGGTCATAGGGATAGCGCTTGAGAGACAGTCAGCGGGTTATCTGTCGTGACAAGATGTAAGTATGGTGATGGACGTGGGGTTGGCAGTAAGCCGACGGGTCGTGGGCATAGGCTCAAGACCACATGTCAATGCCTGTCAGACCGGCGGGATAGAAGATTCTGACATGTATTAGTTAGGATGGTAGGTTAGATGGAGGTCAAAAGTTAGGTCATGGGGATAGGTGCTAAGTTGACGGGTCAACAAAGGTTTGATCATGCGGATAGCACTATGGCGACGGGTCGATGGGATAGCACTATGGTGATGACCCGTGGGGATAGGAATGTCTGAGAACACGAATTTTGTCGCCTTCTGTTTGATGATTTGTGGTGATTTTTGAGTTTTTGTTCCAGCTCTGAGTATTTGTGGGTGCTATGCACTATGTCAATGGCCTGTACTAAACAAAAAAGCGCAAAAAACATCAACTTTTGGTGCATGAATGAGAAATTCCTACAATTGGCGCTATCCACCCTCAAAAACCATTTCGAAATTGAGCTTCCATCTCCATTTTTGGGTGTTCTTGGTGGAGTTTGCTACCACACACACCTTAGCAATCTTCTCAACTACCTTTTTATCATTTCAAAACACTAACAAGCAAAAAAAACAAGCTTCCCATGATAAAAAATGCTTTCCAATAGAAAATTACAGTTTTTTACATTTTTTTCGTCCACACACACACACTTCTTCACTCATTCTTGTCCTACAGCTCCACCTCACAGATCCAAGTTAAGCTTGAAACAATGAGCAATGGGTAGTTGATGAGAGAAGGCAAGTGTAATGTAAAAGCATACCTTGAACTCCCCGGCACCGGTGCCAAAGATGTGTAGTCTCAATGGTGACTCATGTGTTGTGGGGATCTTGAAGGAATGCTGATGGCACCTCCACTCCAAGCTACTCCTTGTGACAGTAATGCAAAGCACGAGCTATCCGCATGTGTCACTTAAGCGGCTCCCGGATTGTTGCAATAAATGTGTTTCCACAGGAGAAAGAGGGAAGGGGGAAAGGGGAGAAGAGAGGGGAGAAGAGGAGGAGAGTGAAGGCGGATGGAGTGGCAGACACAAAGGCACTACAAGGGAAACAAGAGAACACCCAAATGACACTCTTGGAAGAGAAGAGGGAGCTTGTATTCCAAACTTGTGTATACAACAATGAAGACCAAAGTCAGCCATTCCGGGCTTTTTATACAAGTCACCTTTTGAAGAAGGGCTAACCCTTTTCCTTATTGCACTCTCCCTCTCTTTACATTCATAAGGCTCTTGGGCCCATATGGTGCCAAGGCATCTTCTCTATCCTTTCCTTCCCTCTTTCTATTGCATCTCTTGTTGTTACGCTTCTCCATGTGTCCAAAAGAGAACTTGTGTCAACCATATAATAGCATTTGGGACAAACTTGGCATTAAGAGGTGCTCCTACGAGGGTCCCAAATAGCGCTTATGTTAACCTTGCCAATCTGGAAGGTTATGGCGCTTGCCTTTGTCCTAAGCCATTTGAGGCTCAAAACTCGGATGACAAGGTCAATCTTGACCCATTTGGGACTCAAAACCCATATGGCCCATAATTGCTTAGTCCATTGCCACAAGTTTTGTGCCTATCATCATGCTACATTTATAGTAACAATGTCAGACAATGGGGTGAAGCCAAATCTGCTCTCGGAGGTGACATTCACTACCTGTTTCCATGCAACGCCAAATGCTTGCATTCAAGTGAGCGCATCGAGCTCCGTGAGTTCCCATGTGAGATGGCCATCTCCGCATTTAGTTCAAAAATCGGATACACTAAGAATTTGTGGATCCGTTTTGCCATTTAAATGCTCGTACCCGCACAGCATTGGCCTGCGTGAAAACAGGTCGTGAGCATCATAATCACCCACACGTGATTGGTTGGAGCATCCCATCAGTCGATGCAACACCTCGGTGGCCAAATAGATCCATTGTATTCCGAAAAGCTCCAAAGGCCACCCAGGTGCGAAAGTCTCCACCGCTAGCTCTACGCATGAGTTGAAGGAGAGACACATCCAACGACTGGGTGCGCGCACTCACCCTCGTGGAAACAGGCCAATAGAGCATGGGAACGAGCCCTGAGGAGAGCTTTTTAGCCTCTCCTCTGGGTAGTCTTAGCAACCCTTTAAATTTGACAAAGCAAAATTTAGGCATTTTTAGAATTTTTAGAAATGAATTTTTTTTACTGGACAATATGTTGACTCTTCTTCATTGGACTTGAATGCAAAATCTAAAGTGGTTGACTCTCTCTCTCTCTCCTTCTCCTTCATTATCTCATGAAGTCTTCTTATCACAGAGTGCACTCCCTCTCCACCTTTTCTCCCTCCCCCCTTAAACACCCCCCTCCCCCTTCTGGTGCACTCCCTCCCTCCCTCTTCTCTCTCTCTCTCTCTCTCTCTCTCTCTCTCCTTTATCTCCTGCAATCTTCCTCCACACCATTTCCTTTTTGTTTGCTTTTTGGCCTGCCCTTACAGGGTAGCCTTCGCAATGGTTCTACTTTGGTAAAGCTAAAATAGGGGAGTTTTTAAATTTCATAAACTCTAGATTTTTCTCATTGGCTTTTGTTAAAGTTGTCAGCCCAATAAATGGCGTAATTATGCACAACTAACGATTTTGAGTTTCTCTTTCTCTCTCTCTCCTTCCACCACTCTCCCTAGCCACCCACCCTTCGCCTCCCCATTCTCTTTCTTAGCTTCCCTCACTCCACCACTAGTCTCTCTCTTTCTCTCTCTTAGCTTTCCTCACTCCACTCTTCCCTAGCCTCCCTTCGCCTCCCCATTTATTTTAGGCAGGCCTAGTGAAAGACAAGTGTCATTCATCTTTTGATCTTGGCTAGGCCTTATCAATGATTAAATATCATTCACGTTGTTTCATAAAAGTATTTTCAAATCTAGGACGGAGGCGGCACTGAGATTTTTGTTTTTGGGCGGCACTGAGAGTTGGTTGCGTTAACAAGCCCTAATAAATGCCCACTACCAAGACGATATTTAATGCACGGGGCTCCATGCAAATCTATCAACATAGCAGCAGCGGCTACTCTCTGCTCCAGTGCTCAGATCAGTGCTAGCGTTTCCAGGAATCAACCTGCTTTTCGCGTTCTACAGAATCCGCAGTCGCACCACTCTGGAAACTCATCTCTCATCGTCTCTCGAGAGCATCTACGCACCAATGGCGTCGCCACCCTACCAGCAGCTGCAGGAGCCTGCGCACTGGGCACCTTCTCATACTAAGTACTTGCAGCGAGCGCTCAATTAATCCATGGCGAGTGGCGAGCCCCCAGCTCTCCCGCTTTCTGAGTCCAGGTTCAAGTTATTGACTCGAATGGCGAGCCCCTAAACGTCCGTGGACCGTAGCTGAAGCTGGCTGATAATGTAATGGCGATCATCATCATACGAGCGAGACTTTACTCTCGGTTTATGAATCACTACTGATGGCGAGGCGAGACGACGACAGGTTTTCTTCTTAGAGCTACGAGCCTACGAATATCGCGGGGGAATCGGGAGTATAAGAAATTATTAGAAGCTGCGGTTTTCCTCTAAAGATTCATACTTTCGATGACACTAGCGCTACAATTCTTCGCTGGGCATTTGGGAGTAGAAGAAACTGAGGTTTTTGTAATCAGCAAGGATGCGAGACTAGACTAGAGTCGTCGATAACATTATCTGCTAGAGATGGAACTTGAAAGTAGCTACGAGAGATTCTGCAAGCGGCGTGCCCACTGCCATGGCGTTCCACTCCAAGTTCCAGCCTCCAGGAAGCTGCGGCGAGTTTTAATTAGTCATCATCAGATCACTATAACGGTTTGAACTTTGAGCTATGCAAACTCAAACTTTATCTAACCCCTCACTCACGTAACCCTCAATGCTCATCCGCCTTGAAAGGTCCGGCGGCAGACCTTTCTCGTGTTGTCAGGGAATGTCGTTATTGGCTCGCTTGAGAGCCTGCGCAGTGCGAGTGATGAAGAAAGAACGAAAATACTTTCTCCTTGCGGAATCCGAGCTTGCAAATGGGTGGAGCTTTCGTTCGTTGTCATCCGGATTGACAGCTGCTGCTACTGCAAGCTGATACTTTCTGTGTTGATGTGACGAGACTGGTGAGTCGGTGATGACTGAAGGCTTGGCCGAAAAACTCGCTTCGCGAACGCCCTTGAAAAGCCTGCAGTGCTGAATTCAAAGTTCAAATCTTGTTGTTGTGCGGCTGCTGTGTGTCAATCAGACTGATATCACCTCAACGAGATGGGAATTCACGTTCCTACGACAGCCTACGGAGTACACTCGCTAGCTCCAGCCTCCAGCCTCCAACAACGGTGGCACTGGGCAGCCCATTCGCCATACCTCTGCCTCCCTGCACTCGCCCGAAATCTATCACCAGCTGTTCCACCTTCCTTCTGCGTGAACGCGTACTCTACCTTATCGCGAGTCAGTGAATATTTTGCAGAGCAGGCAAAATCCTCCCGCTCGATTCTCTGCAAACATTATCACCGCTAGCATCTACTCCAACTGAGTTATTCTGTTCTTCTTAGCTCTGTAGTCTGCAATATGTTTCTCTTGCCCTGGCGCCTGTATTCTCTTGCCGATGACCAGCTCCACAGCATTCAGGAATCTCCCAGCCACTCCTCTTGGTTATCACCACCCCGTCTTCCTTGTGCTCTCGGCTAATTCCAAAGCTTCTCTATAACCTCCCCACATTTACCTCGCTGTTCAAGCTTCTCACTCCCTAAGTAGAGACTGCCGTCTGTCCCTCCTTCACGGTCCTCTTTCTCATTTTGCCACTTCCTGTAACATGCCTATCCAGCTCGCTTCTCTCCAGGTGTCCTTGATTTAGCTCCTTGCTTCTCGCATGCAGCTGCGTCCTTTTTTCGTGGCCTTCTTCCTTGTAGCACGCAAGAGCGCGCGTTTGGACTTTGGTTCACTCCGTGCACCTTCACCTGAACGTGACCAAAGGAGGTTCCGAGTTTTGTGGTGATCACTTTCTATAAAGCGAGCCGATGGCGTTCTCTATGAGCATAGACTCGGTGACTATAGAAGGAGCCAGCAGGTTTGCAACGCATGCCTCGTGAACCGGCGGCCGACGCATTTGTGAACTCATACTGGGCAGCGAACTGCTGCTGATCATGGGTGTCAAGCACAGAATTTTCAGTGGTCCCTTGCTCAGATTTGGTTGCATCTTTCTTCTTTTTGTCATTTGTTCGATATGCGTGTTCGGGCAAGCTGATTATCAAGACCAAACGATGAGTGCTGAAGAAACGGACGCAGTGTACGACGTATTAGAGGCAATTAACGGTGACGTTCCGTGGAGATCGCTACATCCGGATAATCTTTGCCTGTATGGTCCTCACGGGCTGAATTGCGAGATCGATGGAAACAATGTTTGGCATGTCGTTGAGTTGAATTTAGGCTGGGTTTCAGAAGACGGCAACAATCCTCCCTGTGGAAGAAATGCTAGCATAAGCCCGTCAATTCTAAAGCTCCAATATCTGAGGAAATTGTTCTTCTACAACTGTTTTACCAAGAGTCAAGTGCCGATATCTTCTGCTGTTTGGTCGCTCGGAGGTTCCCTTCAACATCTTGTTTTCATGCGAAATCCTGCGCTGGTTGGTGGAATTCCTCCGCAACTTGCCATGCTTACCGCCCTTCAGAGGCTTGTTTTGACTGATAATGGTTTGGGTGGATCTATTCCGGCTGAGCTAGGGGGGTTGTCGGAATTGGTTCAACTGGTTCTCAGCGATAATAAACTCATAGGGGCTATCCCAGACAGGCTCGGGTCTCTTGAAAAGGTGACAATCCTAGATTTAAGTGTAAACCGACTGGAGGGAAGCATCCCTCCGATCCTCAGTGGAATGAAAGTGCTGGAGAAACTTGACTTGAGCCACAATACGCTAACGGGGAATATTCCCATGGAAGTGGGAGAGCTTCGTGCAATGCAATTTCTAGACTTGAGCAGCAATAACTTCTCGGGTTGTTTGCCAGCTTCTCTTGGCAACTTGAGCAAGTTGCGAATTCTTCTGTTAAGTTATAATTCCTTCCGTTGTGAGATTCCCAACCTGTGGGGCAATTTCAGTCGCCTCATAGGCTTAGGGTTATCTGATGCAGGACTTGTAGGTCAGATACCTGAGTCGGTGGGTGAACTTGTCAGTCTGAGGTACCTAGACCTCCACAACAACAGTTTGGAAGGAACTATCCCGATCAAGTTGGGTCGATTGCCGTGGATATATCAGTTGAATTTGAGTTCCAATCGACTTGTCGGACTGTTGCCATTCTCTGTCGATTTTATTATCCGATTGGGGAGAAATCTTCGTTTCAGCGGCAATGCAGGCTTGTGCTACAGTGTCGAGTCGGATGTGGTGGAGGGTTTGCAAGCATGCAACGATGAATATTCCAGTTCATCTCTACTTCAGGACAAGTTGTCAAATACTCGAGCCAGTTCAGCTGGGAGAGGGAAGCAAGAGTTTACTCTTCTACTGTGGGGCGCACTCCTGATAACGTCCACAATTGCAATCTAGTTTAATCACGAGCGGTTTATCCGTTGTCAAGTCAGAAAGTCAGATCGAGTAGTGAAAGCTTTTATATGAGAGCGATGAATCCTTCCTCGACATGTTTTACTGGTCCAGACAGTGATACGCCATTTTGGATCCTCAGGCAGATTACCATTCGTAGCGTGCCAAGCAACGATTTGGGGGCCAGGAAGCTGCTGCAGATTTTCAATTTTACATGAAAGTTTCCAGCGTGTTTTGCCCGTCCTATTTGTCCGCGTTTCTGCTGCCATAATCCGTGTCCGCAGCCTGGCATAAATAACTTTTGCATTACGTAGATAGGTGCATAGATTGGCGGTGTTTAGTGAAATGATCTTGTAGATTTTAGAGTACGTAAAGCTTAGCTTCAAAACTACTTTGGCAAGGTATGATTGTCCGTGAGTTTGTGGTCTTTTCCCTGCGCCATAATGGATAATTAGTCATGAATCATGGCGAAGCCAGGGGTAGCTGGTGCAATCTTTACTTTCAGTGATAAATTCCATAACATTGTCGAGCAAAATTATGCATCTTGATGGTTACATTGTTCTTCATGTGTGCATGCATCTAGCAAGACAATCTGTGCAGGAATTAGTCTTGATCTCTTAAGGTTTGCAATGTTGGCAAAATCTTTTAAGACTAACGGAAGGCATAATAGATAAGTCAGAAGCTTGCTCCTTGTTGCGTATGCTGTTTCTTTCAACCCAAGCCAAGGGAACGATTTGTATTGCCAGAGATCGTATTTCACTTTCCCGAAAATTTACAGTTGTAACGTAGTGATGATCAACATAGCGCGTCTTTTCACTTTCCCGAAAATTTACAGTTGTAACGTAGTGATGATCAACATAGCGGGTCTAGATATTTTTTTTTCTCCCCGGAACCAAAAAGTAGGCGGCGACTCCAAAATCGGAGTTCTTCGTAACTTCCTAGTGTGCTTGTTAGCTTAAGAGTCACACTTGGATTTTACAACACGAAAAATTTGAGGTACGCCTAGTTGCAATATGTGCAAAGAGCGATTGTGAAATGGAGCATCTTTTTGTAAATTAAGGAGAGGTTTGGGGGAGGACTATATGTGCTAGGAGCAATTGTGAAATGGGGGAGGACTATATGTGCTAGGAGCAATTGTGAAATGGAGCATTTTTTCTTTTTTAAGGAGAGGTTTGGGGGAGGATGATTGGAGAGATGTGAGACGTCGGATTTAATCCAATCAACCTCGATCATTACAGTGATATCGATTAGGAAATTAGTCCCCGCATGGTGCATGGATTAGTCCCCGCATGGTGCATGGGTATCGTTTCATTTCTCTCCCTACATCCATGTGTCAATCTCTATCTGTCTCCTCTTTCAATGAGGAAATCCTCTTCTCTTCCATGCTTGTTCTTGTAGCTGCTTTGCAAACCTCTTGAAAATACGCAAACAGCTCAACGTCCATCATGTCGACACAAGAGACCTCCATTTCAAAACGACCGAGAAAGGTTGCTAGATCGGGACACGCAAGGAAGACCAAGATGTTTCCAATGCAACAAGTATGGGCATGTGGAAATATTGTCGCTTCAATCAGCAATAGCATATCCAAAGTTCGTAAGTAACACAATTTTGATGCTAGCAATCTGTTGTCAGGAAAAGAACACACCTGGAGACGTGAAGTGGGTATCAACTTCAGGACACTCGATGCATCCTCCAATTGCATTTGTGATGGAAGCATTAAAATAAAATAAGCCGATGCTCATTCTAATTGATTTGGGGAGTTTTTCTAATTCTCATCGCCCATTCATTGAAGATGAAAAAATTCCTTTATACTCTTCTGACCAATCGTCACCTTTGGTGACAACTTGACCCTTGGTGCAATCCTAGAAATTCAACTAGGTAATTTAGTATTCAAAGTCGTGACAACAGTTTTACCACATCAAAATTTTCCTTTGACCCTAGGTTGCGATTGGCTAACTGAGCAAGGTGGAATCATTGATTTTCAAAGATAATGTCTACATCTAAGAAATTCTGTTCATGTTGCTTGGCTATATGCTGAATCTACAGAATCAAATATTATCTCTTTCCTCATTTAAGAGGATGTCTTTCAACAAGTTGAGATAAAACAACTCCATTCGAAGTTTAGATGTGCTTTTGCAGAACCTATTTCAACTACAACCACAGTTGCTATTTTTCACGAGATCCCTATGGAGTCACCTCGCTCCGTCTCAAACCTCAGAGGAGATCCAACAAAGAGATACAAGTTTTAAGAGAACATGTCACTAGTATATGCTATATCAAAAGATGATCGAACATTCTAAAAGTCCTTGGGCCTGTGAGCCATATTTAGTAAAAAAAAGATCGATTGTATAGATTTTACATCGATTACCACACACTCAATCGAGTCAATGTTCGGGATGCGTAGATGACATTCTTGACTACTTAGCCCATTCAAAGTTTTTCACTACTCTAGACCTCAAATCAAGATATTGGCAGATTCGTGTACTGGAGGAAGACAGACCCAAAACATCGTTTCGTCCACCTTTTGGATTGTTTTGATTCAATGTGAATGCCCTTTTGGCTCAAGAACGCACCAGAGACATTTCAACGTTTAATGAATTTTATACTTACATGATCTGAAAATTCAAGGGAAAGTATTACTATACTTAGATGATGTCCACACATCTACTTGGGAGGAATGTAAATCTTTATCTTGCAGGTTTTGCAGCTCTTACAAAGGCATAATTTGAAGCTAATCCCTCAAGTGGAAATGGGCACAGTAAAAATTGAAGTACCTTGGGTTCGTAATTTCTCATGAAGGAATCAAACCGGATCCAAACAAAGTTAAAGCAATTCACAATTTTCCTGCTCCAAAAAATGTCAAACTACTACAAAGGCTCCAAGGAATGATGGGATTTAGTGGGAGATTTATTCCGGAGCTGTCACAAATCTCGGCACCTGTGCACACTCTAATTCAAAATGTTAAATTTCTTTGGACAACACAATGTCAAGAATCTTTTGATGTAGTTCGTCGTATCATCCAGAAGGATGCGATTTCGCAAAACCATTCTTGATAAGAAACGATGCTTCTGAAGATGGCTTACAAAATGACGACGCCCTTCCTTAGCAGATCTTGGACCGCATAAGAACGTAGGTATGCCGCAAGTTGGAATGTTTGGCTGTGGTATGTGCTATTGCAAAATTGCATCCTTATGTACATGGTAAAGAATTCGAAGTCCAAACCGACCATGCAGCCCTAACTGGCCTGATGAAAAAGAAAATGGGAGATTAGCTCGGTGGGTTTTATTGTTAGAGGATTATCAATTCAAAGTCTCTAACCGACTTGGTCGATTGAACGAGGTAGCTGATGCACTTTCTCGAGCTCATGTCATAGATTCAAAAAACGTTGCGGTAGCTTCTCGAACACCTTTGCCTTTCAGCCAACAACATCGTCCTTATCCAACAACAGAAGACCTGAAAATCCTGCAAGCAGCAGATCCAGAAATTCAATTGATACGTTAAAAATTACAATCGACAAAATCGCCTCTTTACTTCCAAGAAATTGACGGGTTACTCTACTATCACAAACCACCGTTCTAGCCCAAGAATTTACGTTCCAGCAGTTTGTCGTCAACGATATCTTCATTCTTTTCATGATGTCATGATGGTGTTTTCGGATGTCATTTAGGATTTCTGAAAGTCCTAACAAAGGTTCAGACGAGATTATTTTGGCCTAATCTCAGGAAAAGTCTTCATGTCTACCTCCAATCGTGCTGACATGTCAATCTTTCAAGACAAAGGTAATCTGTGGGCGTTCGCTATATATCCCGTGCGTTTAAGACTTCTTTTATAAACCGCTGTTTTCAAAATTTTTATTCATCCCTAAAATTTTAAATCCCTTACTCGGAATAAATTGTGTAAGAGAAATTTAAAAAACCTTTATGTATATCAATAAAGCAAAACAAATCTCAACAAGGGTTCCACTTTCTCCCAAAGTAGGACTAGTACAATATTTTTGACACAGGCATGCCCCTATTAGAAAAACACACATTATGAATAAAAAGAAAAGTATCCTACACAATTTTTGATTTTCTTGAGTCACCTTTACTAAATTGATCATACTATAAAAATCAAGAGTGGATTGGATAATCTACATTTTCATCTATGATTCACATACTATGTCGATGATATTTTTTAATTGTTTATTCATCAATACTTATGCACACATACATCCAATGCTAACTATACCTGAAGAAAGAACATGCAAAAGAAAGAACATGCAGTACCCACACAAGCAGAGATCATATTATAGGTTTTTGTGTGATGCATAATGTACATATTAGGGCATGGTGAAATGGTCATGTTCATGCATAGTGCTCATGTGTAAACTTGCACATAATCTAGACAACCTTAGAGTTAGTGGGCAGAAAATAACTTGTTTTAGTAAGGGTGGTTGGTTGCACAAATGGGCCAAAATCCTTGACCATTTAGTTAGGAAAAAGTGGAAAGATCATCTCGTGGGTTGGAGGGTATACTTGAAGCTTTTGGCAAAGGAGAGAGAGGGCAAAAGGGTAAAGGGGTTGTGGAAGGCCAAAAGTTGATGTGATGGATGCAAGGTTGGAGTGTGTATCGTGATTAAGTTTGTGGTTAGGACTGTCAAGCCTAAACTAGTGATTTGTGCATAATTGTGGATTACATTTTCTCAAAATGCCCATTTATTTCACCTCTTAAAAGATGCTTTCACCCACATATCTTCTTTCTTCTCATTAGATCCTAGCTTAGAATTCTCACCAACTGGGTGCTTGAGTAGCCATCCATCCTAGTTATACGGCTGACCAGCTCATTGAGCACAACCTCAACTATGACCTCTACTTGCAGGCCCATCAAAAACCCCAAATAAGGGCTTGGCATTCCGTCATAGCTATTCAGCCCCCTGTGAAGGTTCCATCAAATGCAAGAAGAATAAATCCTAAGAAGAAACTATACATATAGCCATCTCCTTGTGGACTTTATTGAATTAGTAATGGCAATTATACTTATTGAATTAGTAGCGACAATCATACTTTTGAGCTGGTAAGGAAAATCCTACTTCTTGTCACTTTACAATTGATAAGAATAAAAAAGATTTAATATGCTATACTTAGCATCTTCTTTGGAGTCAAGAAAACCATTGTAGCCATTATTTGTCCTTGGATGTCAAATTCTTCTTATTATTTTGCTACCCAATGCCATTCCTAGTCTTATAAAAGTGTCCAAATAGTCCAAGTTTTGAGGTGGGCTCCTTTTAAAAAGCCATAGCCCATTCAAAATGGACCAACCAGAAAAGTTGAACGCCCAATCTATGGGGCTAAATTGTTGGTCTATGGGTTCACCTTGACATGGAGCCAGTTGGCTACCCTACCAGTCCCATCTAGACACATGGCATTCTACCACTAGCACAGGTTTATTCTAGCCTATCTCGGAGCCTTTCTAGGCTGGTGGTTGCCCCAAAATACTTTATAGATTTGCCCCTATTAATTCTAGGTATTCCACTTACAAATCGGTACAGTCTACTACCAACATCCATTACCATCTGTACAGAGGCACCTTTTCTCATGCATGATACCCGGCTATAGAAGCCTTATTCCACATGATATCTTCTGTGCCACTTCGAGCTGGGCAACCAACCTACCTTAGGGCCTATTAAAGTACCCCTAGGTTGCTTCATTTCCCCCCACTATCTGGGTTGAGAGTAGGTTGCTTCATTTTCCCCCATTATGCCCCTCCAATGAAGCCACAAATAGGTTGAACTCTTGCACTAAAATAGAGTCTGTGTGTAGCCCAAAGGATGGCCAATACCATGGTTTTCTAGGTTGATACAAGGACACTAATGTACCATCCATGTGACAGCCTATGTGCTATCCACATGGCAGCCTCTTCATCCCTCTTCCTTCCCCTTATTTCTCTCGAGGAGTCACTCCCCCATGCTCTCCTCATTTGGGGTCTTACAAGGGGGGAGTTGGCCCATCCAATATATTATTCCATCACTAGATACTCCTTGTCATAATTGCAAACTTGATATACCATTCCATCACAAGCACTTTCATAGATTCTCTTAAATAAAACACCAAAGTAGCCCAATACTGGCCAGTTTCAGAAGTAGAAAGAAGACAAGGTCTTAAAAGAAAAATAGAGAAGCTAAACGAGGCTCCAACCCTAAATAATAAAATATTTAAATACATTGCAAGTACATGGCGAATGCAAAATATAGTGCAACAAAAAGGAATGGTGAATGTTGATGTAAATTAATGAACCCAAACGTGCCAATGAATGTAGATTCCATTAGTTACCTCGTACCAAAACGTGATAAGCACAAATCAAGATAACACATGTTCAAAATTATTTGGAAGGGACAACGAACTTGCATAAGTAAGGTAATTGCATCCTCTAAAGATACAAGTTTCCACCTCTTCATACCAAAAGTCCATAATCACAAAACAACTTGGTCTCCACAAAATATCTTATCAAAGCCCAAAAAAAACATAAAGCATGAGATTCATTGAGGTGTTACTGCCCTTGCGCTAGAAAATAAAGATAAAGACTTACCTTATCTTCCCCTTATGAAGTCATTAAGAATCCTGCAATCATTAAGACTTACCTTATCTTCCCCTTCTGAAGTCATTAAGAATCCTACAATCATTTTCATCCAATTTATACTTATCTTGAGGTTTACCAAGGCAATTATAGTTTCTATGTCAACTATTTGAAGATCTGTCGAATCACAACAACTACATCCTATTTCCTTTGATTTTGCTATAATACCAATCGAGTTGAACCTCTAAACCTTTTGGTCTATCCGAAAGATCAAATCTAATCTTGTACTCAAAAGTCCACCTCCAACTTTCCTTCTCATCCTCTGGACCCTACCCAAATAATAGCATTCGATAATTGTTTTTTTTGGACTTGTGGCTGGAGTGCATTTGGATCTTGTTTTTGGAGTGTCAACTTTTAAATCTTGAAGAAAGTAAATAGCACAATATGAACCTATGCCAAAAAGGTTTTCATTTGTCACAATCTTTGTCTTCAAATCTTTATCAAAGTAAACCCCTTCTTGAACCCTCGTGAGCCTATCCTTTGACAAGGTTGGATTCCCATTCAATCAACTTATGATTGTTGATTTGAAGACATGTTTTCCATCCACCTCAACAATTGGTTCTAAGTTTTTTGAAAATTTAACATCTAATATGGCATCAACCTCATGAAGAATCTCACTTAATTTTATTTCATTGTCATTGTCATTGGAAGCAGAATCCTCAGCAATGTCCATAGGAACAACATCATCTATCATCTGTGCATCAAGATTACTCCATGAAGGGCCATGCTCAATCTAATGAGAAAGCCACCACATCCTATCGGAGGCATATTTTGGCTCCATATTTAATGAAGAGCAAAAATTTTGTGCTTGTTTCATACCTTCCTTCAAATCATAGATAATCTTGCATCAACATTAATTTCTATGTAGTGTTTAAGGTCAGTCCTTGATAAGACATTTGTTGGGGTAAGTATGATCAAGGGCTTGCTCTATGGTGCATGTGTGCATCTAGGGGAGTCACATGTGTGTTTGTGTGTGTTGTAAAGGCACATCAAGTGCTATGATGTGTCTAGTGTGTGACCTAAGTGACGATGTAAGACAAAGGCAATCCCATTGATGTAAGGGCTGATTGCCATTATGTAGGGAAGGTATTACCTTCTCCCCTTTTCTATAAGAGAGAGTCCTCTCTCTCACAATCATAACAGAGATCTACCATCTTTCTTTCATTGTGCTCTCACACCTCTTGCAAGATGCATCTATTCTATCCTATGGGATTCTACAAGTGGTATCAGAGCTTTAGGTTCTAGATCTAGCCTAGCCTAGCATTAGATGCTATCTCTAGCATAAACTACTAGTTTCTCATCTTCTCCATTTTCCTCCTTCCCCAAATCTTTGAGAGCTGAGTTCACCACCTACAAGCAACCATTCTCAAGGTCCTTCTGGCTGGAGAGACCCTTCATATGGGCAAACTTCCATGTCAGAGGAATTAGAGAATGCTGCCCACGAAACTGCACAACAGTCGTTTTCATCCTGACGCCTTTTCTTGCAATGCGACTTGCTGGAGTAGCCATTCCAAAATTCCTCTGAGCCAAGCTTGCACAACAGTATGAGCTAGCTCTTATCTAGATTTGAAGGGAAATGGTCTAGCAGGGAGGGAGAAACAACAAAAAAACCAGTCGACTTTCAAGCTACTGGCTATGGCAACGTGATGCGGCATTTCGCCTCTCCTCCTCAGTGGTTCTTCTCTGGTATACTAGCTTTGTTTCTGCCTAGAAAGCCCTCCGTTTTTTGCTTTGAAGAGTGAGATACAAGCCCTCCAAGTTCTGGTCTCTGTTTTGGACAGTTTTGACAATGTTGTGAGTTTGATGCTACATTAAATGCTACTTTAGCATTTTTGATGTTTTAAAGTGTTGAATAGCATCAGTACAACTGTGGTTACAGCTTTACTTTAAGTTTCTATACCTATATTTGCTTGGAATACTTTCATTTAGCCACCGCTATGAAGCATGCAAGTGAAAGCATCATTGATTTGTAGTATGAAATTTGGTTACAAGTCTTTGCTACACTAAATGCTTGTACTTTGAAGGATTATTTTTTATTGCTCATATTTCACTTGTAAGGCACTAGACATTGTCCTCGAGTAAGACCTTGCCATGGAAGCTAAGACCCTTTTTGAGAAGTTGGATGGAACTAGTTTCCATAGTTGGCAAACAAAAGCCAAGTTTATGCTTATGAAAAAGAAGATATGGAATGTTGTGAATGGAAAGAAGTCTACAAAAGAAAAAGCTAAAGACAAGAAGGACTACTTCAACAACAAAGCAATTATGCTTGAAGGAAGAACTCCATCAGCAAATGAAGAAAATGAAGACTATGCTTTTTAGGCACTTTGTCTTTTTTGTTTATCATCACTTGGTCAAATTTTGAGGTTCTTTGCCTAGAGTAGTACTCCAAAAAGAATATGTTATGTAAATCACCTCCGGTCACCATATGATGTAGACCATGTGATATGTGTTTTGACTATTCCATTTCTGTGAACCTCACACCCTTGGGAACCCTTGCCAGCATGAGATCCTAGCCATATATTTATCCTTGACCACCATGAGATGGCATGAGAAACTATGAGACTAGATGTATCCTTGACACTGCAAGAGGAAATCCCTTGAGGGGGGTTTGTTGGGGTAAGTATGATCAAGGGCTTGCTCTATGGTGTATGTGTGCATCTAGGGGAGTCACATGTGTGTTTGTGTGTGTTGTAAAGGCACATCAAGTGCTATGATGTGTCTAGTGTGTGACCTAAAACACACTATTCAAAATTTTTGGACTTGTGTAAAGTCCAATTTGAGAAATGGACTAAAAATCAGTTTAAAATTTTTGAATATACTAGTAATGTTGTTTTTTGAACAAGATTTGACAACTCAAAACAAAAGATTTGATGATTAAGTACTAAGAACATCAATGCATAACCAAATCTCTTACAAAGGTGGTCTACATAAACATCTTCATAACTTCACAAAAATCTCTTACAAAGGTGGTCTACATAAACATCTTCATAACTTCTTGTGAATTGAGCTACTATCACCTAAGAACATCAATAGATGACCAATAATAGATGACCAATTCTCTTAGAAAGGTGGTGTGAATAAACACCTTTATATATAAGTGGTGTGCACACACTTTTATGACCATTTCTTTTAGAAAGGTGGTGTACATAAACCCCTTAGAAAGGTAGTGTAGATAAATCCTTTTATGTATAAGTGGTGTACATATACATCTCACTTGGTATTAAAAAACACCCTTAACTATAAAAATACATTTGACATAAAGTTTAAAACACACCATTAAGTATAAAATGGACCTCATAAACAATCTTTATACACAATAATGAGAGTAAAGAAATCAAAAAAGTAGTAAACTTTTTATTAGATATTCGCTTTACATAGAAGTTCAAAATTTGTGATTACAAAGCCGTCAGCCATCATGTTACTCAGTACCAATGTCCTCAATGCCAGGCCCTTGACTACCAAGGTCCTGACTAATAGGCTGCTCTAAGACTGGAGTCTCAATAGCAAGGTCCTTAGTACTTTGCTCTTCAGTTCCAAGCACCTGACTAGTAGGCTGCTCTAGAGTCTCATGACCAAGTTCTTGGTGAGTAGGGACTTGGCTACTAGGTTCTTGACTAGTAGGCTGCTCTGGAGTCTATAAGGTCATTGTTGAAGAACCATCTATGCCTCCTGGTAACTCCTCCTGGTCATGCTTTGCCTCGTCCATACCTTCTTTGAGTAAGGCTTCCTTGCTTGATCCACTTGCATGTCCTTCACCCAAGATCAAGGGTGCCTTCCTCACTTTTAATTTCAAGCGAAGTGCTTCCACCTCTTTAGCATTACCTTTTCCTGTGACGTGCTGTACTACTACTTCTTGCTGCCACGAGCCTTCCCGTATGATGAATGGAACCTCCTTGACTCTAGTTGACAATTCATCACCCTTATTCTTTGTGCAGATTTCTTCTTGGCGTAAGTCATCGGATGCAGAGCTTTCATCCTCATCATCACCTGAGCTAGAATCATCACCCTTAGACTCACTACCCTCATCTTCAACATTTTTCTCACTACCCTCTTCTTTGACATTTTCCTCTTTAAAGAAGGTAGTGCAACTGTAATATGTGTCAAAGAACTCAATTTGATGGGGGGTATCAATGACATTTACATTTCTACCTTGGTGTAGCAATTTCTCAACAGCAAAACCCATTCGATACAATGCTACTTCCCACCCATCATTCAGTAAATTTTTTGTCATCTCTAGTATCACATCAGGATCCATCGGCTTTCTATAATCCACCATTGCTGCATCAAGCTTAACCTTATTGTCCTCAAAGTAATGAAGCTCGAGAGTCCTTAAAGGAATTTTGATTAGATTGCCACCACCCCTAGATAAGAAGCACATCAAGAAAGGCTGCAAGACTTGAATGGCAGTGCCTTCCAAGACAGTCATATGATTACCTAGGACTATACCATGGTATACTTTTGAAAGTAAATACCCAAATGCAGATGTCAAACTCGCATACAAGACATCCCTTTGTGATTCTGTCACGAACAGGACCAACGTTGATCTTTTCTTATCTGCCATAGGACCTTCTATGATAAACCGCACATGTTCAACTATCCGTGACACTGCAAGGTCTTGCAATTCATCTATGAAAAATACACATGGCTTCTCCCAAGCATGACCGCTCATTGTTATGAAATGCTCTGTATCAATGCCATTGATGTGTGCAAATTTTGTATCATTCTCTGATAGCAGGATATCATAGGAGAAGATGAATGGAGAACCATCATCTAAACAACCAATTGCTCTACCTTGGGCAGTGGACTGCAAGGCCTTTTTCTTGATGTCCATATATTCTATCTTGCAATGTGGACTTGCAAGCTTATCTTATAATCATCTTCAAAATTATGGTGATACTATAAATCTTTCTTATTAATAGTGATGAGTACATACATATAGGTGGTTATGTGATGCACATCAACCATATAGTACTTGTTGTTGTGATAGCCAAATAATT
This sequence comes from Dipteris shenzhenensis, assembly GCF_047967505.1. NCBI lineage: Eukaryota > Viridiplantae > Streptophyta > Polypodiopsida > Gleicheniales > Dipteridaceae > Dipteris > Dipteris shenzhenensis. The sequence goes on along the minus strand of NC_141610.1, from coordinate 51,768,804 downwards.
TATATTTAATCTCATCTCCTGAGGATATAGAATACTTTTACTAATGTGCACTTTTCAATTTCTTTTTCTCGCTCGTTAATTTCATCCTGATCACTCGACATCGCTCGCTTGATCGACTACCTCCTTCTTTGACTATCTCTATCGGAGAGGCATGCCCAACTATAGGTCTGATTTGTTTCAAAAGATGAATGTCCCATAATGTTTCTGCTTCATTTCACTGCTCTCTAACGAATGTAGAGTCAAACTTATTACAAGTAGAGTGTACCAGTATCACCAAACGTGGAAGCTTCTCATGAAGTGGATTTGCAATAAGTACTCTACCATAGTGACCAATCACATTACTTTGAAAAGCATCCACAATCCTTTCATACCTTGAACTTGCCTCCCCAGCGCTAATCATGTAAGATGACACACATTGGTGATCCTCTCCCTTTGGGCCACAAAATCCAACAAGAATGTCATCCTTTGCATTCCATCTGCAAGCATCAAAAGATGTATTAATAAATGTCACTAACATTATGAGGTACCAAAATTAATTCCCACACCTATTATATCCACCATTTTTAACTCTACAATGCAATATATCCACCACCTTTTAACTCGACCAAAGGTATGGAGCCAATATGTAGCCATATGGAGTGCAAATGTTCAGCCCATAAACTAAAGACATGGAGCGCATATGTTTAGACCATAAACCAAAAAGATCGAGCACTTGAGTTCAATATGGAGCACATATGTTCAGCCCATAAACCAATAATATGGAGCACAAGTGTTCAGCCCATAAATCAAAGTATGGAGACAATATGTTCAGCCCTCATGTAGCAATGCGGAGCACATATGTTCAGCCCATACGTAGAAACATGGAGCACTTGAGTTTAGCCAATGAACCAAAGATATGGAGCACATATGTTCAGGCCATAACCAAAACTATCTAAAGAAAAAATAGCTAATAAACACACCTCAACATTGAGAATCTACATTGTAATCAAGTAGGATGCACCTAATGTTGTGCTTGATAACAGTCTTGAATTCTCCACAATATGAAAGGTACCCATGTAAGAATCCCATGCTTTTTCTTTTCTCCCTCATAAATTTGTGTGCTACGATTTGAAAAATGTAATCATGAACACCTAGTATATTTGCACAGATTTTCGTCCTTCATGCTTTGTGGTGCTCAAGGATGGTCCACCCAAGTTTTCACTTAAGAAATCATGTAATTGAGGCCCTCCCCACACTTTCAAGAAATTCCATAATGGATCTTTTCCCCCAAACTTTCCAAGCTTGTGTGCCTTGATAATATTATTGCAAAAACTACGAACATCTTTTCTATGCAAGCTTTCCACACTTGCCTCTATGAATGATTTTATCCATACTGAGAGAGATACAATCCTTTTATTTTCCCACCATAGCCTATGAGAACCATCTCAAACTCCTTTCTTTGCTTGATTCATTTCTACTTGCATTTCACCTTTTGTAAGGTACTCCAATTTTCTTCCTTTTCCAGTTCCTTGTTGACATCTTTTTGTGGATGAAATTGTCTCCCTATAGACTCTCATACGAAAATCATGATATTTTGGAATACCCTTGCAATAACCACACATATAGCTTGGAAAAGGCTTCCCATCCCTTGATATAGGTAGACACTTAAAGTGTCAAAAGAAACCCTTGATATAATAACTTTCACCACCATTCGTAATGCCACATTGAGTATGAGACTCACAAGACCATTCCTTTCCATTTATTTGGTCATCCAATAATGATCTAACATTGCATTCTTCACCTCCTACCATCGTTGGCCCTTTCCAAAAACCCCAACATAATAAAATTAATAAAACTTGTGAAGAATCTAATGTACTTGTCATTGTTGAAGCATACTTTCATTCCTCATTGGATGGGACATTTGACCTTGAAGTCAAAGTTGAAACCAAGAAGCTGCTCAAAGATTGCTACTTTACATCAGTTCCCCTATTTTTACATGCGCGACCAAGAAGACTTATTCTAGGTGGAATTATCGGCTCCTTTCCTTTTCCAACTTCTTTGTGTGTGCTTTTGACAAAGTGTGCTCTTTCATAACAGTTACCAAATCTGATTGTGTAGGGCAAAGTCATAACCATGCATTGTCGTACGTACACCATATTCGCACAATCCTTTAATCTTTGTATTCATGAAGTGTACCTTCCACGACCTCGAAGGAAGCACCTACATATGCAAAAATTGTTTTAAAAAATTAGAAATCAAGAAACAATATGTTATTTGCAAATTGTTTGACTCAAAACAACCTCTATCTTACTGCTTGTGTCCACATTGAATGTTGCCATCACTTCTACAACCTCCTCCAGCTTTATGTCAAAATTGTCATTCCTTGGAACAACCAGGTTTCTCAACTTTGTTTGGATCCTGCCACATTCTTCCTTCCAACCCTCCATGACATCCATGGAAACACACAACTCTTTTTATGTAAGAGTGGCCTTCATGGTAGCAAGGCTCTTCCTCAACTCTAGAAATAGATGGGTTGATGAACTCTAGTGGGATTCATATCATGCATGGTTGCCTTTCTCTTTATGTGATTATTTTCCAACTCTATCACCCATTCTTCTCATGCTTTGCATTCATATCCACGAAGTCATGAAGAACAAAGTCAAAAGGTTCTTCAAAGATCTCATCTTCTATAATTTCCTTTCGAACTACACTAAACGTGGCCACTTCCTTGACTCAAATAATACCAATTGGCTTCCCACTAGAATCATGTTTGTTGTACATGCTTATCTATTTGGAAGAAGCCATTCTAAGATTTTTCCTTTCCCTTAGTCTCGCATCCAATGCTACTTGCTCATGTAGTCTCTTTTTTAGGTAAAGCACTTGTAGAAATCAACAAAGGCATGCCACCCTAGAAGGACAATAGCCACCATCATTAAAAACTTTGAGTCCATCCTTGAAAACAAATTGCAAACTTTTTGGCATGTGAAAAATTACAACTAACCTTGTAGAATGTAATGTCTTGTTAAAACATAGAAAGTTATGCAAGCCAAAGAAAGGAGAAAGATCTAGTACCTGCTCAAGTGGTGATTCCAAAAGTTTAAAATGTAGACCACTAAAATGTCATCAGTTGCTCACTTCAAAGCCACAACCACCAAAGTCGATCTTTAAATGTCCAAGAATGTGTCCTCAAAGTAGAGCCTGAAACATTGGAAAAGAGAGCAATCATGATCAATGGCTTTTATCTACCATTTAATATTGCTAATCAAGCAGTAAGGTATCATCCACAAGCTTCACAACAGACCCTTTCAAAAGGGACTTCAGAATTTTTTCTGATCTTTGAGGGCACATCTTGAGAAACCTTATCATTGGAAAGAGATTGCAAGCACATGTATCCATTTTCAAATTTCAGGGGTGCTACATGAGAATCACTACCAATTAAAAACGAAACTTTGTAAAACAAAACAAACACATGGATATCTTTCCTTGATTTGGAGGAGGAACGGGTGGAAGCAGCTAGTGCACAGAATGGGAAACTTGAGATGGAGAGGGTAGGCTACTGAGACAAGTGAGAGGACAGGCAATGGGGCAACTTGAGGTGGAGAAGGAGGCTATGGGGCATATTCAAAGGTTGAGCGATGTTGAAGAAGTAGCATTACTTTCTCCTTCAGAAGGTTCCTGACATGGTTGAAGAGTTAAGGTCATAGTTGATGGAGACAGTCAAGTGTTGCATGTTGGTTGCAATTGAAGTAGACCCTCATATATCTTGGTGGTGAGTAGGAGTGTACCTAGCATAGAGGAGCTCCATTTTGCCTTCTAAAAGATAGCTCACAAAGCATATGATGTTCCAAAGTACAATATTACATAGAAGATTGCTTAGATAGATATATTACTCAGAAGAATGCTCTTACAAAGGGTGTCAAGCATCTTACTCGAATCAATGAATTATCATTGTTCCCAGATTATAGACCATGTGACAATTTATGACTCTTATTACTCTTTGCATATCCCTGTGTCGATCTCCTGGTCTCATGATCTCTAACATAATCACTATCATAGTATCCATGCAACCTTGGATGACTTCCTCTGTATTCTATTCCAAACTATCTTGTACCTCTGATGTATCTCAAGCCTCTTTTGGATGCATTCCAGTGATACTATTTTGTATTTTCCATAAATTGTGCTAGTGAACTTACTGCATAACAAATATCTGGCCGTGTGATAGTCAGATATATAAGAGATCCTAAGATATATATTATCCAACCATAAACCGCAAGCTTAAGTATCCATCCCCCCTCCTCCATCTCCATCTCCCCCTCCACCACCACCCCTTTCCCCCTCCTCCTCCATCTCCATCTCCACCTCCCCCCCTCCATCTCCACCACCCCCCTCTCCACCACCCTCCCCTCCATCTCCACCACCCCCTTCCATCACCACCACCCCTTCCCCCCCCCCCTTTCCCTCTACCACAACCCTTTCTTCACCCCCCCCACCCCCCTCCTCCATCTCCACCTCCCCCCCCTCCATCTCCACCACCCCCTCCACCCTCCAACACCCCCCCTTCCATATCCTCCACCCCCCCTCCTCCATCTCCCCTTCCACCACCACCCCCTCTCTCTCTCATTCTCTCTCTATTCCCCCCTCTCTCTCTCTCTACCCCCTCGCTGACTGCTCCACTCACGGGCCTAAAGCCCTCAACTAAAGCATAAGGGCTTCTAAGCCCTTGCCTTGCCATAGGCAAGGCATTGCACAGCAGCCGCGCATGTAGAAATGCCTGTGATAGCATGCCAACCCTGCTCGCCCTCTGCTCGTCTACCGCGGTGATGCTTGCCATGTGGTGACGCTCGCCCTGCCCCTCACCGTACCCTCCTCACTGCCTGCCTCGCATCACCGCCCGCCTCCTCCCCCCTCCCCTCACCGCTTGCCTCCTCCCCCCTCCCCTCACCGGTCCCCCTCCCCTCCTCTCAACTCCACCCTCCCCTCCTCCGTTCGGAACCCCCCTCCCCCCATTAGATGCTTCCTGTCGGCCGGAGCACGACCCCCCCTGATTTTTTTAAAATTGATTATTAATTATTAATTAAAAAAAACCCCTAACCTAACCTAACCTAACTTGACCCTAGGACTAACCCTAGCTAGGTTAGTTTATACCTAGGTCAGGTTAGCTCTAACTTAGGTTAGATTAAACCGATCTAGTTAGTTTAACTATAGGTTAGTCTAACTTCTAGTTAGTTAAACTAATTGGATAGTTAGGTTAGGTCAACTAACTATGGTTAGTTTATCTAACTGTCCTCAGTTTTAACCCACAGTTAGGGTTATAGGCTAGTTAGAGTAACTAGAATTCAATCGGTTCAAACCCCTCAGTTGGACTTGAAGTCCATTCACACCAACCTTAAGACCAAGGCCCCCCCCAAAAGGCCAATTTTACCTCTACTTGACTTCGTATTGTGTCCGTTTGGGACCCAAACTGGACCCCGTTTGAACCAAAATTTCACACACAAAAACACTACAATATGGGGCATTATTTTAGCCCATTGCACACCATTTTGGCATCCCTAGCACTCGCTCATTTGCGCCCCCGTGCGGCAGGCCTCGTTTTGCACTAATTCACTCATATCTTTATGCCGTGACCTCCGATTGACGATTCGTCTACACTCGCACATTTCCCAACACATGTAAGACAATCTTAGGCACATTATTACCATGAGAGTCCCCACAACACTAACACAACTCTAACCCTCCAAACAAAATAACATCAACATCCGCACTTGCGGGGTAGAGACACCCTTAGCAAATCTCGCCCAATCTGAATGCAGCTACATTCTAACCAACGCCTCCGACTCCAACGCTCACCAAATCTGCATACAACTCCACTGCGACAACCACTGCCCTCGACAATCCTCTACCCTGAATTCGCCCCTGAAATTCAAGCAATCCCTTTAACTCCTCCATGCCACAACATGGTTGGACGCCGTCGTCACGACGACGATGATGGGGATATCGACCTCGATGCAGAGGCTAATAATTTCTTTAATTGAAGAAATAATAACAATCAAGGCATGCGCCCCTTAAGAAAACTGGAGCTTTCCAAATATAATGGTAAGGGAGATCTAGCCCGATTCCTCCAGCATTTTGATGCCGCATGCCGAGCAGGTGAAGATCAATCCCATGAAACCAAGGTGGCTTGGTTTCCCATGGCCTTAATTGATGAAGCATCTGAATGGTACCTAGACCATCTAATGGAAGAACGAGCCACATGGAACCTACTTCAAATAGAATTTAAAAGATGCTTTTAAATAGAGAGGCTACAAGATGATCCCGCTCTCCAACTAAGTAAGATCGAACAAGGCTATCGAGAAGATATACGTGTTGAGATATCGAGCTCCACTCATGATATGCCAAGGTGACTGTTGTGCATTTATGTCACCGACTTGCTAGTTGCAGATGCGGTTGGTACACCGCCCACGAATAATAGCTAGATGACAGCTATCCTTATGTACTCTAGTTCGTGGCTCATTTAGTATGCCATCTTAGTTAGCTGAGTTTGGTTTGAGACCCACATATAGGGTTCTCCTATTTCTTTGTACTAGAGTTCTTTTGGCTTTCACAACTAAGAAGAGGAAAACTGTTTTCAGCCTCCACCTTTGTGTGTATTCCCCCATTGTGTGTGTGAGAAAGCCGCAAGTGAGACTCCTTCCCTCTCTGCCACTATCTTCACATGGTATCAGAGCCTGGTTCATGGTAAGGAGCTCAAGAAAGCAAACCAAGTTCGCGGTGTCCTGGTAAGAGGACCAGTGTTGCTTTCCTTTTTCGAGTTTGGGAGCAAATCTCTGCAGGTAGCACAATTGGAAGTGCAAGAGTGCACTGTCTCAGATTGAGACGCCCTTCGCGGTGTGGCGAGAGGGCTGTATATGCTGTGGGCAAGGGCAAAGCCCTTGGTGACTTTATTTTTCTAATTCGAGGCCATTTTAGGGCCCGTTTTGAAGGCGGAAGTTCTTCGCAGGTACTTAGAAAAAGGCTCGGTTTTTGCTGTGCGACCAGTGCTCTGCAGGTCGGTGAAAAGTTGCCACAGAAATTGCATCGTATGCCTGTGCGCAGAGATATTGGGAGTTACAGAATCATCCTTATTTCCTGTTGATGCAAAATTGTCACTAGGAAGTGACTGTGTGGTCAAATACCACTTTCATCAGTTTTGCAGATTTGCCTATGTGAGGCAGAAGCTGTGTTTTTTGTAGTGACATAATTTTTTGCAGTGTTCTATAATGGCGTCTGATTCTCTTTCATAGATTGTCACTAAAAAGCTTGACAAGAACTACTTCCAAGCATGGAAGTTTAGAATGACGAATTTCCTTATGGGAAAAGGCTATTGGGAGTTCATTACAGGAAATGAAGAAGAACCAGTTCTTCCTAATGTTCCCAATCAACAGGAAATGCAGGCATTTAAAGGATGGCATGAGAGAGCCAGAAGAGTAATGTACTGGCTGTCTATCAGTATTTCGGATTCTATGATTGTGCATATTCAGGATGCAAGTACGCCAAAGGAGGCATGGGATACTTTGGCAAAAATGTACAGCACAAATACGCAAGCCAAGAAAATGCAGCTCAAGCAGGAGTTGCACAATGTGCAGAGAGAAAATATGAGCATCAATGAGTACCACATGAAGGTGAAGAAAATTGCAGATGCACTTGCTTCCATTGGGTCACCTGTGGAAGATGATGATCTAGTTTCTGTGACCTTGAATGGTCTAGGAAAGGATTATGCACAGTTCCAGACATCCATTGCCGTCCATGAAAAATTTCCTGATTTTGAGGAGTTGTTTGCTCTTCTAATTTCTGAAGAGCAGAGAAATGGTGGCGCATCTTCTTCAAGAGGAACTTCAAAAGAAACTGTCTTCTACTCAAATGCTGGAAGAGGTAGAGGTAGAGGTAGAGGAGGCCGATCTGGAGGCTGTGGTAGAAATCAGAATATGCAGCAAACTCAAGAAAACTAGTCCTTTGGAGGAGGACGTGGTAACTCTAGAGCCAGGGGGAGCCAAAGAGGTCGTGGTGGATGGCAGAGAGGCCAAAATGCAAACAGCAATGTTGAATGCTATTATTGTGGTAAAATGGGACATATGGCTAAAGACTGCTACAAAAAGCAGAATGACATGATGAATGGAAAACTACAGCAAGGCAATTATGCATCTTCTAGTAGACAGGGTGATGACAAAAATGAGCATCTGTTTATGGTGCAGCACATGACCAATTCTGTGACAAGTGCAGAAGAAAGAAATGATGTGTGGTATGTTGACTCAGGTGCGTCAAACCACATGACAGGTCATGAAGAATGGATTCAAGATGCAAGGAAAATGGAAGGACCAGGATTTGTGGAGACTGGTGATGATACTACACGTCCTATTGTGCAGATTGGTAAAATTCCCTTGTCTATGTAGGATGGGAAAAATAAATGCTTGTCTGATGTATTTCATGTCCTGAACATCACCAAGAACCTAGTTTTTGTTGGTTAAATGGTTGAGAAGGGCTTTTAGGTCAGATTTAATCCTCATGGATGCTTTGTTGAGGATATGAAAATGCTATTGAAGCAAAAGTTTGAGATGAAGGATTTGGGAGAGCTGTGTTATTTCTTGGGCATTGAGGTGATTAGATCACCAAGTGGGATATGGCTCTTGCAGAGGCACTATGGATTGGACATGCTATCCAAATATGGGATGACAGGCTATAAGCCTATTTCAGTTCCTTTGGAGCAGAATGTGAAGCTGAGCACAGATTCAAGTGAGCTTCTGGAAGACCTACTATGTATAGCCGCATAGTAGGAAGTTTGATTTATATGACTATTACCAGGCCAGATTTAAGCTATGCTGTTGGATTGGTAAGTCTGTTTATGCAGGCTCCAAGGAAACTGCATTTGGATGCAGCTAGACACATACTCAGGTATGTGAAGTCCACATTGCAGTATGGACTATTTTATGGGACTGGGGATCAGATAGAGTTGCATGGATACACTGATGCTGATTGGGCTGGTAGTATTTCTGATAGATGATCTATTAGTGGATATGTGTTCTCTTTTGGGAGTGCTGCAGTCACTTGGAGCAGCAAGAAATAGCCTACAATTGCCTTATCGAGCACAGAGGCTGAGTATAGGGGTGCAGCAATGGCTTCATGTGAGGTAGCTTGGTTGCATAAGCTACTCTATGATATGCATCAGTCTACAGATGGGCCAGTTGTCATTTATTGTGACAACATGAGTAGTATACACTTGGCAAATAACCCAGTCTATCATGCTAGAACAAAGCACATTGAGGTGCATTATCACTATGTGCAGGAGAAGGTTTTACTAGGTCTTATTGATCTAGTTTATGTCAGCACGGAGGATCAGGTAGCTGACATATTCACGAAGGCATTGGGTGCAGAGATGCTGCACAAGTTCAGAGACCTGCTTGGTGTGCAGGAATTGGGATTGAGCTCGAGGGGGAGTGTTGAGATATCGAGCACCCACTCGTGATATGCCAAGGGGACCGTTGTGCATTTTTGTCATCGACTTGTTAGCTGCAGATGCAGTTGGTACACCGGCCACGAATAATAGCTAGATGACAGCTATCCTTATGTACTCTAGTTTGTGGCTCAGTTAGTATGCCACCTTAGTTAGCTGAGTTTGGTTTGAGACCCACATATAGGGTTCTCCTATTTCTTTGTACTAGAGTTCTTTTGGCTTTCACAACTAAGAAGAGGAAAACTATTTTCAGCCTCCACGTTTGTGTGTATTCCCCCATTGTGTGTGTGAGAAAGCCGCAAGTGAGACTCCTTCCCTCTCTCCCACTATCTTCACAGTACACATGTATCTGGGTAAGATGAAAGGATTAATCGCCAAATGTGACCCACGCCCCAATGCAAAGTACCTCACGGCTTGGTTCATTGTTGCAGGACTAAGAAAGAAAATCCAAAAGGATATGAAAAAGATTATTAGAGCTATGAAACATTCAGTGTTGCTCATGCGGCAACCATTGACGTTTAGGATGGCATGATCGACTCTGACACTAGCAGTGATGATGGTAGATCTAGTGCATGAGATAAGTGCTTGTAAAAGGGCAAATCCGAGTCCACTGCCAAAACATCAAATGAAGATCGCCTAGAGGTCATGACCATGAAGCTGAAAGAAGACATGATGTAGGCCATGGAACAAAAATTTCGCTTGTCTCAGCCACGATCTCAGACATATCCACGGTGAGAAAATGTCTGGTGTCACACTACATGGCCAATCATATAGCAAATGAGTGCCCGGTCCTAAGAGCCAGGATCACTGCACAAGCAAATCCACCACCAAGGATGTGGTGCCATATCTACATCATCGGCAGCCATGATGAAAACTGTTGCATCTTCAACATGCGCAACAACCTGCATCACCCTCAACAATACCAAGCGGCACCCATGCCATTGTACAGGCAACTGGCACTTGCACAAGCGTCCCTAGCTCCAAGGCTAAATCCTATTCCCATTCGAACACAAGTCCCACAACTACTCATGAATTCGAATCCACGACCATATCCAAGAGCACCAAATCTGGCTCCTCAGGCAGTTCCAGTACATCAATTACAAGCTGAGGAAGTAGACTCGTCATTTGAGTATGAAACAGAGTACCCAATGTACTATGTAGAAGGTGCAAAGGGTCTATTACTAGTTTATGGAAATCAAGTATGTCCCAACACATATTGAGCACCAATCAAGTGCTACGGTTGTGGAGAAAATCACCGGATTGCAGAGTGCCCTCATCGTGGTAGCCCCACTACTTTCCAACCACTCTGGAGAGATTGTGGCATAGGACATGCCTGTATGGATTGTCCCATGAAAAGTAAAGTCCCACAACAAACAGAGGTTAAGCCCGACATCCCAATAGAGAGTGAGTGAGAGAGACAGAGAGAGAGAAGGGGGGGAAGAGAGTGGTGGTGGTGAGCTATGGCTATGGCGCCCAGCTCCCCCTCCCTTCGTAAACGCCCTCTCTTCCCTTCAATTCACAATCTTGGATCTCCCCAAAAAATCCTATCAAATCTTACTGGGACATCCTTTATGGGAAGCATCAGTCCTCCATGACTGGGGAACTGATAGACTGACAATCTAGAATCGCGACACCACAGTCAGGGTGAATGTGGGGACAGGAGCTATAAAACCAATTGTGCACAGAGCATTGGATGACACATCTTCAATGACAATCTCAAGCAAATCAGCTCCCTTACAGCATGCCATAGCGGGTGATTCACAAAGCAATGTAAATAATTGGATACAAACATTGGCAACCATCGACAACTGCCATTCATTAGACCCCATCTTCTCGCAGATAGATGTTAAGGTGCTATAGGTAGATCCTCCACTCACACATGAAGAACCAATCAATCTAGAGGTGCCATTCTTTATGGCTGACTTCGAGTGGAATAATGAACCTGAAGAAGGTACCCATACTAATGATAACTCATATTTTCCTTGGGACCTTGAAACAAAGGCTGAGAATGCTGAAATTGAAGATCAAATCTTTGATATGACTTAGCCATTCTGCATGCCCTAATGGCAGTTGAGCTCCCAAAAGTTGAACCTCCAAAGTTGAATAACAACAGAAGATCTTGCAAGAAAGTTAAAGGAGGAAATTACAGAAAAGCCAAGGCTGAACACTTCAATGAATTTGAACGAGTCCAAACAAGGATCGTCGAATTGTACCTTGCAAAGTCATCTCCCTCAAAATCAGAACCACCGCCTCTTGAATGGTCCCCTGAGGGAGTGGAAGGAGTATGCGCAGCAAATGAACCCTTACTTGAAAACACTTTACTAGTGGAAAAGTTACCCCATAGTTCCCAACGGAAGAAGTTTCAGAAACATAAGCCACATGTGCGGATGAAGCTTGATCAAGAGACTTCAAAAAAAGAAAGTAAAAAACAGCCTAACAAATTGGTAAAGGAAACTATGCCACCCAATACACATGGCACATGTCAGGCTAGTTCGACACCATCAAAGGCCGATCTTCGAGAAGTGCCAAAATACTTCAAGAATTACACAAGTGGTAGTGTCCCAATAGCAATTCCAAGACCACTAAGAGAATCTAAAGTTCAAGAAACCGATAGCATTGGAGAAACTCCAATCTATGAGGGACCGGCAAAGACACGCACAATAAACCTCGCCCTGGAAGGGGAGGAAGAAAGACTGGTTTTCATTGGGAAACAACTTCGGCAAGAAGATGAAACCAAACTCAATGCACTCCTAATGGAATACCGTGACTACCTAGCATGGCCATACAAAGAGATGAAAGGAATTTCACTAGACATGGCAATACACACGATACCTATAAGGGAAGGTGCTCACCCTAAGGTATGTGGACCTTATCACACAAATCCTAAGTATGGCACCATGGTTTATGACGAGTTGGAAAAACTCCTAGATGCCAGATTCATCTATGAAATAGAGCACACTGATTGGGTTTCACCCATTGTCATTGTACCTAAATGCAACAAGAATCTTAGAATATGCATAAACTTAAAAAATGTGAATGCTACCACAATAAGGGATCACTATCCCCTACCCTTAACAAAAATAGTGTTGGAAAAGGTGGTAGGCTCTGAAATATTTGGCTTCTTTGATGGCTTTAGTGATTATAACCAAGTGCAAATTGCTCTTAAAGACTAACAACATTTGCTACAGAATGGGGTATTTTTGCATATAGAGTCATGCCCTTAGGCTTTGTGATGCCCTAGCCACATTCCAGCGAGTCATCTTCATAGCTTTCAAGTCATTTTTGAATAACTTTTTACAGGTGTTCTTGGATGATTTGTGCATCCATTCAAACAAGAAAGACCACTTCAAATCTCTTGAAACAATACTAATCAAATGCAGGGAGTATGGCATCTCCCTAAATCCAACAAAATGCTAGTTCATGGTCACCCACGGAGTTGTTTTGGGACACATCATCTCTCAACATGGGATTGCAACTGACATGGACAAAATCAAAATCATCATGGAATTGCCTCCTACAAATTCCAAAGGTGTACAAGTCTGTACAAGTCTTTATGGGACATGCCGGCTATTATAGAAGATTTATATTGCAGTATGCCATGATTAGCTAGACCGCTTTACAAATTATTAGTGGAATTCTTATGGACAGAAGAGTGCGACCAAGCCTTTGATCTCTTAAAGTGGCACCTAATCACAACACCCATCCTTATATCTCCCAATTGGGATATTGATTTTCATGTTCATACTGATGGATGCAAGTATGAAATTGGGAGTGTGCATTGTCAACCTGGTAAACATACACTACATTGCCAATCACATGTCTCGTGTCAAGTCAGGAGAAGAAGCCACTGGAGTAGAAGACGACTTACCAGATGCCACACTATTTCATGCTCCAGAGTGGTGTGGAGATATCATTGGGTACTTAATGGCAGGAAGACCACCCCCTGAAATAAAAGCAGTAGATGCCAGAAAACTAATTCTAAAGGTTGCACCCTATCAACTCATTGCAGGACAACTATACAAGATGGGCAAGGACCAAGTATTAAGAAGATGTGTAATGCCTCATGAGATCATGCCAATCCTGAGTGAAGTCCATGAAGGCATTGCAAGAGGACACTTCCAAGGGGAAGCCATAGCAAGAAAAGTCTTCCTCGTAGGCTACTGGTGGCCAACACTATGGGCAAATGCCTATGAATATGTGAAAGGTTGTGATGTATGCCAACAGACTACTAAACCACAACACAAAGACTTCAATCCCCTAACAATAGTTGCTGCACAAAAACCATTTGAAAAATGGGGTATTTACTATGTGGGTCCCATCCATCCAGTAGCAACAAAAGGAACACACGCACGCTACATCATTGTGGCCATTGATTACTTTAAAAAATGGGCTGAAGGTAAAGTAGTCAGAAAGGCAGATGCTAGAAGCACAATGCTAGAAGCACATCAAGATTCTTACATGAAAATGTGAGCACCCGATTCAGATGCCCCATTGAAATTGTGTCGGATAGAGGCACACATTTTGTCAATGAGGTTATCCAAGAACTCTTGTCTGGCTTTATGGTAATCCATAGAAAAGCACACCCTATTACCCCCAAGGGAATGGACAGGCCGAATCCACCAGCAAAATATTATGCATTTTCCTCACCAAGGTAGTAGAACCACAGCATTCTGATTGGGCAAAGAAATTGAGTGCAGCCTTATGGGCATATAGAACCACACTCAAGGTCAGTACAGGGAACACACCTTTTCAATTAGTGTACGGCCTTGAAGCTGTGGTCCCACTAGAATTTTTTATACCAAGCCTATGCATAGCAGTACAGGAATGCATGGGAGACCATGAATCCTTGAAAGAGAGACTCTATCAGTTGGGGAAGCATACAGAGATAAGATTAGTCACCTACCATGCCATGACAATAGAAAAATGCAGAAGAAAGGTATGGTATGATAGAAATCTTAAAGCTAAAGACATCAAGGAAGGTGACTTGGTCTTGTTATACAATGCCAAAGTACACAAGGGGAAACTAAAGTATCTAGGTCAAGGACCCTATCGAGTAAGAAAGATGAATCCCATCGGAGCTGTTCTGCTAGAAACATTGGATGGAGTCCAATTCAACACAACAATAAACGGGAGCCGACTGAAGCGCTACTACTTCAACACGCAAGCCATCCCCAACAAAAACGAAGATTTGGGAAACCCAAGCCTTCCTTAGTTAGGACTAGATTGTTACATGCGCACTCACTAGCATATGCACGTTTTTGCACATATAGTTTGCACTAGATTGTCACATGCACACTCACTAGCATATGCACATTTTGGCACATTTAGGAAGACCTAATCAATTTTGTATTAGGGATGATTGAGTCTTAGTTTCCCTATTAAATCCCACAAATAAGCATATAGTTAGTGTTGAGAGATATGGTGCCATGAGCACATGTAGAGCAAAGGTATGAGCAAAGGGAAAGCTGCCACATGGCATGGAGGAGATATCCCACATGTGAGCAAGCAAATGGATGTAAGTACCCTCACCTATAAAAGGGAGGTTCATTTGAAGTAATATCATATGAAGCACTTTGCACTATCTCAAGATTCTCTTTATGAGTCCAAGCTAATCTATCTTGGAACCTAATTGACTTGAGATACATGTCATGAGCACTCTCTTCATCATGTTTCCACATAGGTTTCATCCACCTTAGAGCGCTCCATAGATCCTGAGGCACATATGTTTTGTCATGGTATCAGAGCGTAGGTTTAGCTTTCCTAGTTTAGCTCATTAGTAGTTTACTAGGATTGCTTCCATTCCTAGATTAGTTGTAGGCATGTCTTAGGAGTTCATGTTTTTCTCCTAGGTTAGTTTTTTAGTTGTAGATTGAGTACAAAATTCCGTCCCTTCAGAGAGAAAATTTTTCATCCATCCATTTCATGAGAGATTCATTGTGAGCTTGAGTGATCCTTGTTGCTGTGAGAGAGAGAGAGATAGGGAGAGTCTTTCAAAGAAAGATTTGTGAGAGCCCTCCCGTGGATCTGCTGAGAAGGAGAGATGTTTTTTTAAACATACTCTTGACTAAAAGAGACAAAGCAAGAGAAGCTCCCAACGACTCAAAGAGCGCAGGTTTGGCGCTGCTGCTCACAAAGTCGACTGCACCAACTAAAGCCTCCTTCTGCGCTCCCGATGGGTGACATCCATTGCCTCCTACGCCTCAGCCAGCTGCAATAGCAGCTCTCTGCATCAGCCTTCTACAAGGCAGCTCACGACCAATGACCCAAGCTCACAGCCTTCAACGCTCACGGCTGAGCTCTCCTACAAACTCTGCTCCATAGAAGCTGCCTCCAAGATCCATGCAAACGGGTTGAAGCTACAGCACGCCAGCAAGCAAAGGCCACCGAGCACACTCCAGCAAACCCACTTCAGCGAGCGGCTCCCAGGCGACCAAGCCAACGAGCTCCTGCTAGCTACGACTGAACTCAGCAGCCAAGGCTCACACGGCCTCTCCATCGTCATAAGGCTCTCGTCTCCACGGCTAACTCCAGAACCCAAAGCTTCTACACAGCCACCGCGACCTCCTCTGTCTGCAACACTACTTGCTGTGCATCGAACTGCAGGAGAGACTCTGAGGCCCGACTCCTACGACTTCGCTCCTTCTAACGAACCTGCCGCAGCTCCGTCGCCACGCCCACGCCGCCGACGTCGATGCAGAGAAGCAGAGATTTCCTTCTTCTCTAAGGTTTAGTAACCTTAAGACACGTGGAAAGATAGGAACTAACCATGGTTAACTGACTTGGACCTTGGTTAAGAATGGCCTTGGGTTAAGTTACTGGCTAGAGTAAAGTTACTATGGTTAGGTTATTGGAGTTAGGTTGAGTTCCTACCACATGGCATAGGGCCCCTTGCCAAGCACAGTTCTGCAAGCAGCATATGAATGTCTATGCCACATCATCAAGGCCCCCCCTCTTCTTCATAAAAGCTTCAACAAGCCATAACTTCCAATCCAGGAAGAATTTGTACACGCTCCAAAAAGGAAAAGTGATCGTCTTTTCGAGCTGTATGCGCCTGTCATGTCAGAATCATTGTATGCAATTAGACACTGCCAATATTGAAAGAAATCAATTGGTAAGACCTTTGCAACCATTGGAAAAGCAAAGCATGAATGCAAACATCGATGTAAAAAGCAAGCTGAAAGCACAAGTGTATGAGATGACAATAGCACGAAGCATGGCATCCACACAAAGCATCAAGGCACATGGAAGAACAAAGCATCATGCATGAAGCTACAGAAGGAAGAAGATTGCAGATTGAAGAATCAACAAGTCAACTACGTGGAGTCATCATCAAGCCATGAGTCAAAAGGTGACATCAATGGAATGTATTGAAAAGCAAAAACCTTGCCAACCTTGCCTATGTTTTGTAAATCAAGCCTGACCACCTGAGAGTAGCTATGAAAGCACCCAGGGGAGGTATTGACATGTAAAAACCACACTTGACCACCTTAAGTAGCAATGCATGCACTAAGGGGAGGTGATGGAATGTAACTCACATCTGACCACCTTGCAGTAGCCAAAGGATTATGGCACCAAGGGGAGGTGTTGAGAGATATGGTGCCATGAGCACATGTAGAGCAAAGGTATGAGCAAAGGGAAAGCTGCCACATGGCATGGAGGAGATATCCCACATGTGAGCAAGCAAATGGATGTAAGTACCCTCACCTATAAAAGGGAGGTTCATTTGAAGTAATATCATATGAAGCACTTTGCACTATCTCAAGATTCTCTTTATGAGTCCAAGCTAATCTATCTTGGAACCTAATTGACTTGAGATACATGTCATGAGCACTCTCTTCATCATGTTTCCACATAGGTTTCATCCACCTTAGAGCGCTCCATAGATCCTGAGGCACATATGTTTTGTCAGTTAGTCCCTAGCTAATTGACACATCACGTGCACTCACAAGATTTTGCATAGGCACATAATAGATTGCATCAATAATACTGTCACACACTTTCATTCCATACCCTCAAAACATGCAATGAATTCACAAGCAGGACAAGAAGCTATGCCAAAACTCAAGATGAATTAGCAAAAGAGTCTACAGCCTGCATCAATAATACTATCACACACTTTCATTCCATACTCTCAAAGCATGCAATGAATTCACAAGCAGGACAAGAAGCTATGCCAAAACTCAAGATGAATTAGCAAAAGAGTTTGCAACCTCAACAAAATGAGACCCCCTCCAAACATCACAGTCGTCTCCTAAATGTAAAAATATCAGACTTGCATACAAATTCATCTACAAGCTCAATGATACGAGTGCAATCACGTCCAACATGTATGCAAGATAGCAAGAAATGCCAGCCTCAATAATGAGACCCCTGCCAAACCTCTTCCCAAGAATATTCGATAGTAGAGTTCGTAGCCTTAGCAACGAGATCCCCTCTAATGTTCACAACCATCTACCCCTCCTCAAGAAGAGATAAGCTTCCTAACTACAAACCATAAATTGTATGGTGCAAAACAAGAATGACTCCCATGCCACAAGCTCAACAGCCACTGGGTGACACACATGGCATACCAACTCCGAAATCAAAATAAGCCATAACTCGAGGACGGGTAACCAAATGGATCTAAGAGTATGTTGTCTCCATGCCAACATGGACTTAGATAGTACAAAATGTGTGTGTAGAGTAGCAACAAAGCTCCACTTGTACTTGCATAAGGCTAGGAATAATTCCTCTTAGAAATCCAACTTGCATGTTCTACATGCAAGTTCTACATGCAACTCCTACATGTGAGTTCTACATGCAACTCCTATAGGCGAGTTCTACTTGCAAGTTCTACATGCAAGTTCTACATGCAACTCCTACATGCAAGTTCTACATGCAAGTTCTACATATAGCTCCTACATGCGAGTTCTATATGCGAGTTCTACATGCAAGTTCTACATGCGAGTTCTACATGCAACTCCTACATGTGAGTTCTACATGCAACTCCTACATGTGAGTTCTACATGCAACTCCTACATGCAAGTTCTACATGCAACTCCTACATGCGAGTTCTACATGCAACTCCTACATGCAACATGCAACTTGCAACTTCTACATGTAGTGGGAGAATTGTAAGAAAATAATACAACATTTGTGCTCAACAGATAACACGATCTCATATGCAAGAGAGAAAAGCTGATAGAATGGAGAATCAAAAATTTGTTTACTGTAAAACTGATACAATAGATGGTGCTGCCTCCCAGCCGTGCGCTCCTATGTGAGGAGCTTTGATGGCGTGCTGGAAACAGTAGAGGACGGAGACTGGATGCTAAGGAATCAGGGTTACTGTAGCCAGTGATGAATATGGGCTTCACGGGCTTGCTCTTATATAGCCACCAGTTGTAGTCTATTAGACCCAATTGGGAGACCGACCTAGTCTGCCCAAAATGGCCAACTGGAGGTCGGTCCCAAAATAGGCCACCGACCACACGTTAGAAGTGTGATGCAGAATAGAGCAAGTAACCTATGGTTACCGTTCGGCCCAGAGCCATCCGAGATCATCTAAGACTCCAAACGGGCCCCGTAACCTGAGAGTGGGCTGCCCCGGGAAATGCTCCGTCTACCCTCAGTGCAGTCAGTCATGGGATGCCTTCCCGCACTTGCATGTATCCTAGTTGGTAGTGTGCCAACTCTATCTGAAGCCGTCCAGCCATTAAGCCACACATGGCCCCCATCTGGTGTCCAAACCAGGACCTACCGAATAACCGAGCTACTCAAATGCCTTCTCCTCATATGGGGGGCTTACAAGTAGAGCTAGCTAGTTCGTGCGTAGTTACACGAGAGTGGAGCATTGATATCTAACAAGAATGTCTTACAATTCCTACATGCAGAAAGAGAAGCTCTCCAACTTGTATAAATACCCCATAATGGAATGAAGCCCACACTCTTTGGGGCATTGTGTTGAGTTCTACTTTGGTATTCCAAGCAATTATCTCAAGTGCCCATGCTTCCTTGCACTCCACGTCCAAAAGCATGTCCTAAGCTTGCAATTGCTCCTCCCCTCTCCTCCAACCTTGCAACCCATCCTCTCCCTCTCCTCCCTTCTCCTCCTCCTCCTCCTCCCTCCTCCTCCTCCTCCTCCCTTCTCCTCCTTTCTCCTCCTCCTCCTCCTCCCTTCTCCTCCCTTCTCCTCCTCCTCCTCCCTGCTTCCTCCTCCTCCCTCCTCCTCCTCCTCCTCCTCCTTCCTTCTCCTCCTTTCTCCTCCTCCCTTCTCCTCCTTTCTCCTCCTCCTCCTCCTCCCTTCTCCTCTTCCTCCTCCTCCCTCCTCCTCCTTCCTCCCCTCTCTTCCTTCCCCCATGCTCTTACACCTTCTTCCTCTCCCACTCCTATGCTCCCCCTAAACCCTTAGTTCCTCAATCCTTAACCTCCATGATCTATGAGGGAGACGAGTTCTCCACCATGTACTCTACTCTAAACCTTGGAAATTCCTTCCAACCCTTGAACCTCCTTCTAAACCTTGGAACCTCCTTCTAACCCTTGAACCTCTTCTAAGCTCTGGAACCTCTTTCTAGACCTTGGAATCTCCTTCTAAAGCGTGAACCTCCCTCTAACCCTTGTATTCCTCCTAAACCCCTTAACTCCCAATGAAGGCGAAAGCCTTCATTACCTCAACCATGATGATACATGTTCCTTTTGCACATGCATGCACTATGTTTGCTTTACCACACTTAAGCCTATGTCTCTCATCAGAATACGACTCGAGGTCCTGAGCTACACGTATACTACAAACGACAACCCCAATATATCTGTAGGTGACTAAAAGCCTCAGAACCCTGCATACTGAGAATACCTTGCTCTTCTTGCGGAAGTCGGAAAGAGCCAACACTAAGCAATGCTTTGAATGGTTAATGTGCATATGTTGTGTAGCACACTACAACAAACATAGCATACAATTCAATACACAAAGATGGGGCACAACATGTATGCACTATACAACATTATCTGTGCTATACAAGGCTATACACCCCACAAAATCTGCTACGTAGTGCATAGTTTAAGTGCACATATAGATGTGGAGCTATGTATACTGTATAACTTATTGTTTGTGCTACTCAAACCTATATAGAAGACAATTTCAATATACATAGACACGTCACACCATGTATTCTATATAGCACACTATTTGTTCTATTCAGCCCACAAGTCCTACCTTAAAAGGCTTCAACTTTCATTGTTGCCACTTTCAATTGCTTAGTCAAGCTAATAGAATAGCCTTTCCTAGTTATGAGTTTGAATGATGTAGAGATAATCAACTTGGAGAGGGTAGGACTTGGGAACAAATCTTTTGATATGATGATTGTTTTCAAGGACTTCAAAAGCAAGTCCCTAGCATCATACTTCAGGTCCTCACTACCATTAACTAGCATATGACAATCCACATCTTCAGCACATGAAAAGAAACCCACTATATAGCCTTCCATGAAATATGGATATCTCCTATACACTTAGGAGATAGTAATATTCTTTGTAATCCTCTCTTCCTCGTCATCTTGTTCCGCTAGCTACCAAAGTGTACTTGGAAAGATCTATAATTTCATGAAAGGCTAGCACACAACATAGACTTCCATGAAATTATAGATCTCCTATACACTTATGAGATAGTAATATTCTTTGTAATCCTCTCTTCCTCTTGATCTCGTTCCCTTGGCTGCTGAAGTGTACTTGGAAACATCTATAATTTCATCAAAGGATAGCACAAGAAATTTGCCATTGTGGCTAGATTAGGGATTTCTTTTCATGTGCCATGAGGATTGGGACTTTGGATAATAGGGCAAATGAGGAGACGTTAAGGAGACAAAGATGAAGATTCCAAACATAGTGAAGAGGAGATAAAGACTTTAGGAGAGTGGGTAATGGAATATGTTATGTAGCACACAAACAAAATATGGAACTCAGCAATACTTTGAATGATGAACAATATAAACCAAGAATTGCATCCTCTCCATAACACGACATCTTTTCTTTAAAAAAAGCAAGTGGAAGCAGCAAGATCTGGTGACTATGGTGAGCATACTTACCAAAGCTTCAAGAAAGCTTGATTGCAAGGAGATCCTGACAAGATTGCGGTATCCACTTTAATGTAATCTAAAATTATTTGTGTCATTGGAGAGAGAGGTCCACATGAGAATACTCCAACTATACAAGTATTCTTGGTGATGGAGCAGTGTTGGCTCTTTCCCATGGCTTCCACAATAAGAAGAGCAGGGTATTCTCGGTATGCATTGTTCCGAGGCTTTTTGTCACCTGTAGATATATCAGTGTTGTCGTTTGTAGTATAAGTGTAGCTCAAGACCTCAGGTTGTATTCGCTTAAGTGTGGTAAGCAAACATAGTGCATGTATGTGTAAAAGGAACATGCATCATCATGGTTGGGGTAATGAAGGATTTTGCCTTCATTGGGGGTTGAAGGGTTTAGGAGGAGTTTAAGGGTTAAAGGGAGATTCAGGGTTTAGAAGGAGGTTCCAAGGTTTAGAGAGAGCTTCTAGAGTTCTAAATAGATTCCAAGGTTCAAAAGGGGTTTAAGGGTTAGAAGGAGGATCCAAGGTTCAAGGTAGCTTACATGATGGAGAACTCATCTCCCTTGTAGATCATGGAGTTCAAGTGTTGAGGGACTAAGGGTTTAGGGGGATCATAGGAGTGGGAGAGGAAGAAGGTGTAAGAGCATGGGGGAAAGGATAGAGAGGAGGAGGGAGGAGGAGGAGGGAGGAGGAGAAGAGAGGAAGAGGGAGGAGGAGGAGGAGGAGGAGGAGGGGGGGAAGGATGAGAGGGAGAGGATGGGTTGCAAGGTTGGAGGAGAGGCGAGGAGGAGCTGCAAGGTTAGGACATGCTTTTGGATGTGGAGTGCAAGGCAGCATGGACACTTGGAGACACTTGCTTGGAATACCAAAGTAGAACTCAACACAATGCCCCAAAGAGTGTGGGCTTCATTCCATTATGGGGTATTTATACAAGTTGGAGAGCTTCTCTCTCTACATGTAGAACTTGGATGTAGGATTTGCATGTAGAACTCGCATGTAGAACATGCATGTAGGAGTTGCATGTAGAACTCGCATGTTGCATGTAGGAGTTGCATGTAGAACACGCATGTAGGACTTGCATGTAGGAATCATATGTAGAACTTGCATGTAGAACATGCAAGTTGGATTCCTAAGAGGGATTTACTCCTAGCCTTATGCAAGTATAAGCAGAGCTTTGCTGCTACTCTACACACACATTCTGTGCTACCTAAGTCCATGTTGGCTCGGAGACAACATACTCTTGTATCCATTTTATTACCCATCCTCGGGTTATGGCTTATTTTGATTTCAGAGTTGGGATGCCATGCGTGTAGCCCTGTGTGGTTGTTGAGCTTGTGGCAATACAGTCGCTACTGCTGTAATGCTTTTGCACCATACATTTTTAAGGTCTGTAGTTAGGGAGGTAGACGTCTGTGAATTTTGGAGGGGATCTCATTATTGCTAAGGCTGTAGCTCTATCGTCGAATCTTCTTAGGAAGAGGTTTTGCGGGGGTCTCATTGCTGAGGCTAGCAATTCTAGATATCTTGCATTCATGTTGGATGTGATTGCACTCGGATCATTGAACTTGTAGATCAGTTTGTATGCAAGTGTGATGGTGATGGGAGACGATTGTGATGTTTTGCGGGGGTCTTGTTGTTGCTGAGGCTGCAGACTCTCTTGCTAATTCATCTTGTGTTTTGGCATAGCTTCTTGTCCTGTTGTGAATTCATTGCATGCTTTGAGAGTGTGGAATGAAAGTCTGTGATACTTTTATTGATGCAAATGCAAAATCATGTGAGTGCTTGCATCTCTACAGTAAGTAAATCTTCCAAGGCAAATTGTGTTTACGTCTTTTTAGCATTCACTTTCTCATAGGCTAAGTGAACTGGTTTTTTGCAGTTTTTTGAAAAGTCAAATCCACCAGAGCCTTCAGCACACTATACATATAGTTGATCCAGCTATTTCATTCAAGTTGAAGGATAACAAGACATCAACTAAAAGCATTTCCAAGTGGTTCCATTTTTGGAATCTTGATGTGGTTGATATGCTTCTCCTCCCATATTGTTCAGAGAATGTTGCCTAACCTTTTGTACTAATAACCTCTATTGACAAACTCTTGGTATGTTCAAACTCTATTGACACTCTCTTGGTCTAATCCCCTCATGCTTGTTGTTTTGTTTGGAGCAATCACTGGAGTTTGGTGCATATAGACATACGAAAAAAGATATGTTGTACCTTCAACTCCTTAAAAGGTACCCACTAGGACTTAGAAATTTAAGTCAGTCTACCACATGTTTTTGCTACAAAACACGTTTTCTATTTTTTCTCTTGAAAAATCAACCATATCGCCTTTACATGCAGAAGTATTAATTTTACATTTTGTTGCCCAAGTTAATTTAATAGTATGCATTCTCACAACCTTCATTCCCATTGCAGCTGCTTGAAAATACTAATGGATGCACTTGACCTCCGTGATCCAAATTTAAAGATGTTAGATACAATTCAACCAATGTCATTGCAAGTATAGTAATCATAGTCACTTTATCTATATCTCTCTCTTTTTTTGGCACTCTTCTTAGTCCAAGATACATCCTAACATTCTATTTTGATAAAACAAACACCATATTATCAAGATCCTTTCTCTTGTGAGGATGGAGGACTCTAATAAGTGCAAAATATATGATTGACACATAGTTTACAGAGAGATAGCCTGAATTTGTAAGCACCTTTACTGCATACTATTTAAGAAGTTCCAAATTCAATGAATTGGTACAAAGAAGATTGAAAAAATACTTTGTTTTTTATTGCAGATGAAAGAGGATGGTTTTAGCTCTAAATATGTAAATAGCTTCAGAGCAAAGACAAATTTAAAGCTGCTAGAGGTCTCTTCCTCTTCTCTAGCACAAGAGCAAGCATTCCATAAAAGAGAGGGCTCAAAATGCCTTGAAGATCTCCAGGTTGAACAAGACAAAAATGTAACTATTTTCTAGCAATCTAGAAGATATTCCAGAAGGTGTTGGTGTTGTTGGGGTTGATGACTTCTTGGAAAATTTCTCAACGGATGTGGAAGGACAGGCAGCAGTTGATCCTTTCCAGGCAGAGCTACCAAAAAAGCCCAAGCCCATGCACATGGAGGTAGAGACATCAAAGAAGCATGAGCCCAAGCCCATGCAAAAGGAGGGAGATGTTGAGATATCGAGCTCCACTCGTGATATGCCAGGGTGACCATTGTGCATTTATGTCATCGACTTGTTAGCTACAGATGCGATTGGTACACCGCCCATGAATAATAGCTAGATGATAGCTATCCTTATGTACTCTAGTTCGTGGCTCAGTTAGTATGCCACCTTAGTTAGCTGAGTTTGGTTTGAGACCCACATATAGGGTTCTCCTATTTCTTTGTACTAGAGTTCTTTTGGCTTTGATAACTAAGAAGAGGAAAATTGTTTTCAGCCTCCACCTTTGTGTGTATTTCCCCATTGTGTATGTGAGAAAGCCACAAGTGAGACTCCTTCCCTCTCTCCCACTATCTTCATGTGGTATTAGAGCCTGGTTCGTGGTAAGGAGCTCAAGAAAGAAAACCAAGTTCGTGGTGTCTTGGTAAGAGGACCAGTGTTACTTTCCTTTTTTGAGTTTGGGAGCAAATCTCTGCAGGTAGCACAGCCAGAAGTGACAAAACATGTGTGCCTCAGGATCTATGGAGCGCTCTAAGGTGGATGGAACCTATGTGGAAATATGATGAAGAGAGTGCTCATGACATGTATCTCAAGTCAATTAGGTTCCAAGATAGATTAGCTTGGACTCATAAAGAGAATCTTGAGATAGTGCAAAGTGCTTGATTGATATTACTTCAAATGAACCTCCCTTTTATAGGTGAGGGTACTTACATCCATTTGCTTGCTCACATGTGGGATATCTCCTCCATGCCATGTGGCAGCTTACCCTTTGCTCATACCTTTGCTCTACATGTGCTCATGGCACCATAACTCTCAACACCTCCCCTTGGTGCCATGATCCTTTGGCTACTGCAAGGTGGTCAGATGTGAGTTACATTCCATCACCTCCCCTTAATGCATGCATTGCTACTTAAGGTGGTCAAGTGTGGCTTTTTACATGTCAATACCTCCCCTGGGTGCTTTCATAGCTACTCTCAGGTGGTCAGGTTTGATTACAAACATATAGGCAAGGTTGGCAAGGGTTTTCGTTTCTCAATACATTCCATTGATATCACCTTTTGGCTCATGGCTTGATGACAACTCGCTTGCCTCTTTGTTTGGTGTAGCTACCTGCATGATGCTTTGTTCTTCCATGTGCCTTGATGCTTTTTGTGTGGATGCCATGCTTTTTGCTATGGTCATCTCATACACTTGTGCTTGTGGCTTGCTGTGTGCATTCATGCTTTGCTTTTCCATTTGTTGCAAAGGTCTTACCAATTGATTTCTTTCAATATTGGCAGTGTCTAATTGCATACAATGATTTTGACATGACAGACGCGTAGAGCTCAAAAAGACGATCACTTTTCCTTTTTGGAGCGTGCGCAAATTCTTCCTGGATTGCAAGTTATGGCTTGTTGAAGCTTTTGTGAAGAAGAAGGGCCTTTGATGATGTGGCACAGGGATTCACATGCTGAATTCCATACTGTGCTTAGCAAGAGGCTCTGTGCTTAGGTGGCACTATGGTGACTTTTAAACCAGCTTAGTTAACCCAAGGTTACTTTAACTGTACCATGGTTCAACTAACCTAGACAAAACCTAACCATAGTTAATTTTTGACTACCTTATCTGCCACGTGGCCAGAAGATGACCTAGCCTCTGAACCACGGGTTAACCTCACCTAACCTTGGTTAGATGCTATCTGCCACGTGTCGTTTGTGGAGAGACCTTGGAGATTTGAAGGTTAGCTGTGCAGGGAAGGTCGACGACGAACGAGCGGCTTCGACGGAGAGAGCTCGAGGATGACGGGTGGAGGAGTCGCAGCTCGTCTCCGCTTGCTTGGAGACCACCTTGCCCGTGATGCTGGGAGCGGACGGCTATGGAAGGCTGGAGGTCCGGGCTGGAGGTGGTGGAGCCTTGGGCGTTGTTGTAGATGAAGGCGTCGGGAGCAGTTGTTGTTGGAGGGCTTTGGAGTTGTTGCTGAGCTTTGTAGAAGGAGTCACGGTTGGAGGTCGCCTTACGTGCAGGTAGCCTGTGACCGATGGCAGTGACGACTCGTCTAGCTAGAGTCGCGGCTACTACTGCAGCCATTTAGCTCACCGTCGCCATGGACGGTTGTGGTTGTAGGGTGTTACTTGCTTGGTTTTTCTTTGCTGCGCAGGCTATAGTCGCTTCTGTGTTGAGTTGCCCATGTGCCGTCGCTTGTTTGCAGAAGTTTGCTATGGCGAGTTTGGGAGTCGTGGTGGCTCGTTCGTTGTAGAGGCTTGTTGCCTTGCATGTAGCTGCAGGTTGAAAGCTTAAGTCGTTGCTTTGTGTAGGTGGAGTAGGAGGTAGTCCGTCAATGCAAATGCTCAGTCGACTGAGCATAAAGAGCTGCTGGCTATAGATAGTGTTGATAGAGTCGGCAGCCACACTCAGAGAAGGGAGAGCCAAGCTCTCTGAAAACTCACAATACTCACAACAGAATGCTCAAGAACCACTCACATTCTCTCATACTTCACCAAAATTAAACAAGGATAATCTCTCTCTCTCTCTCAAACACCCAATGGACCGAATTCTTCCACAAGAAGAATGAATCTAGATCTCTCTCACAACTCAAGAAACACTCTAAAGAACTCTCTAGATCTAAAACTAATCTTACATCCTAAAACTAATCTAGGAATGGGAGCAATCCTAGTGAACTACTAATGAGCTAAACTAGGAGAGCTAAACCTATGCTCTGATACCATGACAAAACATGTGTGCCTCAGGATCTATGGAGCGCTCTAAGGTGGATGGAACCTATGTGGAAACATGATGAAGAGAGTGCTCATGACATGTATCTCAAGTCAATTAGGTTCCAAGATAGATTAGCTTGGACTCATAAAGAGAATCTTGAGATAGTGCAAAGTGCTTGATTGATATTACTTCAAATGAACCTCCCTTTTATAGGTGAGGGTACTTACATCCATTTGCTTGCTCACATGTGGGATATCTCCTCCATGCCATGTGGCAGCTTACCCTTTGCTCATACCTTTGCTCTACATGTGCTCATGGCACCATAACTCTCAACAAGAAGTGCAAGAGTGCACTGTCTCAACTTGAGATGCCCTTCGCGGTGTGGCGAGAGGGTAGTATATGCTGCGGGACATGGCAAAGCCCTCGGTGACTTTATTTTTCTGATTCGAGGCCATTTCAGGGCCCGTTTTAAGGCGAGAGTTCTTCGCAGGCACTCAGAAAAAGGCCCAGTTTTTGCTGTGCGACCACTGCTCTACAGGACGGTGAAAAGTTGCCGCAGAAATTGCATCATATGCCTGTGCGCAGAGATACTCGGAGTTACAGAATCATCCTTATTGCCTATTGATGCAAAATTGTCACTAGGAAGTGACTGTGTGGTCAAATACCACTTCCGAGATTTGCCCGTGTGAGACAAAAGCTATTTTTTTGCAGTGACAGAATTTTTTATAATGTTCTATAATGGCGTCTGATTCTCTTTCACAGATTGTCACTGAAAAGCTTGACAAGAACAACTTCCAGGCATGGAAGTTTAGAATGACGAATTTCCTTATGGGAAAAGGCTATTGGGAGTTCATTACAGGAAATGAAGAAGAAACAGTTCTTCCTAATGTTCCCAATCAACAGGAAATGTAGGCATTGAAAGGATGGCATGAGAGAGCCAGAAAAGTTATGTACTGGCTTTCTATCAGTATTTTGGATTCTATGATTGTGCATATTCAGGATGCAAGTACGCCAAAGGAGGCATGGGATACTTTGGCAAAAATGTACAGCACAAATACGCAAGCCAGGAAAATGCAGCTCAAGCAGGAGTTGCACAATGTGCAGAGAGAAAATATGAGCATCAATGACTACCGCATGAAGGTGAAGAAAATTGTAGATGCACTTGCTTCGATTGGGTCGCCAATGGAAGATGATGATCTAGTTTCTGTGTTCTTGAATGGTCTAGGAAAGGATTATGCACAGTTCCGGACATCCATTGCCGTCCGTGAAAAATTTCCTGATTTTGAGGAGTTGTTTGCTCTTCTAATTTCTGAAGAGCAAAGAAATGGTGGTGCATCTTCTTCAGGAGGAACTTCAAAAGAAACTATCTTCTACTCAAATACTGGAAGAGGTAGAGGCAGAGGTAGAGGAGGCCGATCTAGAGGCCGTGGTAGAAATCAGAATATGCAGCAAACTTAAGAAAACCAATCCTATGGAGGAGGATGTGGTAACTCTAGAGGCAGGGGGAGCCAAAAAAGTCGTGGTGGATGGCAAAGAGGTCAAAATGCAAACAGCAATGTTGAATGCTACTATTGTGGTAAAATGGGTCATATGGCTAAAGACTGCTACAAAAAGCAGAATGACATGATGAATGGAAAACTGCAACAAGGGAATTATGCATCTTCTAGTAGACAGGGTGATGACAGAAATGAGCATATGTTTATGGTGCAGCACATGACCAATTCTGTGACAAGTGCAGAAGAAAGCAATGATGTGTGGTATGTTGACTCAGGTGCATCAAACCACATGACAGGTCATGTAGAATGGATGCAGGATTCAAGGAAAATGGAAAGACTAGGATTTGTGGAGACTGGTGATGATACTACACATCCTATTGTGGAGATTGCTAAAATTCCTTTGTCTATGCAGGATGGGAAAAAGAAATACCTATCTAATGCATTTCATGTCCCGAACATCACCAAGAACTTGGTTTCTGTTGGTCAAATGGTTGAGAAGGGCTTGCAGATCAGATTTAATCCTCATGGATGCTTTGTTGAGGATATGAAAAATAACAGTCGCTTGATAGCAAAAGGAAAGAAGAAGGGAAGGATGTTTACGTTGGATGCGGACATGCCTGAATTGAGTGCAGCAATCTTTGCACATGGGACCGGTGTAGTTGCAGATATTGATATCTGGCATAAACGCATTGGTCATGTTAATGTATAGCGACTTAAATCAATGCAGGCCCAAAATATTATTGCAGGATTGCCTAAATTCAAGGTTGCAGAAATGCATAAGGTATGTGAAGCGTGTCAATTTGGAAAACAGGCTAGGAAACCTTTTCTTAGGCATGTTCAAGAGAGTAAGAAGCCATTGGAATCAATCCATTTTGATGTGTGGACTACTAAAGCTGTATCTAATGGAGGCTGTCATTATTTTGTCAGTTTTATTAATGACTACAGCAGAAAAGTTTGGGTGTATTTTATGAAAAAGAAAAGTGAAGTGTTTGGGCACTTCAAAGCTTTTAAAGCTATGGTTAAGAAAGAAACAGGCCTGCAAATAAAATGCCTAAGGTCAGATGGAATGGGAGAGTACCTCTCAAATGAGTTTGCAAGGTTCCTGCAGGAGCATGGCATAAAGCAGCAATATTCATGCAGTCATACCCCACAGCAAAATGGACTTGCAGAAAGGAAAAGCAGGCATATTAGAGAGGTATCTCTGGCCATGCTAAATGAAAAAGACCTTCCAGATTATTATTGGGCTGAAGCAGTTGCTACAGCAGTTTACATAATGAACAGGACGAGAACAGGACTCCTACTGCAGCAATACATGGCATGATGCCAGAGGAGATGTATACTCGTAGGAAACCATATATTTCTCATTTGAAAAATTTTGGTTGCATTGCCTATGTTCATGTGCCGGATGAGTTGAGGTCCAAGTTGGATCCAAAAGCTGAGAAGTGCATCTTTATTAGTTATTCTCTGTAGCAAAAAGGATATAGATGCTATAACCCTTCTACTCGTAAGTTTACAGTGAGCAGAGATGTTGTTTTTGATGAGATGAGCAGCTGCTATAAACCAGTAAATGTGATTGATGATGTAGATGCACAAAATGGTAATGCTGCACAGAATTCACAGTAGCAATCACAAAATATTAGTGGACCTGCAATGTCCTCTAGCAATGGTTCACATACTCCGCCATGGACAGGCAGATTGAGATCAGGAGAATCTCCTCAAAGCAATGCAGATAGTGGTATGCAGGTATCACGAAAAGGAAAAGAGAAGGTAGATCAGCCCATGTTTGATGTGAATGCAGGTCACTCTTATGTGGATGGTGAATCCAGTGGCTCAGAACAGAGCATTGATGATGATTGGGTATTTCTTCTGTTGTTACACCTGGAGTAAGGAAGACCACGAATGTTTTGAGAGCACCTGGAAGTGAGCCTATTTTGCGCAGGTCTACCAGAGCTAGATACCCTATGGATAGGCTGAAATATGATGGATTTACAGGCATTCACTATCCCTATATGGTCAAAGTGATACAGGAACCAGAACCCACTTCTTTTGAGCAAGCCATGGGAAAAGAAAAATGGGAGAAAGCCATGGATGAAGAAATGGATGCCTTGGAAGCAATTGCTACATGGGAATTGGTGCCTTTGCCTAAAGACAAGAATACAATTAGTTGTAAGTGGGTTTATAAGGTGAAGCACAATGCAGATGGTTATGTGAACAGATAGAAGGCAAGGTTAGTTGTCAATGGGTATGCACAGACATATGGCATTGATTATGAGGAAACATTCAGTCTGGTTGCAAGGATGGCAACCGTAAGAGCAGTCATTGCTATGGCTGCATCAAAGGGATGGTCTTTACATCAGATGGATGTAAAGAATGCCTTCTTGCATGGTGATTTGCAAGAAGAGTTCTTTATGGAGCAGCCACCAGGTTATGTTCATGTTGTTCATCCTGAGTTTGTTTGCAGGTTGAAGAAAGCCTTGTATGGCTTGAAGCAAGCACCTAGAGCATGGTTTGACAAGATAGGACATTATCTTGTCACTATTGGCTTTCAGATTTCGAAGGCAGATTTCTCATTTTATGTGAAAAAAACAGAGAAAGGTATGTTGATGATTTGATCATCACGAGTGATAGTGATGAAGATATCCTTCATGTGAAAATGCTATTGAAGCAGAAGTTTGAGATGAAGGATTTGGGAGAGCTGCGTTATTTCTTGGGCATTGAGGTGATTAGATCACCAAGTGGGATACAGCTCTTGGAGAGGCAGTATGGATTGGACATGCTATCCAAATATGGGATGACAAGCTGTAAGCCTATTTCAGTTCCTTTGGAGTAGAATGTGAAGCTGAGCACAGATGCAGGTGAGCTTTTGGAAGACCCTACTGTGTACAAACGCATAGTAGGAAGTTTGATTTATATGACTATTACCAGGCCAGATTTGAACTATGTTGTTGGATTGGTAAGTCAGCTTATGTAGGCTCCAAGGAAACCACATTTGGATGCGGCTAGATGCATACTCAGGTATGTAAAGTCCACATTGCAGTATGGACTATTTTATGAGACTGGGGTTCAGATAGAGTTGCATGGATACACTGATGCTGATTGGGCTGGTAGTATTTCTGATAGACGATCTACCAGTGGATATATGTTCTCTTTTGGGAGTACTGCAGTCACTTGGAGCAGCAAGAAACATCCTATAGTTGCCTTGTCGAGCACAGAGGCTGAGTACAGGGGTGCAGCAATGGCTGCATGTGAGGTAGCTTGGTTGCATAAGCTACTCTATGATATGCATCAGTTTACAAATGGGCCAATTGTCATTTATTATGACAACACGAGTAGTATACACTTGGCAAATAACCCAGTCTATCATGCTAGAACAAAGCACATTGAGGTGCATTATCACTATGTGCGGGAGAAGCTTTTATTAGGTCTTATTGATCTAGTTTATGTCAGCACAGAGGATCAGGTAGCTAACATATTCATGAAGGCATTGGGCGCAGAGAAGCTGCGCAAGTTCAGAGACCTGCTTGGTGTGGAGGAATTGGGATTGAGCTCGAGGGGGAGTGTTGAGATATCGAGCTCCACTCGTGATATGCTAGGGTGACCGTTGTGCATTTATGTCACCAACTTGTTAGCTGTAGATGCGGTTGGTACATCGCCCACAAATAATAGCTGGATGACAGCTATCCTTATGTACTCTAGTTTGTGGCTCAATTAGTATGCCACCTTAGTTAGCTGAGTTTGGTTTGAGACCCACATATAGGGTTCTCCTAGTTCTTTGTACTAGAGTTCTTTTGGCTTTCACAACTAAGAAGAGGAAAACTGTTTTCAGCCTCCACCTTTGTGTGTATTCCCCCATTGTGTATGTGAGAAAGCCGCAAGTGAGACTCCTTCCCTCTCTCCCACTATCTTCATAGGAGAGACATCAAAGCAGCATGAGCTCGAGCCCATGCACGAGGAGGCAGTGCAATTGCAGCAGGTTGATTTGAAGTGCATGGAGGAGTTAAGGCATCAGATAGCAGCAGACGCCTGGCCAGCATGTGGAAGAAGCTAAAGACAACTCCTCCTAGAAGGAGTCTACAGTGCACAAAACTCCATAGAAAGATTCTGAGCAACAATAGAAAAACACATGATACTTGTACTCATTCTGTATTAATACATCACATGTCAAATTTTATTTTTGGGTTGCAAGTAATACCTGGAGTCAATAGCTTTAAATTATCTCAATTTCTCTATTTACAATGTCCTTGCATTAAATTTATGTTTCGCTCCTTTGCAGTATCGACAAAAATAATTTTTAGCAAAATCAAAACCTTAGAAGTTGTATAGTCTCAACGGTGACTCACGTGTCATGGGGATCTTGAAGGAATGCCGATGGAGCCTCCACTCCAAGCTACTCCTTGTGAGAGCAATGCAAAGCACGAGCCATCCACATGTGTCACTCAAGTGGCTCCTGGATTGTTGCAATGTGTTTCCATGAGAGAAAGAGGAAAGGGGGAAAGGGAAGAAGAGAGGGGAGAAGGGAGGGCGAAGGAGGAGGATAGTGAAGGGGGATGGAGTGGCAAACACAAAGGCACTACAAGGGAAACAAGTAAACACCAAAAGACACAAGAGGGAGCTTGTATTCCACACTTGTGCATACAACAATGAAGAACAAATCCAACCATTTGGCCTTTTATACAAGTCAGCTTTTGAAGGGAGAGCTAACCCTTTTCCTTTTTGCACTCTCCCTCTCGTTACATTCACAAGGATCTTGGGCTCATATGGTGCCAAGGCATCTTCTCAATCCTTATGCTTGTTGTTACGCTTCTCCATGTGTCAAAAATAGCACTTGTGTTAACCATATAATAGGGTTTGGGACAATCTCAGCATTAGGAGGTGCTCCTACCAGGGTCCTAAATAGCACTTTTGTTAACCTCGCCAATCTGGAAGGTTCCGAGGCTTGCCTTTGTCCTAAGCCATTTGAGGCTCAAAACCCAGATGGCGAGGTCCATCTTGTGCCATTTGGGGCTCAAAACCCATATGGTCCATAACTGTGCTCCATGGCTACGGCCGTTAAAGTAAATTATGAAGCCTAATCACCTCTAATCACTCATTACCTTGCATTTTGTGGCTGTGTCTTTTAACATGCCCCCTTCCTGTTGCCTAGTCACCCTTAGATCAATTGTGCTGGAGGAGGTGGGTGGAGAGGACCATCTATAGGATTGTGTAGCAGTTTAATTGATGGGGGTGATCCGGGTGAAGGACGAGCAGAACTTCCAAAAGTGGGTGGCATGCATGTCCTCATAGGTGCGAATGTGATGACCATGGAGATTGCAGACTCAAAGGTAGAGGCGGAGGTCCTCCAGCTGAGACTGTGGGGGTTAAAGGTCACTGTGCCTTAACCCCAGTTATGTACAATACTCAAACACATATATAAATGAATGAAAAAGAAGATTAGGGTGGTTCTGCACCCACCAAAACTTGTGTGGCTCTCTGTCTCTCTCTCTCCTTCTTCCATTCTTGCTTCCGTTGAGAGCACTCTCAACTGGTATCAGAGCCAGGTTGATCTAGCTGAGCGTGCGTGAATGCTTGAAGCTCAGCAGCTCTGTGAGAGGAAGGAGAAGCTCTGTGGGAAGCTTTGTGGGCGACTTTACTTGCATCCGAGTGTACAGAGACCTTGGAGGAACCTTTGGAAAAGTCACTTTGGCTTTGTGAAGTGGTTTTGAGAGCCTGTTAAGTGGTTTCAAAGAAAAAGTCGTTTTTTGAGCTTTTCCCTGTTCCATTCGATGACAGAGACTCCGTATTGACTTGTAGAGGCAACTATTGCTTGCTTTTGGTGTCCACATTACTTCAGGAGCCTGGAAACACCTTCATTCCTGAATCTGGGATCATTTCATTGGATTTCTGAGTCACTGTGTCAGTTCCTGCGTTTTTTGCCCGGGTGTTGGAACTCAAGTTTGGAGCAACCATTTGCAGATTTGTCAGTTCCGGTGGACTCAAGAGGTCCTAAAACTTCTATGTTGCTCATCATTCGCACTCCGGTGGAGTTTACAAACAGCTCTGTTTCAAAAAACGTTTTTCAGTCCGTGTGTTGGACCCAGTGATTGAGACCACGGTTTCCAAAACCGTCTGTCCCATGGCGTTCCGGACACCCAAAAACCCCTACCTATCAGTTCTTGCGTGATTCGGTGGAGGATTTTCAGAGTTATAGATCTCTGTGTATTCGATTTCGTCTCTCTGTTATGCATTTTTCATTCTAAGGTTTTGAAACCTTAGATTTATGCCACATGGCAGTGGATAAGTGTTGACTCCCATTTCTCACTCATCGGTTGGGATTTTGGAGTTCTGGCAGAAGAGAGATATTTGCAAATTTTCTTGCTGAGTCCGATTATGCAATGGCGCCCATGTTTTGAAGCATCTCAGGTTCTATTTTCAGTAGCGCTCATTACCGTGGGACTATGATTTCTTGAGCATACCTTATGCAGATCACTCTGGTTGCAGTTTGAGCAGTGTGTGCTCATTCGTGGTATGCATTGGGTTGCAATGGATGATTTATAGGCCATTTGGATGCATTGCGGTCCTTGTTGGATGCGCTGATAGGCCCAAATTGCCTTGTGGGATGCTATTTTTATGGACGCTTTGCACATGGATGCTATTTTAAGCTGAGGGACAGCTTTGACACATTGCAGGTGATGCACTGATAGTGCTATGCTCTCTTGGATGAGATATAATTGATGCATATGCCAGTGGACGGTGTTTATGCTTGAGTCATTTGGCACTTATTGGCATTTTCTTTTGGGCCAGATTTGCTCATATGGATGCATAGTATATGCACATGAGTCAGATGCATCTTTTGATGCTTTGAGCTTTGAGTTTTTTGTGATATTTCAGTCTATTGTGGCATACACATTTGGGTGCACCTGGTATTTGGTGTGATTCTCTCTTGCAGGGACTAGCATTTGGGATTTTGTTTCATTTGCATCATGGCATCCTCTTCCATGCCTGAAAAGGAGTTTTTCAGCATTAAAAAGTTTGATGGGACAAACTTTTCTTTGTGGAAAGAACAAATAAGGGATGTGCTTATTCAAAAGAAGCAGATTAAACCCTTGGCAGGGATTGAAGCTAAGCCTGCAAATATGTCTGAGGATGATTGGAATGAGTTGGATGCATTAGCAAAGTCTACTATTAGACTTCATCTTGCAGAGTCAGTTTATTTCACAGTAGTAAATGAGCAGACTACGGAAGATTTGTGGAAGAAACTGTGTGCCACTTATGAGAAGGAAACTACCTCTAATAAAGTTTACCTCATGAAGAGGTTGTTTGAGCTGCAGATGAAGGAAGGGGTCTCCATTGCTTCTCACTTGAATGAATTCAATATTATTTTCAGCCAGCTTCAGGCTCAGAAAATGAATTTTGATGCGGAGACTAAGGCAATATTTCTCTTATGTTCATTGCCATCCTCATGGGATACCTTCCGTACAGCTGTCAGTAACTCTGCACCTGGTGGAGTACTGAAATTTGATGATATTGTGGGTAGCTTGTTGGCCGAGGAGATTAGACGGAAGTCTATGGATGGCAACAAGCAGGATGCAGCCTTAAATGTGCAAAGGGGCAGATCACAGTTTAGGGGGAAGTCCCAAGAAAGAGGGAAGTCTCGTAGCAAATCCAAGGCACGGAACATTGAGTGTTACCATTGTGGCAAGAAGGGCCATATGAAAAAGGATTGCTACAAGCTGAAAAGAGAGCAAAAGGATAAGAAAAAGAATGCAAATTGGGGTGCAAATCAAAAGGAAGAGAGTCCAAGGGAGGACAAAGGAAAAGTGAAGATCGAGGAGATCAATGCAGTCACACATGATAGTGACAACGATGTTCTCTTCATGTCTACTTTATCTGCAGAGTTGCTTACCACTTCAGATGATGCATATTCCCAGGATTGGATTTTGGATTCTGGTGCTTCATTCCATGTTACTCCCCATAGGGAATGGTTCTCCACTTATGATAGTGGAAAGACAGGTTGTGTGCATCTTGGAAATGACTATGCATGTGACATAGTGGGAGCAGGTGACATAAAGTTTTCTTTTGCAAATGGGTCTGCATTTGTTTTGAAACATGTGAGACATGTGCCTAAGCTGACCAAGAGTCTTATTTCAATGGGTCAGCTAGATGATGCTGGTTTTCACACCACTTTTGGCTTTCAGAGTTGGAAAATTCAGAAGGGCTCTATGCTTTTGGCCAGGGGTGCCAAGTGTGGGACTTTGTATCAGGGGTATTTGATCATGTTGTTGCAATAACCGAGTAGCCAAGCACTTCTTTGTGGCATTGCAGGTTGGGGCACATGAGCCAGAATGGAATGAAACTCTTATGCCGTTTGGGTTATGTACCGCATTTGAGTTTCTCTGATTTTGAATTTTGTGAGCATTGTCTCTATGGGAAGCAGACTAAATCAGCCCATAAAAGAAGGGGAAAGAAAGAGTTTGAAATGCTTGATTTGGTGCATTCAGACGTATGTGGTCCCATGCCTACACGGTCATTAGGCGGGGCTGAATACTATGTGACATTCATTGATGATGCAACTAGGAAAGTGTGGGCTTATGCTATAGCTCGGAAGAGTGATGTGTTCCAGGTATTTCAGAAATGGCTAGCCTTGGTTGAGAATCAGTCAGGTAGAATGCTTAAATGCCTACGGACTGACAATGGTGGAGAGTATCTCTCATGACTTTCAGCATTTCTGTGATACACGTGGGATTAAGAGGGAGCTCACATCCCCTCGTACTCCAGAGCAAAATCCAGCCATGATGTGGTCTTCAATGAGAAGAAGATGCATAAGGCACCCATGAGGGATGTGGAAATGAGGAGAATCACTTTCCAGGATGTGAATCCACTTGCATATGTTGATAGACAGCAAGCTGTCCATGCACCAAATGTGCAAGAAATGGTGCCACCAAGTACTCCCACAGGTATACAATCAAGGGTAGATGATGGATCATCTATTGGTGGAAATGATGAGCCAAATGTGGCTGATATGCAAATGGGACAGCAAGCTGAAATGCCATTGAGAAGATCATCTAGAGTGTCTAGACCACCTGATAGGTTTGTTTCAGGGGTAGACTATGTGATGCTTACTGATTGCGGGGAGCCTTCTTGCTACAGAAAGGCTATGATGCGTGAGGATCAACGCAAGTGGGAGTATGCTATGCAATCAGAGATGAGTTCACTTATGAAGAATAAGACTTGGGACTTGGTTTCTTTGCCACATGGAAAGAAAGCATTGCCATGTAAATGGGTCTACAAGATGAAGGTCATAGGTGATGATGTGCCTAGGTACAAGGCCCGTTTGGTCGCTAAAGGGTTCAAGCAAGAGAAGGGTGTGGACTTTTATGAGATATTCTCTCCGGTTGTGAAGATGACCACACTTAGATGCATGCTTGGACTAGTGGCATCAGAGGATATGGAGCTTATGCAAATGGATGTCAAGACAGCTTTCTTGCATGGGGATTTGCATGAGGAAATTTACATGGTGCAGCCGGAAGGCTTTGAAGAAAAGGGCAAAGAGCATTTAGTTTGCAAACTGAAGAAGAGTCTCTATGGTCTTAAGCAAGCACCTAGAGAATGGTATCAGAAGTTTGATGCTTTCATTCGGTCCCAGGGTTTTAGAAGGAGTGAAATTAATCACTGCCTCTACACTAAAAGGGCTAAGGATAGTAGCCTAATAATCCTGGCACTATATGTGGATGATATGCTATTGGCTAGCAAGAATACTTATGAGCTAGATGCATTAAAGGCCAAGTTGCATGAGGCCTTTGATATGAAGGATTTGGGATTTGCAGGTCATATTCTTGGTATGCGCATCACGCGTGATCGGAGTAGGAAACTCCTTTGGCTTTCACAAAAAGAGTATGTTACAAAAGTATTGCAGTGTTTCAATATGGAGGGGGGGAAGGCAGTGAGTACTCCATTGCCTCCATATTTGAAACTGAGTCATACAGATAGTCCCAAATCAGATGAGGAGAGGGCCATGATGGCCAAGGTTCCTTATGCATCAGCAGTTGGGAGTCTTATGTATGCTATGATAGCTACTAGACCAGACATTGCATTTGCAGTGGGAGTTGTTAGCCGGTATATGGCTAATCCAGGAAAGAGGCATTGGGAGGCAGTTAAGTGCATCATGAGGTACATGAAGGGTACCAAGGAGATGTGCATCTACTTTGGTAAAGGAGACATGCGTGTACTTGGGTACACAGATTCAAACTATGCAGGGCATGTGGATAGTAGGAGATCCACTTCTGGTTATGTGTTCACCTTTGCAGGTGGTGCAGTGTCGTGGATGTCTCGCGCACAGAAGTGCATTGCTTTGTCTACCACAGAGGCTGAGTATGTTGCAGCCACAGAGGGTTGCAAGGAGGCTATATGGCTTGATCGGCTAGTGGGAGATTTGGGGATTCATACAGGTGTACCGACATTGCATGGTGATTCCATGAGTGCTATTCAGCTAGCACGGAATCTGGTCTTTCATGCAAAGACCAAACACATTGAGGTCAGGTACCATTTCATCAGGGAGGTACTTGAGGACAAGCGCATAGAGCTTGTCAAGGTTCATACAGATGATAACCCTGCAGATATGCTGACGAAGAGTCTACCTAGTCAGCGGTTTGAGTATTGTCGTGTATTGATGGGCATTGGATAGTATGCTCACTGGTTGTTC
The DNA here is from genome assembly GCF_047967505.1 of Dipteris shenzhenensis. Taxonomy (NCBI): domain Eukaryota; kingdom Viridiplantae; phylum Streptophyta; class Polypodiopsida; order Gleicheniales; family Dipteridaceae; genus Dipteris; species Dipteris shenzhenensis. The sequence continues at coordinate 51,729,259 of NC_141610.1, read as the reverse complement.
TCCCTTAAAGGCACATTGTCCTTTAAGTGGGAGGTTGTGGGGGTTAAAGGTCACTGTGCCTTAACCCCAGTTATGTACAATACTCAAACACATATATAAATGAATGAAAAAGAAGATTAGGGTGGTTCTACACCCACCAAAACTTGTGTGGCTCTCTATCTCTCTCTCTCCTTCTTCCATTCTTGCTTCCGTTGAGAGCACTCTCAGAGAGGGGCCGATGTCGAGGTTGAACACAATTTGGTTGTTGATATTATGGATCTTGTCATCAATAATCGGCCGACTAGGGGTGGGGAGATCACGGAGGAGCAAGAGGATGAGGCGGTTGAAGTGGACCACTATAACGACCATGGGATTGGGAATAGAGCCGTAGGTGTCATTGAATAATTGGAGGTAGAAGCAAAATCCCTCCTAGGTCATTTCCTTGGGAAAATTGTACGTTAGGAAGTTGTACAAAATATTGGGGTCCTTTTTTTGGAGCTCATAAAAGTGGGCCCAGGTCTAGCGGCGCTCCACGGGCATGTACAAGGTGGATCCACTGATCGACGTGCGCATTACGATAGTAGCACCAAAATCACTCCTTTTTCAAAAAAGGAATGTGCCAACAAGGTTGGAGGCTAGCGTCGGAGTTGGTGAGGGGGATAGGAGCATCGATAGTGAGGTAATACCCACCGCATGTGCGCTTTGGATGGTCTGCCCCGCCAATCACTAAAGGACAGGGTAATAAACCAGATAAGGGTGCAAACTTCCATAATTTTGTAGAGGTGGAGGCAAGAGCCTATGACCTACATCTTCCAGTGATGCATTAGGGCACTGTCAACGGGCAGATCTTGGAAGGACTACAGATCGGGTTTCTATTGAACATCTTTGGGTAGGGAGGAGGGGGGTGCTAGAGGAACATTGACGTCATACATAGACATGGGTTCCTCTTCAGCAGTCCCTGTAGGCGATGGGTCGATGGGAGTATGTACAAAATTCATCGTCTTGAGGAGCGTGTCGAGTGCCTCTTCCAAAACGGTCGATAGGGAAATTGGAGGAGATGGACTGGGAGGTCCCGTGCTATGCAGAGCTTGTCTTGGAGGTGTTGGAGGAGTACTCAGGGAGGTTTGTGCAGAGGAGTGGGGGCAAGATGGGATGGGTCGTTTGTTGGGGGATTGCACAGGATTAGCAGGAGGCGGCTATGGGATTTTGACGGGGGGGTGGTGGAGTCTAAGAATTTTATGGCTTCCTGTCCCTCCTCCTTGGCAACTTCTTTGGTATATGTTACATGCATTGTTTCAAAATTGATGACCAAGGACTCGAGAGAGTCGTGGAGAGCTTGTAGCACCCAATTATATAGAATGATTATGTCTAGGGGATGATAGGCGATGAAGCCATATGAAACTAGGTGCCCTTGCATTTGGACAGTTGATGCCTGCCCGTAGGTCTGCATCTAGTTGATATCGGGTTGGAGGCCATCGAGACTGTAGACACATGGGTTGAGTTCATCGGGCTTGGCTAGTTGAATCACGTCATCATCCTGTGGGTAATTGGTGGACTCTATGATGTGGGCGAGGGGGGGGGTGGAGGTGGAGGGGGGAAAAGATCGGGGGTGGTGGGGAGAGGAAAAGGGGGAGTGGTGGTGGAGGTGGAGGGGGGAAGGAGATATGGGGTGTAGAGAGAAGTAGAGAGATGGTGGAGTGGAGGGTGATGGAGATGGGGGGTGGAGAGAGGTAGAGAGATGGTGGAGTGGAGGGTGATGGAGATGGGGGGTGGAGGTGGAGGGGGAAAAGGGCAGATGGGGTGTAGAGAGAGGTAGAGAGATGGTGGAGGGGAAAAGGATGGTTACCTTGAGTGGGGGAGATGGGGGATGGACGGAAAAAGTGGAGGTGGTGGGGAGGAAGATGATTGGGAGGTAAAGATGGAGATGGAAGAGGGGGTGACAGAAAAAGTAGTGGTGGAGGGGGGGTTGATGGAAAAAGTGATGGTGGTGGAAATGGTGGATGGAAGTTGGAGGATGGAAAATAGAGATAGACAAAAAATATGGAGGCTTAACGGAATGTGGAGAAGGGAGTGGCTAGCAAAAGTGTGGGGGAAAAAAATGAGGGGAGTTGGTGTTGCTTTTATAGGATGTGGGGGGATTAAGGGTTCATTTTGGGTGTTGTGTGTTAATGTGATTTTGTAAGTTAACATTATCCTTTTGCATTATTTGGAAGCATTTTTTCACTCCTTTGCCTTGAGGGATGTATCTTGAATGGTTTTTTTGAAGGGGGTTCTTTTTCACACATGCAAGCTTGTGCTTCGCTTTTGCTTCAGGCGCTAACCTCCCTGGCAGCAGCGCCAAATGTTCTCTACTTTACCCAAGTGTAGGTTCCAAGGGTGTTGGTCACCTATAGTGGTGTCATTGCTCGTTGTAGCATAGGTGTTCACAAGTGTAGCATAGGTCCTTGGGCCGTGCTCTGATGAGAGGTATAGGCTAAATCATGGAAAGCAGATCTCATGCACACGTGGGTAAGAAAGAGGGCTTGATCATAACGATTGGTGGAGGTTCTCGCCTCCACGGGAGTTCAAGGGTTTAGAAGGGGATTTAAGGGTTCAAAAGGGGGACAGGGTTGAGAGAGCTAACTAGGAGTTTCAGGGTTTAGAGGGGGTTGTAGGGTTTAGGAGGAGTCCAAGGTTGAGGAGTGGAGAGTTAGTCTCCTTCACAAATTCAAGGGCTAAGGGTTGAGGAGGAGGGAAGGAGGAGGAGGAGGAGGGAGGAGGAGGAGGAGGAGGAGGGAGGAAGGATGAGGAGATGGGAGGAGGAGGAAGGAGGAGGAGAAGGAGGATGAGGGAGGAAGGAGGAGGAGGAGGGGGGAGGAGGAGATGGAGGAGGAGGAGGAGGGAGGAGGAGGAAGAGGAGGAAGGCAGAAGGAGGAGTAAGGAGGAGGAGGAGGGAGTACAAGGGTAGAGAGTGCAAGGGTAAGGGCATGCTAGAACATGATAGTGTAAGAGAGCATGGACACAATAGAGATCAATCGCATGAACACAATAGTGAGCTTAAACACTGAACCCCAAAGGGTGGGAGCTTCATTCCATTGAGAGATATTTATACATGTTGGTCTCTACACAATCCGTAGGTACCGCCGAGGTGGGACCTCTTTTGTAGGAGACCTTTTGGACAGGAGTCCCTCCACTATTTGGGGGGACCTTTTGGGTCTCTACACAAAGTGGAGGGATCTTTTGGGTCTCTACACAAAGTGGAGGGACCTTAGAAAGTGTAGGCTTTTAGTTCTTCTCTCTCTAGATTTAGTCTTCCTCTCTCTAGATTCTGATTTTGCAAGTATGATTGGATCTTTTCTAGAGAGGATTTTGGCTATCCTCATCCTTTAAGATTTATCGTACCATCTTTCAGGCTCAAGATATTACAAGCGGAGCATTGCCGCTACTCTACACACACAATGCTCTCATACTTGTTGTCCTAGACTGCACTTCTGGCCCTTGTTGCCACAAGGTTAACAATCACTTACACAAGATCCCGTAGACGCTTGGGTGACACAAGCATGCGGCTTGCACATACGGAGCTCCCATAAGGAGTTGTTCAAAACTAGAGACTTCGATGGCATTCCTCTAATATCCCCATGACATATAAGTCAGTGCCTGGACTACACATTTTTGGCATCGTTGCTAGGGGGTTCGAGGTATGCTTGCGTATCACAAAAGCCCTCTATCATGATCCACCCATTGCACAATGCTCCTAGCTTATCTAGAAGTGTTCTTAGTCGAGTAAAGGTTGGATTTGAAGGAGGAAAGTGTCTGTTTGGAGTAGGAAAGGTTGAAACTACCACTTCTGTCCATAGAGTTCTATTCACCCATTTGAGCTTGTTTTCTGGTGTTTTTTGTCGTCACATTGTATAGCTAGTAGGGATGATTACTAAAGTGTGTGTGGTGTCACATCTCACTTACAAACACTAAAAAATGAGTTTGTTGTTGAGACATCAGCTCAACATAATGTGATTACATGTGCTTGGCACTAACACATATAGAGTGTTATAAAGGAAAGGGTTAGATGCCCTAACCCTAACCCTAACCCTAAAAGGGTTTGTATATATTCTACATTTGTAACTAAATATAGTGGATCTTACATTTATAAAAACTCGGCAATTGTTGAGAGCCTTAAACAAAAGATTACACGCAGCGGCCATAACCATTCAAATACAAATATAAAAGTTAACAATAGTGCATACTGAGAGCCTCAAATTGAACAAAAAGAGATTACATAAATGCCTTAGAGACCAAAACATTACATCCAGTGAGCAAAAGATCATTGAGAGCCCAAAAGATTACATCCAGCCATTGCTGAGGCCTCATCTGAGCAAGAGGGAATTTGTACAACTCAGTTTTCTGCCAGTCTAGCTTGTTGCATTAAAAATTTTTAGGAGCCTAAAGGAGGATAGAATGGAGAGGCCAAAGACCATGCACATTACCAACTCAGATTACGGCCCCCCCAGCAAGTCGAGAGGACTCTGCTCTGAAAATATTGAGGCCTTCATCGACATCTAGGGGGAACCCATATAGCACAGCCATAAAGAGGCCCTTTGTGAGCATGTTATCTAAGGTGATGACATTCAGATGTGTGGGGAATCGCCTGTGGGAATGAAGGGTCTCCACTAGTGCTAGCATTTATACTCCAGGTGAGTGCAATGCAATCACCTTATATGAGAAGGCAGATATTATTGGGATCACAAAGCATCGAGGGGGGGTGGTACTAGACATGTTGAAGATGAGTGGGTGAGCAAAAGATGAGCAGGGGAGTAGATGTAGTGACGAGAGTTGGAGGAGGGAGCATGAAGCAAAGTAGAGAAGGGGCAGAAAAGAGCTAGAGGAGGGGTGTGGAGCAAAGTAGTAGAGCATGGGCAGATCAGAGCAACGTAGTAAAATGCCAAATGCCACGGATCTTATATATATTATAAAGTTCGAGCCACTGCGATGGCTCGAGCCCGGGGTTTCATCCATATTAATTGCAGGGAATCCCCCAAATGGGCTGGTAATCATGAAGAAGACGCCATGTGGTGCCACTCCAGTGGTTGGTAATTAACTGCCAGCCTAGTGGAATCTTAGCCATGACAGACATGGCTGATGAGAGCCGCCACCACTGGGCAGTAATTCTCATTACCATGTGTAATCACTCATTACCATGCACTCTAGTTCTCTACTGAGCATGCGAGCCTGGTGAATGGTATTTTTTACTGCACTTTCTATCCCTCTCGACCATTTCTTTCTTCCTTGCACTCTTCCTGCAACTTCTATCCCCTCTCATAATGGACCCTACACAGTCTAGGAGCTCCTCACACAATCTTTTCTCCCCCTCTGCAGCATAGTGTGAGAGCCCCTCCTCCCCTGATCTTGAAATCATGACATATGGAAGCTCCTCTCTTGCTATTCAAAAGCCCAATTTGGATTCTCTCCAAAACTTCACCAGGATGGTGCAGGAGGTGAACATGAAGGAGGGGCAACTAGTTTTTCAAGGTCAGAAGATTACCATCAATGAAAATGTAATTGAAAATGCTCTAGGAATTTCTGGAGGCAGATTGCAAGCACACCATTTTGAGAAGCTGCAGTGAAAGAGATAGGATATTCTAGACATATACCCCAATGCTCAGATTAGTAAAGATGGTGGAGTCAAGATTTTGAGCTTGCCAACATACCTCCAAAATGTGCTGAAGAAGACCATTCACTTCTTTCCTGATACGAGAGGAACATGCAAATTTTGGCACGTTCAAGCAGCAGTACAGCAATTGAAAGGACGTGATGTACCTTTCTCAAGGGCAATCTCCAAGAGCATGTTAACGAACCTAAAGAATTGTGTGGATGGTAAATCCCAATTGTCATCTCAGCCCGTTGGAGTTACAATGCACTTTGGAGTGTTTATGCATACAAAATCGCTATGTAGAGAATGCCATTTGCCATTGCCTAGGTCATGGACAGATCAAATGTGCCTGCTACAGCTATCTACGACAAGAAAGTAGATGTTGCAGCTCAATTTGGCATTTGGTCAAAAGATCTTAAAGACAAGGCACTCAAAATTAAGAAGGCCAAGATGCTTCGAGGAAAAGGAGCCTGAAGGGAGGAACTAGCCCCCTTCAGGAAAGGAGCAAAAAGGGCTGAGCCTACAACTAGGAAGCCCAAATCAAGGAAAGAGAAAGCGGTATGAAGGGAAGGGACGGGCCCCTACAAGAAGGAACTAGCCCCATTCTGGAAAGGAGCAAGGAGGGCCGAGCTTGCAATCAGAGCTTGCAATCAGGGAGCTCAACAAGGAGTCCTTGAGATGTAATCTGAAGTAAAGGTGTCTTTGAGATTGTAATCTATGTGATCTGTGTGTAATCTATTGAATTGTTAATCTTCTCTAGAGCATAGATGCATTTATGCTTATATATTAATATCAAATCTTGGCAAAATTTTTCAAGATCATTTTTTAAGTTTCACAATATTAGTAGAATGTAGTACTTTTTTATATGTATTCTTTGGAATTTTGAAGGAAAAAATGAAAATCTTGGCGAAACTTTAAGTTTTTTTGCATACAAGTTTCAAATTATGGCAAATGTTTCAAACATTTATTTTTATTAAGACATACAAACTTTCAACGCCAATATAAAAGTCTACCTCCTTAAGGAAACTAACTCAAAAAAATCATCCATGCTCTAAAGTTTACTTGGGCAATGTTTTCTCAGCTATGTGACTAGATAGTTTTCTTTGATCCACGCCAGTGCGGTGATAGTAATGAGATGAAAGATTTCGATTTGACAAGTAATGTTAGACTAAATATTTCGATTAGATCACTAATGTGAGACTGAAAGATTTCGATTAGTGAACTAATGTGAGACGTAAGATTTTGATTAGACAACTAATGTGAGATGAAAGATTTAGATTAGACAACTAATGTGAGACAAAAGATTTAGATCAGACAACTAATGTGAGACTGAAGAATGAGAAGGTCGGGCTCAATGAACTCTCTCCCTATTTAAGTGCAGTGCAGACAAAACTAAGAGCCCATTACAAAATCTAGCAAACCACATGACAGGTCATGCAGAATGGATGCAGGATGCAAGGAAAATGGAAAGACCAGGATTTGTAGAGACTGGTGATGATACTGCACATCCTATTGTGCAAATTGGTAAAATTCCTTTGTCTATGCAGGATGGGAAAAAGAAATACATGTCTGATGTATTTCATGTCTCGAATATCACCAAGAACCTGGTTTCTGTTAGTCAAATGGTTGAGCAGGGATTGCAGGTCAGATTTAATCCTCATGGATGCTTTGTTGAGGATATGAAAAATAAAGGTTGCTTGATAGCAAAAGGGAAGAAGAAGGGTAGGATGTTTACGTTGGATGCGGGCATGCTTGAATTGAGTGCAGCAATGTTTGCACATGGGACCGGTGTAGTTGCAGATTTTGATATCTGGCATAAACGCATTGGTCATGTTAATGTACAGTGACTTAAATTAATGCAGGCCCAAAATATTGTTGCAGGATTGCCTAAATTCAAGGTTGCAGAAATGCATAAGGTATGTGAAGCCTGTCAATTTGGAAAACAGGCAAGGAAACCATTTCCTAGACATGTTCAAGAGAGTAAGAGGCCATTGGAATTAATCCACTCTGATGTCTGGACTACTAAAGCTACATCTATTTTGTCACTTTTATTGATATCTACAGTAGAAAAGTTTGTTTGTATTTTATGAAAAAGAAAAGTGAAGTGTTTGGGTATTTCAAAGCTTTTAAAGCTATGGTTGAGAAAGAAACAGGCCTGCAAATAAAATGCCTAAGGTCAAATGGAGGGGGAGAGTACCTCTCAAATGAGTTTGCAAGGTTCCTGCAGGATCATGGCATAAACCAGCAATATTCATGTAGTCATACCCCACAGCAAAATGGACTTGCAAAAAGGAAAAACAAGCATATTGGAGAGGTATCTCGTGCCATGCTCAACGAAAAAGACCTGCCATATTATTATTGGGCTGAAGCACTTGTTACAGTAGTCTACATAATGAACAGGACTCCCACTACAACAATACATGGCATGACGCAAGAGGAGAGGTCTGGTTGGAAACCAGATATTTCTTATTTGAAAGTTTTTGGTTGCATTGCCTATGTTCATGTGCCAGATGAATTGAGATCCAAGTTGGATCCAAAAGCTGAGAAGAGCATCTTTATTGGTTATTCTCTGTAGCAGAAAGGGTATAGATGTTATAACCCTTCTACTCGTAAGTTTATAGTGAGCAGAGATGTTGTTTTTTATGAGATGAGTAGCTGGTGTAAACCAGTAAATGTAATTGATGATGTAGATGCACAAAATGGTAATGCTACACAGAATTCACAACAGCAATCACAAAATATTAGTGGACCTGTAGTGTCCTCTAGCAGTGGTTCACATACTTCGCCATGGACAGGGAGATTGAGATTAGGAGAATCTCCTCAAAGCAATGCAGATAGTGGTATGCAAGTATCACGAAAGGGAAAAGAGAAAGTAGATCAGCCCATGGTTGATGTGAATGCAGGTCACTCTTATGTGGATGGTATATCCAGTGGCTCAGAATAGAGCCTTGATGATGAGTTGGGTATTCCTTTTGTTGTTACACCTGGAGTAAGGAAGACAAGAGATGTTTTGAGAGCACCTGGTAGTGAGCCTATTTTGCGCAGGTCTACCAGAGTTAAGTATCCTATGGATAGGCTAAAATATGATGGATACAAGGCAAGATTAGTTGTCAAGGGGTATGCACAGACATATGGCATTGATTATGAAGAAACATTCAGTCCGGTTGCAAGGATGGCAAGCGTAAGAGCGGTCATTGCTATGGCTGCATCAAAGGGATGGTCTTTACATCAGATGGATGTAAAGAATGCCTTCTTGCATGGTGATTTGCAAGAAGAGGTCTATATGGAGCAGCCACTAGGTTGATGATTTGATCATCACAAGTGATAGTGATGAAGATATCCTTCATGTGAAAATGCTATTGAAGGAGAAGTTTGAGATGAAGGATTTGGGAGAGCTGCGTTATTTCTTGGGCATTGAGGTGATTAGATCCACAACTGGGATATGGCTCTTGCAGAGGCAGTATGGATTGGACATGCTGTCCAAATATGGGATGATAGGCTGTAAGCCTATTTCAGTTCCTTTGGAGCAGAATGTGAAGCTGTACAGGTGAGCTTCTGGAAGACCCTACTATGTACAGATGCATAGTAGGAAGTTTGATTTATATGACTATTACCAGGCCAGATTCGAGCTATGCTGTTAGGTTGGTAAGTTAGTTTATGCAAGCTCCAAGGAAACCGCATTTGATGCGGCTAGATGCATACTAAGGTATGTGAAGTCCACATTGCAGTATGGACTATTTTATGATACTGGGGTTCAGATAGAGTTGCATGGATACACTGATGTTGATTGGGCTGGTAGTATTTTTGATAGATGATCTACCAGTGGATATGTGTTTTCTTTTGGGAGTGCTGCAGTCACTTGGAGCAGCAAGAAACAGCCTACAGTTACCTTGTCGAGCACAAAGGCTGAATACAGGGGTGCAGCAATGGTTGCATGTGAGGCGTTGCATAAGCTACTTTATGATATGCATCAGTCTATAGATGGGCTAGTTGTCATTTATTGTGATAACATGAGTAGTATACACTTGGCAAATAACCCAGTCTATCATGCTAGAACAAAGCACATTGAGGTGCATTATCACTATGTGCGGGAGAAGGTTCTAGTAGGTTTTATTGATCTAGTTTATGTCAGCACAGAGGATCAGGTAGCTGACATATTCATGAAGGCATTGGGCGTAGAGAAGTTGCATAAATTCAGAAACCTGCTTGGTGTGCAGGAATTGGGATTGAGCTCGAGGGGGAGTGTTGAGATATCGAGCTCCACTCGTGATATGCCAGGGTGACCGTTGTGCATTTATGTCACCGAGTTGTTAGCTGCAGATGCAGTTGGTACACCGCCCATGAATAATGAGAGCTATCTTTATGTACTCTAATTAGTGGCTCAGTTAGTATGCCACCTAAGTTAGCTGAGTTTGGTTTGAGACCCACATATAGGGTTCACCTATTCCTTTTGTACTAAGAGATATTCTTTTGGTTTTCACAACTAAGAAGAGGAAAACTGTTTTGAGCCTCCATCTTTGTGTGTATTCCCCCATTGTGTATGTGAGAAAGTTGCAAGTGAGACTCCTTACTTCTCTCCCACTCTCTTCACATACAGTATTCTTAAGGCTTTGTATACTGTATGCTGAATGCGCGCCTGTGGAGAGGTTGGCTATAAGTCATGTAACAACATCATGGGCATCATTGCATTTTTCTTAAGGGCGTGCTAATTGGTGTTTAAACAGAGCTTGCTTAATAATAGCACGGCATCGATCATGTTTACCCTTGCCATGGCTAGACCCAAAAAAATTCCACATCATGTCTAGAACGATGAAAGATTTGAACCTTGAGATGAAGTAAAATCCACGTGCTGATTTAAATTGAGAGGTAGCACCATCTGACCACACCAAATGTTGGTTTATATTTTCTGCATGGGGATTCTCCTTTCTCAGCCATTCCCAATGCAAGAGAAAAACATGCTGCACAAATAGGGTGTCATGTTCCCTATCATTTGAAATGTAGAAATGGTAAGTGCGTTGCATTGACCTGAACTCCTGTGAGTCAGCAAGCAGATTGCAGTGAGCACTTTGTATCTTATCTTCTTCTTGAAAAGAATAATTTTCTGCAAAATCTATGACAAATACAATAGTGTCATTGAGAAAATTGGCAAGGTGCATCCTGAACTGCTTATCCTACCAGCTAGTCGTGAAATTGTGAAGCACATATTTTGGGATGGATTGAGCCATGTGACCTACAAGCTCCCTTGGCTGGGTGCTCTTATATGATAGTAGCCATCTCTTTTTATCGGATCCTTCGACATTGACATTTTCAAATCTCCTCCATTTTAGAGCAACGTGGTTGTCGTCCCTCATTTCATTTGGATAGACATTGAATGTCTTCTTCTTCAGCTTCAAACTGCAATGCTTGCATGTTCCGCGAATGCATTCAATCCTGTGCCACTCACGGTCTCCCTTTGGACAAACACTAGCTCCCACAGAGACCTCAGGCTACAAAACTTGCCCTCCCTTACAACACATGATGAGGATCCAGATGGCCTACAGACTGCACATTCATTGGGGAGACATGGGCATCGATCCCCATGGAGCAATGCTCCAACACGACCAAATCTCAAGTCATTCACAGCTTGCCAGGCTAGGTCAAAGTCTATGTGTGTTTTGCAACAACAAACATTCCTGTCTTTGAGTTTCCTGACGTACCAGGGATTACAATGCTCAAAGCTCCTCTACACAATTGAAATGTCTAGATTCTGATCCACAAACTTGAGATACAACTCCGTCTACTGACCCAACATGCAGGAACAACAGAACAATGAGCACCCTTTTTTCTACTACTAAAAGAATACAAAACACAGTCTAATTAAAGTATATAATGAAGCAAAACAATTTTAAACCACCGCGCTGGTTTAGGAAAGTCACAATTTTAATCACCGGGCTGGTTTAGGACATGTTTAGGATAGTCACAATTTCAACCACCGGGATGGGTTTAGGACATCGTCACAGTTTCAACCATCGGGATGGTTTAGCCTGACGGTCTCAACTTCACATATTAGACAATAATAAGTATATTGCTTTTCATTTCTGAATTTCACCATTAAAAAATAACAATATATTGCTTTTCATTTCTGAATTCCACAATTTAGCAATGGTATATGACCCGAATAGTAGGAAATTAAAATTAACAAATTTAAGTACTAAGAAACACAATAATTTCCACCACCGGGTTGGTCAATAACTAATGTCTGTTCAACCACGCTGGTTCAGGACAATCGCATAACTGGTGATTGAGCTGAAGCAGCCACAGTTGCATGATGTTCCAACCATCGGGCTGGTTAGTAAAATAACAATATATTGCGAAATATAATGCTGTTAATTTCTTCTCAACCATGCCACCGGACTGGACAACAACTAATGTCTGTTCAACCACGCCGATTCAGGACAATCACATCACTGGCGATTGAGCTGAACCAGTGGATGATGTTCCAACCACCGGGCTGGTTTAGGACAATCACATTTAGTCCAAGACTAGTTTAAGAAATGAAATAAGTAAAGTATCCCAAAGCTCAATCACAAACAACCACCGGGCTGGTTTAGGCACCACTAACCTGCATTGTATCTAGGATGTGTATGATGTGCTACTCAAACACTTTGTGTCCCGTCCACTTCTTATAGATGTCCTTTCTATTTGGAGAAACTCTCGTATTTTCGTGCCAAAACGTAGTCACTATAGCAATGACTTCCGCACTTAGGCTGTCTCTCCTTTTCTTGCGTTTTGTTGAAGCCCACAAACTTCTCGGATTGGGATGATTGTGCATTGCTTCTGCTCTACGTTCAACCGCCACTGGAGCCACGTTGGTCCTTCTGATTGACAACATCTTTGACATTGTGCGCCCAAGCCGTTTCTCCTTTGTTTCAGGGGACACCAACATAGCTAATATCATCCTCTTTGTAGCTAGTTGATCTAAGCTGTGCACCTCTTTCACTTTTGGTAGGCCATTTCTCAGGTTAGAGAGCATCGCCTCTTGGGCATGCATCTCCTGAGGTGTTGGTAGGGTTGTTACTCTACAAACTTTAGGGCACACGCTAAAGCTTGTGAAGACTCAAGACTAATAATCACATGAATAGCTTGATGTTGTTGCCTCGAATGTTCCCATCAATCGTGATACCACATCTCATGTTCTTTGCTCCAATAGCAATGATCGAATGTGTGCATCTGCAACCGTTTCTTGTTGCTACTCTGCAAGGAGTCTTCTTTGTTCTCGTTGTTTCTCTCTTCGCAGATGTTGCAAAAGTGTCTTCCGTTGTCGATTCGATACCGTGCCAATGCTTTCCTCGATCCGCACTCTGTTCCTTGTGCATTGACCTGGCTTTTTGGTTTCCCTCTCTCGCAGCCTCTGTCTACTTCTCTTGCAAGCCATGGCAAGCTGCATGTTGCCATTGACGCCATGGCCACGATCAGTCTGGAATAGACCCAGAGAAGCTAGCTGGTGAGGCAAGCAAAGAATAGAAGACAACTTACCGAAAGATGATGGCAAACCAAAGTCTACGCAAGGTCACATCGAGGTGCGTGTGAGTTGTAGGGCATTTACAGGGTGAGGGTAGGTTGCAGGTACTTAATCTTCTAAGATGTGATGGGCGGGAGATGTAAAAATTCAAAAGGACACATAAGTAGAATTGGGTATCCCAAACAAGTGTAATGTGGCCTAAAATGCTTCAAAACACAAATGGGCCAAAGGGCAGGCTATCGGGTTTGATGCTGTGTATTATTAAATTCAATGACCTTTGGCATGCTTATGAGCCATATAGCAAGCAAATGCAAGGAAAAAGAAACAATTCAAAATTATAAATAGTGTTGGATTTATTAAAATATCTTTGCATATGCACAAATTGCACTTTTCCAACTTCTTCCATTTTAGGGTGAATCTAGATACCAATACCAACAACAATCAATGCTTTAAGACCACCATGCACTAGTCCCAATAGTTTGGATTCCAAATTTTTAATCCGTTTTGGTTTTCAACAAATCAAAAGAAAGTTATGGAGCATGCCCTCAAATGGGTATGCATCACTTTAGCATAACATTGGAGGCCCATTAACCCATGCATAATGATCTCATTTAGGTGTGTCCTTGGGTTGAGGAGAAGCTCACATAGTGTACTTTAGAATGATTACTTGGTTGCATGTATGTATAGAACAACATTTTGATGTTTTTGAATAAATTGCTATATCCTATAGTCTTTAGAATGCATACTTCATATGCAACATATACTTGTAATGCTGTAACAGTCTCGTTCCAAATCCCTATTCCATAATTTTTTGCTCTCATGTTCAATTTGAAATGTGTACTACAACTTGAACACAAAGTTTGTCGAATTTTGTTGAGCAATGCATAAGTTATGGGTCGTGCAAGATACCCATATATATAGAAAAGTCCCTGAACCTCACAAAAAATGGCTACACCCAAGCAAACAATGACCCGCCACCCCTTTCTGCCATTATTGTTGTAGTGACAAGATGTTCATTGCTCTCTTTTAGGATGAATGCCTATGTATCAGGGTGCAAATAATCTATTATTCCCTTACCCCTTGGAATGAAATTTATAGAATCTTCATTTGACTTTTTGGAATATGTGTCTATACAATCAATACCAATGCATGGTGCTTGCTAAGGACTATATAGTCTTGTCTTGATCTTATGTACTAAATATTATTTCCCTCAAACTACATATATCTTAGTTATTGATGCATACTTTCTCATATAACTATCCATTTAAGATGCATACATAACATCTAGTTTATAGATTTCTTAGTGCAAAATTGAAGCAATATGTATGCAAAATCATATGGACACCTTGAGTACTCTTGGGAAAAAGATGTAATTGTAAAATTTACCTTTAATTTAGGCATAATAGTTTCACATCAAGACAGGATTTCTCTAGATTGAAGATGTGTTTTTTGGGTCCTTGAGTGGATATGCTAGCTCCCATGAGCCATGCATGACCTTTAAGGAGAAGAACAATGACATCAAGATCTAGTATGGCTTCACGTAAGAATCATAAAATGTAGGTGAAGTTCAAAGTTTTCACCAAATTGTAAACTCGTGTCATGGGGCACTACTACTAAAATTGCCAAATCAAATCACAGCCACAATGTGGACCTCCTCTTCCAAGAACCAAAGAAGATAGTAATTTTTGCATTGTACTCACAAAGAATTCTCATCATGTTTGTAGGTGCAATGGATTGTGTACAATCCTTTGTACACTAATGCATATCTCCTCAAACACTGCCCCACCACTTCTTGAAATTGATGAAACCATTTGTTCACATCTCTTGGTTACTAAGGAAGATGTTATTCTTTTTTAATAGAGCTTGTGATTGGACAACAAGGCTCATCTCTTTTGAATTTCAAAAAACATGAAGAGTATGAGCCCTTTACGAGCCTACTTTTAAAATTGTACCACATGAAACTCTTCCTTTCTCGAAGATATGCACCTACCATAGTTATGTGATTTATAGCAAGATCAATCCTGTATGTATGGAGCATTGTCACACGTTATAAAAGGAGAGAACGTGCAATGATTGGAGTATGATTGAAACTTTCCTCTCACTCACTTTTAAATCATATCTATCATTATAAAAGAGGAGATGTGTTATGATCATGACAAGTGTGATTAAAAATGAGGAAGCTTGCAAACTAGGTAAGATGTTGAGGTGCGTGAACTAGAAAGTTCTAAAACTTTCTTGTAAAGTGGTTCTATGATATCAACATCTTATCACCAACAGAGCAATTGGTCCTTAATGACATAAAATGAACTAAGATCTATACATGCCAGGAATCCAAATTGTCATTTTGTATATAGAGACTAACTAGATGCCGAGCAATACAAAAGGTGCAATTACTCCATGGACTTGGCTTGTTTAGGATTGATTTCAACTAACATCTGTGCTAAGTTGTGAAAGAATAAGACTTATGGCCTACAATGGTATTTGTAACTCTTACAATTTACCCTATTTTTATTTTGGTTTATTTGTAAGAATAAACGTTAGCTAATTTTAAAAATCTTGCCAATGATTGAATGTTCCTGAAGTTCTTTTTCAAGAGGAATGGATGCATAGACATGCATGTATAGTCATGTTGAGTAGGCATTAAGTTAACCCCTGCGATAAAGTGTACCTAGGTGCATTTAATGAGCATTTGACTATTGACCAATAAAGATAAGACATGCACACATATTGTTTGAAGAGATTTCCCTTAACAACTCAGGTGGTTGGGCCAAGTGCTCCTTGAAATGGTCCCAAAATTATGTAGTGCATGCTATGGATACCATTGTTTACCGTAAAGCTTTCACGCTCTCAGATGCTCACACTAAAATGATGACATAGGTGCACGAATTTAAACTAAGCATGGGATTGTTTAGCATACCATATGGCATAAGGCTTGCACGTAGTCACCAAACTGAGGAGGTGGCACGCTACAAGGAGCTCCTCTATCGAGTACAACTCATCATGGGGTGGGTCATGGAAGAATATCATCTTGTAAAGAAGGATTCTACGCATTGTGGGGTGCATCAAGGGAAGTATCTTAGAGGCCGTTCCCGCATAGCTCCATCGTAGTAGAAATGCCCAAAAGTGTTGTATTTCTTTTTTGCTTGTAACGTTTTCACGGAAGGCCCCGAACATCACGCTGGCAATACACCGCCCCGGTGGAGACGGAGGATTTGGCTCTCCACCTGGGCATTACGGGGCCTATGCTGGAGTCAGCCAATGTTGCTTCAAGTCTTCTCTGATTTCTAGGTTTGTGTTGCCAAGATCGTAGGGTCCCTCCGAGCGTAAAACGCTTTCAATGGAAGCTGGCCTGGCGTGAGAACCATTGCCCACCAATGCCGAGCAATGCTGAGCCTGGAGCTTATAATGTGAAGCTTATAATGTGAAAAGCGTTCTCAAGGTCGTTGGGTTAGTTTGACTTTAGTGCCCGGACTTCCAAGCATAAGGTGGGAGAGAATAAGACGCGTGCGCATGTGGCAATGGTCATTGTCCACCTGGCCGGCGCTGAGCTGGCATGCCGTCTGGGCGGGGATCCCCGTGTACACTGCCGCTCCTCAACTCTCCTCTTGCGTGCTTCTTTCTTCTTTCGAGCTGTCCTTTTGAGCTCTACTGCTTCTGCTTTTGCTTCTTCTTCTCTTCTCCAGCTATGGCGTCCAACCCCCCCTACAGACGCTCCCGCTTCCTCTCCAAGTCCGACTTCCTCCCCGAGCCCTCCTTCGAAAGCGGCCAGGCTTACCTCTCCGCCCTCACCTATTCCGGCTCCCGTTTCAAGAACCGCCTCTTCGCCAGATCCTCCGACTACATGGAGACCCACGGCGTCCGAGAGCAGAGCGCGAACGCCATGAAGAAGACGCTCAACTGGTGGGATCTCATGTGGTTCGGCATCGGAGCCATTATAGGTGCTGGTATCTTCGTTCTCACCGGCCAGGAGGCTCATCAAGCTGCTGGGCCTGCGGTGATCCTGTCTTACGTAGCAGCAGGGATTTCGGCAATGCTTTCCGTCTTTTGCTACACCGAGTTCGCTGTCGAAATTCCCGTAGCTGGTAAGTGCCCTATCGTAGCTGTGCATTTTGTTCGATTAAATTTCTCTGTCGTAGTGCACGATCTTTTGGTGTAAACGACATGGAAGTCATCTACAAACACCTGTGAATAGCACAACGATAAAGCATGCTTTTGACGCCGCAGTGCATGTATTGCAATGCTCTGAATTCGTAGTCTTTCCAGCTCGCTCAATATCTGGAACCAACTCGCTCAATCTCTTTGCTCAATCTCCGGCGTAGTCTTTCCAGCTCTGGAACCAACTTGACGATGTGGCTAGCTAAGCTTTGAAGTGATGGCCCAACTTGACGAGACGACTGGCTGAGCTCTAAATCAGTCTGTTTTAACCAACGTGTAATTCTCACTTCGTTGGCCGTATTTATTCACAAAAGAGTCGCCTTTCTCATCTACAACTCATTGACCCGTCACACCCATAAGGGGGAAAGGGACTTTGTTCACCCACCCATAAGGGTAGATAACAATAATTCCAGTCCCGAATAGAAAGAACTCCTCAAGTGTACTTTTCATGGTGCTTTGGAAGGTCATCCCCGAGTTGGTAAGACTTCAAGGCCAGCTGATGTACTAATGGGTACATATTTATTGAGTCACACAAACAAGTATGCCTTTAATGGGTACATATTTATTTAGAGGTGAGCCACTTAAAGCAAACTAGATCCTAGTGCTATTACCCTTATTCTAGAAAGGAGCTTTGCATATGCAGTGGTCAAAAATACACATATGATGCAAGAGTCATTCAAGAGATTTTTCCTTGGTGATGTGGGAGGAATGCCTTTTACTTCTCTAACCTAGTCCCAAGTTCTTAGAATTTGATTTTTTTCCTCTTATCTTTCCTATGTTCCATTTTGAATTTGATCCTTTTGGGACTCACCATCCCAATTTAAGCTAGCTTGATGGGTCACGAATGACTTATGTTAAGTAATTGTGAGATGTTATTAGTAGATCCATATTTTGACCAAGAATGTTTGGGTAATGTTTTCAACAACATGCAATTAATGAAGACAAGAACATAAGGACGGATTCTCATGAATTCTCAAGAACATAAAGACATGAATAAGGATTTTAAAGGAAGTGTGGATTCTGATTGGAATTTAAGGGGTCCTAGTTATGTTGAATCTCTTAATGGAAATGGAAAGATGCTTGGAAGTTTAACCCCTAGTGGGAATGCTACTTGGATCAAGATTTTTGTTACATATTTTTAAATGATGATACAGATATTTTGTACCATGAAATGATTTTTTTTGCCATTTATACTTATTCATATCATAATGAATATCTCGATTCTCAAAGTCTCTTTTTGGGCTACCACAGGGAGGCCTTAGTGAAGGCGAGGACTGCTTCCAAAGCGAAAAATCATTTTCTTAGATTTATTTTGTAAATACTATTTCGTTCCACGAGTGCCTCCAATTCCCACCATTTCTCCCTCTTTTCCTCATTTCTATTTCAAGGCCCCCCCCTCTCTCTCTCTCTCTCTCTCTCTCTCTCTCTCTCTCTCTCTCTCGCTCGCTCGCTCTAAAGTTTCTCCCCACTATGGATCTCCATGCCCACATTATCGCAATGCAGTGAAGAAGCTGCACCCTTGCTCCTCCATCGCCTCCAACTCCTTCTGGGGAGGCCTTATGAATGACAGAAGTCATTCAGCTTGATTCTTTTTGCAGAGAAAATGAAATTTTATTAAGTAAAGGACATTGCATAGAAATGAAAAAGTGTAGCTAAGCATAACGTGGGAACGGGCTGTAAAGTAGTGATGAGTAATAAGATCTTTTCCATTCTTAGCCAACAAAGTCTTCACAAAGGCCGCAAAGTCGGTGGACGTAGCGACCGGGAGTCACACGTGGGACCGGCCATGTAAACCAAAGTCAGCAGCGGGGATTAGATCCTCACACGTGTGGAGACAAGGATCGCGGCGCGTGCGCTTGCTTTGTAGTATTAATAGTATGATCACGTGATACAGCAGCACATTCTTGATCATCCTGCTGTTTGCTTTTGCTTCGTTGCTGCTGGCTGCGGCTTCTGCTGAGCTATGGCTATGGCGCCCAGCTCCCCCTCCATTCGTAAACGCCCTCTCTTCCTCCCCCTCAAGTCCTCCCTCCTCCCTGAGCCTTCCTTCCACTCCTTCCACTCCTACTTCCACGCCCTCTCCCACTCCCCCTCCCGCTTCAAGAACCGCTTCCTTGCCCGTTCCTCCGACTTCCTCGAGACCCAGTCCCTCCAGGAACAGAGCCAGCACTCCTTGAAGAAGACGCTCAACTGGTGGGATCTCATTTGGTTCGGTATCGGAGCCATCATCGGAGCTGGTATCTTCGTTCTCACGGGCCAGGAGGCTCATCAGGCTGCTGGCCCGGCTGTCATCCTGTCGTATATAGCTGCAGGCATTTCGGCTATGCTTTCCGTGTTCTGCTACACTGAGTTCGCCGTCGAAATTCCCGTAGCTGGTGAGGATGCCAGTTTTCCTGTCCTGCTGGTTAATTTCTGTCGCATGAATGCTTTCTCTTTTGTTAAAAACTTTAAGGCTTGAAACTTTGATACTTACCAGTGAGGGCTTGCCCGAGCTTCTATCAGCAATATAGTGCTTGCCGTAGAGTTCGGTTGTTATCGGGGTGGTCGTCGTCTGTTTGATAGATTGCGGGTGTATGAGGCTCTCCAAGGCTCTCCAATAAGGGATCTTTGTGGAATGCGGGAAGCTCCAAAATTTCGCTCTTCTGCACGCTTGCTTTCTAGTGTTCCTACTCCACAGATAGGATGGCTTTGGAGCAAACTGTTTGAAACTTTATCATGCGTTCCTTAGGTCCAGCGCGAAGCGTGAGAAAGGAAAGCTTGCGTACAACACAATGCTTACCTTCCCTTGTGCTTGTTTTGTGTAACTGGCTCCACTGAATTACGCATACGGAGAGAGAGAGAGAGAGAGAGAGAGAAGGGGGGGGGGGCACGCTATAATTGGAGAGTAGTGACATGGTTGAATCAGAAATTCGTGTAGAGCTCGTCCGTTATGGATGGAGAGAGAGAGAGAGAGAGAGAGAGTGAGAGAGAGAGCACATTAGGTCCACAGTGACGTGGATATAGTGTAGAGCTGCCCCTTTGCTGCCATGAATGCTTCATGAATGGTAGGGGTCACGAAGTGGGTTATATTTAGTTCATGCAATACATGATCATTGCATTCTCGAGTGGTTGCATGCTGCGCTGAAAGGATGGATGCACGAATTAGGTGCTAGACCGCTTCTTTGCCTTGCCTTACTTGAGGAAAGGAAACTGTGCAGCGGTAGCCTGGGTTTTGCTAATGTCTAGAGGCCTATTGTGCTATGGAGAGATGTTATGGCTCTCCATAGATTATGTCATTTCTTGCTGGTCATGGCTCTCCCTTCCCAATCTGAAGGGTGGGGCTCATAGAGTGGGCCCATATATAGTTCAAGCATACATGTTTATGGAGCTAAATGCTACTAGCACGGTCATTACACCATAGTGGCAAGAAACGCCGTTTCGCCTGGCAGGCGAAATGGAAACAGAAACGGCCGAAACGCCGTTTCGGTGTTCCTGTTTTTTTTTAAAAAAAAACCCTAATTAGGGTTTTTCTGGCCACCTCAGGCCTGCGTCTGTGTGATTGTTTTCGCTGCCTGCTGCCTCTACCCTCCACTCTCCTCCTCTCCTCTATCCTCTCGACTCTCCTCCTTGTGCTCCTCATACTCCCTCCTTGACGATGACTCCTCTACCCTCTCACTCTTGTAGCATAATTTGTCACTACAAAAAAGGATAACAGGGATTGCAGTGTGCTCCCATTGTGCTCAATTGCTTAAGGTATCGCCTTACCAGTTCCCTTGAGGAAATATTGTGAGCTCTACCTCCGCAAGAGCTTACCTTGTGCTGCTAATGCTCTGGGCGCATGGTGGGACTGTGAAATGTTTGGAGTGACAAGAAGATTGTGAGAAGTCACAGGGGTACCACAAATGGATCCAGGTTGGAAGCATATCTAACCTATTTCCCAATGAAACTTTGGGGCTACTGGCAAGGCTCATATGGATGATGTGTTAAAAAACAGAGAGCTGCTTTCACACAGGCTCATATGGATGATGCGTCAGAAAATAGAGAGCTGCTTTTACACCTGCAACTCCCTACAGCAGAAGGTTGAAATTGTCCAAGATGACACGAGAATCACTCTGTGAGTATACAAATGTATAAAGGAAACACAGACAAACTACAGAATGCATAGCGTGTAGAACAGCCAAAAATATATATAGAAGAATGCTTCAAAATTGTCAAACCCTGACAGAAAATGTTGTTCTCAATGTGTCACCATCTAGCAGCTTGGCTGCTGACTAGATGTGGACATTTGTCATGTCTGTATGCTGCCTTCTACTTCTGTATGTCACCTTTCAGCTCTTTCAGCCATTATGCTCTCGTTAAGCTTCAGTGGGCCGGCTCTATGCTGCTCCTAGATATTCTAGTGCTCATCTCCCTGGTGGAGATCCACACTCATAGGCAATCCTAGAAAGCCCCGCCCCAGTCCTTTGTGGTGCTGACGATTTCTGTCCTTGAGGTGTCTTCGTGGAGATTGGCAATCCTAGAAAGCCCCTCCCCAGTCCTTCATGGTGCTGACGATTTCTGCCCTTGAGGTGTCTTTGTGGCACTATCTTTTGATTGTGATACAGCTAGTGCAATTTTCTTGCTGTTTAGGAGGCCAATTCTAGCAAGCCACCGGTGAAATGGTTTTGTGGTTGCTTTGACGACCGTAGGCTTTTGGGAGTTTGATTTTAAATTTGTTGAAGCTTGTAACAGACGATAAAGGACACTGAGTTCCATATTCTCTACCTAAGGTGGAATGGTGTAGTCTCTTAGACTTGCAAATGGTAGGAGAGACTAAAATGAAAATGTTTAGACTTCACAAACAGTTGTAGCTTCAATTAAGATTTTGGACTACCTTTTGATTAGCCTTCTCCTTTAGTGCTAGCCTTCATCATGGCTGAGTTTGCCCTTCACCTCCGGAGTGCTGACAGAAACTCAGTACGAAGACTTTGTATAAATGGATGCTCAAGTATGTGTGGGTGTGTGGATTTGTACGTGTGAGAGCATATTTTTATACTATGGTCTACACCCACTGTTGGGCGCTGATGACGTCAATGGGGATGTCATAGTAGCTAGTCCCTGCTATGCATGATGGAGTTTATGGTTTTGAACCTTGTGAGTGACTATCATGAGTTCACAAGGCAGCCTTGTGGACAAAGACACTTCTGTCTGAATGGACATACTGTGAAGCTTATGTGGGGATGGACATATATCAAGTCAAGAGTGGATTTTGACTGAGCTCCACCCTATGCCTCTCTCTCTCTCTCTCTCTCTCTCTCTCTCTCTCTCTCTCTCGGCCAGTGCATGTATGATTATATACCAGTCAAGGCAGCCCTTGTATTCTTTCATGTGAGAGAGAAGGAAAGATTAGATTGAATTTTCTGGAATCTATAATGGACTCACATATCTGTAATGGGTTTGATCTGGGCTTGTCACCGTTTTGGATTCTACTAAGGTGAGTGTGAGTTCCAAGAGGATAGGTCACGTAGGGGTGGGTTGAAGTGGTATGGGGTGCACTACCGACCAGACGCATCAGAATTCTCAAGTACAAAAATTCAAACCTATACCAGTGGGCTATAGACCAAAGGATTGGTATATGGTGATTCCCTTTTCATATGGAAGAATCTGCTTTTAGGAAGAAAAAACAGCAAAGGTAGAGTCTTAGGACTGATTTACTTTGAGTGAGAATAAAAAAATCTTCAGATCACTTGGTCAGTGTTTTGTAAAGCTGATGACTGTCCTTGAGCCAATTGTTCTAGAAATTTTCTTGCATTCGAAAACTTGAAGTTTTTCTGAAAGATACACTTCTAGTTCAAGTGAATATCTGCAGCATCTTGATTTGCTTTTCGCAAATATTGCGAATTTGGAATGACTCTTATGTTAGGGGCACTAAATGGTAACTTGCAAAAAGATATATTCTGACACCAATGCTTACTGGGTTTATCTAGATGCTATATCCTGCTGTATGGATGCCAAGATATATGGTCTATGAAGTGTATATATGCTATTAGGTATATATGAAGGTTATGAATGGATTCAGCCATTTGTGATGCTGTAGTATTTTGTACTGAGAATGTGCATGGTATGCATCAGATAGATTGTACTATATTGAAAAACGCTTTACTTTTGTGCATTGACTTCTGTAATGTTTATCGAGATCAGTTTCTTCCTAGGATTTGTGGGAAGTTGGCTCCAAGTTCGAGGGATGAGGAACTGAAAGGCTTATAAGATTTGATAGTGGCTATTGTTATCCTTTTGGAGGCAAACAATTGAGATAGCCTCATTGGAATGTGTGTGCGCGCGCGCGCACGTGTGTGTGGTGGGTGATTGTTGGGGGTAGAGAGGGAGAGAGAGAGAGAGAGAGAGAGAGAGAGAGAGAGAGCTGTTGATGGTTATTATGGTCTATGACACCCTAAAAAGTTTACATCTTTTTTCTAATGGAATTTTAACCCAATGCAGACCCGATTGAGAGAGAGAGAGAGAGAGAGAGAGAGAGAGAGAGAGAGCTGTTGATGGTTATTAGGGTATATCATGCCCTAAAAGTTTAACATCTTTTTCTAATGCAAACTAAAGGTAGTGTCCAAAGTACTAAATTGAAACAGAGAATTTATATAAATTGCATTATATCTAGCAATATTTATAAAGCATGCCTCAGAACTTGAGAATACACAGTGGAATGTCTAACTTTTTCTGCAAACTCTTGTTTTTACATTACTGAAATTCTATTGTAACAGGTGGCTCTTTTGCATACCTCCGTGTTGAGCTTGGAGATTTTATAGCATTTATTGGTGCTGGAAACATTATATTGGAATATATAATAGGAGGAGCTGCTGTGGCAAGATCTTGGAGTTCTTACTTTGCTACTCTCTGCAATCACCAATCAGATGATTTTCGCATAAAGACCAACTTGGCAACTAATTTTAATCTTCTAGACCCCATTGCTGTTGCCATCCTTATCATCACTGGTCTAGTTGCATGTTGGAGCACACGTGCTGCCTCGGTATTGAACTGGGTGGCATCACTTGCAAATATGGTCATCATTTTGTTTGTCATAATTGCAGGACTAACACTGGCTGAACCTTCAAACTTGAAGCCATTCCTTCCATTTGGGGTACGAGGCGTTTTCAATGCTGCTTCTGTTCTTTTCTTTGCATACCTGGGGTTTGATGCGGTTGCAACAATGGCTGAAGAAACAAAAAATCCTGGGAGAGATATTCCCATTGGACTCCTTGGTTCTATGATAATCACTACAGTGCTTTATTGTCTCATGGCTTTGACACTATCTATGATGCAAAAGTATACGGATATTGATTCAAATGCTCCTTTCTCTTTAGCTTTTGCAGCACGAGCTGGGTGGAATTGGGCTCGTTATGTGGTGGCCCTTGGGGCTTTAAAAGGCATGACCACTGTGATATTAGTGAGTGCTGTGGGACAAGCTCGATATTTAACCCACATTGCTCGGACGCATATGATTCCCCCCATCTTTGCTCGTGTAAATGAACGAACAGGGACTCCTATTTTTGCCACTGCTGTTATGTTTGCAGCAAGTGCTGTTATTGCATTTTTCAGCAGCCTTGATATTTTAGCCAATTTGCTCTCTATCAGTACCCTCTTTATCTTCATGTTGGTTGCCGTTGCCCTCCTTGTCAGGCGTTATTATGTTGCAGGGGAGACCTCTGTTAAACATTTACGATTTTTTCAGTTTTTTGTGACAATAATTCTTCTCTCTTCAATTGCAACTGCGTACTACTGGGCTGTAAGTAATGGATGGATAGCTTATGTAATCACATTACCCATTTGGTTTCTGGCGACCCTGGGACTGGCACTATTTGTTCCACATGCTCGACAGCCAAAAATATGGGGCACCCCTTTGGTGCCATGGGTTCCGTCTCTTTCTATTGCAATGAACATATTTCTTCTGGGATCTATTGATAAGCTATCCTTTGCCAGATTTGGAGTATGGACATTGATAATACTCGTGTATTATGTGCTTTTTGGATTGCACGCCTCCTATGACACTGCAGTTTCCATGGAGAGAAAGTCAGTTGAAGAAGGCAAGGTTGAAGACATGAAGCCTCATCAGGATGGTACTGATAGCTCTGGATTGCATGCCTTATATGATAGTGCAGTTGCGAGTGAGGAAAAGTCAGTTGAAGAAGGCAAGCTTGAAGAAATGAAGCCTTAATCACAGTGCGGTACTAATAACTATGGATGGGTTGAGGGGGACGTACTCGCTCAACTTTATTTTATTCCTATTTGTTTTGGACCATGGAAGCTAATTAATTTATGTTTATCTATTAATTTATTTAGGTTAATTTATTCATATAAGTTATGTCTAAGAGGAGTGCACATTATTCAAGAGGGCAGGATTCGAACCCACAATGTTATCTTTCCCACATGTGAGCCCTACCACTAAGCTATAGAGTGGAAGAGCATAACTAATGCTAACTAAAATATTATAAATGGTCCTTCCTTGCCCTCCCCCTTCCCTTTAGTACGTGAGTTTTTCTATAAAGTCCCCTCAAATGGTCCTTAGTACCCCTCCCCCTTTAGCACTTGCCTTCTTCTTTAATACCTCCTCCTTAATTGGTCCCTCTTAATTGAAACTCCCTCCTCCTCCCTTTCTCCTTTAGTTTAATCATGTCCTTTTCCTTTTCTTTTCACCCTCTTCTCTTCTCCACAACTAATTAATGGAAAATTCCATATTTTTCAATGTATGGAGATACATACCCAAGGTACTTTTTTAAAATCATCCAAGATAAGATTTTAAACCTTTACATTGTATAAGTGTGACATTGCAAGGAGGTGGAGCTTGATCTCATAGTTGTTTTCCTTCTTGCAATTTTCACAGCTTCATTGTGGGATTAGTCGTATATTGCATAGCAAGAATGCTATCCCTACTTAAAATTTCAAATTGTAGAGACTTCTTGTGTGCAACCTCTGTACCTAATTTCCATCAACATTTTGGTATATTATATTTTTGAATGACATCTATTGTATCTATGAAATGAGATTTGCGATAGAAGTGATCCAGTGATGCTTGTAGCTCTCACATTATTTTTTCTTATATAAGATATTATAAGGGATTAGAGTGGATCATTCTAAATACCATGTGTATGAATTATGAGTACCTTGATATGTAGTGAAGTTGATAGGAATATGATATTATGGAGATCATAGAAAATATGATAAATGAGTCATACAAAGAAGTGGGTCCCTATCCATGTGTTCTCAATGACGAAAAGGGAGTTAGAAGTCAAAGTTACATGAAGCATACTTGGGTTCATATACAGTTGCATGGATATACTGATGCTGATTGGATTGGTAGTATTTTTGATAGACGATCTACCAGTGGATATGTATTCTCTCTTGGGAGTGCTGCAGTCACTTGGAGCAACAAGAAACAGTCTACAGTTGTTTTGTCGAGCACAGAGGTCGAGTACAGGAGTGCAGCAATGGCTTATGTGAGGTAGCTTAGTTGCGTAAGCTACTTTATGATATGCATTAGTTTACATATGGATCATTTGTCATTTATTGTGACAACATGAGCAGTATACACTTGACAAGTAACCCAGTCTATCATGCTAGAACAAAGCATATTGAGGTGCATTATCACTATGTGCGGGAGAAGGTTTTAGTAAGTTTTATTGATTTGATTTATGTCAGCACAGAGGATTAGGTAGCTGACATATTCACGAAAGCATTGGGTGTAGAGAAGTTGCGCAAGTTCAGAGATTTGCTTGGTGTGCAAGAATTGGGATTGAGCTTAAGGGAGTGTTGAGATATCGAGCTCTACTTGTGATATGCTAGGGTGACCGTTGTACATTTATGTCACTGACTTGTTAGCTGTAAATGCGGTTGGTGCAAAGTCCATGAATAATAGTTGGATGACAGTTATGTTTATGTACTCTAGTTAGTGGCTCAGTTAGCATACCACCTAGGTTAGCTGAGTTTGATTTGAGACCCACATATAGGGTTGATCTATTCATTTTGTACTTAGAGAGAGTTCTTTTGGCTTTCACAACTAAGAAGAGGAAAACTGTTTTCAGCCTCCACCTTTATGTGTATTCCCCCATTGTGTATGTGAGAAAGCTGTAAGTGAGACTCTTTACTTCTCTCTCACTCTCTTCCTGCACAAACTGACTTACCAACCCAACAATATATCTAAAATTTGGCTTAGTAATAGTTATATAAATCAAACTTTCTCCCACTCTCTTTCTGCACAAACTGACTTACCAACCCAATAGTATATCTAAAATTTGGCTTAGTAATAGTTATATAAATCAAACTTTCTACTATGCGTATGTACATAGTAGGGTCTTTCAGAAGCTCACATGCATCTGCACTCAGCTTCACATTCTGCTCCAAAGAAACTGAAATAGGCTAACAGCCTATCATCCCATATTTGGACAGCATGTCGAATCCATAGTACCTCTACAAGAGCCATATCCCACTTGTGGATCTAATCACCTCATTACCCAAGAAGTAACGCAGCTCTCTCAAATCTTTCATCTCAAACTTCTGCTTCAATAGCATTTTCACATGAATGATATTTTCATCACTATCACTGTAATTAAATCATAACATAAATGACAAGCAGCATAATGCCTTTTTCTGTTTTTTTCACATAAAGTGAGAAATCTGCTGTGAAAATTTGAAAGTCAATAGTGACAAGATACTGTTCTATCTTATCAGACCATGCTCTGGGTGCTTGCTTCAAGCTATACAAGGCTTTTTTCAACCTGCAAACAAACTCAGGATGAACAACATACACATAACTTGGTGGCTGCTCCATATAGACCTCTTCTTACAAATCACCATGCAAGAAGGTATTCTTTACATCCATCTGATGTAAAGACTATCCCTTTGATGCAGCCATAGCAATGACTGCTCTTACGGTTGTCATCCTTGCAATCGGACTGAATGTTTCTTCATAATCAATACCATATGTCTGTGCATACCCCTTGACAACTAATCTTGCCTTGTATCTGCTCACAAAACCATCTGCATTGTGCTTCACCTTATAGATCCACTTACAGCCAATTGCATTCTTGTCTTTAGGCAAAGGCACCGATTCCCATGTAGCATTTGCTTTCAAGGCATCCATTTTTTCATCCATGGCTTTCTCTCGTTTTTCTTTTTCCATGGCTTGCTCAAAAAAGTGGGTTTTGGTTCATGTATCACTTTGACCATATAGGCATAGTAAATGGCTGTAAATCCATCATATTTCAACCTATCCACATGATACTTAACTCTGGTAGACCTACGCAAAATAGGCTCACTACCAGGTGCCCTCAAAACATCCCTTGTCTTCCTTACTCCATGTCTAACAAGAGAAGAAATACTCAACTCATCATCAAGGCTCTGTTTTGAGCCACTGGATTCACCATCCACATAAGAGTGACCTGCATTCACATCAACCATGGGCTGATCTACTTTCTCTTTTTCCTTTCGTGATACTTGCATACCACTATCTACATTTCCTTGAGGAGATTCTCTTAATCTTAATCTGCTTGTCCATGGCGAAGTATGTGAACCACTACTAGAGGACACTATAGGTCCACTAATATTTTGTGATTGTTGCTGTGAATTCTATGCAGCATTACCATTTTGTGCATCTACTGTGGGAGAGGAGAGCACACACAAAGGGATAAGGAGACACCAAAAGTGGTGGAGCAAAAGCTACTCCAGCTTATTCCTCTATCATATATATATGAGTATACATGGGCACTATACAGTGGGAGAGAAGAGCACACACAAAGGGATAAGGAGACACCAAAAGTGGTGGAGCAAAAGCTACTCTAGCTTATTCCTCTATCATATATATATGAGTATACATGGGCACTATACAGTGGGTGGGCACACTGCCCTTTATCCCAACAACCTCCCACTTAAAGGCAGTGTACCTTTAAGGGAGTATAGTATACATATAATACAATCAGCCATAGGCTGAAAAACAAGATGACCAGATCGTCATTCTATGTTCATCGGCACTTTACAATGTGCAAAGTGCATAAAGAATAAGCTGCTAGCAGACATCAGGTTTACAGGATAGAAAATTTCCCTACTGTCAAAATCTACCATAATCATGCTACCAACTCCCACTACAACGGAAGTAAGAATCGGAAGTGTAGCCCCAATGGCAAACATGTGAGAACCAAGTGTCAACACAGTCATGGATGCATGAAGTACTATGGCTGCCATATCAACCATAACTTGCTGCTCAACTGATCTGTGATCGTCGAACCTGCAGTGTTTCAAGTATGAAGCCAATATAGGTAGTGGAGTACTCAGTAACTTCCCCCTCTCCATACTGAAATAACCAAGTATTTGACAAACATTATCAAGACCATGCAGCTTCCACTGCAAAGCATCCCTGTCCATAAGGAACCATATGGCAAGTAACCTTAGAAGGATAGCAACCTCCTGAATACTGAGACCATAACCTGTCTCACTGCGCATCACATCCTGAGCTCTCATAACAGTATCAAACCTATGAAGCCAAGCTCGAGGGGATTGCTTCTGACCATGGAGGCACTTACGAAGCAAACATATCAATGATTCCTGCCCATGCGCAATATGACCCAAGTCAATAACTGCAGAAACCACATCTGTCCTGGCATAACCAGCCAATGGATCATACCGGGCATCATTAGCCAAGGAATCCTCCTCACCATGCATAGCCTTATCCTCATCTGCTGCAAGAGGCACTCCGCATCCTGGGAGTAAATTGTAACTGTCCATAGAAGATGCATCAACAATCTCCATAGGAGTATAAACCTGTGGAATACTAGAGACATCTGACCGTCTCTGACCAAAATCAGGAAGTAATCGTGGCTGTCCCAACTTTATAACCTGCTTACCGTGGAAAAAACCTCCCACTCCAAGGGATATGGGCTGTCCCTGCATAGAATTCGGAGGTATCAGTGTAGTTACACCCTCCTGGAACACCACTCTCCTGCTATCCACAGTCCTGGGCTGTCCAAACATAGCATCCTCTCTGAAATAGACATTATGGCTGCGTATCAACTCTCTAGTTGAAGAATCCCATAACCTGTAGTCCCTACTGGACTCACTGTATCCAAGGAAGATACACCTCCTCAATCGGGAACCATGAGCATAAGCCTCGCAGCCAAACACACGTAAATGCTCATAACATGGTGCCCTGCCTGTCAAGAAGTCAAATGGCACTCTACCATTCAGAGATCTCCTGGGTGACCTGTTAAGCAAGTATGCAGCTGTCTTACATGCCTCAGCCCAATAGCATTCGGTAAGACCTGCATACTGTAGCATGCTACCAATCTTGTCCAATAGAATCCGATTTATGCCTTCTGCCAAGGCATCGTGAGCAGAAAGATGAGGAGTGGTCAACACCCTCTTGATACCAAGTGTATCACATAGATGCTGAAATCTAGAAGAGGTAAACTCTGCATCACCATCAGTCATCAAGCTCAATAGCTTCTTTCCTGACTGATTTTCAGCATTACCCAAGAAGCGCTAAAATGTATCATATACATCATGCTTCTGCCGAATCGGATATACCCATATGTACTTTGTAGCAGCATCAATAAATGTCACAAAGTAAGAGGTGCCACCCAGTGAAACGGTAGGCATAGGCCCACAAACTGCACTATGAACCAACTGCAATGGCTCAACATACCTCTCACTGACTGTCTTCCTCACAAAAGAGGATCCTGACTGCTGACCATCATCACAATCATGACACAAAATTTGAGAGACATTTTTTTACAGGAATGTATCTCAATGTTGTAAGGGCTTCCATACCAGCAGTAGACATATGTCCAAGTCTGGCATAACATAAACTAACTAATGGCTGCTTACTAATCATAAGCATCTTATCCTGGACACCTGATACATGCAATGCATAAGAGAATCCAACCCGTGATCCCCTAGCCATAACCAGATTGCCTCTAGCAATCTTCCATGCATGATCACCCAAAGAGACATTATAACCTGCCTCAACCAACTGTCCAGTACTGATCTTGCTCGTAGCAAGTCCTGGTATATGTCTAACTCTCTGTAGAACAAGAATAGAGCCACTAGGCATAACAAGGTGGATATCCCCATAACCATAGACATCCATAGAATGATCAATGCCCATCAAACCACTCTCCACAATGCATTCCTGATATGCACTGAACCATGGCCTATGAGGGGTCATATGACATGAAGCACATGGATCTAACATCCAATCACCGAGAATGGGTATATCAGTGGCCAAGAAGGAGGTGTCAGACATAGACAAAAGAATGCCTTCATCACTGCTACTATCAGTGAAAACCCTGGCATCCACGCCTTGAAGCTCAACATGCTTCTTCTCCTTCTTCCTGTCATTCTTAACCTTGCTCTTCTTCTTGCATTTTCTTAGCCATTTCCAGCAGTACTTTTTCATGTGGCCATACTTTCCACAATAGAAACATCTAACACAAGTCCGAGAGCTAGACTTGCTCTTGGAATTCCCCCTTGAACGTGACCTGTTTCTACCAATTGATCTACCTCTGGAGTGCATATCAAGGCTGTATTTCAGCACATCAGGGCATTTCAACCCATCATGCTGTAACATAACACTATCATGGTCATACATCCGGCATATACGAGTATAGAACTCATATGCATGGCAGTCTACACCCTGTACACCATCCTGTACCTGCAAGTAGACTGACTTCGAGAGTGATGACTGAATGATAGAGCATGCTTGCTCATCCATGTCATCCCAATCACTCTGTTTAATGCTATTAGGCTTGACACCTTTGCATTGAATGGGCTTTGTTGCCTCTTCTGCACTAACACCTGCACTAACACATCATAAATCTGCTCTTTCCAATACTGAAAGTTTGATCCATCCAACCTTTCAATATCAAAGAGGGCACTACCAGCTATAGATGCCATATCTGTGGCACAATAGCTCACAACCAAAGAGCAGTATAGTGCAATAGGCAACCCAAATGACCAAAAACATAGTGTTGTCCAGACCAATCAGGTCTCCAAATAAACTGGTTGATCCAATGCTCAAAAGCACTCAGCCATAAAGAGGCATAAACAAGAATATATGCAGCCCAGTAACCTGCCAATGCCTGGCAATCCAAGTAAGAAATGCACTGAACCAAATGAGCAATGCCTGCTCAACCAATTGCAATAGGAGCCCAGCTCAGCTATCCATAAACATCAGTGCGGCATCCACCAATGCAAATCCATAATGCATTGAAATGGCATTTACTGCATCACTAATGCATCACCTCAAGTGTGCAATCCTTTGGCAACAAAATCAAGCATTCACCACTTGCTAAATGTGCCAAAGTGACTTGCCAAAATGCCAATAATGCCCTTGGACTGAAGTGAGATCCCAATCACTTTTTGTAATTTACTGTTATGCAAGGGAAATCTCATCCACTTTGGGCAAGATAACACGCTATCCTTGTTTTTGAACAGTGATATCTTTTCACCAAAAGACCGGATGCCAAAGCTGTAAATAGCAAAGTTGTAGCTGGTAGAAAGATCTACAACTTATCAGTTGGTTTCAAGAGCCAAATCCTTGTGGATTCTCAGATATTCTCACCTGAAAGACAGCTTCCTGCACATTGGTCACAAATAGACAGTAGACTACAACTTTTTGTGGTATTGCAGAGGCTGTAACTCCTGCAGCTTATACCGGATCAACTTGCTTCCAAAATCAAAGTTGTAGTATGTTCTGTGAACTACAACTTTCCAGTTCGGCACAAAGTGCAATTTCGCACCAGGAAAGAGATATTCAGTCCTGAAAATGACTGTTTTGTCATAAAAATAGCAACAGCAGCTTGAATGTTTGCTGCCCTTTGTAGCACTCATCTGCTTCGGCAAAAAACAGTCCCAAAAATGGTCAAAATACATCCAGTAGATCACCCCGTATGTCAATGCAACACCAGTAAAATGGCAAGTACAATGCCCAACCAAATCAGCCCCGAGAATGCTCACAGATCAACAATAAAATAGCCCAAAAGCACTGGCAAAACAGCCCCGAAATGTGCTCCAAACAATGGCAAGTCATTGACAATACATCCTCCTCAGCTGTTCAATGAACTTACATAAAAACCACCATACATGTAGGTGTAAAACTGTCAAAATGTCCATTGAATCACTGTCAAAATGATCTCAAAGCATGTGTCCTCAGTCGACAAAAGTATCTGCAATGGCCTCTGACAAGAGAACTCCTAACCTAAGTCTCTGTTAGCCTACTGTCACTCGGGGAGACCTACACTTGTCCCCGAGCCAAGCGAAGACCAACTGAAAGAAACTGATGCTGTCTAATGCCCAGCACGGACAAGATGCAGCAAATTATGTCCAACAGAACCCAAATGCACGGGAAAACACGAGCTAACAAAGCTCAACTGCAATCGAAAGAAGCTGCATAGTGCACAAGCACCTATCCCACACAATGTCCACAAGGCATACTTCTGCAAAATGTCCCGCAAAGAGACCAAAATCAGCCAATGCTCAGCTCCAAGACCACAAATGCAACACCGGCTATCTCTCAAGCATACAACTGCATCAAACATGCAATCCACAAGCTCCCCAACAGCTCATCTTCTCCAAAGTGGATGTTGTTGCTATCACTGGGCTGCTCTTCCTTTGCTCACGAGATGGAGTTGCTGCTAGTGCTGGGATGCTCTTGTTCCTTTGCTCACATCTCTTCCTTTTGAAATAGCCTGTTTCATGCCATCCTCTCAAGGGCACCTCTAGTGTCCACGGCTCCATCAACCCTTACAAGTGCCTCAGACTTGAAATACTCTCCTGCTCACGAGCCATCTGCAGCAGCTACATCTACAAAGAGCTTCCCTACAGCCCTCCATGCAACACCTCACCTCCAATGACGAGCAAGATTCACTTGCAAGGGAATCTATGGCTGCTCCACGGCTCCATAAGCTGGCAACACACGACATCATCGATGATCTCCATCGACGGTCTCCTTCCAATGCTAGGCGACCGACTCCACAACCCTTCTCATAAACGAGCTCAAGGGCTCACAGGCAATCCAAAATGCCACCACCAGCTGCTCAACAAGCTCCTGGACGGCTTCCGAACAAGCTCCGCAAAATGGCAAAGAAATATGTCTGGATGATGTCTACCCAAAATCTCTCCGTGAATGAGAGAATCGAGCTCTCCAAAGCTCCTGGTAGATCTCTCGAAGCAGTGCCCGTTCTCTCACCGAGCTCCTCGTAGATCGAACGCCATGGGCTCTGATACCAGTTGTGGGAGAGGAGAGCACACACAAAGGGATAAGGAGACACCAAAAGTGGTGGAGCAAAAGCTACTCCAGCTTATTCCTCTATCATATATATATGAGTATACATGGGCACTATACAGTGGGTGGGCACACTGCCCTTTACCCCAACATCTACATCATCAATCACATTTACTGGTTTATACTAGCTGCTCATCTCACAAAAAACATCTCTGCTCACTGTAAACTTACGAGTAGAAGGTTATAGCATCTATACCCTTTCTACTGCATAGAATAGCCATTAAAGATGCACTTCTCAGCTTTTGGATCCAATTTGGATCTCAACTCATCTGGCACATGAACATAGGCAATGCAACCAAAAACTTTAAAATGCGAAATATGTGGTTTCCTACCAGTATACCTCTCCTTTGGCGTCATGCCATGTATTGCTGCAGTGGGAGTCCTGTTCATTATGTAGACTACTGTAGTAACTGCTTCAGCCCAATAATAATCTAGTAGGTCTTTTTCGTTGAGCATGGCACGAGATACCTCTTCAATATGCCTGTTTTTCCTTTCTGCAAGTCCATTTTGCTGTGGGGTATGACTGCATGAATATTGCTGCTTTATGCCATGCTCCTGCAGAAACCTTGCAAACTCATTTGAGAGGTACTCTCCCCCTCCATCTGACCTTAGGCATTTTATTTGCAAGCCTCTTTCTTTCTCAACCATAGCTTTGAAAGCTTTGAAATGTCCAAACACCTCACTTTTCTTTTTCATAAAATACACCCAAACTTTCCTGTTGTAATCATCAATAAAAGTGATAAAATAATGACATCCTCCAATAGATGCAGCTTTAGTAGTCCACACATCACGGTGGATTAATTCCAATGGCCTCTTACTCTCTTGAAAATGTCTTGAAAATGGTTTCCTTGCCTGTTTTTCAAATTGATAGGCTTCACATATCTTATGCATTTCTGCAACCTTGAACTTAGGCAATCTTGCAATAATATTTTGGGCCTGCATTAATTTAAGTCGCTGTACATTAACATGATCAATGCGTTTATGCCAGATATCAATATCTGCAACTACACCGGACCCATGTGCAAACATTGATGCACTCAATTCAGGCATGTCCGCATCCAACGTAAACATCGTGCCCTTCTTCTTGTTTGCTATCAAGCGACCTTTATTTTTCATATCCTCAACAAAGCATCCATGAGGATTAAATCCGGCCTGCAAGCCCTGTTCAACCATTTGACCAACAGAAATCAGATTCTTGGTGATATTCAGGACATGAAATACATCAGACAGGTATTTCTTTTTCCCATCTTGCATAGACAAAGGAAGTGACAAAGTGTGGATCATACTAGCCTAGTGCACACAAGATTAGCAGAAGAACTAAGGAGGCTTGAGGCACACTGAATAAGACATGAGAGGGAGATAGCAAATCTATATCTCTTGCAATGTGTGTTCAACAATACATGATAGGCCTCTTATATAGAGAGTGCCCTTTGAATAGTCAACACTTGTGTGATCCTCTCATCCACATCTCTCCTTGTGGATATTCTCAATCCACATCTCCACATCGTGTAGTCCACATCTTAGGGTGGCTACTTTAATACATTCCTTATCACATACCTTTGCCCTTTAATCTATGTGCTCATGGCACCATATCTCAACACCTCCCCTTGGTGCCATGATCCTTTGGCTATTGCAAGGTGGTCAGATGTGAGTTACATTCCATCACCTCCCCTTAGTGCATGTATTGCTACTTAACGTGGTCAAGTGTGGTTTTTACATGTCAATACCTCCCCTGGGTGCTTTCATAGCTACTCTCAGGTGGTCAGGTTTGATTACAAACATATGGGCTGTAGGTGGAAATGATGTTGCTTCTCAATGCTTGATGTCGATGGCGTTCGCTTCTTCTCTTGATGTAGCTTGATGCATGATGCTTTGTTCTTCTATGTGCCTTAGTGCTTTATGTGTGGATGCCATGCTTTGTGCTATGGTCATCTCATGCACTTGTGCTTTCGGCATGCTTTTTGCATTCATGCTTTGCTTTTCCATTTGTTGCAAAGGTCTTACCACGAGCTTCGTTTTGCTTCAATGGTAGTGTCTAATTGCATACAATGATTCTAATCCGACAGGCACGTAGAGCTTGAAAAGACAATCACTTTTCCTCTTTAGAGTGTGTCCAAATTCCTCCTGGATTGCAAGTTACGCTTTGTCAAAGCTTTTGTGAAGAAGAGGGGGCCTTGATGATGTGGTAGAGGCTATTCATATGCTACACTCCAAATTGTGCTTGGAAGGGGCTATGTGCTTAGAAGACACTGCTGACTGTGCATGCTTATGTGGCACTTTGCCATGTGTCAGTCTTTTGAGCCAAATGAGTTAACCCAAGGTTATCAAACTTAACTATGGTTCAAGTAACTGAACCTAGCCCCACTAATTGAACCATCCCTAACCATGTTTATCTTGTAATCTAACCGCAGTTAAATCCTATCTTGCCATGTGTCAAACTCCTAATTATAGACTAACCTAGGGTTATCTATGCTTAGCCTAAGTGGCTTATCTACCACGTGGTCTAAGGCTCCATGGAACCTTAGCAGAGGAGAAAGAAAGTCGAGGGGCGATGGTGACGCGATGCTTTGAAGAGAAAGGAGACTAGTATCTCGATTGGTAGGCTACAACACAAACTCTTCATGGCAGCTCCTCACGGCAGATTTTTTATGAGCAACGTTGGAGTCGGTGATTGTGCACAGAGATGGTGAGGCTTGCTGAGGTTTTGCTCGTGGGAGGAGCTTGTGTATTGCTGGCTCGCTGGAGAGGTGCGCTATCATTGAAGGAGCCGCGGGCTAGCAGAGAAGGACCTCATAGAAGATTTTGGAGCAACCGGTTGTGTTGAAGTGGGCTATTGACACAGGAGTCCGTCAGGCTGCAAGAGGCACTGGACTCAATAGTTTCAAGATGCAGTGAAGCGATGTGAGGTTGTCAGCTAGTGATGTAAGGCTGTCAAGGCTGAAGCATGCGCTGAGGGCTTCGTGAATTACTGCAGTTGGAGAAGCCGATTGGAGCTGTGTGGGTGCGTTGGAAGCCAGTGGTCATCCAGTCATGGGCTCTTGAAGATGGCGTAGCTAATCAGCAATCCGATGTAGAGAGCTTGGCCCGATTGGAGAGGCGAAGCTACTAAGTAGTCAAGGCTGGAAAGGTGAGTTGACCCGCGCACAGAGGAATCGAGCTATGGCATAGGAGTCGAGTCTTTGAAGGAGGGTCAAGAGGATCACCTGAAGCTTGTGGTTGAGGATTACTTTAGAGCCACTGTTGATGCCAACATGGCCAAATACACCAAGCCAAGAGCATGACCAAAACATCCAGTGATTTCGCTGTCGCCTGCTCCAACGAGTACATCAAGGTTGGTAGAGGCGCTCCACCCTTATCTTCAATTTCCTTAGTTCGTGATTCCAGAGAAACTCTATTGCTATCGAAGTATTCTTCTTCAATTTTCTTCCAGAGAAACTCTATGGCTGTGAGGTCTTCCAAGGGGGCGCCTTCACCGAAAACTGTTGGGAATGACTCAAACAACTAACAAGACGGACATGATCGATGGATGATCGATGGTGCTACAGATGAAGACTTAAAAAGTACTAGCAATACATCCTTATTTACTTTAAGGGATTGCCATCCATCCATGAAAGGCCATCGGCTTAGAATATAACACTCTCTCACCAGAAATCTCTCAAGAATTTGAAGAACCTAAAACTAATCTAGAAGAAAAACATGTGCTCCTAAGGCAAGCCTACAACTAATCTAGGAGACTAGACCTAAGCTCTGATACCATGACAAAGTGTGGATCGTACTAGCCTAGTGCACACAAGATTAGTAGGGAGGCTCAAAGCACACTGAATAAGAGATGAGAGGGAGATACCAAATCTATATGTCTTGCAATGTGTGTTCAACAATACATGATAGGCCTCTTATATAGAGAGTGCTCTTTGAATAGTCAACACATGTGTGATCCTCTCATCCACATCTCTCCTTGTGGATATCCTCAATCTACATCTCCACATCATGTAGTCCACATCTTAGGGTGGCTACTTTAATACATTCCTTATCACATACCTTTGCCCTTTAATCTATGTGCTCATAGCACCATATCTCAACAAGAAGTTTACCAATCTGCACAATAGGATTTGCAGTATCATCACCAGTCTCCACAAATCCAGGTCTTTCCATTTTCCTTGCATCCTGCATCCATTCTGTATGACCTGTCATGTGGTTTGATGCACCTGAGTCAACATACCACACATCATTGCTTTCTTATGCACTTGTCACAGAGTTGGTCATGTGTTGCACCATAAACAAATGCTCATTTCTATCATCACCTCCCCAAAATCAAAAAAATTCCCACGGACGGCAATGGATGTCCGGAACTGTGCATGAATCCTTTCCTAGACCATTCAAGGTCACAGAAACTAAATCATCATCTTGCACTGGCAACCCAATGGAAGCAAGTGCATCTGCAATCTTCTTCATCTTCATGTGGTAGTCATTGATGCTCATATTTTCTCTCTGCACATTATGCAACTCCTACTTGAGCTGCATTTTCCTGGCTTGCGTATTTATGCTATACATTTTTGTCAAAGTATCCCACACCTCCTTCGGCGTGCTTGCATCTTGAATATGCACAATCATAGAATCTGAAATACTAATAGACAGCCAGTACATAACTTTCCTGGCTCTCTTATGCCAGCCTCTAAATCCTACATAGGATTCATATACACACATCCTATCATGCAATTCATGCATGTGATTCCTGCATGGAAAGAGAGAGAAAACAACAATTCCTACATGCAGAGAGAGAAGATCTCCAAACTTGTATCAATATCTCATGCCCACATTCTTTGGGGCATTGTGTTCAGCTCAAATTTAGTGTTTTTGTGCAATAGTATCCAAGTGTCCATCCACCCTTTCACTCTCAACATTCAATAGCATGCCCTACTGTTGTCTCCCGCTCCCTCCTTCTCCAACCTTGCAACTCCTCCTTTTCCCTTTCCTCCTCCTTCTATTTGCTCTCCCCCAACCCCTTTGCTCTTAAACGTTCCTTCTCTCCCATTCCTACTCTTCCACTGAATCCTTGCACTTCTAGATTAGTCTCTTATCCCTTATCTTCTAGCATTTATGAGGGAGACAAATTCTCCACCGTATACTCTACTCTAAACCCTAGATCCTCATTCTAACCTTGAATCTCCTTCTCAACCTTGAAACCTCCTTCTAAACCTTCAACTCTCAATGGAGGTAGAATCCTCTATTACCCCAACCATGTTGATGAATGAATCTTTCATGCAAGCATGCACAAACCATAGTTTTCACACTTGAGACTACTTCACTTATCAGACCACGACTTGAGGTCATAATCTACAAATATATTACAATGGTGACACCTCGTTCTATCTCTCTTGCTTGTTCTATTTTTCACCCCCTCTTTATTTGATCGATATCCACTTTATTCCATCAGTTTCCCTCTCTCTTTCCCTTCCTATTCCCACTCTTCTTCATCCTCTCTTTACTCCCTTTATGCCTCCCCTTCTTCCTTTACTCCCTTTATGACCTTTATGTCCCCTCTTCCTCCTCCACCTTCCTTTCTGCTTCCCATTCTTTTTTTTTCTCTCCCTTGCGTCCCTCTCATACTTCCATTCTCCTTCACCTCCCTTTCAGTCCCCCCACTGCTCTCTCACCCCCCTACCATTCTCTCACGCCTCCATCCTTCTCGGATTATGATCCACCATACAGTCAGATATATAAATGGTTAAATCACCCACCCACCACATTGTAAACATTATTGGTACCAATTATCATCTCTTTAAACCCCTATAATTCTCTCTCTAACCCCTACCCCTCATTCCATTGCTACCATCCTCTTGATGTTGTGCACCATCTCTGTCGTTGCTCCGCCTTGATGGGCATTGGACCCTTGCACACTGTGTAGGGGCCAGTGCACATGCTGGAGGCAGAGTGGCATTGGTTGTGACCAAGATCAGTCTACACACAAAAATAGGAAGGGTGCCTAGATGTGCCCTCAGTGCCCTTAGTGCTGCTCAGATCTCCACCTCAAATTTTGGGGGTCCGCAAAATTGCATTAGAGTGCCATTGAAAGCTAAGTGGCTATTGCCAATGAGTAGCAACCACCCAATACTAGATGCCCATTTGTGACATGAAAGATTTTGAATTTTGAGTCTGGCTAGTGACAATTTTTCAGACAAAAAGTGCATGAAAAAAAAGAAGGAAAAAGTGGATGACTCTGATCCACCTTTAGAGCGCCTCCAGGATGCACTCTAGGTTGTGCGTGTGCATTGGCTCTAAGCCTCCATCTTCCACCCACCTCGGATGCTATGTTGTCCCTATTGTCATTCGTCTTGCTATGCATTGGGTATCCCAACTACCACCATGGGCACCGCATTACATTGCCTTGGGCACTGACCACTCCTTTGTATCCCTTCACCCATCAACACGTGTGTTACCTCAAGCACCGGCCCAAGTTCTTGCATGCACAATCTCTACACCTAGCACAGCCTCCTTGCTGCCATTTGCCCGCCACAGTTTCTACCACCTCGTAATCCCCCTATCCCCATGCCACAAGCATGGAGCCCCATGGGAGCCACCAAGCTGCCCTCCCTCATGGACCATGGTCCATATTTCCCCGAGAATAGTCTCTGGCGTTGCACCCAAGCACCCCTCACAGTCCCTCAGCCCCCCTCTACATGGCCTTGTCTCCCTTGGTGCCCTCACAACCACCACCACATGGATGCTCCCTCCATAAATGTTAACCCCATGGGACAGCAGAGCCGGTTCCAAGAATATTTTGCAAGACAGATCAGAGAAGAAGGACGAGAGGAAAACAATGGAATTTTGCCTTGGCATATGGCCCAAGTGCTTGCAAAATGAGAAATAGTGAGAGTGGTAAGGAGGAATAGAATGGCCCTCCCTTCAAAAGGTGCTATGTATAAAAGGATGAAAGTTTGACTTTAGTCTTTAGTTATAAATTTGCAAAATTGAGAAATAGAAGCTCTCCCTCCTTTTCAAAGGAGTGTTGTTTATGTTTCTCTTGGTCTTGCCTTTGTGAACGCCTCTTACCCCCTTTCCCCCTTCTTGCTTCATGTTTCCCCTTCCCATTACCCCTCCCTTCTCCTTTCCCCCTCCCCTTCATCTCCCCCCTTATTCTCTTGAGGATTCACACTGCTACAACTCCAGAAGCCATTGGCATGAGACTCTTAGACTGCATGTGCTTGCATTGCTCCCACAAGTAGTAGTAGGAGGAGAGTTTCCCTCGGCATCCCTTCAAGATCCCCATGACATGTGAGTCACCACTAGAGACACATTTTTGGAGCCATTGCTGGGGAGTTCAAGGTATGCTTTTTCTTGCACATGTTTCTTCTGTTATCTCCCTTGCCACAGCAGCTTGATTTTGGTGTTTTGTGTGAGGAATGAGCTGAAAAAGTAGAGGAAAGTGAGGGAGAGGAAGGTAGAAAGAAACTCGAGCTGCTTTTTGTAGATTTTTGAGGATTGAAGGTGTGAAAATCTAGAATTGAGTAATTAGAATCATTGCTAAACCATGGATGAAGTCCCATCTCTTTGAAAAAGCTGAATGGTGATGATTGGGTGGAAGTTCCAAGGTATGGGGAATTGCAAACAATCCATTTTGGGAAGAAAACCTTCCATTTGGATCCACACTTGCTTATTTTTTGTTATTTTTGGTTCCTTTTTGTTATTTCATGCTCTATAGTAGGTAGAATAGCTAGAAAACTAGTTTCCAAGCACTCCAAACAAAATTTCATCAACGAAGGATATGTTCTTAAAATATTATCCTTAACAATGACAATTAGCATGTCAAGGACATTCTAGTGAAAAGAATCCATGTGATCTTATATAGATATTTATATGCACACACACACACACACACACACACACACACAAATGTATGTATGTATATATATATATACATACATACATATACATACATACATATATATATACATACATACATATATATATACATACATATATATATGTATACATATATATATGTACATACATACATATATATACTATCTGTGTGTGTGTGTGTGTGTGTGTGTGAGAGAGAGAGAGAGAGAGAGAGAGATGCAACTTGAAATTCATGACCCGGTCCATCCGATCCACACCATCCACAATTCACTTTCTTTCATTTGATGGATACATTCATAAAATTTACATCATCTCCCCCAGCACCATTTCTTCTTAATGGGGGTTCTTAGCTTCAAGGATTATGTGGATGGATACCTATGTGATGGGCAAGAAATGTTGGTCATGCAAAGCCATTACAATTTTGATTTTTCATGGAAGGTGACAAACCTATGAGGCTGTACAAGGTGTGTTAATGGAAATGAGAGAGGAGTGCACACAAGAGTACTAACTATACACTAAGTTGTATTGAATATGAACATGAAGATATACATGAGTAACCTGTAGGGTTAGGGTTAGGGTTTGCCCCTAATGCCCTAGATATATGGTGCAATTTACACCATCCTCAACACCTCCTCTTCAATTGCATTGGGTAACTAGAGGGTGCATATACAAGACCTTTTTGTGGATTTCGTTTGGTGCATATGATAGCAATCAAAATTGAAAAGAAAGCTGAAAAGAAATTAGAGTAGTGTGTATGTGAGCACAATGACCACATAGCAGAAGCATGTAGAATGAGTACAACTTATGACCCTATACATAACATGGATTTCCCCCTCTTGTGGGTCATCGTTTGGCATTTGAGAATCAAATCCAAAAGATAGGCGGAAAGGGAGAGAAAGTAATTATGCAGAAAGTGAAGTCTACCTGAATCAAAGAATGGTAGATCAAAAGATGATTGCGTGAATGACTGCGTGTATGGTTGTGTGCTGAACACGTCAAAGTTGAACAAGTCATAAGTTGCCGTGCAATGTGCAACTGCTCTGTAAAAGAGGCATCCCGATGTGAGGCTAGTTGATGTAGCTATGGAGAAAGAATTCGATAGGTTATGACATACGAGGGTGTCACCAACCCAAAAGAACTAATAGCAATGGCGGAGGTATGCTGCAGTAGAGTGATAATCTCTATCAAATGATCTGAGGTCAAAGAAGGTTCTC
The DNA here is from genome assembly GCF_047967505.1 of Dipteris shenzhenensis. NCBI lineage: Eukaryota > Viridiplantae > Streptophyta > Polypodiopsida > Gleicheniales > Dipteridaceae > Dipteris > Dipteris shenzhenensis. The sequence continues at coordinate 51,685,628 of NC_141610.1, read as the reverse complement.
TTTCTACTCATGGATATGGTTTGGAGTCATGACTGGTGTATCATCAACTGTGTGATGTGGAAAATTCCATGCTGGAGGTGGTCTGGTGCTCTATTATGTGAGGCTTACCCATGTACCAGCAAGAGTGTCTAAAATGTAATGGAAATATTGGATTGAGGATCTAGTGTTAGCATCATTACCAAACAATGTAGCACCATATTAGATAAAGTGGGACAAAAGTTGCATTTTGGGAATTTCAAATTGGGTGAATTTCATTAAATTTGGGAAAGGTTTCACGAAATTTGGGAAACGTTTCGTTGATTGTGGGAAATTGTATTGATCTAGAGAATTATGCCAATATTTAAAATTTTGCTAGTATTTGGAAATTCCAATGATTATGGAAAACTTCATTGGTTGTGAAACCTTTGATTGGGTATAAGAACTAGAATAGAGCATTTGTGGCAAAGTTTGAAAATCATGTTCGTGGTGGTGTTAATAAACATTGTTTGGGGACGACATGGATATTTTACTTGAGGTGTTAATAATCACCAGTTGGTGGTGTAAACAAACACCGTGCAAAGTGAACCACTAAAAAAAATGTAATTGTTGGAGGTGAAAGACAAATTTTGAAAATTGTCATATTATTATTAATATGTAGATATGCATCGATAAGATCACAACAACTGAGAAACATCACAAGAGAGAACATACTACACTGAAAGTTTGGGAGATCAACAAGGGGAAAATCAAAACCATTTTCTATGCTTTGATATACCAATAAATCTCTCATGTGCTTTGATACATACACTCTATGGAATCTTAATCTTCTTGGGTCAATGTCCGGCTTTTGATGTCCATGACGAGACCACCGCATCAATAGACTTCCATATCTATGGATTCAACCTATTCTCTACCCAATACTTGTTCCAGCAGTCAATATAGGCATCTACATCATTGAGGCCCTTTCTCTTAACTGATGGTGCCCAATACTCAATTAATAAATTCTTGAAATTAGGAGATGTAGCATCCATCTCGACATTTGATAGGGAAACCCCAAGCCGTATGGGGTATACAGGGTCTAATGGCCTCACCAAGACAAAGTCACCTTGCTTAACATCCACTCAAAGTCCACCATTCGTCTAAACTCTTCCCTCAACTTAGGCAGGCAATAGTGATCATTCCATTCCTCATAGCCTTCAAACTCATTAATGCAAGCATCTATATCATCTTCCTCATCAAGTGTCTGTATTCTTGGCCAAAAATTGTCCTCCCTCTAAGATGTTTTTCTATTCGATCTCATCGATCATGTTTTTCTAGTAGTTTATCGTCTGCTGGCCTAATGTAGGACTCGTACAGTGCATTCCTTCCACTTGCACATCTCTCCCAAATCTTAATGTAATCCTTTATCCTTGATATTACTTGCAAGTGGTATCTCACAAAGTCGTCCATTGGTAGTATATTTGGACAACCTGTTGGCAATAATGGTCGTCCCTCATTATCTTTCTTCCGTGGTTCAATTCCCCCTTCAATGGGCATCTAGTTTGGTGATTTTGGATGCACCTTGGTGAGAATGGTGTAAATTACACCATAACTCTAGGGCATTAGGGGGAAACCCTAACCCTAACCCTAACCCTAAGGGGTACTGATGTATATCTTCATGTTCATGTTCAATAAAACTTAGTGTATAGTTATAGTAATCTTGTGTGCACTCCTCTCTCTCCCTCTCTCATTTCCGCTAACATGGTATTAGAGCACCAGGTGCTCCAAAGCCCTTGCAACTCCTCAAGGTAAACGTACAATCAAGTTCTCTTCTAACCTTTTCTGACGATGTCGCTTGTTCATTATATCAAAAAAAACTTTCCAAAAAGGAGAATGTGGCTCATGCCTTGGGCTGAGGCTGAGTCTTCTTATGGGTTGTGATACCCAAGAAAAGTGCAGGCTCAACAGTAAATTCATGTGCACGTCCAAGTACTCTAGACTTATCTGATGATCTTGCTTGTGAATTACTAACAAAGACTGCATCCATAGAACATGCCAAATTTCAAACGAAGATTTAATCTTGGTGGAAAAAACACATGCAAACTAATGCAAGAATACATTTAGTAATCATATAGTGTGGCGGTGCCTTTGAGGCTTGTTCGAGGCGGCAATGCGCTGGAGGGAGCCCGTTTGGAGAGGCCGTCGATCGGTGGCGAGTTGCTGGTCGATGGCGCTTCGTTGGAGCGTAAGCTTGTTGTAGCTAGGAAAGAGCCACTCAGTCCTTTTTCGATGGAGATAGCCCGTGAGCCCGCGATGAGACCATTGATAGAGTCGTCGTCGTTGCCGATGCTACCCGTGGAGCTTTGGCTTGTAGTTGATGCACGTTGGCCGTCGTGGAAGGTTGATGAAGCTTGGGCTTCGCTGTTGCAGGTCTATGGTGTCGTTGTTCGGGCTGCTGCTGCGGTCGTCGTCGGTGCACGGAGCTATTGGAGGTCGACCGTGTGCTGTGGTGAGCTTTGGGGGCGTAGGGAACCGCGAAGATGGCAGAGTCACTCGTTGTGTGGCCTCATTTGGGCTAAAGAAACAGGCATAGAGGGGCTATGGAGTATCCCATTGGCGACGAAGAGCTTTGGAGTAGGAAGCCTGTGGGCTCAGGAGCTCGCCAAGTCACTGTCTGCCAGCCGTTTGGGCACGTTTTGTTGGAAGTCAGCACTCTCTACATGAGCTACATGCATTGCTGCTGGAGAAGGCCGTAGTTGAAGAGCCCGTTGAAGGAGGGTTGTTGGCCGAGAAGCTACAGATCTAACTTCTCTCCCTCACACTCCCTAGAATCAAGCTAGAGCATATCTTTCTCTCAATAAACTCAGAAACTATCTCATGGGCTCTCTCTCTCAAAACAAGGAATACTTTCTTTCTCAAGAAATGAAATCTTTCAAAGGAATGGACACTCAATGAACGGAAGTGGACGGAATTTCTTCCAAAATGAACAGAAATTTTCTCTCAACGGAAGTGAATGGAAGAATCTTACAATCACTCAAGAGAACTCTCAATCTCACAATCTCTCTCACACTCTCAAGAATCTCAATGTCTCAACGGAAGACAAGGGAGCTCTGATACCATGACAAAATATGAAGAGGGGAGAGGAGAAGAGTGGAGATGAGGAGAGAGGGCACAGCTAGAGAGCACACCACAAATGACTAACTGTACACTAGAATTAGTTGAAAAAATAGAATATATACAAACCCTTTTAGGGTTAGGGTTAGGGGATCTAACCCTTTCCTTTATAGCACTCTATAAGGTTAGTGCTATGCACATATGATCACGTGATGGTGCTATGCACACATGATCACATGATGTTGAGCGTGAACTCTCAACATCCAAGGCATCCATTTCTCCATCCATGGCTTTCTCCCATTTTTCTTTTCCCATGGCTTGCTCAAAAGAAGTGGGTTCTGGTTCATGTATCACTTTGACCATATAGGCATAGTGAATGGCTATAAATCCATCATATTTCAGCCTATCCATAGGATACCTAGCTCTGGTAGACCTGTGCAAAATAGGCTCACTTCCAGGTGCTCTCAAAACATCCCTGGTCTTCCTTACTCCAGGTGTAACAATAGAAGGAATACCCAACTCATCATCAATGCTCTGTTCTGAGCCACTGGATTCACCATCCACATAAGAGTGACCTGCATTCACATCAAACATGGGCTGATCTACCTTCTCTTTTCCTTTTCGTGATACCTGCATACCACTATCTGCATTGCTTTGAGGAGATTCTCCTGATCTCAATCTACCTATCCATGGTGAAGTATGTGAAGCACTACTAGAGGACACTGCAGGTCCACTAATATTTTGTGATTACTGCTATGAATTCTGTGCAGCATTACCATTTTGTTCATCTACATCATCAATCGCATTTACTGGTTTATACCAGTTGCTCATCTCATTAAAAACAACATCTCTGCTCACTGTAAACTTACGAGTAGAAGGGTTATAGCATCTATACCCTTTCTGCTGTAGAGAATAACCAATAAAGATGCACTTCTCAGCTTTTAAATCCACAACTTGGACCTCAACTCATCTGGCACATGAACATAGGCAATGTAACCAAACATTTTCAAATGAGAAATATCTGGTTTCCTACCAGTATACATCTCCTCTAGCGTCATGCCATGTATTGTTGCAGTGGGAGTCCCGTTCATTATGTAAACTGCTGTAGCAACTGCTTCAGCCCAATAATAATCTGGTAGGTCTTTTTCATTTAGCATGGCCCGAGATACCTCTCCAATATGCCTGTTTTTCCTTTTTGCAAGTCCATTTTGCTGTGGGATATGACTGCATGAATATTGCTGCTTTATACCATGCACCTGCAAAAACCTTGCAAACTCATTTGAGAGGTACTCTCCCCCTCCATCTGACCTCAGGCATTATATTTGCAGGCCTGTTTCTTTTTCAACCATAGCTTTTAAAGCTTTGAAATGCCCAAACACTTCACTTTTCTTTTTCATAAAATACACCCAAACTTTTTTGCTGGTCATCAATAAAAGTGACAAAATAATGACAGCCTCCAATAGATGCAACTTTAGTAGTCCACACATCAGAGTGGATTAATTCCAATGGCTTCTTACTCTCTTGAACATGTCTAGGAAATGGTTTCCTTGCCTATTTTCCAAATTGACAGGCTTCACATACCTTATGCATTTTTGCAACCTTGAATTTAGGCAATCTTGCAATAATATTTTGGGCCTGCATTGATTTAAGTCGTTGTACATTAACATGACCGATGCGTTTATGCTAGATATCAATATCTACAACTACAGCGGTCCCATGTGCAAACATTGCTGCACTCAATTCAGGCATGTCCACATCTAATGTAAACATCTTGCCCTTCTTCTTTCCTTTTGCTATCAAGCGACCGTTATTTTTCATATCCTCAACAAAGCATCCATGAGGATTAAATCTGACCTGCAAGCCCTGCTCAACCATTTGACCAACAGAAACCAGGTTCTTGGTCATATTCAGGACATGAAATACATTAGACAGTTATTTCTTTTTCCCATCCTGCATAGACAAAGGAATTTTACCAATCTGCACAATAGGATGTGCAGTATCATCACCAGTCTCCACAAATCCTAGTTTTTCCATTTTCATTGCATCTTGCATCCATTCTGCATGACCTGTCATGTGGTTTGATGCACCTGAGTCAACATACCACACATCATTGCTTTCTTCTACACTTGTCACAGAATTGGTCATGTGCTGCACCATAAACAAATGCTCATTTTTGTCATCACCCTGTCTACTAGAGGATGCATAATTGCCTTGCTGCAATTTTCCATTCATAATGTCATTCTGCTTTTTGTAGCAGTCTTTAGCCATATGACCCATTTTACCACAATAGTAGCATTCTACATTGATGTTTGCATTTTGGCCTCTCTGCCATCCACCATGACCTCTTTGGCTCCCCCTGCCTCTAGAGTTACTACGTCCTCCTCCATAGGACTGGTTTTCTTGAGTTTGCTGCATATTCTGAATTCTACCACGGCCTCCAGATCGGTCTCCTCTACCTGACAGTTTCTTTTGAAGTTCCTCCTGAAGAAGATGCACCACCATTTCTCTGCTCTTCAGAAATTAGAAGAGTAAACAACTCCTCAAAATCAGGAAATTTTTCACGGACGGCAATGGATGTCCGGAACTGTGCATAATCCTTTCCTAGACCATTCAAGGTCACAGAGACTAAATCATCATCTTCTACTGGCAACCCAATGGAAGCAAGTGCATCTGCAATTTTCTTCACCTTCATGTGGTAGTCATTCATGCTCATATTTTCTCTCTGCACATTGTGCAACTTCTGCTTGAGCTGCATTTTCCTAGCTTGCGTATTTGTGCTATACATTTTTGCCAAAGTATCCCATGCCTCCTTTGGCGTACTTGCATCCTGAATATGCACAATCATAGAATCTGAAATACTGATAGATAGCCAGTACATAACTTTTCTGGCTCTCTCATGCCATCCTTTAAATGCCTGCATTTCCTATTGATTAGGAACATTAGGAAGAACTGGTTCTTCTTCATTTCCTATAATGAACTCCCAATAGCCTTTTCCCATAAGGAAATTCGTCATTCTAAACTTCCATGCTTGGAAATTGTTCTTGTCAAACTTTTCAGTGACAATGTGTGAAAGAGAATCAGACGCCATTACAAAACACTGCAAAATATTCTGTCACTTCAAAAAACATAGCTTCTGCCTCACAAGGGCAAATCTGCAAAACTGACGAAAGTGGTATTTGACCACAGTCACTTCCTAGTGACGATTTTGTAACTCCCAATATCTCTGCACACAGGCATACGATGCAATTTCTACGGTAACTTTTCACCGACCTGCAGAACAGTGGTCGCACAGCAAAAACAGGGCCTTTTTCTCAGTGCTTGTGGAGAACTTCTGCCTCCAAAACGGGCCTTGAAATGGCCTCGAATCAGAAAAATAAAGTCACCGAGGGCTTTGCCTACAACATATACTGCCCTCTCACCACAGTGCGAAGGGTGTCTCAATCTGAGACAATGCACTCTTGCACTTTCCGGCTGTGCTACCTGTAGAGATTTGCTCCCAAACTCGAAAAAGGAAAGCAACACTGGTCCTCTTACTAGGACACCACGAACTTGGTTTGCTTTCTTGAGCTCCTTACCACAAACCAGGCTCTGATACCATGTGAAGATAGTGGGAGAGAAGGAAGGAGTCTCACTTGCAGTTTTCTCACATACACAATGGGGGAATACACACAAAGGTGGAGGCTAAAAACAGTTTTCCTCTTCTTAATTGTAAAAGCCAAAAGAACTCTAGTACAAAGAAATAGAAGAACCCTATATGTGGGTCTCAAACCAAACTCAGCTAACTAAGGTGGCATACTAACTGAGCCACGAACTAGAGTACATAAGGATAGCTGTCATCCAGCTATTATTCATGGGCGGTGTACCAACCACATCTGCAGCTAATAAGTCATTGACATAAATGCACAACGGTCACCCTGGCATATCACGAGTGGAGCTCGATATCTCAACACACAACACAACAAATTCTTTTCTATCAATAAGTAAAGCCACATCCACCACAAGGCTATGCAATCGTAAGACACGTTGAACCCTCATCTTCTGTATTGGCAATTATTGGTGAGCAGTAGACTTTTCACGTAATTGTGCCTGCATGTCGAAACAACAAAAAAATTGAACTCATGTAAACACAATGGACTGTGGAAACATCACAAAAAAACTTAAGGGCTGACGCAAAGTGTATGATAAATTTTATATAGTCTTACCTCCAAATCAAGTATGCTCTCCTCAAAATTTGGGGCTTCTACTTTGAATCCCAGGATCTCCAATGTATTCATGTGAATGAAGCAATGTCTGCCCATAGTTTTCTGAAATGCTCTAGGTCAATTGAAGGAGCCAATACTGATATTTCATTTTGTGTTGCTTGGAGCTTTGTCCTCAATGTACGTACTGCTATCGGCAAATTCTCTTGGCATAGCCTGTCTTTCTTGGCCTTATCTATTGCATTTATAGCTACGTCCACCTCTTCACTTGCCTGGTCAAATCTCATCTTTGCAGCATGCAAGATTTTTTGAGTGTTGACCAGCTCGAGCATTGTGTAGTTTACAGGCAGTGTACCATGGCCATGTGAGATTTGGGCAAACAAAGATTGTGGCCCATGAGAAATAGATTGCCATCGCAATTCCCACTCCCTATACCTCAAGACACTTTTGACATCTTCCTCCATTGCTATTTCAAAGGGGTCAGCTCTGTGACAGATTATTCTTTTGTTGGAATCCTTCAATTTTTTGTTGGAGCTTACCTTGTTGTTGGATGGTACAAACTATGCTTTCAGTGAATTCAGCCCAATCGACAATGAAATCGTCCTTTGTAGGGGCTTTTTTTGTAGCCTTGTAATGCTCAAGGGCAAAAACATGAGCAAATGCAATCCCAAACTGCATATTGGGGGGTGCCTCTCGGTAAACCCGAAAGTGAAGGTCCATAGCCTCTTGTAGAAGGTCTGGGTCCCAAAGACTTTTGACCTTCACCCTATAGTCCTTTAACTTTCGTGGTCTGACTGAACACAGTGAGCCATTCTCTTATCGAAAAGTTGTCGTCTGTAAGCCTTCATGGGTTCTTTCCAACCATGCTCAGGCCATAAACATCATGAAAATCCACTGCAGTATGACAAAATCTCTTATCTTGCAGGTCTGTGGATGATCGAGACATTCTTGTAGCACCCGCTCAAAGAGGCAGAGATGTGCAGTAAAAAAGAGAGTGAGAGCTGCAACAGCTCAGCTAGAGGACCTGCGAGGGAAAGTAAATGGAGGTAGAGATCATAACTTGTGAGGGAGAGGATTGACAGGACCTGCGAGGGAGAGGATTGAGCTGAGATCAAGACCTGCGAGGGAGAGCAAAATGCGATAGCCTCTAGAGAAGTAGTGCATAGAACCTACCAGGGAGAGGATTGAGCTGAGAGCTCAGGACCTGCCAGGGAGAGCATTCAGCTAAGCTAGAAGAACTACGTGGGAGACAAGGGAGATGAGGGAGATGACGTGCGAGGGATGAAGCAGTAGTTACAAGTGAAGTAGTGGTATCATGAAAGATTACAAGCTTATGAGTGTCATAGGACACATGTGCAAAGTGCCCAATCATAATTTACATGGCTGGTGGATATATGTTACAAGCAAGCACCTCTTGAAAAGTACTACAATTGTGCTCTTTTAGCACATGATTTTAAGCACAAAAAGCGTACTGAGACCAAATGTGCTACCACCCACTGAGGTTATTGAGGCTTTCTCCTGTGAGGTTTGTTGTGAAATGAGTCACAAGTGTTAAGTGTAGGGCTAAGTGAATAGTTGTTTCGCCTACATGAAATGCATCCCTGCCTATATATGCCATCAATAATGCACTTGGCAGGTCGATGTTGGATTAGATTACTCATGAGTAGTGCCAAAGCAGGCCTTGGACTATGGTTTGCAAGGTGAATTTTTTGATAGTGCCAGCACCCCCTGTGAGGAAGAGGTGAATGGCTTTCGTGGGCTAGAATATCGTTCGTAGCATGACGTCCTCCTGCAAGAGTCATTGTTCTGTATTTAGTTTTCTAATTGTGTCATGATAATCATTGTTTGGCATTAGCTTGTATGATTTGTGCGAACAATGACTGTATGTTAGCTGGCTTTTGGGCTGCACTAAAAGATGGCGCGATATAAGCCGCTTGTTTTGGGAGCTTAATTCATGTGTATTTATCAAAGTGTTTTAAATCTTTCACTAACACTCAAATGTGCTTAGATTATTTTTGGTACTATAGACGAAGACTTCTTTTAGTGCCTTTGTTGTGCTTGTGTCTATCTTTGTAATGTATGACGTGCAATATGCTACTGCACCATGGGGATTCAAGATGAGTTTTATATCAGTGTTTGCATCTCATAATGTTGCGAGCCCAGGGTTGAAGTTGTTTGTGTATATATGTTGGTTCACTCTTCATTAGGATCAATGGTTTTTTTATTGAGCTTCAAATTGCTTCAATGTACATGTCTTGGGGCATGTCCAACAACATTAGCCATTTGTTGAAGGAAATAGCAGTATCACCTTCCAAGTTATCCAATGCTGTGTTGATCCTCTTTGCTAGTGCTCTATTATCTATGCTATTGGGGTCTTCGTCTACCTCTTATGGAAGTAGAATGTATGTTTTCTAAGATGGGGGATTTAGGAACCCATATCTACATCTTTTGTTTGTTTTTTTGCAGCCTTTGTGATGATGGTGTGTTTGGATAGTGCACAAAGTGTCGTTAAGTATGCTTCCATCCATGAAAATGATGGGCGTCCATGCAAGACGTTATCTCAACCATGGTTGTGATTGTTCAATTTTGGTGCATCCTTGATCCATAACAGGCCATGGTCATGCTAGCTACCGTGATGTTGGAATTTTGTGACAAAGAAGAATTCTAGGACCTCACCCAAAATTTTCTTGTTTCTTGATGGTAGCAAAGACATTGTTGTAGAATTCAAAAGGCTCTAGCCCCATGATAGAAAAGCAAATATGATCAAAGATTTATAGGATGCGTAACAAGGGGTCAAGCACATCTCAATCGATAGCAGGACACATGTGAGGCACAATATGAGGTTTTGTACACCCACACAAGAATTTGAAGTATTTCAACCTTGTCTCGTTGACAAACCTTCTAATGCTCGTGTTCTTGTAAGAATCTCTTCTTCATAAAACAACTACAAGTAGCTAATTCTGTTGCATCTACCATGCTTGCAAGCATGTACAATCTCATTGTCCATCAATCCCAAATACATGGAATAAAAATTTGTCACAAATGCATGAAGTCTCTAAATGCCAATAAACTATTGGAGCTATTCACAGACTCAACACTCTATTTCAATAATGCGACTAAGAATGTCTCAACAATTGAAGAATGCCTAGTGTCCATAAGGATAACTTTTGCATAAATTAGGGAACTAAACTAAGAGGGATAGTATGCCTATGAGGAAGTGTAATAAATGTGATTGTGAGCATGGAGAAAGCACAATAAGTATTGCCATGCTTCTTGAGCGATGATGCATGCCTGCTAGTGGGCATTAAATGCAAGCTAGTATACAAACACTACTACATGGGTGCTTTGGTTCACACCTTGCTAACAATGAAAGCCCTTTAAGAGCTCATCTTAACACCTATGTACATGTAGAGCAATGTAGTATTTGGCCATGATTGGGTCCCTCACATTAATTTGATGCATGCGCTGCTGCAAGAACATCCTATGCCTAGCACACCATGAGAATCTTAGATTTCAAGGATGCGTTGGACCTTCAACGATGGACCTTCAACGACAATCTCAAGCAAATCAGCTCCCCTGCAACAGCATGCCATAGTGGGCGATACACAAAGTAATGTCAATAATTGGATACAAGCATTGGCAACCATTGACAACTACCATTCACTAGACCTCATCTTCTCACAGATTGATGCTAAGGACACGTGGGTAGATCCTCCACTCACACATGAAGAACCAATCGATCTAGAGATGCCATTTTAGGTTCCAAGATATATAGCTTCTTGGAGGGCTTCAGTGGCTATAACCAAGTGCAAATTGCTCCTACAGACCAATCAAAAACAGCATTTGCTACAAAATGGGGTATATTTGCCTATAGAGTCAAGCCATTTGGCCTTTGTAATGCCCCGGCCACATTCCAAAGAGTCATGTTCACAACTTTCAATTCATTTCTAAATACGTTTCTACATGTGTTCTTGGATGATTTGTGCATCCACTCGGACAAAAAAGACCACTTCAAACATCTTGAAGTAGTTCTAATCAAATGCAGGGAGTATGGCATCTCCCTAAATCCAACAAAATGCCAGTTCATGGTCACCCACGAAGTTGTTTTGGGACACATCATTTCTCAACATGGGATTGTAATAGCAGCTGACATAGACAAAATCAAAATCATCATGGAATTGCCTCCTCCTACAAATTCCAAAGGCGTATAGGTCTTTATGGGACATGCTGGCTATTATAGAAAATTTATCTTGTCGTATGCCATGATAGCTAGACCACTTTACAAATTATTAGTGGAATTCTTATGGAGAGTGCGACCAAGCCTTTGAGCTTTTAAACCTAATCACAACACCCATCCTTATATCTCCCAATTGGGATATTAATTTTCATGTTCATACTGATGGATCCAAGTATGCAATTGAGAGTGTGCTTTGTCAACCTGGTGAACATAAGAAAGACTACCCATTCTTCTTTGCCAGTTGACAACTCAATGATGCAGAGATCAACTATATATGTTGTCTCTATCCAACATGGACTTAGGTAGTATAGAATGTGTGTGTAGAGTAGAAGCAAAGCTCCACTTGTACTTGCATAAGTCTAGGAATACCACCCCCTGAAATGAAAGTAGTGGATGCCAAAAAACTAATTTTAAAAGTTGCACCCTATCAACTCATTGCAAGACAACTGTACAAGATGGGCAAGCACCAAGTTTTAAGAAGATGTGTAATGCCTCATGAGAGCATGCCAATCCTGAGTGAAGTCCATGAAGGCATTGTAGGAGGACACTTCCAATGGGAAGCCACAGCAAGAAAAGCCATCCTCATAGGCTACTAGTGGCCAACACTTTGGGCAGATGCCTATGAATATGTCAAAGGCTGTGATGTATGCCAACGGACTACTAAACCACAACACAAAGAATTCAATCCCCTAACAAAAGTTGTTGCACAAAAACCATTTGAAAAATGGGGGATTGATTATGTAGGTCCCATCCATCTAGCAGAGCAAAGGGGACACAGACATGCTACATCATTGTGGCCACACTGATTACTTTACCAAATGGGCTAAAGCTAAAGTAGTTAGGAAGGCAGATGCCAGAAGCACAGCAAGATTCTTATATAAGAATGTGATCACCTAGGTTGGATGCCCCATTGAAATTGTGTCGCATAGAGGCACGCATTTTGTCAATGAGGTAATCCAAGAACTCTTGTATGGCTTTATGGTAATCCAAAGAAAAAGCACACCCTACTACCCCCAAGGGAATGGGTAGGCCGAATCCACCAACAAGATATTATGCATTATCCTCACCAAGGTAGTAGAACCACAACATTCAAATTGGGTGGAGAAAGTAAATGCAGCCTTATGGGCATACCAAACCACACTCAAGGTCAATATAGGGAATACACCTTTTCAATTGGTGTACAGCCTTGAAGCTGTGGTCCCACTAGAATTTGTAATACCAAGCCTACACATAGCAGTACACGAATGCATGGAAGATCATGCATCCCTGAAAAAAAGTCTCTATCAATTGGACAAGCATGCAGAGACCAGATTGGTCGCCTACCATGCCATGACAACAAAAAGATGTAGAAGAAAGACATGGGTTGACAGAAATCTTAAAGCCAAAGACATCAAGGAAGGTGACCTAGTATTGTTATACAATGCCAAAGTACACAAGGGAAGACTCAAGTATCTAGGTCAAGGACCCGACCGAGTAAGAAAAATGAATCCCATCGGAGCTCTACTACTAGAAACATTGGATAGAGTCCATTTCAAAACAACCATAAATGGGAGCCAATTGAAGCGATGCTACATCAACACAAGCCATCCGTGACAATAATGAAGTTTTGGGAACCCCAAGTCTTCAATAGTTAGCATTAGATTGTTACACGTGCACTCACTAGCATATGCACGTTTTTGCACATATAGTTTGCACTAGATTGTTACATGCACACTCACTGGCATATGCACGTTTTTGTGCATAGGAAGACCTAATCAATATCCACTTAGGGATGATTGAGTCTTAGTTTCCCTATGAAATTACAGACTTTCCCCAACCCTCTACCCTCTTCTAGCCTGCATTCCAGCCCCCAGTTAATGTCAACCTCCTCCTCTTCTCACGCAACTGCTCTCCTTTCCCATGTATCTCAAGAATGAATTCTTTGAATTCAATATGGAGCTCGGCCTCCACCCCCCAATTCCATAGCCTATCGGCCCCTCCAAATCCCAGAGTACACCATCAAGGACCATCGGAATGCCCTCCAGCATTCTAGCAGAGGACCTACAAGTGGAGTAAGAGATCTTGACTCAGTAGGGCACTCAAGATCTGCCAACAACAACTGGCACCACTCCCTCCAAGTCATCCAAAAAGTGCACTCCAACCTCAACTCAAGGACAATACAAGATTGTGCGGTCCCAGGTGCACTCACCGCTTGGAGAGCCCTTACTACAGCAACTCAACGGATGTGGCATCCACTCCCAATATGCCTACGAGGGACATGACTAAATCCCTCCACTACCACAGTGAGGCTTCATATCAAGCACTCAAGGATTTAGAGGTTCAAGCCTCTCTAGCACTAACAAGTCTTGCATCTGTGGCAGACTGCCTCCCCTATAACCTGGACATGAAGCTACTGGGAGAATTCCTCCAGGCCTACAACTCCAACACCAACGTCGGCATCCTATGTGATGCGACACGCACTCCCCACTTCTACCACCTCAATGTGGATGTGGTGTGATTTGCCTTCATCCTTCTAGTTGTTGCCGACAAGTATGCTCAGAAGAAAAAGATGTGCAAGGCCCTCGGCCAGATCTACAGATATGACCGAAAAAAGAGCAAGGGGCGGATCCACTACTCTATGATAATCAAGCCAAAGTTGGAGAAATCAGCATGCACACTCCAGTGGTTGACCCAGGTTAAGCATACAGATCACCACCAATACATCGTGCCCAACATCTTGGCAAAATTGGTAGCCCCCTAGGTCACCAACTCAGCAGACTATTTTTGCAACTAGATGCGGGAGGACCTCAAGCCACACGGCAAATTCCTAGACAACCCTATGCTCTACATGCCAATACTCTATCATATGCTACAGAAGCAACTGCCAATCAGATATGGGTTGGCTACTGACAAAGCTGCTGCATGACCCGTGCTAGCCAATGAGGAGGAGACAATGGCCATACCAAAGCGATCAAGGACAGAGCTGAGTGCCACCCCTGCCAGCCACCCCTCCACAGTCAACTACTCACCCAATACAAAGACCAATAGGTGTAGGAATTCCTACATAGGCAGCACCAAACGGAGCACTCTGATCCATGTTCTAAGGGCAAGGCTGCACCCCATGACCCCATCCACATTGATGACCTCTCTGGGGATGACATTGTTCACATTGGCCTTCACCTTGGATCCCAAAGCACTCAAGACACCCCCTCTGTGACCCAAGTCTCGACCTCAGCTACCACCCACCCTCAAGAGACTACCTCCTTCATCATCGGCTCCTCCTCATCCTCGTGGTGGGCAGGGCTCACTAAAGCCCTTCAATTTTGTAGTGCACCCTAGTATCAGATCGCGGGCGGCGGTTACAGCACCATGTCAGCTGAGCAGCTCTCCTACGCTGATCAAATGGAGCTCCAACTACTTGATGCGATGGCCCAACTCCCACAGGTGGCATGAATGATTCTGCAAAGGTGGCAAGATCACGCCTCCTAGGTCTACTCCACTCTTCTAGGCACAACTCTATGTGTTCGACAACCATATGCTAATGATTGCCACTCAAGCTATAGGGCTAACTGCCCTTGACAGAGTGGAGGAGTATTGCAACAAGGAAAAAGAGATGGAACTCTCCATCACAAAACTCAAAGATGAGCTTTTTGCCAACAGATCCCTGGTCCAAAGCCTCATGGACCAGTTGGACAAGGCAAAATCTAGCCTCTGCACCGCAAAAGAACGTAGGGCGTA
Organism: Dipteris shenzhenensis; assembly: GCF_047967505.1. Lineage (NCBI taxonomy): Eukaryota > Viridiplantae > Streptophyta > Polypodiopsida > Gleicheniales > Dipteridaceae > Dipteris > Dipteris shenzhenensis. Next base: position 51,670,403 of record NC_141610.1, on the reverse strand, counting down.
AGCCGAGGAGCAACAAGCCACACTTAGGGAGGGATCCCTGACAGGAAGATGCAGACCCTCTAGGATCTCTTGGCATAGGAGAGTGCACTCGCCATTACCATGCAGGCAAAAAATGATCGCTTGCATACCTTTAGCCGCCCAAAGGAATCCGCATTGGAACACATGAAGAAATAGGAGTTCCAGATGTACAGGGAGGTCTCCGCCTAACTCACCACATACACTCTCACCCCACGCACCATCCCCCAACCCCTACAAATGTACTACGACACCCTTCGTGCATAAAACCTCATCTTCCACATCAACCTTGTTGGGGTAAAGGCACTGGCCACCCTATGTAAACAGTAAATTATGTTGTACTTTAGTGTAGGACACTTAAGTACGCTAAGTACACATTTGTACTTAGCTGTACTTAAGGGTTACTACCTTATCCATAATATATAAAGTGTGTGCTTGGGGAGGTACCACTCACTCATTGTGATTATCCCCACTATTGTGTGTGTGCAGTGAGTCAACTCCTACTCCCTACTCTATCTCCCTCTCCAACTCTCAACTGGTATCAGAGCTAAGGCTCTCTTACTCCTCCCCTCATCCCCTCCATCCTCATGGGCTCTCCTCTCATGTGACTTCCGTCGCGAGTTCTCTCTCACTCAGCCAACGGGCTGTTGCTGGAAATCAACTCGAGGCGGCTGCACGCAACACTTTCATCGCGATGGCAAAGGCACGTGAGCAAGGTGTGCGAGCAGCAGGCGAGAAGGCACGAGCTGTGTGCGAGCATTGAGCAGCTGCACACAAGCGGGAGCGGTTGCAAGCAAGGCGGGAGTGGCTGCAAGCGAGGCGGGCATCTGCGCGCGGCTGCGCGCGCGACGACCAGCAGGTCGGCCGACAGGGCCGACACAGGTCGGCCAGGGCCAAGCCGGCCAACAGGGGTCGGCCGTACTGCCGAGCCCTGCCAGCCTCTTCCTTCTCTGCCCCGCGTGCCCCCGACCTCTTCTACGCTACTCTTCGACAGAAATAGCAGCATAGGCTGCATTCAGCGCGTGTCTCCCCGTGGCTGCTCTCTGATAAAGAAAGCTGCACATACGTGTGGTTCTACGAGCTCTCCGGGCAGCGTGCACGTAAATCGAGAAAGGCACATCGCCGTACCAGCCCCCCCCTTCTTCCGGCTCCTTTTCGTGACAGACGAACAGCAGCAACGGCTGCACTCATCTCCATACAAGTACAGCCAACAGGCAGGGTACCGTGCAAAGGTACGCAGGGTACGGGTGCATCCTGTGCAAGGGCACACATTGCTATATTTTCTTGCACTTCGACAGCAGATTTTTATTTTTTGTGCTTTCCCGCACATCGAGGAGGATCTTTGAGTCTCACTGGGCTCATACATTGAGGAGGAATTCTTTACTATTTATTCGTTGTCCACGGGACAGCACTGTACTTCGCCATTGGCATATGAGCCAGGTACTTTGTTGATTTACATTGTACTTTCATTCCTGCCCTTTCATTTTCGTACCTCGTACTGCAAACTTGCACGTACAGGTGTTCTACTTAGGGCAGGGCTTACACTCGCACTGAGGCTTAGCTTATGCTGCAAACAGTGTCAAGACAGGTCTTATCACTTGGCCAGTGATTGTACACAGTGTTGGCACTGGGTATATGCATTGGTCAGATCTGTTGAGACACATGTAGTGTATGCTCTTGGATGCAGGTCAAACGACATGCAGTCACATGCCTTGTGAGCAGTAGCAGTTGATGCCATTTACTGTGTTAATACACGGAATGTGCCGTCAATTCAAGTGGCTTTTGATGCTATTGTGCGTGGGACATATGCTTTAACTTGTTGCTGAAAGTACAACCACATTTGGTACAGATTTGGTCGATTTTGACCAAGTTTGACTTTCGTCAAATTTGGGGCTTTTGTTGCCTGACCAGCAATCTGTCAAGTGGGAGCACTCTACATGCATCAGACTATCTCGTGGAGCACTACTATGCTTTGAAAGTGCAAATATGACTTACAGTGTTTGGTCAAAGGTCAATCTTTTCCAGATTGGAGGTCAAATCTCTGATTTTCTTCATGCATTCAAAGGGCTTTTGAGCCACCTCACTTCCAAACTGTAAATTCAGTTGGGGGGGAAGTTTCTGGAGCATATGGAGGTCTAAAATCAGGGATTTTCATCAAAAAATTCAGAGATTTACTGTTTTTTTTTTGACAGTCCGGGACTGTCAAACAGCCGGTTTGACCATATTTGACTATCAAAAAGTCAAAAAGTACTGCTGTTTTTTTTTATTATATCAGTTCTGGGATTTTTCTGGAGCGATTTGACGCAGCCGTACCGCACTTTCGCCAGCGAAAAAGACAGGAACAGCTTGCTGTACTGTTTCTGCAGCAAGTGGGAGAAAGACTTTCAGTTGGTTTTATGCCACTGAAATAGTACCAAGTTCACTTTTGATCGTACTTCCGCTGCGGGAGAATTTTCTTGGAGTGACTGGTGCTTAATTGCACGCCTACAGGGAGTCAGGCGGTTCCATTGAGGAACAAACTCTACTTTCTTTACCATGAGTTCCGGCAGCGACGTGTCGTCCTTGTTCCAGATAAAGAAGCTCGAAGGAGCTAAAAACTACGACATATGGAGGACACAATGCTACAATGTGCTGATGCAGAAGGACCAGTACAAGCCTATAAAGGAGAAGGGTGTTAAGCCCTCCAACGTTACTGATGAGCAGTGGGAGAAGATGGACAACTTGGCCATGTCGACCATTATGCTTACAGTTGTTGATTCACTGGTTGTAGGCATCAGGGATGAACCTACTGCGTGGAGGATGTGGAAACGTCTTGAGGATACTTATGCCAAGAAAAGTGCCACGGGAAAAGCTTACTGGCTGAAAAAGCTTGTTGGTCTTCAAATGAAGGAGGGGACACCTATGTCCACTCATATTATTGAGTTTAACAGCATATTCAGCCAGGTGATCAACCAGGGGTTGAAGCTCGATGATGAGCTGAAAGCTACACTCATCCTATGTTCTCTACCTGAGTCATGGGACACATTCAGGACTTCTACCAGCAACTCAAATGCCATTCTGTTATTTGCAGATGTGGAGAGTGCTCTTCTACAGGAAGAGATGAATAGAAAGAACAATGCTGTTGGGAAGTCGAATGCTTTGAATGCACGCAGCAGGTCCAAGACACGTGGAAACTACAAAGAAAGAGAGAGGAGCAAGTCCCGCTCTAAAAGTGATCTTGTATGCAACTATTGCGGCAAGAAGGGACATATTGAGAAAAAGTGTTTTCAAAAGAAGAACGACCTGAGAGCCAAAGAAGGCAAGACTCAAGGCAAGTCTAAGGGCAAGGAAAAAGAGGAGCTGCATGTTACTTATGTTAGTGACAGTGACAGTGGACGTGAGATATGTTTCACCTCTTCACTGGAGGCTCATACACTTCATGCTGGTGATGGATCAGATATGCTTTCCTGGATTATAGATTCAGGTGCTTCCTTTCATGTTACACCCTACAGAGATCTGTTTGTCAGATATGCAGGAGGGCAGAAGGGAGTTGTCTTTCTTGGTGATAACCATGCATGTTCGATCATTGGCATAGGTGATGTCAGGCTTGTTCTTGAAAATGGCCAACAGTTAATGCTCAAAGGAGTCAGGCATGTCCCTGAAGTGAAGAAGAACTTGATTTCCACAGGTTTATTGGATGACGATGGTTATCAGACCACCTTTGGCAGTCAGAAATGGAAAATCAGCAAAGGGGCAATGGCTATTGCCAGGGGTCCTAAGGTTGATACTTTGTATTCACTTCATGCTGGACATTGTCCGCATTCCGATGTAAATGCCGCCGAGCTGCCAAAGATTTCATTGTGGCATAGCCGGCTTGGCCATATGAGTATTAAGGGAATGGAGCAATTGGCTCATTTTGGTTACTTGCCGAGTCTTAAATTTTCAGATTTAAAGAAATGTGAATTTTGTCTCTACGGTCGTCAAGTACAAATACCTCATAAGAGAAGGTCAGATCAGAAATTACAGCTCTTGGAGCTTGTACATACAGATGTGTGTGAGATGCCTACACTCTCTTTAGGAGGTTCTAAGTACATACTGTCATTCATAGATGACGCCACCCGCAAAGTGTGGGTTTACACTCTCAAAAAGAAGAGTGATACGTTCAAGGCTTTCACTAAGTTTGTTGCACTGGTCGAAAATGAGACAGGCAATAAACTGAAAGCTTTACGATCTGACAATGGTGGAGAGTATTTGTCCAAAGAGTTTCAAGAATTCTGTGAGGCAAAGGGTATTCAAAGGGTGTTGTCTGCACCATATGATCCTCCACAGAATGGTACCGCTGAAAAAATGTTCAGGACCATTCAAGAGAAAGTCAGATCCATGTTGTCACATGCTGCACTGCCCCACACATTTTGGGCTGAAGCTGTAAAGACAGTTGTGCACCTTATTAATAGGTCACCAAACAAGAGACTATGTGGCGGTGTGCCTGAACAGGCATGGACGGGTAAGCCTCCGTCTTACAAACACCTACGGGTCTTTGGTTGTGTCGCGTATGTGCATGTACGCAGGGAGGACAGAACTAAGCTGGATCCAAAGTCTCTTAAATGCATATTCCTAGGTTACGGTGACAAAGGTGAGATGGGCTACAGGATTTGGGATCCCAAGAACAGAAAGCTTATACGCAGCAATGATGTCGTGTTTGATGAAACCATCATGTTCAAGGAACCTGTTGTACAGCAGGGACCTTTAAAAGTAACTATTGATGATGACAGGCATCATGGGCAACACAGACAGGCTGTAAATCAGCCACAACAACAGCATAACCAGCCATTAAATGATGCTGCAGCAGGTCCTAATGGACAGCCAGGTATGGCAGAAGACATCCCAATGGATGAGGCACAGTTAGGTGATCTTCCTGACATGCAAATGCAGCCAGGAGACATGGGACAGCCACCTTATCTGGGTGATGAACAGGCTGGACAGCCAGCTCAAGACGATGGTCATTGGGTTAGAAGGTCAACCAGACCGACGCGGCAGCCAGAAAGATTTGTTCCAGGCATTGATTATTTGATGCTCACTGATTGTGGAGAGCCTTCATGCTACAGAGAGGCTAGGCAGAGGGCAGACAAGGTTCAATGGGATCTTGCTATGAAGTCTGAAATGGACAGTCTTCACAAGAATGGCACTTGGGAATTGGTATCCTTGCCTACTGGTAAGAAAGTACTGCCATGCAAATGGGTTTATCGACTTAAGGTCACACCTGGTGAAAAGCCAAGGCATAAAGCCAGACTGGTTGCCAAGGGGTACAAGCAGGAATATGGTGTTGACTTTGATGAGATATTCTCTCCTGTCGTTAAGATGACAACTCTCAGAACTGTATTAGCATTGGTTGCACATGCAGATATGGACTTGGTCCAAATGGATGTCAAGACGGCATTTCTTCATGGTGATTTACATGAAGAGATTTTTATGCAGCAGCCAGAAGGTTTTACAGTGAAGGGAAAGGAGAAGCTTGTGTGCAGACTGAAGAAAAGTCTTTATGGTCTTAAGCAGGCACCCAGAGAATGGTATCATAAGTTTGATACATTCATGCGAATCCAAGGTTATAGGAGAAGTGACATTGATCACTGCTTGTATACCAAGAAAGCTTCAGATGGCAGTTTACTGATCCTCATTTTGTATGTGGATGATATGTTGATTGCTGGAAAATCTCATAAGGAGATCAATGCCTTGAAGAAAAGATTGCACCAAACCTTTGATATGAAGGATCTTGGTGATGCCAACCATATACTGGGCATGCGGATACTTCGGGATAGGGAAAAGCGGTTGCTATACTTGTCTCAGAAGGAATACATTGGCAAGGTCTTGCAGAGATTTCACATGGAGGGGGGGAAGAGTATTGGTACTCCATTGCCTCCTTATGTGAAAATCAGTGCTTTGGACAGCCCTCAGACAGATGCCGAGAGGGATGAGATGTCAAAGATTCCGTATGCATCAGCGTGTGGCAGTCTCATGTATGCTATGGTTGCAACCAGGCCCGATATTGCGTTTGCAGTGGGAGTGGTTAGTAGATACATGGCAAACCCCGGCAAGAAGCATTGGAATGCAGTGAAAGGTGTCATGAGATACCTGAAGGGTACACAAGATTTGTGTATATGTTTCGGCAGTCAAGATGCAAAAGTGCAGGGCTATACAGACTCTGATTATGCCGGTCACCCTGATACCCGGAAGTCTACTACCGGATATGTTTTCACTTTCACTGGAGGTGCAGTGTCGTGGATATCTAGAATGCAGCAATGCATTGCTCTGTCTACCACAGAAGCTGAATATATTGCAGCCACTGAGGCATGCAAGGAGGCTATATGGCTATCTCGGCTAGTGGCAGATTTGGGTTATCCATTGGAGATTCCATTGCTGCATTGTGATAGTCAGAGTGCTATACAGTTGGCACGTAATCCTGTCTTTCATGCAAAGACGAAGCACATAGATGTGAAATATCACTTCATCAGGGAGGTGCTTGAGAACAAGCAAATTCAGCTTGTTAAGTGCATACAGATGACAATCCGGCAGATCTGTTAACCAAAGGGTTAGCTGCAGAGAGGTTTGCACACTGCAGATCTCTTATGGGTATTGGTTGAGGCCAGCATATTGGTCTTGTACATTGTATACATTTGCTGTTTTTTTGTTCTTTCTCTCCTTGAGGGCACATTGCCTTTAAGTGGGAGGTTGTTGGGGTAAAGGCACTGGCCACCCTATGTAAACAGTAAATTATGTTGTACTTTAGTGTAGGACACTTAAGTACGCTAAGTACACATTTGTACTTAGCTGTACTTAAGGGTTACTACCTTATCCATAATATATAAAGTGTGTGCTTGGGGAGGTACCACTCACTCATTGTGATTATCCCCACTATTGTGTGTGTGCAGTGAGTCAACTCCTACTCCCTACTCTATCTCCCTCTCCAACTCTCAAACCTCACTGCCCCTCTTCCTCCAAAAGCACTCCCGACAATCCTCCACCCCAATCTCAACCATTGCCACCCCATCCTCACCGTGTCATACTTCTCTCTTGATCTTCAGCCCGCCAGCCTCTCCCTTCTCCGTCCCTAAGACCTTCAGACCCCTGCTACCCACCCCATCCTGATCAACTTCCAAGCGTGGTGCTGGCCCCACCATCTCTCTACCTCTCTCTAAAAACCCCCATCACCCTCCACTCCACCATCTCTCTACCTCTATCTACACCCCCCATCTCCCCTTTTCTCCCTCCATCTCCCCTTTCCCCCACCTCCACCTCCCACCTTCACCTCCACCCCACCTCCACACACCCCCCTCCTCCCCCCACCATCTCCACACCCCCCCTACCCTCACCCCCACCCCCACCTCCTCTCCACCTTCACCCCCTCTTCCCCCCTCCCAACCCCCCCTCCCCAACCCCCCACCTCCACCCCCACCCCCCCCTCCTCCACCTCCCCCCCCTCTCTTCCTCCACCCCCCCTCCCCCTTCTCTTTCCTCCACCTCCCCTTTTCTTCTCTCTCTTCCCCTCTCTCTCTCTCTCTCTCTCTTCTCTCTTTCTCTCTTTTTCCCCATTCTCTCTCTCTTTCTCCCTCTCTCTCTCTCTCTCTCTCTCTCTCTCTCTCTCTCTCTCTCTCTCTCTCTCTCTCTCTCTCTCCCTCTCTCCCTCCCCCCCCTCGCCCCCCCCTCCCCACTCTCTCTATCTATAAGGCCTTTAAAGGCCTTGGCTTGGGCCTTGGCTGCCTCGCTAGCTAGGCGCGACACCTGCCCATCGCCCGCCCACCCGCTCAGCCACTAGCCTCTAGCCACCAGGCCATAAAAGGACCTCCACTATATCCTCCCCCCCCATCCATTCGTAACCCCCCCCCCCCCCCCCCTCTTGCATCTTCAAAACCACCACCACCCCAAAAAAATCTCAGCCGCCGCCGTCGCCCCCCCCCCCTTAGTTTAAAAATTTATTTATTTCAAAAAAAGGAACCCTAATTTAACCTTAGCTAGGTTAGTTTTAACCTAGATTAGTTCTAACCTAGGTTAGTTTTAACCTAGGTTAGTTTTAACTTGGGTTAGTTCTAACCTAGGCTAGGTTAGACTTACCTTAGGTTAGTTTAGCATAGGTAATAACTATAGTTAATTTAGTAGACTAACTGAGTTAGTTCAACTAACTGAGCTTAGCTGACCAGGTTAGAGTAAAGGCACTAACTGTGGCTAACCATTATTAGGTTAATGGTGAACTACAAGTTACATTAACTGGATTGGGTCAGTTAGGTCAACTGAGCTAGGTCAGTTACTCCCCCTCAGTTAGACTTAAAGTCCATTCACACTTGGACATAAAGACCAAAGGTCCCCTAAATTCCCCTAACTTTGAGGGTCCATAACTTGCTTATTTGGGACCCGAAATGGACCCAGATTGAGCCACAAATTCACACACGGAACCATTGAGCTACGAGAACTTTTTCTATCCAATCCCACGCCATTTGAGAATCCATAACACACGTCAATTTGCGCCACCGTATGTCAGATCTAACGAAGACTAGCCCCTGCATACTTTCGTGAGCTTTCTTCGGCCCTCGATGCTCTTCAAGAATTCAACCTCTCACCATCGACAAGCAACATGGAGGACATAACAATTGAAGAAGCAATAAGTAGCGACAATCAAAATCCTTCAGAACACCTTAAAGAACAATGCAACCGCAACAACAACAACAATGGCATACGACACTTTGGTAAATTGGAAATGCCAAAGTACAATGGATGAGGGGACCTACCAGGTTCCTTCAACTCTTCAACACAGCATGTTGTGCTGGAGGTGACCAGTCAAATGAAACCAAAGCCGCCTTGTTCCCAATGGCCCTAAATGATGAGGCTTCGGAATGGTACCTCGACCTTCTCATAGAGGAAAGATCCAGATGGGCACTGCTAGCTGACCAGTTCAGAAGAAGATTTCAAACAAAAAGGCTGCAAGATGACCCCGCATTACAACTAGGCAATATAGATATGCGCAAGAAAGAAATGACCAAAACATACTTGGGAAGAATGAAAATATTAATAGCAAAGTGTGATCCCCGTCCAGACAACAAGTACCTCACAGCATGGTTCATCTCTGGCCTTTAAAAATCCATTCGCAAGGACATGAAAAAAGTCAACAGCTATGCACATTTCAACGACGCTCATGAAGCTGCAATTGACATTGAGGATGGCATGACAATTTTTGACAGCGGCAGTGATGGCTATAAATCAAGTCAACGCGACAAGAAATCTTCAAATAAGGAAAGCACTTCCCACAAAGATTGCACCACTGAGGACAGAGTGGAAACCATAGCCCTAAGAGTAAAATATGAAATGATGCAGGCCATTGAGCAAAAGCTGCGTGTCCCTCAGCCACCACAGTACCCACAGAGAGAAAATGTTTGGTGCCCACACTATATGGCCAACCATACAGCCAATGAATGCCCAATCTTAAGGAATAAACTAAACCCACCGAAAGTGGCTCGGCCCCCATGGTTATGGTGTCCCATTTGCAATGTTGTTGGGCATGATGTAAATATTTGTTTCCACAATATGAGGGTAGCACAACCCCGGCCCCAATAGTACCAACAATCGCCAATCCCAGTGTACAGACAACCGGCACTGGCACCTAATGCACAACTGCCACGTCTCAACCCAATCCTGATGAGAACACAAGTTCCTCAATTGATGAGGAATCCCAATCCTCCGCAATATCCACGGGCTCCCAATCTTGCTCCAGTAGTTTCGGTGCAACAACTCCAACCTGAAGAGCTGGAACCTCACTACTATGAGTATGAAATAGGATACCCTATGTATTACATGGATGGTGCCGAAGGACTCATCCCGTGTATGCTAATCAAGTAAGGCCCACCACATATTAAACAACCATCAAGTGTTTTGGTTGTGGAGAAAACCACTGCATAGCCAAATGCCCATGCAAGGGTAGCCCCATTTCATTCCAACCTGTGTGCAAGAAATACAAAGTTGGGCATGCTTGCATGGATTGCCCACTAAGAACAAAGCCTCAACCAACCACAGAAGTAAATCCTGATGTACCCCTGGGGATGATAAGTGTGGAAAATCATAGTGTGGCAACACAAAGTGTGCCATCACAGCCAATCTTGATCATAACAAGACAGCAGAAAGAAGTGGCATAGCAAAAACTCCTTTTCGCTCAAAAAGCAAAGAGCCCTTTGGCAAAACAAGCCATGCCAATGCCACAACAAAGTGAGACCATGCCTAGCACATCCACGAAAGGTGCCACCCAAGGAGCCAAGGAAGCATACCCCAATGCTAAAACTGAAAAGACGCGCTACCAAGCCTTAAAGAAATGGGTACAACAAGAACAAGAAAAATTTGAGGCAGACAAGATGGTAGCAGCAAAGGTCAAAGCACCATCAGCACCCATTATTGACACATTGATTGATCCCAACAACTTCCAATGGGTAATAGAGCACCATGAAAAACATCCCCAATTGGATGGCACCCCACTAGCAAGCTTGATAAGCTGCCTAGTCACAATGCCAATTGGGACCTTACTAAGAAATTGCCCTACAATGTGGGAAAGTTTCAAGGGATGGATCGAATCTTCTCAATACTTCCTCCCACTTGAAGAAGAGGAAAAGGTAATTTCAGTAAAATTTGGTGCTATGGATGACATAAAAAATGGAACCATCCCGCTGGAGCATAAAGCCTTTGGTCAATACCTGACAATAGTAGACGGCGGAGCTAAAGTAAACATTCTAGCAAGAGAGCTATATGAAGAATGGGGCCTACCTCCAATACAAAAGGCCACATTTAACATCTGCCTAGCTGACCACACGAAAATGAAGCCATTGGGTATCGTTGACAATGTGTCAACCAAAATTGTTGGAGTAAGATTCACGCTCTAGTTTACTATCTTGGATCTTCCCAAGGGCACCACAGCATACCATATATTGCTTGGAAGACCATGGCTTCGAGAAGCGTCGATACTCCATGATTCGGGCACTGATAGGATCACTATCCAAAATAGAGAAACCACTATCAAGATAAACCTGGGAACAGGGGAAATCAAACCCACTATTCCTAGAAATTTTGAAGACACTTCTTCCACTATAGCCACCAGTCATGCATCTCCTGTACCTACCAATGCACTAAAGCCCATAGAAGAGGATACACAAAGTGACATCAATAATTGGATACAAACATCGGCTACAATAGATAATTGTAAAACAACACATCTAATGTTGCCAGATGTAGATGCCCAAATGATAGAAGCACCAATCTGGGACAATGAATTAGAAGTAGTGGGAACGCTAGTCTTCAGGACAAGCGTCAAATGGGACAATGACCCTGAAGACATAGATTGGGATCTAGAAATAGAAGCTGATAATGCAACCTTGGAAGGCCAAGCATTTGACAATGACTTGGCAATCCTACAAGCGCTCATGACCATTGAATACTCCAGGAAAAAAAGGAGGGTGTATAGCGCCAAAAGGCCAAGATAGAGAAGTTCAACCATTTCGAAAGAATGCAAACCCGCGTGGTTGAATTGTACTTAACTAAGACCACAAAAGCACTTGAGTCCCCAAATTTTAAATGGGATCCTAAAGGGCTTGAAGGTGTTTGTATGGCTAAAGAACCACTTCTTGGGAGTGCGACTCCGATTGAAAATCCATCACTGGTCTCACAAAGCAAAAAGCTTAGAAAGTTCAAACTTAATGTCAAAATGAAGAGTGAAATGGTGAATAGTAACAAAAAAGAAGAACAAGGAAACACAGATGAATTGGACCAAATATCTTCTAGTGGAGCTAGTAGCCAAGCAAGCACCTCAAAGTGCCATGAAGGTCTAAGGGAAGTTCCCGATTACTTCAAAAACTGCACTAGAGGAGAAGCAACAATAGCAATGCCTAGGCCAGTCAGGGAATCAGGGTGCAAAGAAACAGAGAACATTGAGGATACCCCACTTTATGAAGGACCAGCCAAGACAAGGAAACTGAATCTTGCCTTGGATGGAAAAGAAGAAAAGCCTGTATACATCAGTGAACAGCTCACTTTAGAAGAAGAAAAAGAATTGAAAGCATTGCTAATGGAATATAGAGATTGCATGGCTTGGTCCTGCAAAGAAATGAAAGGGATTTTTCCAGAAGTTGCAGTACATACCATACCAAGTATGGCACCCATGTCTATGAAGAACTAGAAAAATTACTGGATGCTGGTTTCATTTATGAGATCGAGCATACCGATTGGGTGTCACCAATTGTGATTGTTCCTAAGAAAAACAAGGAGCTCAAAATATGTCTGAATCCTCAAGAACGTCAAAACAACAACAATCAGAGAGCATTATCCCCTACCATTGGCTCAAACACTTTTAGAAAGGGTAGCGGGATTTGACGTGTATAGCTTCTTGGATGGGTTCAGCGAGTACAACCAAGTACAAATTGCACCTCAAGATTAGGCAAAGACAGTGTTTGCCACAAAATGGGGCATTTTTGCATACAGAGTCATGCCATTTGGCTTATGCAATGCCCCATCTACTTTTCAAATGGTAATGTACACCGCCTTCAAGGAATTTCTTAACAAGTTCCTACAAGTCTTCCTTGATGACTTGTGCATACACTCAAGAAAAAAGGATCACTTGAAATGCCTTGAAGAGGTCCTTAAAAAATGTAGGGAGTATGGAATCTCTTTGAATCCTCTGAAATGCCAATTCTTGGTCACACATGGAGTAGTCTTGGGACACAGTCTCTCGACATGGGATTGCAACTGACATGGACAAAAGATCATCATGGAACTACACACCAATTAGGCACATCGTCTATTTGAAATAATGCAGCATTTGGTAGGTCATCTTCTATTCCTTCCGGCTCTTCTCCTGTCCTCAATCGGTGACATGTGATTGGGAATGAAATGTTGAGCTTCTTTTCTTACCACGATTTTGAAATCGAATTCTTGTAGCAGTAGAAGCCATCGAGTGATCCAGCCTGTGGTACGTGGCCGATTCACAAGATATAATAAGGCTTCATGATCTGTGTAGAAGATAAAGTCAGTAGCCAATAGATAGTGTCAAAATTTCTTCACGCTATAGATCATTGCCAAGGCTGCCAAGGATTCTCTTTCTGTTGTGGTGTAATTCACCTTCGCATCATTTAGCTATCTTCTTGCAAAGTATACTGGGTAGTCTTTGTTTTTTTTGCTAGGTTGACATAACACACTCCCTACTACATAATTGGAATCGTCAGTATGTACATGAAAGTCTATGTCCCAATTTGGTGCCATTGGAATAGGGGCTGTGATCAATCTCCACTTGAGGGTTTCGAATGCTTGTTCGCATTCATCTGTCTAGATGAATCTAATTAGGAGCTTATATAGGGGCCTTGCAATCATGGCATACCTCAGTACGAATCTTCTATAATATCCGGCATGTCTCATGAAGACTTGGATTCGCTTGGCATTTAACATCATTGGGTACTTAATGGCAGGAAGACCACCTCCTGAAATGAAAGTAGTGGATGCTAGGAAACTAATTCTAAAAGCTGCACCCTATCAACTCTTTGCAGAACAACTATACAAGATGGGCAAGGATCAGCTTTTAAGGAGATGTGTGATGCCACATGAGGTCATGCCAATCCTCGGTGAAGCACATGAAGGCATTGCAAGTGGACATTTTCAAGGGGAAGCAACAACAAGAAAAGTCCTTCTCGCAAGATACCGGTGGCCAACACTTTGGTCAGATGCCTATGAATATGTCAAAAGCTGTGATGTATGCCAGTGAACTACTAAACCACAACATAAAGACTTCAATCCCCTAACAACAGTTGTTGCACAAAAACACTTTGAAAAATGGGGGATTGATTTTGTGGGTCCCATCCATCCAGCAGCAAAGGGAACATAGGCACGCTACATCATTGTGGCCACTAATTACTTTACCAAATGGGCTGAAGCTAAAGCCGTCAAAAAGGCAGCTGCCAGAAGCACAGCAAGGTTCTTGTACGAGAATGTGATCACCCAATTTAGATGTCCCATTGAAATTGTGTCAGATAGAGGCACAAATTTTGTCAATGAGGTCATCCAAGAACTCTTGTCTAGCTTTATGGTGATCCATAGAAAGAGTACACCGTACTATCCCCAAGGGAATGGACAAGCCAAATCCACCAACAAAATTTTATGTATTATCCTCACCAAGATAGTAGAACCAAGGCGTTCTAATTGGGCAAAGAAACTAAATGCAGCCTTATGGCCATACAGAACCACACTCAAGGTCAATACAGGAAATACACCTTTTCAATTGATGTACGGCCTTGAAGCTGTAGTCGCACTGGAATTTGTAACACCTAGTCTACACATAGCAGTACAAGAACGTATGGAGATCATGCATTGCTGAAAGAAAGACTCTACCAATTAGAGAAGCATACAGAGACCAGATTAGTCGCCTACCATGCCCCATGACAATAGAAAAACGAAGAAGGAAGGCATGGTTTGATAGAAACCTCAAAGACAAAGACATCAAGGAAGGTGACCTAGTTCTACTATACAATACCAAAGTCCATAAGAGCAAGCTTAAATTTCTAGGTCAAGGATCTTATAGAGTTCAAAAAATGAATCCGATCGGAGCTGTGCTACTAGAAACACTGGATGGAGTCGAATTCACAACAACAATAAATGGGAGCCAATTGAAGCGCTACTACATCAACATGCAAGCCATCCCCAACAATAATGAAGATTTGGGAGCCCCAAGTCTTCCATAGTTAGGACTAGATTATATCATGAGCACTCACTAGCATATGTACACCTTTGTACATATAGGTAGTTTCAATCGATTTTGACCTAGGGCTCAGAGGTGATGATTGAGTCCTGTCTGCCCTATAATTCCCTTGGCAAATTAAGCATATAGGAGGAATGCCCACCTCACTAGTCATGCATAGCGCACCCACACGTTTCGAGCACCACAAATAAAAGCCCCAAGAGATACTTGTTTTGATCCACACACACGACACCCTCATCACAAAAAGAGTAAAATGCATTAGCCACTCACAAAAGAAACAGGCACTCTTAGCACATGGCACTATATTGGCAACTGTCAAACTGGGACCTGATTCATGTGTGCAATGCCAAGGTGAAGACAGTCCAATAAGATGGGGAAAAAGACCTACACCACCATCAACAAAGCGACACCAGTCTATTCTACATTGATGAAATCACAACAATGGTTTCACGTCCTTCATTGGCCTCATCCAGGAGCCGCTCCTCGTTGACACTTTTGTGAGGTCTCCCCATTGATGGTCTTCTGGGAGTCCTATTACAAGAAATTTTGCTCCTACACGATGTTCTTCCCCTTTGGTCTGGTATCAAGAAATCGGACTCGATTTGGCTGAGAGAGATTCCTTGCATGCCTTTCGTATGTATTTCATGGGCCTTGCTAATGCGCCGAGCTGCATGTGCCTCTATTTCTTGCAGAAGTGCAAGCTCCATTGTTGTGGCTATGGCATCGATTGCACCCTGCATCAAAGTCGTCGTTGCATAAATGACCTCCTCTAATGATGTCTAGTTAAACTTTCTCACCTACTCTCACCTCATCCAAGTCCCCTCTTCTCTCTGTCTACTATTCTTTTCAAATCAAACCCACATCTAGCATCACAGAGACTCGTCGCAGGGGCTCATTCGACCTCTTTAGGTTTTACAGATTGTAGGGTTTTCAGCTTAACATGGAGGCCCATAGTACAAGTTTGTGGCACTTCAAGTCATGTTTCTTTGTTGCCTAACAATTGAGAAGTACATAATTCCAAGGCAGAAGTTTATGGCACTAAGAAGAAGATGCATTTGGTGGAGGGTACCATATTCAACTGGTTTCTAGATGATCTCTTGAATCCTTAGTTTAAGACTTGAAAAAAATCCTTATTTATTAGGTACTTTTCTAGCTTAAGTGTTTTATCTTTTGGTTAAAAGGCCTCAAAATTCAAGTGTATGAGAAGATTATTGGTCATTTTGGTGATAGTCGTAATTTATATGCATTGTAGTGTAGTGTAGTGTAGTCTTGTTTTCAATGCTCATTGGGAAGGTGCACTAGTGTTTGGTGGGTTGCCCCTACAAAATTCACCAACAGAGATGCTTCTTTGGCCATTGCATTGTAGTTTGGGGTGTTCATAAGAATAGAATGCTAATGAATTTTGCTAAGGTTGTGAATTGATTTAAAGGTAACCCTATCTATTCTACCTACTATCACAGACAAAGAAAAAAAGATAGTGGTTTTTTGCCACATGGTAGCTTGGAGGGGAAGAGCTTAGAAAATATTGCCATGTGCCAACCTGGACTATCACTAGCTCTTGGATTACCACCCTTGGACTTTTGGACTTTTACAAACTTTTTTGCCACATGGTAGCTTGGAGGAGAAGAGCTTAGGAAATATTGCCATGTGCCAACCTTGGACTCTTGGACTATCACTAGCTCTTGGATTACCACCCTTGGACTCTTGGACTTTTATGGACTCATGAACTACCACAAGCTCTTCGATTAACGCCCTTGGACTCTTCGACTACGACGACCTCTTTGACTACCGCCCTTAGACTACCACAAGCTCTTGGACTACCACCCTTAGACTACCATGGACTCTTAGACTACCACAGGCTCATGGTCTACCACCCTTGGTCTCTTAAACTACCACCCTTGGACTCTTGGACTACCACCCTTGGACTCATAAACTACCATCAATGCTTGGACTACCAGTCTTGGATTCTTGGACCATCAATAGCCCACATCTACACACGCACACACCACACATGTACACATGCATACGCATATGCAACACACACTTTTTTTGGTGAAAATGCCACACACACTTATACATGCACACAAAAAGACACATACACACGTGCACATGGATGCACGTGCACACACAAAACACACACATGCACACACACACCACATATAATTACACATGCACATGTAAATATAGGCACAAGGTGCACACACATACATGCAAGCACAGATATATATATGCACATGCTTACATAATACGCACATAGGTAGGGGTACACACACATGTAACCACACATGCACCACATATAGATACACACATGCAATTGTGTGCACATACACACACACTCACATGTGCAAATATATGCATACACCAAATATGCAAGCGTGCACACACACGCATGCGCACACAACAAAGTGCATACGCACACATGTTGGGTCACATACACACCTATACACATCACCCACATATACATGTTGCATACATGTACACAACACACACATATATACATGCACATCAAGCGTATGTGTGCACATATGGGTGCACATAAACACACATACACTTAGAGACACGCACACATATTGCACATGTGTACACAAAGTTGCAGGGCACACGTGCGCATGCACACATATGCACATATCATATATTGCACACAAGCAAGGGGTTAACACACAGACACACAAGCACATGGGCAAACACACATTCACGTGCACATAGATGCACATGAAAGTGTGCACACATGCGCACACTTTTTTTTTTGTGGAATTCGCACACAGACACACTCACACACACACACACACACACACACACACACACACACACTCACAAACACATTTGCACATAGATGCACATGAAAGTGTGCACACGCACATGCGCACACACATGAAGTGTACCTATATATATGCCTATGCATGCAAATATCTTATAGCTCCCTCTTTAAATAGGTGTACTACGTTGCAAAAATGTTAGTGCCCTAAATACATCTTCAGTTATATTGTTTGATCAAACAATCATTTAATCAATATAATGCCACAACAATACACGCGTCATCACCCTTGGACTGTTCGATTTTTACAAACTCATGAACTACCACTAGTGCTTGGACTACAATCCTTCGACTCTTAGATTACCACAACCTCTTAGACTTACCAACCTTGAACTCTTGGACTACCAACAACCCTTGGACTACCACAACATTGAGCAAGTCTCCTAGTAATCTTCTTAGTTGAAGGAAAGATATCTAAGTCTATTTTCTTTACCTTTGTTTGGAAAGGTTACATTAAGGATTGTTTAAGAAGGTTACTTTAAAGAGTTGGCCTTTCTTTTCAAGGATACATATACAAGAGAGAGAGAGAGAGATTACTTACTATGTGTGTACAAAGAAGAGAGAGGGATAGACAGCCACGGAGCTTGCACTATACCTAGAGCAAAGAACTGGTGGGATCAACCAATGTCTTAGAGCTTGAGTAAGAAATATGAAAGCTTTCTCTCTTGGGTGGAGAGAACTTTGATGATTTACAATTGTTGCCTTGACAAAGCTCATTATCCTCAACCTCCTTGAAAACATCTACCCATGAAGCTCAACATTTGTTGAAATTTGCTATTTGGGTATTTCCTATCTACCAAGCACCTTAGGCATAAGAAGCAACATTTCTAGATTAGTTGTTCTTGATGCTAGTTCATAGCCCCAAGTGCACGTGATAGTTTATTAATAGCAAATATGCACAAGACTTGGTTATTCTTGTCATATTGGAGCGAGAGAGAGAGAGAGAGAGAGAGAGAGAGAGAGAGAGAGAGAGAGAGAAGGGGGGGGGGAGGGGGGGTATTGAATATAATTACTTAAGTTTAAAATATAAGTACAATTACTATAAGTTTGAGAGAGAGAGAGAGAGAGATGATGAGCTTACTATAAGTTTGAGAGAGAGAGAGAGAGAGAGGGAAGGGGGGGGGGGGGGGGGGGGGAGGGGAGAATGTGTTGAATATAACTTTACTGTAAGCTCATCATCTCTCTCTCTCTCTCTCTCTCTCTCTCAGCTCATCATCTCTCTCTCTCTCTCTCTCTCTCTATGTTAGTGAGTGTGTTCCAAGCCCTTTGTGTGTTACAATGGTCTCAGAGCTTCAAAAAAATTCCATAAGATTTTGAAGAGCAGTAAGGGGATAGGGAGTGGCAAGCTCAACCAATTTGAGAACTACTTTTCCATTGTGTTCCAAGCCCTTTGCCCGTTAAAATGGTCTCAGAGCTTCAAAAAAATTCCATAAGATTTTGAAGAGCAGTAAGGGGATAGGGAGTGGCAAGCTCAACCAATTTGAGAACTACTTTTCCATTGTGCAGACTCAAGACAACGAGAAGTGCATCTTGGCATTTCCATGCACTTAGCGGGCGAAGTCATCACCTAGTGGCACGAGAGGCGCACAAAACACTATGATGATGTGCTAGCAATAGCTCACTAGGATTGGGCAGAGTTCGTCAAGGACATCCGGGCCCGATTCTCACCACCACAATACGTGGACCATCTTCTTGCCCAATTCTTTGAGCTAGTTCAACCACTATGCAAACCATTTCAGGCAGGGGCTATTCAATTGCAGGTGTCTTAACGCACTGGATCAGTAAGTTTCCACATCGTCTTAGGTCTGACATTCGCTGATACTCCAGGCCAGCGATGTACAACCACCCTAAGAGCTCGCTCAGTACTTTGTGCTCATTAACAAGGGTTACCAACCCAAAGGCCCCTTGTTGAAGCACTGGATCAGTAAGTTTCTACGTCATCTTAGGTCTGACATTTACTGATACTTCAAGCCAGCGATGTACAACAACCCCTATGAGCTCGCTCAGTATTTTGTGCTCATTAACAAGGGTTACCGACCCAAAGGCCCTCTCAACAAGAGACCTCATGCCAAGCAGGTTCCAAGACCTGTAGTACCTCAGACAACAAGGCCACAGCTGTTAGTAATAAATTTGGGGGTTTTCTCAATGAAAAGGAGAAGCAAAGCCACGACACAGATCATCTTTGTTACCATGCCATGGTGCGTGGCCATGGCAATCGGCATTGCCCCCATTTGCATCCTGAACTTAGTTCTTCACTTCCATTACGATCTGCCCAATCTCAGTAGCTGTCTCAACAGTCTCACTGTGGCAGAAATTCAGCAGAAGGAACACCCTTCGAGTGAACCAGCTCGAGAAGTTCTCATGTGCTATGGGCAACTAGCAAGTAAAAAGTTCACTATCTTATTTGATGGTGGAAGTTCAAAGATTACCAGAGAGTCAAAGCTCCGAATTCCGATAGAACAGATTCCAGCTTCACAGTGCATTTTGTGAGTATCCAGCTAGCAACTTGTACCAAGGCAATAACGAGGGACGTTGAGCTCCGGAACAGTGGGATGGCAGAGAAGCGTGCTGCGTACCTTCATTGTCACCCAGCATATAGAAGGAAAAAATGGCATGCTTCATGGTGCCTAAGCTGACCCACCAAAAGTTCGTAGCCAGTCTTTCGCTGACTTGGCCCAGCAACAGGTTCAGGCAGTGCGTTGCCCTCTGTTCCAAATTCAACAGGGGGGGATGGCATGGGCATTTGCAGCCCATGGCATTACTGCTATGCTGACAAGCCCTGCAATCTGCTGCAGCCAACAGTAGCAGTTATACACTAGAGCAAGTCTGCACAGTCAGTAACAGCAGTGGTACAGGACACCAGGCAGCAGTCTACAGGCAGGCGCAAGCTCAAAAACCAATCACAGGCTACCATGTGGTAGGTCGGGTCAGTAGCAGCAGTCAGCAGTCACATCAACAAGTCAGCAATCCACATCAACAAGGATCGGATCAGTCTACCAGGTCAGGTCAAGTCGGCCAGCAGTAAGCCCTATTCCTATTAATACAGCCATTCCCCTCTCATTCTCCCACCTTCCAGCAAAGCAACAGTCGCTGTGGAGGGAAACCTACAGGAGGCTCCCCCACAGCAGCAGCAGCCCCTCCAGTGGTGGCTCCACATCATCAGCATGCCCCAGTGCAGTAAGCAGCTCCTCCAGATGCAGTCCACACAGCAGCTCCAGATAGCCCCGCACCAGCGCCAATCCTATCATGGGGACAGATCAGCCATATCCTCTACAGAGCAGTCGCAGCCATAGCCTCATCCAAGGATAGCTTCACGGCCTCAGCATAGGCCTTCAGTGGGACTCAGATAAGCCCTCTTCAACAAGGAAGACTCACATATGCACAGGGGACAGGGAGTATTAGTCTGATTGCTAGGCCCCAACAGAAAACAATGAAGTTAGTAGATAGCTATATCACGCTAGTCACACTCCTCTCTCTCTCTCTCTCTCTCTCTCTATGCAGACAGCATTGCAGGCTTCCAAAATCAGTAAGTAGGACGGGCTCCATTAGTGAGAGTGTTCCAGGCCCCTTGACTATTTACACGGGCAACCGCCAACATCTCAAAGCAGTCAAATGCAAACATCGCACCTCAGGTGAAGGTTGACATATTCCTCAGGACCTTTCAGCTTACAACGAGGCGATGCATCTTCCCTAGTTTCAGCTCAGCAGATGCAGCAGACACATACAGCCTGTACGGGCTGCTGACATCTGCAGGCTGCTGATGTCACTTAGAGGTAACAGGTGCAGGTACGCAGGTTCCCAGAGCATGGCAGAGGCTGGTACAGGTCAGCAGACAGGTCGCAAGTCAGGCCAGACCTGCCATAAAATTGTGCAGAAGGCAGTCCAGGTGCAGCAGGTTAGGTGGCTGCAGCAGCAGCCCATTCAAGTCCGCCAGCAAGAGGGTCCAGCAAGTACAGTCGGTTGGGGCCCAACCTATACAAAGGCTCCCCCTCCCCCTCATTCCAGAACCAGTCAGAGCATCCCAGATATCAGCTCCGCACACAGTTCAGTACCAGGCCCCCACCTGGACAGCAGGGAGGAGGAGAGAGGAGCAATCTGCCTCATCCCCATTCTAAATCCTCACATGAAGGGTGATCTTCATGCAGTTGTTCTCCACCTACAGGCCACAGTTGTAATCAACCTTTTCGCTCAGTACAAGGCAGCAGATACTCTCTAAGAGAGGGAAAGAGAGAGGGGGCACAGCAGATACTCTCTAAGAGGGGGGGGGGGGGAAGGGGGCTACCTCAGCCCAATTTCGACTCAATCTTACACACTCACAGTTCATTCGTTCCGCGCAGTAGGGAGATAATGTAGAGAAAGAACATGGTAGACATCTCACCTATTAAAACAGTAGTACCTCCTGATCCAATATTGTTGCAGACTCGCTCACAACAAAATACACGAGTTGTTGTGTGTCTTGTTCTTTACATTTTATTTATTCTAACAGTAGAGAGATAATATAGAGAAAGAACACATCTCACCTATTACAACAGTAGTACCTCCACATTCAATATTGTGGCACACATCGGAAGAGCAAGTGTCACCACAATGTAAATATCCTAAGTCAAAGTACAGTTGACCATTTATTTGATTATAATTAAAGAGTTTTATATGTGTTAATTATGGTCAAAGAGTTCTTTTAATGGTCAAAGGATTGACTACGGTCAAAGATACTTGACTCTAGTCAAGTAAACCTGACTTCGGTCAAGGAGACTTGGTTTATTACCAAGAGGGTTAACTACGGTTAACCAGAGAACTACAGAGCTGACTACGGTCAGAGAGTGTTGACTTCGGTCAACGAGACTTGGCATGCGCCAAGAGGGTTAACCACGGTTAACCAAGATGTGCCAACTTCGGTTGGAGAGACTTGGCTATAATTAAGGCGCCCTGACCCTTGGTCAAAGCCTCTTAATTATAATCAAGAGCGTTGACTTCGGTCAACCTGAGAATAAATATATTTTTTTATATTTGTTATGTGTGCACATGTATTCAGTGGGGACGCCCACCGTGACTAGAATTAGTCCACAGTGTGTTATTTGCATGCAAAAGCGCTAACAATTAATGGGTGCCATGGTGGTGCACTTTAATTAATTGTTGCAGGTACTAGGAAGAGTTATTTTCCTAAGCGCTATGGGAGCCTAACAAGCATCTAGGAGGCGGTTCGTGTGACCAAGTGCCTTGAAGACTCCAGAATGGCCCTTAGTGGCATGTAATAGGACTTAGTCTAGATTTTAGACAAGTGGCATGTTGCCAATTTGAAATGAGCTTGAAGCTCTTGTAATGATTCATTCACGTTGAATTTTGTATCAGACAGCTCTACGCTGAACTCTTGTAACAGATTCTCTCTTCAAGAAATAAAATACCTTCGGGGGGGTCCAGCCCGACATGTTGTCTTGGGCCCTAACAATGTGTAGAGAGAGAGAGAGAGGGAGAGCTCTTATGAGTATTTCTGCAGTAAATTCTGAGCGTGAGGATCTATAGAGAGAGAGCTAGCGATTGCATTGGTATCAGAGCGTAGGCTCTCTGTCTTCCCAGGCAGAGACGATTTGAGCAAGAGAGATTTTTGCAGAAGAGAATGTTTGCTCTACCGTGGCTAATATGCTATTCTGGCGAATAGTATGGATAGAGCGTAGAAGGAGCAAGGGCTGAGGAAATTCTTCTGTCATCTCTACCGTAATAAATGCGTCTTGAGGTGTATGAAATAGCAAACGTTGACAGGTGCTTGAGCCACTGACGGAAAGGATTTGGAGACCTGTAACGCTTATGTAAGCATGAGTTGTCCGCAAGGGGATAGCAAAGATTGACGAAAATTCCACAACGCAGGTCTACATGCAGCGACAGGATTTATTTGGGAATTCTGTTCTGAGGTTCCGACGTGAGCAGGGGGATTCCACCGTCATCTAGACGTTTTGCGTATTCTCTGATGTGATGGCCAGCGAGACCTCCACACGGGCGCACACGACACTAGGCCTTCAAGTCTCGTGACGGAAAGTTGGAGGGACAGTGAGCTTCACGCGGGTACATGGCGCAGTTCCGTTTGCTTGACGGTGGCTGGACTGGCGATGCTGAGCGCAAATATAAGGAGTTGCCTTTGCCTTGTCGGGAGTCTCTGGAAGGCGTGATGCACGACACACATCAGCTAGCCCAAGGATTTGGTAGTGACAGGCGCTGACATGGCAGGCATGTTCAGTGATGACATGACAACACATGTGGCAGCCAGCTCAGCAGATGACGTGGCAAGACACGTGGCAAGCTGATGTGGCAGACCAAGGGTTAAGTTAACTCTGGCTAGTTAACCCTGGTCAGAGGTTCAGTTAGTTGGTCTAACCAAGTCAGACTGGTTAGACAAACCAGGTTTGGCCAACTAACCTTGGCTGTAGTTAACCAAACCATAGCTGGTTAACTAGACTACAGTGGGTTGAGTTCAGTTGGGAGCCAACCAAACCAGACCAGAATTAGTCTGGTTAGTGTAACCAGCCAGTTACCCATCTGGTTACTGTTCCCAAAAAAAAAAAAAAGGGGACAGTTGCAGAGACTGTTTCTGCTAGCAGATTTCACTTATCTGTCAAACTTTTACTGTCAGAAAAGCAGCAGAAAAGCAGAGAAATCGGAGATTTGCAGAAAAAGAGTATGCATGCCTTTGAGCAGTGAAAAGAGGGAAAAACAGATGCTTTTTGAAGCCATCTGCAGCAGCCAGAAAAGGGGCAATATAGTTGTTGATGCTTTGGCAACTGTGTGGGTATATGCCTTGAATTGACAGTGAGTACTGGCATAGATTGTGAATGCAAGACACCTCTTGTTGAGGTAAATTTTTCTCTTTGAAAATGGCTCAATCACCTATCCAGTGGGATTCACAAGATAGGGATGCGCATCCAAATCAGAGAAGTGTGCAACAAACTCAGCAAGAATTTGAGCAGATGGTACGCACTCGTATACAAGAGATGGAAAATCTCAGAAAGGATCCAAGGGCTCAGCATTTGTTTCAAGCAGAAGCTATGCCTAATGCAGTATATGACGTGCCAATGCCAAAGGCACACTCTCGTGTACAGCCAGAGAAAGAGAGATCTCATAGGGAACGGTCTCATAGCAGGAAGAGATCGAGGCATCATCACCGATCTCCTAGTCCATCACCCTCTACCTCGAGTTCAACTTCTGTATCTTCTTCTTTATCAGATAAACCATCAAGGAAAAGAAGGAAACACAAGAAGTCTAGGAAGAGAGAGTCTTCCAGAGAGACCAAGGAATTCAAAGAGGGAGGTAAATCTGTCAAGTTTATAACCTACAATGGGACAGTATGGTCATACAGACAAAGCACTGCAGTTCATCAGGCAGTTTGATGTTGCATTCGGTACAGAAAAGTTTTCAGAATCCTCCAAGTTAAGAATGGTCAGTTTGCACTTGACAGCGACAGCTAGTGCATGGTGGAGTGCACAGACCACAGATGGGTCAGCCCCAAAGAAGTGGAAGGACTTCAAGAAAGCCTTCTACCAACAGTTTATGCCTAAACAGTTTAGAGACCATGTTCTTCAAGATTGGGACAGTTTGCATATGGATGCAGGAGATACAATGGATGTGTACAACCAAAAGTTTTGGGATGCTTATATGCAGGTTGCATCTTTCAAAAAGATCTCCAAAGGAACCCAAATGAGAAAGTATAGAGCAGGTCTCAGACCAAGAATCCAGGGAGTAGTAAATGCTTTGGGGGCAAAGAACATTCAAGACCTTATGCATTCAGCTTCAGTAGCTAGTCTTGTGCCGTTACAAGATCCATCCACGGTACTATCCTTGCATGCAGGACGTGCCAAAAGAAAGAAAACTGATTTTTCAAAATCAGAAAAGAAAGAGTACCCGAAGGTTGAAAAGAAAGGGTTTCAGCCTCAGAAGCCGAGGGATACTCAGTTTTCAAACGCTAATAAAGGCAAATCTCCATTCACCCCTGAACAGATAGCTGAATTCCGTAGAGATGGGAAATGCTTCAAGTGAGGCAAAGAGGGGCATGTGGCTGCCCAGTGCCCGGAAAAGCCTTCAACTTCGAAGGGAAAAGAGGCAGAGAAGCCACGAGGACCGCAAAAGCCAATGGCAAGAGGAATTCCTGACATACTGGGTCATGTTTCAAACCCAGAAGAACGAGAATTGCTGCTATCATGGGGCAAAGTCAGAGACCAGCAAACGCTAATTTTATTTGATCCAGGGGCTACTTATAATTTCATATCAAAGGACCTAGCCCTGAGACTGGGAATAAAGACGAAGGAGTTGGACAGGGCTTTGGATGCCGATCAGATGTTCTGTGGGAATCCTGTGCCAATCACTCCCTTGATAGGGAAGCTCCGTCTTCATGTACAGAGTTATGTGGATCAGGAAGACTTCTTCATTTCTCCACTGAAACATCATGATGTAGTCTTGGGAATGCCTTGGTTTCATCGCAAGGCAGTGAAGTTGACTCTTCTTGAAAGAGTGTTGGAGTTTGTGCATAGGGGAAAAAACCAACGTTTAGTTGCCAGGAATAAAGGGGACTATCCCCATTGTATCTGATGTTACATGTGGTAAAGCAATAAAGTCTGCAATTTCCGCGTACATGGTTTTTGTAAAAGAAAAAGAGAATGATATGCATGCTGAAATGAATGATGCAGACAAAGATAAGTTTCAGTTTCTTGTAAACTTTAAAGATTGCTTTTCCGATGCTTTGCCAGGGGAGTTACCCCCAGAGAGACCAGAAGATCATCAGATAGAGTTAATGCCTGGTAGTGAGCCACCAAACAAACCACCTTATAGAGTCAGTGCGACTTAGAGAGAGGAGATTATGGCTCAGGTACAGGACTTGCTGTCCAAAGGGTTGATTCAACCCAGCTCGTCTCCTTTTTGTTCCCCTGTACTGCTGGTACAGAAGAAAGATGGTTCATTCCGTATGTGCGTTGATTACCGCGCACTGAACAAAATGACCATCAAGAATAGATTCCCTATTCCGCGCATTGATGATGTGCTGGATCAGTTAAATGGAGCTTCAGTTTTCAGCAGGATAGACTTGAAGAGTGGCTATCACCAAGTGAGGATACAGCCTCAGGATGTGCACAAGACAGCATTCTGTACTACATTCGAGTTGTATGAATACTTAGTGATGCCTTTTGGGTTGACAAATGCTCCAGCCACATTCAATAGAGTGATGGATCGCATCTTCCGAAAGTACAGGCATTTCACGAGTACTTTCTTTGATGATATCCTAGTCTTTTCAAAGACCGAAGAAGAGCACAAGGAACGTCTTGCTATAGTTTTTCAAGAGCTGAGAAATCATCAGCTCTATGCAAACAACAAGAAAAGTGAATTCTTCCTGGAAGAAATCCATTATCTGGGGCATATAATATCCAAGAATGGGATACAGATGGATCCAGCAAAGATCCGTGCCATTCAAGAATGGCCAGAGCTGAAAACTGTGCATGAAGTTCGAAGTTTCCTAGGCCTGTGTTCTTACTACATAAGGTTTATCAGGCATTTTGCTGATATCGCAGCTCCATTACATGACCTTACTAAGAAAAATGCAGCCTTCACATGGGGAATATCACAGAAGAAAGCATTCAATACACTCAAGGAGAAGTTGACTACAGAGCCTATTCTTGTAGTTCTGGATCTTTATCAACCTTTTGATGTTGATTGCGATGCTTGTGGAGAATGTGTTGGGGCTGCATTACATCAGAATGGACATGTAGTAGCCTACGAGAGCCGAAGATTGCGTGATGCTGAAAGATATCTGGGAATCTATGAGAAAGAGTTATTGGCTGTAATTCATGCCATCCATACATGGAAGCACTATCTTTTGGGTGCAGATTTTACTGTTAAAACAGATCACCAAAGTCTGAGATACTTTTTGACTCAGACCAAGCTTTCCGAGAAGCATATGAAATGGGCAAACATGCTGTCAATGTATCATTTTCAGATTGTCCATACCCCAGCAATTCGAAACAGAGTGGTAGATGCCTTGTCCCGAAGACCCCAGGTCAATAATGTGACTATTGCTTATCATCAGGACCTGGAAGGCATGAGGGAGCAATATGCTAGTGATGCAAGCTTTGGTGAGATTTTACAGCAAATACAAGAGGGGCAATCCACCAATCACTATTCCCTGAAAGATGGGTATCTAATGAAAGATGATTGCCTATGCATCACCCAGGAGATGAGGAAAAAGATTTTGGAGGAATGCCATGCACCTCCCTATGCTGAACATAGAGGAATTACAGCAACAACTCTAGCACTAGAGAGGTATTTCTTTTGGCCAGGGATGCGGAAAGATATACATCAATTTGTTACTGAATGCCTTACGTGTCAGAAAGTGAAGTATGATAGACGGAAGGCACCTGGCCTACTTATGCCTCTTCCCGTGCCTCAGGCACCATGGGAAAGTATTACAATGGACTTTATTTTTTATTTGCCAAAGATCAAAGTCAGGGAATGATGGAATTTGGACTATCATTCATTTCATGCTGCTCATTTCATTCTGGTTCGCAAAACCATAAAGGCAGATCATATGGCTAAGCTTTTCATGGCACAGATTTTTAAGCACCATGGTATGCCTAAATCCATTGTCAGTGATCGAGATCCCAGAATGACCAGTCTATTCTGGAGAGCTTTATTTGATAACATGGGGACGAATTTGAATTTTTCTTCTTCTTTCCATCCCTAGACAGATGGTCAAAGTGAAGTAGCAAACTCTGTAGCATTGGATATGCTGAAATGCTACGTGGGTGACCAAGGTTCAGACTGCGAAAAGTACCTACCATTGGTAGAGTTTGCTTACAATAATACAGTACACAGCTCTACAGGGAAAGCCCCCTTTGAGGTCATTTATGGAAAGGTGATTTTGCCACCTATATTGAGGACCAAAGATGAAATATTTGCAGCTGATCAGTTTGTGAGAGACCTCCAGACAGTTTACAGCCAAGTCCGAACAGCAATCGAAAGGTCTCAAGAGAAACATAAAAGAGCTGCAGATAAGCATAGGAGACAGTTAGATCTCAAGGAAGGGGATTGGGTACTTTTGAAGTTTGAAAAAGCTAGGCTCCGCAAGTTTAAAGGCAAACAGAAAGTGTATGCAAAGTTATCTCCCAGGTACTATGGCCCTTTTAGGGTTACAGAAATAATAAATGAGGTTGCATACAAATTATCATTGCCAGAGCATTGGAGGATTCACAATGCATTCCATGTGAGTCTTCTAAAGAAATTCCAAGGACCAGAGCCTAAAGAACCAGTATCAGAGGATCCACCAGAAGTGGATGAGCTGGAGGAGGTCCTTCAGCCAGAGCAAATTGTGTACCATACTGTACGCAAAGGCCCTCAGGGTAAGGAGTTTTTCAGGTATCTTATAAAATTCAAGAATCATACGGCATTAGATGCCAAGTGGATGGACGAAGACATGTTATCCGATCATCCACATCTTTTGGATGTTTACAAGGAAGCTTTTCAGTTGAGGTCAACTGAATAGAAGCCGAGGGGATGTCACCACAATGTAAATATCCTAAGTCAAAGTATAGTTGACCATTTATTTGATCATAATTAAAGAGTTTTATATGTGTTAATTATGGTCAAAGAGTTCTTTTAATGGTCAAAGGATTGACTATGGTCAAAGATACTTAACTCTAGTCAAGTAAACCTGACTTCGGTCAAGGAGACTTGGTTTATTACCAAGAGGGTTAACTACGGTTAACAGAGAGTGTTGACTTCGGTCACCGAGACTTGGCATGCGCCAAGAGGATTAACCACGGTTAACCAAGATGTGCCAACTTCGGTTGGAGAGACTTGGCTATAATTAAGGCGCCTCGACCCTTGGTCAAAGCCTCTTAATTATAAACAAGAGCGTTGACTTCAGTCAACCAGAGAATAAATATATATTTTTATATTTGTTATGTGTGCACATGTATTCAGTGGGGGCCCTTTGACACACAAACACCCTAGGCCAAACATCCTCAAAACTTTATCCACATTCCTTTTCCACTCAGGGGACACTTCCCTAGATCTCCCATAATACATGAAAGCTCTATTCTAAAAGCTTTGAGATATGTCTAAACACATTCACCACATTACCTTGCCCGTCCTTGACACAATCAATAGCTTGAATCGAGTTAGTCCACAGTGTGTTATTTGCATGCAAAAGCGCTAACAATTAATGGGTGCCATGGTGGTGCGCTTTAATTAATTGTTACAGGTACTAGGAAGAGTTATTTTCCTAAGCGCTATGGGAGCCTAACAAGCATCTAGGAGGCGGTTCATGTGACCAAGTGCCTTGAAGACTCCAAAATGGCCCTTAGTGGCATGTAATAGGACTTAGTCTAGATTTTAGACAAGTGGCATGTTGCCAATTTGAAATGAGCTTGAAGCTCTTGTAATGATTCATTCACGTTGAATTTTGTATCAGACAGCTCTACGCTGAACTCTTGTAACAGATTCTCTCTTCAGGAAATAAAATACCTTCGGGGGGGTCCAGCCGGACATGTTGTCCTAGGCCCTAACAGTGTGTAGAGAGAGAGAGAGAGAGCTCTTATGAATATTTCTGCAGTAAATTCTGAGCGTGAGGATCTGTAGAGAGAGAGCTAGCGATTGCAGCAAGATACAGACGCATGTGACAGATGGTACCTTCACAAAACTCCAATGAACAAGGACATGTGCTACAGAAGTACATCCAGATCCAACACTGTTGCAAGCATGGGAAGAGAGGTGAAGACGTCTTCAGGACCAGTTAGCCACCGTGGGTGACAATCTGGGCTTGTGTTGAGCAAGCTATCTCAGAGCCACCAAAGCTTCATCACGGCACTGTCTACAAATCAGAGGAGCACGCCAATTATGTTGCTCGGGGCCATGATCCTTGAAGAAGAAAGAACGAAAGAAAAAGAGGTGAATATAAAATGCATGTGCATCATTGATCAGCCATCCGTCATCAGATGGGAAAGGCTACAAGTTGAGGACAGCATATGGCTGTCCAGATCATCTTGCATTTAGAAGGATGTATGTGGCACACACCCACCCAAGATGATCATGTCGCATTCTGGCCACATGGACAGCACCCCAAAGTGCTGATGTGGCCCACAAGACAGGTGGCACTGTACAGATCAGTACAGTACTGATGTGACAGGTTCTACGGGCAGCTGCTAACATGGAATAGAACCACATCGACCAGTATAGATGCTGATGTGGCAGTCGGGCTAGGTGGGCTGGCTGGACAGCTACAAGGTCATTTAGCAGATCAGTCGGGGTATTTTCGCCTTGCCCACTGCATGGGGTATATAAATGGAGGTTGCACCTCCACTCTCCATTACCGCCCAATTTAGGAATTGTGCAAGAGTGCTTAGGCATTGGGCATTCCAGCACATTGTTCCTTCACCTCCCCTCTCAGGTTGTGCAAGGAAGGCTACTGTCATTCAGTAGAGGAGACTCAAAAGCATGGTTTCAATATATTCTACCTGTGGTGGAGCTCCAGTTTTCAGCCTGATTGGTCTCTGCATCGTCTCTTCTATCTTTCCCTTATGTGTGAATTATTATTGTTTAAAGATTGCTTCCTGTTGTGCATTACATGCATGGCTATACTTCAAGAGACATGATGGACTGACAACAAGGTATTTTCGAAAATGCCTGACAACCATTTGTGTGATTTCAGTTTACTACTGTAATTGTATCAGCCTCTCTGTTCAGAGAATCCAACACCACATTGCATAGCTACAGTGACAGACTGCTCCTGACAAAAGTCGCAGTGGACAGGAAACTTCTAATCACAAGTGCTCAAGAACAAGCATCTGACTAAGCAGAAAGCAATTCCTTTCGACGTCCTGTCTCAAAAATCTAGAAACTAAAACCAAAGTTATATGTTATACCCACGTTTTTAATACAATAATTCTGTGTCTCACGCGCACCTGGCAATTGCTCTCATTCAGCTTCCACCATTGCTGGTTTGAAGGGGGCTCATAATGCATAAGGCTTTGGTATGATGATCAATTAAAGCATCATTCTAACAGTATGTCAAGGATCAAAGGCTACATACAAGCACTACACAGGACTTTCCTCTGAACAAGAACAGCTCCATAGTCCTCTTTATCGTCTTTTCTTATTTTCTTTTCTGAAGGAACGAGATACTGTCATTCTCATTTTACTAGTCATTTCACCTTAATTGGTCAAGCTTCTTTGCAATTCTTTACAAACACCTCTGAGATTAAGTGATTATGAGAGGACAGAGAAATGCGTCCACGTTGTTGCCCCACCGTCAAAAAAAGCAACCATTAGCAAAGTGTAACTTAGCATATACCCTGCTTTCTGAGATGGTTGCACAGTGAGAAAAAAAATCAGTAGTGGCCATTATCATGGCACGTCTTCCCTCTGTTGACAGAAGTGAAAAAAATAGGAGGAGCACTGGACAATCTGTATCTACTCTCAAGGACAAAGTAGCCGACTGTTAACAGTCCATTTTACATTGAAAGGGGAAGTAGCATCCTTCTCTGCCTCTTCCTGGCCAGCTTAGCCTGCCGAACAATTCTTAAACATATTGGCAAAAGAATGGCGAGGAGGACTAGAAAGAAGGCTGGCCAAGTGTATCTCAGATACAGGGCTATGAATGAAAATACCAACAGCAGCAGAAACAGAAGACCCAATAAGACCGCTTTTGCCGCATCTCCCCTGCATCCACACAGCACCGTGTGTCCGGCACATTAGTATTGATCCACAATTAAATGCAGGCCAATTCATCAATGCGTATTGGGAGTCCATGTCTTCAGGTCGATGCAAAGAACAAAACCGACAGGAACGAAGGAAATGTTTTCTTCCAACCAGATCAGGCAGCGATCAGAATTTAGAGGCTAAAAGGAGGAGAAAAGGAACCTGGTAGAGATGAGCGCTGTCGACGAGAAGAAAGAAAGAACGGCCCAATGTTGCTGCGATCGAAGCTGGTACTCCCTGAGCTGCTCGGCAAGGTTGGATCGAGTAATCATTGCTGTATGGAGGGCGATGGTGTGAAGGAGTAAAAACGAAAGGGGGAGCGATGTCAAGCCATTTCGAGCGATTCTCGAAATGAAAACGAGGAGAGATTGAGGGAAAGGAGGAGGAATGGATATGTGATTTCAATGGTGATGAAGAGGAGATCCACAAACGGGAAGAACCCTAAGCGAGAGAGCGAGCTGGCTAATACACAGACAGACAGAAAGAGAGAGAGAGGTTCGATGGGCATATTTGTATGGAGACTCCAACACTGCTGGCCCAACACATCACCTTTACACGTGACCTTTCAAGAGAGCTTTATGGTTGCTCCGAAAGTCTCGACAGCGGACCACGGGTGGCCGGTGGTAGCCACGAGCCTATTAGTGGTAGCCCGGAGCCTATCGAAGGAGTTTTCACCACTACGGGCGATGGTCGAGAGACGCTCGGTGGTAGCCGAGAGCTTGTCGAGGGAGTTTTCACCTCTAATATTGACAATCCGCCCATTCTGCCGCTATAAAAAGTGACCAAAGATTTGTTAGCATTGCCCCTAACCGAGGGACGCCCGGTGGTAGCCGAGAGCTTGTCGAGGGAGTTTTCACCTCTAATATTAACAATCCGCCCATTCTGCCGCTACAAAAAGTGACCAAAGATTTGTTAGCATTGCCCCATTAGGGGCAGAGATCTAGCTACCATAAAGTTTCTTTTTAAAGACCCTTTGAAAGCGGATCAACTCGAGTTCTATTCAGCCACTTGGGGCAGTGCTGTAGACACATGTGTGCCCCTTGTTTCTAGCAATTTTCGCAATGGTCGTCCTCACTAGCAGCATCCTTGACGGTTTAGCCCATCCTATAGCAGGTTTCAAACCCGTTTAAACCAGAGAGAGCAGTGCAGCACTTCCTATTGAAGAGACAGGATCCCATCGGACGGCAGAGCGGCAAAACTCGTCCGAGTGTAAAGGACCACCCATTGAGTAGACGTTGAGGACTACGGTGGGCTAGGTGGTGCGACATCCAATCATGAAATGGCTTGTAGGCACATCCATGTGAAAACAATGGATGCTCAGATGGCGACATTGATTGCACCCGTCCAAAGATGTAACTATCGTAGTATCCAACCAGCCTAGTAGTATCAAGTGTTCATCCTAGTTAAGATCCTTGAAGTGGATGTTCTGTGATGCTTTTAATGCTTGAAAATTTTAAAAGACCCGTATTTTATTTAGTTTTTGAAAATCTAAAACATCTTAACAATCGTAGCTATCGATTCAACTCGGGCAACCAAGTGCATTGACTTTGGATTTGCTTATGTTTTTTCATAAATTGATGGATTGTTTGATGTGTGATTCGTACCTTAAGGATGCAGGTGAAACAATCGTATCCTACCTCGATACAAATCCGTGTGAACCAATACAAGTTTTTGAGTGAGCCATGGCCAGAATTGGCTATCCTTGCACATTGGAGGATGCTCTATCTAAGGGATTCACTATGTTGGAAGAAGCCAAGCAATGTATGGTAGAAATGAGTGCATTGGCTAGACAATAGAAAGAGGCAAGAGCTAATTAATTCATCACCTCACGAAAATAATCCAAATTGTTAAGCATCCAACATGCAAAAAGACGTGATTCAAGATGAAGAAAATGAAGGCAAAAAAGAGAAATTCCACAAAGAATTCATTCATAAGCAATAATTATTCTGCCTCATTACGCCTTCCTTGCCCAATCTTGGTGAGTACCTTGATTTTGATACGATGAAGAAGGCATTTGAAGCCACCTAATTTTGTATCAACAATGAGCTAAAGATAGAGGCGACTCTTAGGAAGCAAACACGAGACTTCTCAAGAAGCAAAGAATACCTGAAGCCTTAGCTCCTAATGTTGAGCCTCTCTCCTAGAATGACTAGAAGTCATTGAATGCCTTGAGTACACTGATAGACGAAAATTCCACTCCAGTACCCTTGATCAAATCAATATGCCAAGTGTATGGAGATTGTTGAGAATGGTGTAAATTGCACCATTGAGATAGGGTTCAGGGGACAAACCCTAAACCCTAAGGGGTGAAGATGTAGATATTTCTCTGGAATACAACTTGATGTACAGTTAGTCATGTCTTGTGCTCTCCTCTCTCATGTTCCCTCTCCTCAACCCTTCAACATGGTATCAAAGCCACTGATGTTCTATTCTTTGTAGAGCGAGTAATAAGTGCTTGCCCTCATAAACGCACAAGCCCTCCTTTTCAGGCATCTTCATCTTTTGTAGAGCTCACCTTGCAGGGCTTCTCCTCATCTTTCTTTTGGTTCAAAAAGCTTGAGGTTTCAACCTCAAGAGCTTGAGATATCATTCTTTGATCAAAACACACACACACATTTTTTTGGGTGAAATCACACACACACACGCACACTTTTTTTTTTGGTGAAACCACTGTATTTATATTAGAAAAAAGTCTTTACACTAAGAATAGTCTCGAGAAAAGACTATTCCAAAAAATCAAAAGCAGTGGGAAAACACACACACACACACATAGAGAGAGAGAGATCATCGTCACATCATCATCTTTTTTGGCAAACTCAGTGCTTCGTTTGTAAGCCCAAAGTCTTGATTAGTGGCCTTTTGTAGCCACTTTTCACCTCTATCCCAATTCACTTCACATTCAAAGTTGTGCAAGGGTAGATTCTATTCCATTTAAATGAGGAAGAATGCTTGTGGGGTTCTCATACCCATCCCATCGTCCCTCACCAATCTTCACCTCTTTGGATACTTCACCACGTCCATGTTGTATTGAGTCGGTGACTTTAAAAATGCACTGCACA
The DNA here is from genome assembly GCF_047967505.1 of Dipteris shenzhenensis. NCBI lineage: Eukaryota > Viridiplantae > Streptophyta > Polypodiopsida > Gleicheniales > Dipteridaceae > Dipteris > Dipteris shenzhenensis. Next base: position 51,635,047 of record NC_141610.1, on the reverse strand, counting down.
CGTCCTCTACAGAGATGTTTTGAACTTCATCGTCTTTAGGAATTAGAAGAGAGTCTTTATTGAATTTTGGCCCATAGCTAATGTTCATGAAAATCTTTATGGGTGGAGGAGGGAGACCATATTAAGGTGCATTAAACTCCATGGGAGGCTTTTAAAGTCCATAAGTGCTGAGGTGGTTTGGGCCTTGTTGATGTTGGCATCAAAAATATCTTTGAGGACCATGCCCCATGGGTTGAGGTTGCACATGGTTCATAAATCAAGGTAAAGGTAGGCACATGGGAACTTGGGGGGGGGGGGGAGATGGTTTGGTATGATAGGATATATTCTTGGTTTCCCTTGCAGATCTGTGGGTCCAATTTGATTTTTAAATTGGTGGCTACTTGGAAGATGTCGAGCTTGTTTGTTATGGGAAAAGGTCGAGAGGGGCTTCAGGAAGATGTAGCATGCTGAGAAATATTTGGTGCAGTAGAGCAATCAGGCGCGAGGGGAACCCATTTTACCTCGAGCTCGAAGTCTATAGAGAAAGAGTTTACGGACCTCATAGCAGTTGTGGGATGTAAGCGCGGAAGATTGGGAATCAATCGATTTGTTAAGGCCACAGTTTTGGCTAAATGCATGGGAAGTAGAGCTACAAAGGGAGTACAAAGGTAAGGAGGTGGATTCTTGAGTCTTGGCCTACTAATTATGTGGGCTCACATAGTTGGAAAGTAAATCAATGGAAGACTAGAAAGAAGCATTTGAGAAAGGTGATAGCCAACTTGGTGTTCCAATTCTTTCTCAAGAAGAAGTATTTGTTGAATTACAAGTAGAACCTTAGGAGGGCAAATAGTTGGTGGAGAAACATAATTGGTCATGTTTGGAAATGGCATGGGGTAGGGGAAGGTCACATTCATGTTGTGGAATGTTCTCTTTAAACTTTGTAAAATGGTGGTGAAAGGTGTACGACACCTTTTTTATGAATGCATGGCTATCTAAGTGGTCTGGCAGTGGGATGGATATGCAATATGGAGGTCTAGGCTGATGGGCTTCTTCGTCTAATAGAATAAATGGAGGGTTGTGTTTCTAGGTGATGTGGGAGGCTTTACCTCCACACTAGCTACTCTCTGGTCATACATAAGGGTGCAACAGGCTTTTTGGCTAATTTCCCAAATTAGCAATAAATTTTTGCTCAAGGTAAATTTTTGTTCAACGGGGTTGTCTTGGATAGACTTGTTCCTCCTGCCATCCTAGCCTCATTGAAGAAGCATCTGAGGGACTTGGTAAAGGACTCCTTGCCACTTGGGGGTGTAGTGCCTTTATGATGTTGATCTAGCTATCTTTAATTTTGCTTCTGTTGCCTTGCAGAATATAGGCCATAGGCAGCATGCCCATTCTAAGTTGGCCAAATTTTGTGTTAAGGTCTTAGTTTGTTGGGGTGCAATTGCCCAAGAATAAAAGCCAGTCTTTTTTTCATAAATATGGCATTGCATGAATTATGAGTGTAGGAGGGCTCATGGTTGCCAAAAGGTTGTAGTTTGAAATGTTCTTGTGTGAGTAAAGAGAGGGAGAATGGTAGAAGCAAATAATGGAGAAAATTGGTTAGGGATGCTCTCCTTTGTTGTCGAACCAAGATGAATGCGTTGAACCTTTGTTGTCGAACCAAGATGAATACGTTGAAGGTGCCTGCATGTCTTCTTAGATCTGAGGACAATGTTGTTGAAGCACATATGAGGAGGACAATCGAAAGTCACTCAGAAATGGTAATCCAACAAAACAAATAAGATAGTTTGTCATATGTGATGTCCTAGTGTGTTCTTTCTAAAGCTTTCAAAACAATCATATGTGATGTCCCTATGTGTTCTTTCTAAAACTTTCAAAATAGCCACAAAGTTCTTTTGTTGCTCTTCTATTTAACGGTCCTTAAATAATTCCTCTTGGGTTGGATATCTTGCTTAAATAGTGGCTCTAGTGGTTTAGGTTGAAGTTGCATAGTTGGCAAGGGTTGTGCATAGGTTGAAATGTCTGCTCACTAAGCATTCAATATGTTCTTTCAACAACAACTATTTATGTGGCCTCTGTTTGGAATTTTAAGGGAAGCCATTTAGTCAAGGTGCAAAATTTTTTACACAAGTTCTTATGGGTGGAGGGGGGAGACCGTAGCAAGGTGCATTAATCTCCATGGGAATCTTTTAAAGTCCGTGAGTGTCAATGTGGTTTGGGCTTTGCTGATGTTAGCATCAAAAATTTCTCATTGATAAAGAAATAGCCCCCCAAAACTTTTTTAGTGCCATGCACGTTGGGTTGAGGTGATAGATGGTTCATAGATCAAGGTAAAAATAGGCGAATGGGAACTTGGGGGGGCGGGATAGCTTGGTATGATAGGATCTATTCTTGGTTTCCCTTATAGATCTCTTGGTTTGATCGGATTTCTAAATTGGTGGCTACTTAGAAAATGTCGGGCTTGTTTTTATTGGGAAAAGGTCCAGAGAGGCTTTGAGAAGATGCTAGCTTGTTGAAAAATATTTGGTATAAAGCAAGTGGCACGAGGGGAACTCATTAGCCTTGCTTGATATCCCTCGATATCGAAAAGTATGTACAAAGGTTATGGACCTGGACCTGGTAGCAATTGTAGGATGTAAGGGCAAAAGATTGGAAATCGATTGATTTGTTAAGGCTAGAGTTTTGGCTAAATGCAAGGGAAGTAGAGCTACAGAGGTAAGGAGGTGCATGTTGGAAAGGTCACCTCCCCATCTGTAAGCCCCCAAATGAGGAGAGCGTGGGGGAGGGAGACCTAGGGCAGAAGATGCCCAGAGAAGAAAGAGAGAGGGGGCTGCCACATGGGCAGCACCTCACAAGAGAAGAAAGCTCCAAAGGATGGAACCTGTGGAAGGAGCAGAAGGCGGGGACAGAAAGCCCTAGATCTGATCTGGCAAGGCGCGATGACATCAGCAGTGTACGGCGCAGGACACGTGGCTGGGAAGAGGGCCTGGCAGAGGCACAGATCTGCAGTAGGAAAAGTGGCTATCAGTGGGCAGGAGGCAAGCCTTTTATAGGCTGTATACTTGCCTTGAAAGGAGGGCCAAATGACCCTGAAAGTGTGGGCCAAAAGCCTTGGGGGGGTGTGCCCTTTTAGGGCTGGACCAGCCACAGACTGGTCGGCCAGTCTGGTCAGCCAGTCTGTAGTAGGCTAGTCGGTTTTTTTACCAGCCCCCTTGGGGCCTATATAAAGAGGGCATTGAGCCTCATTCAAACATCCAACAGTTCAGCAGAACCAGCAGCAGACAGGAGCAGCCAGAAGGCATATTGTTGGGCCTCATCTTGGAGGTGAAGGAGAGTAGAAGGTGTGTTGCAGACTGAGCTCTCAAGTGCTGAACCTTGGCTGTCTCTCAGGGCAACAAGGTGTTGTGATCTGGACAGAAAGTCTACAGAAGCTTGAGGTGGAGCACGCGGACTCAAGTCTAGAGATAGCCAGCAGATAGGAGAAGTACCTTGTGGTAAGATCAGAGGACCACATCATTGGTGGGACTCTGGATCTGTCTCTTTTGTATTGTGTCCATAGTTGTGGACGGAAATATATATTTTGGTGGTTTCTCTATCTGGTTGGTTCATTGTCTATTGATGAGTTTGCACACCTATTGTATGCACATAAGTAAAGAAGTTTGTGATTCCACACCCACACCGCACACTGTGTGAGCTCCTGGGCATTACTATAAGTCTTCCACTACGTGTACCCTCTGTTGGGCATTTTCTAACAGTGCAATCTTGATCCTTGGAATACTAATTATGTGGGCTCACATAGTTGGAAAGTAAATCAATGGAGGACTAGAGAGAAGTATTTGAGAAAGGTGATAGGCAAGTTGGTGTACCAATGCTCAGAAAGAAGCATGGGACTGCTAAATTACAAGTGCAAACTTAGGAGGGCAAGTAGTTGGTGGAGAAGTAAAATCTCTTATGTTTGGAAATTGTATGGGGTAGGGGAAGGCCAAATTCATGTTGTGGAAGATTGTCTTTAACAAGTTACCTATGAGAGGTAGATTAGCTAAGTGGTTCAATGTCAACCCCTTGTGTCAGCTTTGTAGAATGGTGGTGGACAGCATATGGCATCTTTTTTATGAATGCATGGCTATCTGAGTGGTTTGGCAGTGGGATGCGTATGCAATGGAGGTCTAGGTTGATGAGCTCCATTGTATAATAGAATGAATGGAGGGTTGTGTTTCTAGGTGATGTGGGAGGCTATACCTCCACACTGGTTGCTTTTTAGCTATATGTAAAGGCACAACGAGCTTTTTGGCTATTTGGGAAATTAGCAGTAATTTTTGTTTGAGGGGGTTGTCTTGGATAGACTTGGTCCTCCTGCCATCCTAGCCTCAAATTTATTATTTGAGGTAAATTTTGGTTCAAGGGGGTTCTCTTAGATAGACTTGGTCCTCCTACCATGGATTTAAAAAGTACGCTTTTTTAAAATATAATACGTACTTTTTTATTTAAAAAATGCATCTCCACGTTCTAAATGCTAAAAATGCATTTTTTCAACTGGTCAAAGGTGACCTATTTATTGGGAAAATACTGCACGGTATTCCTCAACACCACACAATACTTTACTTGACATACTACATGGTATAGCCTCATACCGCACGGTATCCAGCACACCATATGGTATAGTGCTATATCGCGTGGTATATCCTAAGGCGCCATGCGTCACAACTAGGATTGTTATGTGTTTGGGGCAACAAATCAGGGCTATTGAGCTATCATGCGGTAGCTCGATGTACCGTGTGGGTATTTTGTGATAGGTTATGAAAGGGCCGCCTCTCACATACTTTGTAGAAACATCGTTTAAGCTGTCACTTTCACAGAGTCAGGCTTTTCGCATTTTCGTTTCTTTTTTTGGGTGAGTTTTCTTGTTTTACAACTCTCCTTTTGGTGTCTAACAATCGGACCAAGTGAGGGCCTGCCTTGGTTGACCAGAATCACCTCGCCTTGCCTAACTATAGGATTTTAGAGAGAGAGAGAGAGAGATGCAGTGTGTCAGTCAGAGGCCAGGAGATGACCAAATTCGGTCGGTAGAAATCACCTCACCTCGAGTGACATGTATTCTTGCATAATAAAGATCAAAGCGAGGTGATGTGCGGCGCTTGCCAATCGGTTCCCCTCACTTCAATCTACTTATACATCATATTTATTTATGTATTATTTATATACGTAGGTGTAGATAGAGTCGGGTTTTATCCGGATGATCGCCCACTTTTGCCAATCGATTCATTCCAATAACAACCTTTCCCAACCAGATGTGTGATTGGAAAAGCTAATCTAGATCATCTTGGTTATGTGTTGTTACATGTTTCCTGTTCTAGCCTCTACTGCCTCTATATGTTTCTTGTTCTAGCCTCTACCACCTGATAGGTTGATACTATATAGTGACTTGACATTATCTAGATAGTCTAGTGGGATGTGTATTACTTGACATAATCTTCCATTGTTTTAGAAAGCAAAACAGATTTAGTATTTTATTATTCTATGGATCGGAATTTCTATGAAAGCTATTTTGCATACACATATTTGCTCGGATACGAATCTTTTACTTTATATTCTCTACTTTACATTCTTTTAGTTGTCATATCATTTTCTTTACATTAAGCATTAAGGCCACAAGATTATGCTCACATCTAGTGATGAGTGTGTCATTCGTTGCTGGATATTGGCTACCTGCTAGTAGAACGAGAGTTGCTTGGCTCAAAAAGATGCTGTATGTTTTCTTTGAGGACGTTCTTTGCTTGATGATGGGTTGTATGATCGTTGTACTTTTCTTGTCTTGAAGACAACTTCCTAGTTAGTATATCCTTTCGATAACTTGCCACAGAGACTTGGAACAATATCTATGCTTTACTAGCATCCACTTTAGTTTGTCTGTGTGCCTATGCTTGAGAAGGACCATGGGATCCAATCAGGGACACTTCTTTGTTTTCCTCATGGTTTCTACTTCCACAGATTGTTTTGGATCTTGCAGGTCATATGACTTTGATGATCACTAGTAGCGGATCCAAGTCCCCAACATGATGATTGAGGCAACTATTGCCTTGTCTTGAAGGTGAAAGGGTTCCAACTGTTGCTACTTTTCACTATTTGCAGGAATTTTTGCAACTAGTCCCAAGAACCTTTCTTCAAGGAGCTAGAGAGCTCCAATTATAGCCCTATTAGTCTCTAAAAGTGATTTAATATATGGTCTATAATCCTATATTTTTTGTTTTTGTAAGGTGAGGCATCCATAGCCTAGTATTGACGGTGAAAAAGTTCCAACTGTCACTACTTTTCATTGTTTCGAGAAATTTTTGCAATCAGTCCCAAGAACCCTTATGACAGTAGGCAACACACACACACACACACACACACACCCGTATATATTTATTTGTATATTTATATATACATAAAGAAAATGGGGGTCCCTACTGAACTCCTTCTTACCATAATATGAATTAGGGAGAAGCTTTGACTCTCATATACATCTTGAAATTCCCAATTTATCTCTTTATACCTCTCAAAATTATATTTTTAAGCTTATCATTGCATATATCATGAAATTTTGAACATTTTTCCTTTTTACAGCTTCTCAATCTGAGCTAAGGAGCAAAAGTTACGACCCCTTCTTTAAAGGCCCTCCATGTGGGGGTTAAAAGCCACTGTACCTTAACGCCAGTAATGCACAATACTCAAACACACATATATATGGATGTCATAGAAGATTAGGATGCTATACACCCACCAAAACTCATGTAGCTCTCTCTTTTGGCTCTCCCTCTCTCTCACCTTCTTCATTCCGCTTCCGTTGTTGAGATCGCTCAATTGGTATCAGAGCAGGGGTGTTCAAGTTGAGCTTGGGTGTGAGCATGGAGCCCAAAGTCTATTGTTGTATAGCTCTGTGGGAGGAAGGATAAGCTCCTTTGGGTGACTTTACTTGCATCCTGGTGTGCAGAAACCTTTGGAAAGTTCTCTGAGTGGTTTTGGAGCAAAAAAGACATTTTTTGATGATTCCCCTGTTCCTTTCGACTACTGAGAGTTCGGAATGACCAGTAGAGGCAACCATTGCTTGGTTTTGGTGTCCATTGCACTTTGGAGCTCAAAAACACCTTCATTCTTGAATTTGACATCATTTTGTTGGATTTTTGACTCATTGTCTCTGCTTCAACGTTTTTCTGCCAGTGTGTTGGAACTCGAGTTTGAAGCAACCATTCACAAATCTATCAGTTTCAGTGGACTCAGGAGGTCCTAAAACTTCTGTGTTGCTCATCATTTCACTCCAGTGGTGTTTGCAAATAGGTCTGTTTGCAAAAACGTTTTCTGGTCCGGTCCCAGTGATTGGGACCATGGTTTCCAAAACCATCTATTCCATTGCGTTCTGGAGGCTCGAAAACCCCTATCTGCCAGCTCTTGCACGATTCCATGGAGATTTGGAGAAGTTCCATCTCTCTGAGGTATCGAATCATTTGTTTCTCTGTGAAAAATCCATTCAAAGTTTCAAACCCTTGATTTTTGGATTATAGGACAATTGCAAGGGTTGACTTCCCGTTTCCCATTCATCGTTTGGGATTTTGGAGTTCCAGTAGAAGAGAGATATTTGCAGATTGTCTTGCCGAGTCCGATTATGCAGTGACACCCATGTTTTGAGGCATCTCAAGTTCTATTTTCACTAGCGATCATTGTCGTGGGGGTCATGATTTTTTGGATATACCTTATGCAGATCACTTTGGTTGCAGTCTGAGCCATGTGCACTCATTCGTGGTTTGCATTGGGTTGTACTGGATGCTTTACATGCCATTTGGATGCATTGTGATCCTTGTTGGATGCGTTGATAGGCCTAGATTGCCTTGTGGGATGCTTTATTGATGAATGTTTAGCACACAGATGCTATTTTATGCTGAGGGATAGCTTTGACATATTGCAGTGGATGCACTCATAGTGCTATGCTCTCTTGGATGAGACATTATTGATGCTTATGCCCATGGATAGTGTTTATGCTTGAGTCATTGGCTCTTATTGGCATTGGGTTTGACATTTTTTTGTCATTGCAGGTTGACATTTTCTTTTGGGCCAGATTTGCTCATATGGATGCATAGTATATGCACATGAGTAAGATGTATTTTTATGCTTTGAGCCTTGAGTTTTTGGTGACACTATCCTTCATTAAGGAAGACATATTTGGGTGCACCTGGTATTTGGTGTGATTTCTCTCTTGTAGGTACTAGCATTTGGGATTTTGTTTCATTTGCATCATGGCATCCTCTTCCATGTCTAAAAAGGAGTTTTTCAGCATTAAAAAGTTTGATGGGACAAACTTTTCTTTGTGGAAAGAATAGATAAGGGATGTGCTTATTCAAAAGAAGCTAATTAAACCCTTCGTAAGGATTGAAGCTAAGCGTGCAGATATGTCTGAGGATGATTGGAATGAGTTGGATGCATTAGCAAAGTCTACTGTTAGACTTCATCTTGCAGAGTTAGTTTATTTCATAGTAGTAAATGAGCAGACTACGAAAGATTTGTGGAAGAAATTATGTGCCACTTATGAGAAGATGAAGGAAGGGGTCTCCATTGCTTCTCACTTGAATGAATTAAATTTTATTTTTTAGCTAGTGTCAAGCTCAAAAGATGAATTTTGATGTGGAGCGTGCAATTCTTTACCACTTTGTAAGATGTTCGGTAGGTCCACAATGCTACGGTGAGCTTGTGCTTCTAGTTGGTACGACTGCCTTCAACTCTGCAAGTTATAATCGTGTAGCACGTTTTGTTTGAGTTTTGGCTAGGCCGTTTGCTCTAGGATAATACGGCATAGATTTCCTATGTATGATCATGAATTCGCTAGTTAGGATCGCTATTGTTTCAGTGAGGAAATGAGTTCCTCGATCACTGACTAGTTCCAAGGGACACCCCAACTGTGTGATTACTTGTTCATATACAAACTTAGCCATGGACCGTGCATCAGCTTTCCTTGTGGCTCAACACTCCATTCATTTGGTGAAATAATCTGTAGCCAGGATAATGTATCTAGCCCTTGTTCCTTTAGCTGTTGGGCTTATTGGACCAATAAAATATATGCCCCATTTCTCAAAAGGCTGATCGGCGGTTATTATTCCTATTAGGGGCATCATATCCGCTTTATGTGGGATTTTCATTCTTTGGCAGGGATTGCATCGCTTGATAAACTCGGCTACATGTCCAAAGAGGGTTGGCCACTAGATGCCTGCCTGTAACACCTTACGTGCATATGTCAATGAGAAATAAGGGAGCATCCCAGAGGTCATCCTCAACTCCTTATCTACTGGGAATCCTAGAGAGGTGGTCGGCTACGATGTGAGTCTTTCCTTTATGCCCCGTGACTGTGAAGTCGAACTCCATGAGGATTAGCATCCACCTTGTTATGCATCCCATCATGCAGGGCTTGTTAATAGATATAGTAGTGCCTGATGATCAACAAAAAAAACAAACTTATTGGCTAGCAAAGTAATGCCTAAACTTCTTAACTGCATAAACCATGGCTAAACCTTCCCTCTCTGTTGTAGTGTAATTAACCTCATAATCATAATTGCCGACTGCTGGTAGAGTACATGGGGTAGTACAAGTTGTAATCCCCTAATTGGGCTAACACACATCTGATGGCAAATTTTGAGGCATCTATGTGGATGTGGAATATTAGATTCCATTCTGGGGGCTGTAATACATGTGCTATAGTAGCCAGAGCTAGCTTGAGGGCTTCGAAGGATCTCTGACACTCCTCGGTCCACTCAAAGACTACTAACAACTTGTATAATGGCCGGGCTATGTATGCATATAATAGGATGAATCTTTGATAGTAACCCATATGGCCTATAAACCATTGAACTCCCTTGGTGTTCGGGGGGGGGGGGGGGCAACTCTAGAATGAGCTTGATCTTATTGTAATCCATGGAGATGCTGTTCTTGGATACTATGTGAACACTCTGATGAGACCTCTCAAGGTGGATGAGCGGGCAAATCTTGGCACAAGGTCCTACCAACCCCAAAGACAATTAGCCACAGGATGAGGGCCGGAACCTACCTAAGGTTCCCATCAATAAGTTAGGCCAATACTTCGAAGTTGATGACACTAATGCAGCTATCCCCATAACCTACAAGAACCAAAAGGTTGACGCCATCCTACATGGGGGAGCAGGTGTGAGTGTCTGCACCAAAGTATGTTGGGAAATGTGGGGAAAACCTTCCCTCAAGCGAATCCATCTAGTAGTAAAGCTAGCCAACGACGGAACTGTTGGACCCCTAGGGGTTCTCACAGGTATTAACATTAGGGTGTTTGATTTCACGTAACCCGTTTGATTTGTGGTTATGGACTTCACCCAGCAGCCTGGATATTTTGATGTAATCAAAATCATTGATCAGTATACATGCTCAAATCAACAAACAAAGCCACTTGACCTACATCCGACCACGCTACAATAGAACACGGTCAGAAAATAGTCGAAAGTAGATTCTATCACCAACAGTATTACAAGTGACAGTCATGTCCACCTAGACGACATGCTACATGAAGACAACCAGAAATCAGTTGTGTAGACCATCCTAGAAGCTGAAGCTCAATTTGAAGAGCATATGCAAAAGAGTGCCGAAGTCCGACAGGATGACTTGGAGGAGATGAACCTTGGAGACCCCCAGAACCCTAAGACAGTTTTGGTAAGTATAGGTCTCCCTCTGCCTTTCAAAATGGCTTAAAAAGACCTATTGACAGAGTATAAGGACATCTTTGCTTGGCATTATACTGATATGAAGGGAGTAGACCCTAATTTCTGTGAACACAGGATCAACTTAAAGCAAGATGTTGTCCTAGTGATACAAGGAAGATACAGAATGAATCCAAACTATGCAAAACAAGTCAAAGAGGAAATTGATAAGTTGTTGAGAGTTGGTTTTATATATCCTCTCACCCATATTACATGGCTTTCACCTATTGTGATTGTGCCCAAAAAGAATGGAAAACTCAAAATATGTGTGGACTATAGAAAGCTCAATGCTGCCACCATTACTGACCCTTTTCCTCTACCATTTTGTGATTCCTTACTAGATGCTATAGCAGGTCATGAAATCTATAGTTTTCTTGATGGTTTCAGTGGGTACAACTAGATAAGAATGGCACCTGAAGATAAAGACAAGACAACATTTGTCACTGAATGGGGAGTCTTTGCTTCTTATGTTATGACATTTGGTCTTAAGAATGCTCCTCCAACCTTTCAAAAGTACATTCAGGAAGTATTTGTTGCTGAGCATCTTACATCTTTCATGAAAGCCTTCCTTGATGATTTTTCAGTATTTGGGAAAAAAGAGGAGCATCGACAACACTTGAGTTTATGCTTTGTCGAGTGTAGAATGGCTTTTAAACCCTGCCAAATGTGCATTTGCTGTGAGTAGGGGAATTCTCCTAGTGCACATTATCTCACAAGATGGAATGGAAAGAGATCCAAACAAAGTTTCAGCCATTCAACATGCCAAACCACCCAAAAACATTAAGCAGCTTCAGAGATTTATAGGCTAGATTAAATGGCACTACAAATTTCTTAGATACCTTGCTGACATCTACTATCGTCTCACAAAACTCACAAGGGAAGCTAAGCCATACATCCGAGGTGATGCACATCAATATGCTTTTAATATCCTAAAGAAAATGTTGATGATAGCACTTATACTACAACCCCCTGACTAATCTCTTCCATTTGAGGTTTTTGTTGATGCTTTTGATGCAGCAGTACGTGCAGTACTTATGCAGCAAAAAACACCAAAGTGGTTCAGACCAGTTTACTATGCTAGTAGAATCTTAACCAAGCATGAGAAGAACTATGCAGTCACAGAAAGGGAAGCACTTGGAATGATCTCTATGCATTGCACAAATTTTGTCATTATTTATTGGGCAACAAAGTGCATTTTCATGTGGATCATCAAGCTCTCATTTACTTAGTGATTAAATTGGAATTAACAGGAAGATTGGCCAGATGGATGCTCTTGTTGGAGGAATTTGACTATAGCATTGTGCATAGGCCTGGAAAGCAACATGCAATTGCTGATTACTTAAGCAGGTTGTTATCAGAAGAAGTTCCAACAAGAATACTAGATGAACTTCCTAATGCAAGCATTTTCATGGTAAGAATTGAAGAACCACCAAATTGGTATGGTAAAATGTTGTTCTTTCTTACTGATGGTTTGATCCCTAAAACGTTATCTAAGGATCAGAGAAAGAAACTTGTTTTACAGAGCAAGCCTAGGATCAACATTTGGATTCAGTACTATGGGCACTTAGAATAGCACACAAGGTTGCAACTAGATTAACACCTTTCAGGTTAGTGTATGGCTATGAAGCAGGAGCACCTATGGAATTTATGGCAGGTAGCCTTATCCCCAGAAGAATCCATCAATGCAAGATTAGAACAACTTCTACAATTGGATGAGGATAGGCTCACAAGTTCACATACTGCTAATATTATTCAAAAAAGGAGGGCAACATGGATTAATAGAAACATCAATTTCAAATTGTTCAAAAAATGTGATTTAGTGCTAACGTTTAACACAAAGTTGGGGAAAATGCCAGGAAATTTCAAGCTCAGATATGATGGCCCCTTCAAGGTGCTTGAAGTTTTTGATCAAGGTGCCTTCAAATTAGCTGACCTTCATGGGAATGCATTTGACAAACCAGTCAATGGTTTCAGGCGCTCAAGATGATATATATGTTTCAACTATTCAAATTGACAGAGTTGTATTCAACAGACTCTGACTGCAGTTCGACACCAGTCTGACATACACAAATGAAACGTGTTGTTTCATCTACAGAAACATTCAGGTATGCTCTAATCCCTACTAGTCAAATCCAATAAGTGGTGTAGGTACGCCAAACTTAAATGAAGTGCCCACAGTGGTGAGCCTAGCCCCAACGACCATCCGACGACCGACTCTGACTCCGACTCCAATCTGATGGATACATTGCAAATGACTTAGCACTCTGAGTACAATCCAACTTCGACCACAATGTCCAAGACTTCGAGGCCAATCCGACAAGCTCTTGCGAGTGGGTGAATGTTTCCAACTCTAATCCACCCAACACGTGCGACATTACTCATCCCATTGGACCCTACTTCGACTCACATCCGCCTCCGACATCTGCTTCCGCTCCGCTTCACGCAAAAGGGAACACTACACCTCCGATCCGACTACTATTTCGCCATCCAACACAGCTCCAACATATAGAAGAGTCTCCGACAGTGCCTCGACCCTGCTCCTATGACAAAGGAATATGTCTCACACGTGATCAATCCTCCATACCGACAGGATAGCCAAAGGACGTACACGGTATGAATCCAACCCTTGTCGACAAGCTTGTTCACTCGCATGAGGCTCACACCCCCACAATAGCCATTCTCCCCAATGAACTCCATCATCAATCATACCTCCCGTAGTGCCAAACGAAAGATGATAAGTAGTCCCTCACACACGTCAAAAACCACTACCAGTTCATTGCATGCGCCATTGACGGACCGTCCATTGCAATGCCAGATCGACATAAGCTTTTCCCACGAGCCTCCTCTACATATGGGACCTAAACGAGGTCATTGCGTCACATTTCCCAACCCAGCCAAAGAGCTAGAGCGAAACCCCCAACTCTTAAGCACAGTAGTGCTCCTTGACGCAGCCATGGCTTCTAAAATATCTCTCACCCTTGCTCGAAAAAGCCCACGCCAAATTTCGACCGTGGAGAAGATTGTCGACATCCCAGATTTGGAGCAAACGAAATCAGATGACGAACCACCGCTTCCACCGCACAAAAAGCAGATGCTAATAGCAAGCTTCACCAATTCCAAGGTATCATTGGACTTGTCAAAGCATCAGGAATGACTAAAAAAGATTGGCTTATTGTAGTACGTTAGCTTGCCCTGGGCGTCATGGAAAGCTTCCCCGCATGCTCTCACACAATACGAAGGTTTCCAACGTAGCGGGAGTATGCTCACTAGGAATATCATGCTTTCCCCTGAGATTATTACACAGGTTTTTCAGCTTCCTATCATAACAAGAGGAGGTTGTCTACAAAAAAAATGTCGACTCTGACATGCAGCAGGAGTTCGGACCCCCGGAGACACAAAAGAACTACTTTTTCATCAATAATGTTCAAGATTTGAGGAGACGACAATAATTTGTTTGGCATCTCAAAAGGATGCAGTTGCTCATCAAGACTAACACTATGAGCAGAGATTCCTATGCTATGCTTAGTGCAGCTGAGAAGGGAACCAAGATTTCATGGGCACATCTGCTACACTCTCGACTGATGAGCAAAATTGCCAGAAAAGACTTGAGTGCCTTGAATGCTCATTCAAAGGTAGGGCCATTCATTGCAACATTATTTGAATTTGTTGGTCAGACGGGTACAAAGGCCCAAGAGGAAGTCCATCAGTACAGTGAAGAGCGCACAAAAGTAAAGCACGAGAAAAGGTCTCAGGAGGACAAGGCAAAGAAGGTCATGATGCAAGCACTGGAAGAGGCCCAATACTCCAAGGAGGAAGCCACTATGGCTGTCTACAGCCAATCCTTGGTGGAACATCTTTGGGACATGCCTCTCGCAGGAGAAGAGTTGCTAGCCACACGAGCAAAAGTCTTCCAAGAAGATCAAGTTAAATCTTCTGTCAAAATCTGTGCTTCAAAATCCAGAGAACTAGAGCAAACCAGAAGATAACATTGCTAGCATATTGCTTACAACACCTTCCAGAAGCTCTTTCGAACCATTCTCCCCTGTTCACAGAATGGACGATAGCATCCCCAAACTAGAAGCTGAAAAGTCCAACTATGGAAGGAGTATATGCCAACATGGAGCCAGAACATGCACTCAAAGTTTTACAATGCTATGTTGATGAACAGAGGGAAATTCAGCTGTAGCTGAAGCAGTAAGTACATGAATTAATAGAGGATAAGAAAGCTGGACATGAATACAGGCTGAAGCAGGCCGACATGTAGAAAAAGTTACATGCCACAGTTGGAGCTAGAGGAGGTCAAGAGGGAATATGCACAATACAGAACTATTCAGGAGAAGCAAGTCTCCAAACTCACCGCCCAGGTCAGAGTCCGAAAAGAATGCCTACCCACTGTCACGACTTGGTTGGAAGAAATGAAAGCAGATTTTTTATGTAGTTGGATCGCATGGGTGCAGCCCATTTCGACTTGAACATTGAGAATCTTATACTCAAAGAACGGATAAATGCCTTAGAAGGAGTTGATCAGAAACTCACGGAAATGGCAAAGGAGGTTGATGGTATATTTTTAAGCTCCTCTGATCTCACAGATATGAAGACACAGCTGGCAAAGACATCTCAGGACCTGTGGTCCAGTCTAAAAAAAGGCTTGTTTGTCATTGCACAATGACCTTATGAGGCATTTGCATCTACTGCTTAGGCCTATGAAATCATGGCACATGAATTGGAAACCGTGAGAGCTACAACACAGAGTGCCAAATAGAGTCAGATGCTATTGGATGCTGCGACATAAATTTTTGAATTGACAACAGAGCCTGGGAAGCCGGTTGCAACACAGACCACACAATTGTCTGCAAAGAATGCCACTTTCACAGATGAGAAATATTAGGATATAGAAATCATAGCTACCCCCAACCAGGCCTTAGCCCCCACTGCAGATTTTGAAGAGGCAGAGGCAAAAATTGAGGAGGAACCAGAGTTGAATGACACTAGCAAGCAAGATATAGAGGAAGCAGACCCCATTGCTGCTAAGGCAGCAGTAATAGATCTAAACTCAACCCACACCATCAAGGTCCATCTGATGGACTATTTCCAGTAAGGCTTCGAGTCATCCACTTTTTGCAAAAAGTTTCACCACCGAGAGTGCCAGGTATTGACTCCACCCATGTGGACTTCACCCAAGGAGGGTTAGTACACCCCTGGTAGTAAAGGGAAGTTACACTAGTGAGTAGTGGATAATTTTGTAACTGTAGGGACAGTTATAACTCTCTCTAATAGCCAGTAGTAGTGGCCTTATCCACCACATCATGTTTTGAACTGTGTCTGTTTCTAACTGTTACCTGACTGAAGTCGGATGATGTTATAAGCTGATCTTCATTGCCTGTATCAGGGTTGTTGTTGTGATCCTCTGAAATACAAACTATTAGCAACATTTCCACTCTATAAGTAGTTGTCCCAGTTCTTTGTATGTTTTGTACTATCTTTTCGTCTTTCCAACATTGGTCAGCCGACCTTGGCATTTCCATTGCCAGGAGTGGATATGTGTAGGTTTTTTTTAGTATTTTGGAGACACCACTAACACTTCCACTACTGGCCCAGCTGATTCAGTAGACTAGAGGCCAATTCGCCGATATCTAAACCCTTAGACTCTTTACCATCCTTCTTGGTAGGCTCTGTATTGGAAGATTTTACCCATTGTGCTACCTCAGATGAAGTTGTAGTTTTGTCCTTGACGTCCTTATCCATCATATTATCACTTATATGGATGGCTACCTTAGTGCAGAGTTTGAAAGAAGTGGGGTTCATAACCATTAAATGGTCATGTAGCTTCGGATCCGCCAATCGGATGAGGAAGCATGGCAATAGTCGCTTGTCGCTCATCCTCTCATGCGGTTTGCAGTGGGAATTGAGGTGTTTGATCCTAGCGATGTAGTCTCGAAGAGATTCCTTCTCTTTCTGTTTCACCTCATACAACTGATTAATCGGGCTCCACTTATGACCATTGGGTGTGAACCCTACAATGAAGGCTTTTCGTAACACCTCCCAGTTGACTTCTCCTTTGAGTTGGGGGCCCTATACCATTGGCCTGCCTTGCCATCTAGGCTGAGGCTGAATGCATTAACCATTTCCAGATCTCCGAGAGCACGGAATGCTTCACATATTTGTTCAAATCGCTCCATGTGGGAGACCGGATCTCCTTCTCCAAGAAATTTAGTCATCATCTTGGATATGGCTATGGGTCGCGACTCCTAGAGGGATTGGTGTTCTGTGGAAATACGGATACAGTCGGGGGTGGAGCATCCCTCCTTCCTAGTGCATCCACCAGGATGTGCATCACCTCATCGGATAGCACGGTTTGGGAAGCTTGTGGAGGCGGCACTCTTGTGAGCCTAATAAGACGTAGAGGCATAGCCTCAAGCCTTGCCCTGGTAGCGGGGTCCATTGGTTTGCCGGTATCGATGTTGGGCCTGTGAAGCCTACTCCCCCAAACATCGGGGTTGTAACTATGGGAGTAAACGATTGGACTCCGTGAAGAAGTGCGTTACCAGGCATCTGTATGGACACTCCTTGCATTAGTCCATAGGGTGGAGCTTGCAAGGGCACATAGCTGGTGGCTTGTGGCCTAACGACAAATGTTGGGGCACCTGGAAGGTTGGAGGTTCATAAGGGTTTCCTCCTTGGAAGTCTTGTGAGTTTCCAAGGCCAGGGGTTTGTCTTGCAAAGTCCCTCATCCACAGGTCTTCGTCTTCCATGCGCTTTGGGTCAGGGTGCCCCACGAAGACTATGGGTCCTAAGTCCACAAAAATGGCCTCAGTCCCTGCCTGTGGCTCAAGGATTGGTTGTCATTAGCCTCCCCTTTCCGTGGGCATGCTGGTGAAAGGGTTCTCCATTTCTGCTAAATCCGTTCATCCTAACCAGCCAAACATGTTGGATATAGTCCCCCTTAATATGGAGGCTATGGAAGGAGCAGGGGAATGGGGTGGAGCTATGCTGGTGTAGGGGTTTCGGAGGCCCTTGGACTAGTGGGTTCTTGCATTTCCTCATTCAAGCTCTCGGTCTCGCATGCACTGGAGGGATTACTATGTCGGGGCCCTAACACTGAATGAGAGCTGGGACTTGAACTCCCTGTTGGAGTTGAACCAAAACCAGGGTGAAGGGTGGGCTGTGTGTAGTTCGAAATGCTATCCTCGGACTTAGGCTCCTTGGACAAAATTCTCCTGGACCTCAAGTGCATGTATGAGATCCCTGCAAAGGTACACCCTACTTCAAATTCAGTTATGTATTTTTTGTCAGAGAATTTGTTCCCAAAGCTATCCCTCAGGTCAAAGGGTTAGCTGTATGCCAATGAGTCGGAGGGCTAGCCTTAAGGCGACTATCAGCGGGATCGCAGATGACATGTGTCGGTAGGTTGGGTCAGGGTTGGTATGCCTCCAAGTCGGTGGGTTAATGTTAAAGCAACGGGCGGTGGGATACTCAAGTCGGTGGGATGGAAATATGGCAACGGTCATAGGATTAACCACCGGTGGGATAGCTTGCCTCGGAGGGATACCAGAATGGCACCGATCGAAGGGTTAGTTGTATGCTGACAAGTCGGAGGGATAGTGGTGGTTAAGGCATCGGGTCAACACCTATCAGGCCGGTGGGATAGCAAACCCTGACACATCATAAATAAGGTGGCAAGTTAGGTGACTGACACGTGTCAGGTCGATGGGATAGAACTAAGGTGATGGGTCGGCGTTTCTGCTTCCAATCCACTCCTAATCTCCACTAACAAGGCCTAAGGACATGTGCAATGGGTTGTTTACAGGAGGAAGCTAAACAAACGCAAAAGGATACCTCGTATCTCCCCTACACATGTCATGAGGATGCTAGAAGTGTGCCAATGAAGCTCCTCACTCCCGTGCTACTCCTTGTGGGAGCATTGCATAGTAAAGCCTTCACTCTTCCTGTCACTCGAGTGCCTACCTGATCATTGCAATGGGGTTTCCACTGAGAAGAAGGGGGAGAGAAAGAGAGGGGAGGGGGGGAGGGAAGAAGGGAAGGGGAGGGAGAAGGAGAAGAAGGTGAAGGGGGATCGTGGCAAACACCAAAGGCAAACAAGGAGAGTAAGCAAACCTCAATCTCAACACATGAGTAAGAAGAGAGCTTGTATACAACAATGAAGACCAAAGTCAACCACTTGGCCTTTTATACATGTCACCTTTTGAAGGGAGGGCCAAACCTATTCCTTATATCACTCTCTCTCTTTTGTTACACTTACTTGGGCCCATATGGCACCAAGGCATATGTTGATTCTCTCAGCCTTCTCTCAGTCCTCAAATGGCTCTTGTGTTATCCATGTATTGGATCCAAATGGCTCTTGTGTTATCCTTGCCAATTGGAGCGATCCTGGCGACTAGTTCGAAACTAAGCCATTTGTGGCTTAAAAATTGTAGGGTTTGGAGGGGCCAGATCCGTTAGCATGCTTGATGGCTGTTAACAAGGAGGCAGGAGGTAGATGGATTACACTCCATGGGATACTTTCAAAGCATCGAAGTAGCATGGTGGCTTGGGCATACCAGTTATTGCCCTCAAAATGATTTCCTTGGTTGGTAAATGGATTCCTAGATGCGACTCCATGGGTTAAATTAGCCTAGTGAAAAGGACCTGTTCTTGCGAGGCTAAAGGACCTATTGGGGTTTCTGTGGACTGTTCCTACCAGGTGAAAGGACCCATTGTGGGGGGGAGATTGTGTTAGTTGGGGTTTCTGTGGACTGTTCCTGCGAGGCTAAAGAAGCTAGTTGGGGGGAGTAGGAAGCCAGGTGCACCTGTTGGTTTTGAAGTATTGGCACCCCATGTCTTGGGTGTCCGAGTAGCTAGGGCTTGCAACCAACACATGCATGTACTTTTTATGCGTGACATTGTGGTCTTCAAGTTGACTTACCAATTGATGCGAGTAACTAAATTGGACCGTAAGCACAATCAAAATCTAGATGAGTTGGGAAATTATCAATAGATTTTGAGTTACATTTTTCTCGAGTACTTTATCTACTGTTGTTCTATTGGAAAGCTTCAATATTTGATTTATTCTGGTCTCATGAATGTTCCTATAACACATACATAAATGGAGATTGTAGAATAGACTATTCCATCAAATGCCACTCTAACTTTCAAGGATCACTAGTCCCATATGAATACCAAATTTATAAGACTTACATTTTGATAGTTTTTGTAGTTGTCAACGTGTGTATTTCCATATGAGCACCACATTTCTAAGACTTTCATTATATAGTTTTTGCAATTGTCAACATTTGTCTTTACATACTTAATTCATACATTTGTAAATGAATTCAATCCCTCATTGACACTTAAGCAATCTAAAGATCCAATATACAATCGAGCAATATGACCAATCATTGTTAGATGTCCTCCATGATTGAGCAATATGACCAATCATTGTTTATGGTCCTCCATGATTGAGCAATAGGACCGATCATTGCTAAAGGCCCTCCATAATAGAGAAAATGTCCCCATGGCTGATAGGAATGCTCGAGATTAGCTTTTCTAGCATTGGATTGCTAGTCCAGCAAGCCTATTTGCAGGCATGCTGGTTCAACATTCCAATGCCGAGAGAGTCTAATTAGCTCCATCCTCCATGCCATTCATTGAAGTAGTCTGCAAAACTTACATGAGGGCTCAAACATGGGGGAGACAGAGACATGGGGGAGACCGAGCCCAGAGCAGCTCTTGAGCTTCAGCTTGAGCCTCGACGTGAGGAGGAGTGTTCACATAAAACATTTTTCTCAACAAATCTCCAAACTTGGGGTTTCAAATTTCGAAGGTTTTTCCTCATAATTTGCTGATTTTTTAGCTAAAATCTAACTAAATGCTTAAAATTTTAGAGATTTTACAAAATTGAGAAAATATTTTTTACTGCTCAAAATGAAAACGTTGCAGGTTCATTGTATATAGTTTGCAGGTTCTCCGGGTGGGGAGGCCCTCTAAGAAATAGAAAGGAAAACTTTGATTGGGCAACATGAACTGCCCATCTTTGGTCTAATAAGATGTTGATGGAGTGTCCACCAATGGGATCACTGCTGGCAACAGTGTTACCAAGTACCAGAATTTTGGTGTACAACATGAGAATTCGTGTAAGCTCCGGACCCTAGATCTGTATCGAACGTTTAGCGGACCGTGCTTCAGTGCCGTCATTTGTGTTCACGAAGTTTCCCTTCCAGAACGCGGTAAGAGCTCCACCTATTGCATTATATGGGAATTCTTGAAGCCCTTGCCGTGGCATTTCGTTTACTTTCTCACATGTTTGGTTCTGGTGGCTTGGAGAATGTGTATGGTTGAGTTTTTATGTTTGTCAGAAATTATGAAGTTTTGGCCTGGGTTGGTTGTTGCATGTTTATATATTCTGCCGAATCTTATGCAAGCCTTATGCCTCTTTTTCTATTTCATGCTCGCTTGTATTAGGTGAGCTGCCGTTCCACGATGCAAGATTTATCACTGCGTGCTCAGTATTATCAAAATTAAAGGCAATTCTGTAGTAAACAATCTCTTCTTGTTGTTTGCCATGTTGAATACGCTGCTTCTGCCTTTTTGACAGGTCGCTGCATTCTCGTGCCCTTAACTCCTTCAGATCAATAATTATCATTTACAACACTTGCTCCTTTGAGTAACAGCTTAAAAATATACGTTAACTATAGTATGCCATGCTTTCACTGGCCGAGGGCGTATTTTCATTCTGTCTGAACATGAAGAGAGGCTGATGCAATTGAAAATAAATTTGTCAATAGAAGGCTTCGTTTAAGAAGTCAGGTCTGTTGGTGATTGCTGGCTCAATATAAATAGCCAAAAAGCCCAGGGCTACATTTGAGCATAAGGGGCTATTTTGTATCAGGCTTTAAGTGAAGCTCAAGGACTGCTTCATTTAGGACTTTCCAGGGAGCGATGATTATTTTTCTATGAGCTAGTCGTTCAGTCTGACGGCACCTGTTTTGCTCCATCAGATTCTTAAGGTCCACTCATCTGAACGAAATCGTTTTTTCATGAGAGTTATCACACACATATAAAGAGTTAGGAAGAGCTAGTACCATTTTTCTTTTGTGACTGTGGACAGCACACGGTGGAGAAACTTGGCACTTGGGAGCAAGGTGAGCCACTTTGTCTTCTGCAAGGCAGCCTTCTGGCTTTTCTGGCTTGATTTTCCATCCCATCTCTCCCCTTTCACCTCTTGCTGCCGCAAGGTCAAAGTAGAAGAGTAACATCTCACAGCAAGGACATGAAAAGCAGGACAGCAAGCCACAACTACATTGTGTGATGAGTGCATCCCTTTGCTTCAGACCTTCAGAAGGTCGGTAGGAGCATCATCAAGCATCAGTGGAAGCTTCCAACATTTCATCCCCTTTCTTCGTCATCAAGCGTGGGGGTGGAAGTTTCCGACAGTTTATCCCCTTTTCATGCATTGAACAATTGGAAGGAAGGACTAGTGCTAAGTTTGCACCAATTGTCAGCTGTTTCTAAAAGCGGTTGCATACACTCTAGCCTGCTCTTTGGTGTATATTTCTGCAGGATGTGGCTGTCACACTGGTTCTATGGTATTACTACATTCATTACAAGTCATGGACTAAGCAGTGGCTTCTACTCGCAGATTTATCGTTTGACACTCTTCCTTGGCTGGAGCTGAGCCTGATGGAGATGATGCAAGCAACAAGTTGTCAGCAAGGATCCATGTTTGTGAAAGGGTCATGGGACTGTTGGAAAGGTCACCTCCCCATCTGTAAGCCCCCAAATGAGGAGAGCGTGGGGGAGGGAGACCTAGGGCAGAAGATGCCCAGAGAAGAGAGAGAGAGGGGGCTGCCACATGGGCAGCACCTCACAAGAGAAGAAGGCTACAAAGGACGGAACCTGTGGAAGGAGCAGAAGGCGGGGACAGCAAGCCCTAGATCTGACCTGGCAGGGTGTGATGACATTAGCAGCAGTACGGTTCAGTACAGCGCTGCACACGTGGCTGGAGAAGAGCCTGGCAGAGGGCAGAACCAGCAGCAGCAGGGTGAACAGGTGCTGACATGGCTGGGGCCTGGTGGAGCAGCAAATTGGGCTGCCAGTGGGCAGTGGCATGCCTTATATAGGCTGGGCCCCTGCCTAGATTGGAGGGCCAAAAGCCCTAGAAGTGTGGGCCATAAAGGCCTAGTTTTGTGAGCCCTTAAAGGGCTGGTTGGGCTGAGCCAACCAGGTCGGTTGGACCAGCCAACCTGGTCTGTCCAGTCGGCCCAGATTGGGACAGACTGGTCGGGTTTTTGACAGGCCCCTTGGCCTATAAAAGGAGGGGCTTCATGACCCATTATTCATCCAGCAAGTCAGCAGACAGAGGAGCAGCAGGAGCAGCAGAAGCCTGATCTTTGGGCCTACATCCAGGAGGCAAAGCAGGACCAGAGTTGCTGCAGACTGAGCTCACTTGGGGCTGAGCCTAGGCTGTCTACTAGGGCAGCAAGGTGCTGAGATCTCTGGACGGAAAGTCTACTTATGCTTGAGGTGGAGCACGCAGGCTCGAGTCTAGAGATATCCAGCAGATAGGAGAAGGACCTTGTGGTAAGATCAGAGGACCACACCATTGGTGGGACTCTGGATCTATCTCTTTTGTATTGTGTCCATAGTTTTGGACGGAAATATATATTTTGGTGGTTTCTCTATTTGGCTGGTTCATTGTCTATTGATGAGTCTGCACATCTATTGAATGCACACAAGTAAAGAAATTTGTGATTCCACACCCAAACCGCACACTGTGTGAGCTCCTGGGCATTACTATAAGTCTTCTGCTGCGTGTGCCCTCTGTTGGGTATTTTCTAACAGGACGAAGTACAGTTTTCAGAGAAAGGATCAAGATTTCAGGTGACATGGGTCGGCAACAAGCAACGGCATAGACCAAGCAAGGCACAAAAAGAGACAATGGGTCAAGAGGTCATCTTGATGCAACGGCTCAGTCAGCACCCACATAAGGAGCTTTTATTGCCAGGAGTAAAATCTTGGCAGGAGAGAATTTCATCTGTGTGCATACCTAGAGAGGGTGTTTGAAACATCTGATGGCTCTCCCTGCTGGCCCTCCTGCTAGCACCAGCACCCCCTTTGCCTGTATCTCTGCTCGTCCATCTACCCCAGCTCCTCTGCTGTCTTCTCCCCCCACCTCAGCTGCACCTCCCCTTGCGATCCCCTCTACCCCCCTCGCCACCTTCGCCGCCTTCCACCCTGTCTTCAGCCTCACCCCAAAAAAAATATTCTTCCTCCTCTTTCCCCAGCCTCGCCTCTTTTCTTAGCGTGCTCTGCACTTTATTTTCGCTGCCACGCTGCTTCACGGGCATCCTTTTGGCCAAGCAAGCGGCAGCCCCCCTTGGCCTGGTTCTTGCTTCAGCCTGGTCGTGGGGGTTCTTTCCTTTCCGGTCTGCCAGCAGCTCTTTGAGGAACTGCTCTCCTCGTGGCTGCTGCTTTTTGGACTGGGGGTCTTCTTCAAGGCCCTGGGCTGGCCCTCAGTGGTGGACTAAAACAGGAACGTCTTTCCTACTCTAGCCCCCTTGGTTGGGCTGTTTTTTGGGGGCTGCTATTCCTCTGCAGCACCCCCTTTTTGCCCCCTTTTCCTTCCTTTTTCTCTTCTCGAGTGCCGTTGCCACCCATGTCAATGTGAGGAGTGCAGCGGATCTGGACAGAAATGGAGAGAGAGAGAGAGAGAGAGAGAGCAAACCACACACAAATAAAACGGGAGAGGAGTGAAAGAGACAAGAGAGACTGCAAGGGATCTCAGGACAAAACCCCACAACTAACCTCTTCTCAATGACGCACCAAACTACTACAAACTGAGATGCGCAACAAGTGTTGGGAGGGGCCTATATATAGGCAGCCATACCCCCCCCTGGTTGGTTGGTACATATGGGCGGACCCCTGCTGTAAATGGGTGGACCCCTGCTGTAGGTGGGCTGACCCCCTCTCCTGCCCATAGGGCCTGCCACGCAGCCCTATCAAGGGGCTGCTCCCCTGCCATGCACAGGCCGACCAGGCCACCTCAGCATCCTGCCCTACAAAGGGCTCCCACGCAGCCAAATAGGGGCTGGACCCCTGCCCCTCTGCCCTACTGACCTGCTCCAAGGGGCTGACGACCCCCTGCAGGCCCCTCATGGACCGCCATGCAGCCATATACAGGTAACACCCCCTCTCAGCTTTTGGATGGAACATGAGTGCCGCTGGAACAACTGGAGGAATCTGTCGCGTGATGCTCCGTCTTGCTGAAGACTGCCACAGGTAGGAATCTGTCGCGTGATGCCCCGTCTTGCTGAAGACTGCCACAGGTACTGTCAATGAAGCCCCCCTCTTGGCACGAACTGTCTCAGCACAATCATTGGAAATCTGGTACCGATGCTCCCAGGCCTCATATGCTAGGCGGTCTCCTCTAGTAGTAACCCTTAAAACATATTCTGAGAACCTGTTTGCTGCTGTCTATCAAACTCAGTCATGGAGTGATTTGAGTTTTCTGCAAAAATCACATCTCCATACTTGTCTGAGGTTTGTAGAGACGGTAAGCTTTGCTCTCACTGTGGTAGCCAACAAAAATGCACATAATTGCCTTATCATCCAGCTTGCTTCTCAACTGACTAGGCATTTGTGCATAGGCTGTGCAGCCAAAACACCCCGAGGTAGTCCACCTTGGGTTTTCTATTATACCAAGCCTCAAAGGGAGTGACAATTTTCAAGGCCTTGGTTGGGCATCTGTTCAAAAGTGTGCTGCACATATAACTGCCCCTGTTCAAAGTCTGTGTGGCAACCTCTTCCCTTTGATCATGCATTTGGCCATTTCCATCAGAGACCTATTTCTTCTCTCAGCAACACCGTTTCGCAGAGATGCGTATGGAGATCATGGTTTTCAATCTTGTGAGTGTCATGAGATTGAAACTGAACTAAGTGTTGTCTTTTCAGAGGATGGGTTTGGGCATGCCCTTGGATTCATCTAGATATATATTGGTTATGAAGGTATGTTCCTTGGATAGAATTCAGCCATTGGAGATGTTGTGCATTGAGAATGATTATCATGGAAAGCTAGGTGATTTACGGCATACCTCTATAATTAGGGTTAGATGCTAAAGATAGCTAGAGCTAGGCTTATAAATATAAGATCGGGGCTCAGTATTTGGGATGTCTTGGATAGGTGAGTCCTAGAGACATTGTACCGTGAAAACCCCTAAACGTCCCTAGGAAACAATGTAAAAGGTACATTTACTAGGCCCAAATGCTGCTTCTCCCTCTTGCGTGACCTCTTTGGCTGCAAATTTTGATGCTTCCTCTCTCTAGCACAAATTTCGAGGCTTCCCCCTGGCTGTACGGCTACCCTTCTCCTGCTCATGACACCTTCACGTATTTTGAGGCTGTTGGCTGGCTCAGTGGCTCTTTTCTCCTGCTCGTAATCATTTCCATGCCTTCTCTCCTGCCCTGTGAGCTTTTCCATGCTCGAGTTCTGCTCCTCTCTCTCTCTCTCTCTCTCCAGTTGCAGTTTCTCCTGCTGCTGTGGATCTGTTGCCTTTTCAGGTGCTCCAGCCAAAAATCGACCTCCTAGGAGTTGGTTTGACCCCCGTGGAAGCTGGTTCGAATTCATTTGTTTCTTTTTTTCGACTCGTTTGTGGCTGAAGGTCAACTGTGCACTGCTGGGGGCCTGGACAGAGCATAGGTGCGAGGCCAGAGATCGCCCCTCTTCCATGGACAACAGGTACATCAGTTCTGACCTTCCTTGGGATTCCTTTTGCCAGTTTTGAAGCTCTTTGTCAGCTTCTTGTGATTTGAAATACTCTCTTGGCAAATTCGGTCTGTGAATGGATACCCAGATACAGAGGGTGTGCTGGAATTGGTGCCAAAAGGTCAGTCTTGTGCTTTTCATCTTGCCTTGAGGTCACTTGTGCATTTTGGGATTTGTGTTGTTGCTTTGTTGCCCTAAGAGGTTGGACATTTGATTTTGGGACTGCCAAACACTCTTTTGCAAGCTGGATGATTTGTGGAATGCATTAGACAGCTTCCATTTGTTCAGAGACACTTTGGAATGCCTTGGCCTTGCGTTGGCAGATTATGTACTTGGAATCGGATGCCTACTGAAGCTAGGAATTGGCTTGGACAATGGAATTGCTAGTGAGGACAAGTTCAAGGGAGAGCCCTTGTTTTAAACTTTATTTCTCAGTGGTTCTAACTAAAGAAAGTGCCTGAAAGTGATGCATTATGGTTGTAATGAATATGGATGACAAGCTAGTTGTGGATTACTGCCCTTTGGTTTGCTAGAGGCCGGTTTCAGTGGTTCCTTTGCTGGGATCATCACAATCTTCTCACAGAGGTGAGTCTTGGTAGTGTTGGGAAAAGAAAGCTTTCATTGCATTTGCATTACAACCGAAAATTTCAGCCACAATGGTGGACACACCTAGTGATTGGGAGGACTCCTCAGAGGCTTTTGAATATAAGCCATGGTGGGAAGAAGAAGAAGAGTAGGATGATGAGGAACAACATGTTCCCTCAGAGCATGCCACTGAGGTTTCCCAAGATGAAGCGGATGAAGCTGAAGAACAAGATGCAGATGCCCTTATTAAGGCATATTTGGCAAGTGCAGTGGGCACCTTGACACAGTTAACACAAAACCTTGCTGAAATTTTGAATGCCCCTCCTAAAAGCTGGAAGGCAGCTAAAAAGAAGCAAAAGAGACAAAGGCATACTCATAGTCATGCACCCTCTGGTGGTGGACAGCCACCCATGATGCCTTGAGTGCGAGAGCATAGTATCCATCAGTCTACATTTGGTCCCGGAATGGGAAATGCCCAACAGGCCAATAATAACATCAAACCTTTCCTCATTCAGTGATGCACCTAGGGTACTTTGGAGGAGAGTTTGTCTTTCAGGCAATGGTGGGACATCCCATAGAAGGGATGGGAATGCCTGGCACTTACTCGGCAATATGCAGCCAGGAGTGGAAAGTTTTCAGCAACCCATGAGGGGAGGTATGCAGTCTGGAAATGCAAATATGATGTGTGCCAATATAGGAATGCAACCCAGAATGCAAATGGTAATGCCTGGGATGATGGGTGATTCAATGAGCATGCCTCAAATGCAGGGGATGGGACCAAGAATGGTCAACCCAACCGTAGGAAGTGGCAGTAATGCACAGAACACGGGTCAGATGATGCCACCACCATTTTGCAGCAACCTGTATATGATAATATAACACCTAAGGGTAAATTGAAGGACTTCAAAGAAGGTGTGCTGTAGTAAAGTTTGAGACTGTTAGTGGAATGCAAGATAGGCAGAAGGCCTTAACCTTTGTGCAGCAGTTTGATGCAGCTTATGCTGGAGGAAACTTTACAAAGTCATCAAAGGTAAGAAAGGCAGCCACCTTTTTTAAAGAAAACACACTTCACTGGTGGACCAACTTGCTTCTTCCGGGTAGAGCTCCTGCAAGTGTTTTTAGCTGCTTGGCTCACAACCACCTTTGAGGTGGATATCAGGACAGCTTGGCACAAGCTTGATGCAGCAAATTGCAAAAACTTGGAATAGTACAAGAAGAAGTTCTGAGAAGCATTGCTGCTTGTAAGCTCATAGTGTGGAGCTGTGCAGAGAGAAAAGTACTGTTGTGGGCTGCCAAGAAATAAGAGACTATTGTACTAAACTAAAGTCTCTAACATGTCCCAGCTCATAGAGAATGCCACTACCACATATGCTCTTGCGAAGAAAGACTTCGGGCTTTAAGGGAAGAAACCAGGAAGACTCTAAGAATTCTAGGAAGTTTGGAAAGCCTTCCAAGGCTAGCTTTGTTGTAGGACAGAGGCGAGGACCGCCTTGACAACTGATGACACCTGAAGAGAAAAATGCACTTTATGATGTCAACCAGTGCTACATATGCAAGGAAGAGGGCCACATGGCATTTGAGTGCCCGAACAGAAAGAGAAAGAAACCCACCCAAGGGAATAGGGCGAGCAAAGGTAAGAAAAGAAGAATGACCAAAAGGGCAAGAGGCCAAAGTCCACGGCTGATCTTATGCTGGATGTGATTGGGGACAAGCGAAATGGGGATTCCACAGAGCTATGCAGAGCATGGGGAAAGTTCCGTGACCCGATAGCTATGTTTCTTTGATCCAGGGGCCCGTGAGCTGGTTGGAATATTACGAATCAGAGTAGAAGAGATGGGACTCTTTGTGATACAGATATGGCTTGTCCTTGGACATCGAGGCAGTCACTCTGGTAATTGGAAAGTTACGCATGCGCATTCAAAGCTATGTGAGTTTTATATTGTGCCTTTGAATGGATGCGATGTTCTATCGGGTATACCTTGGCACGATGGAGTGGGGGCTCTTTTGGGCACAAGACACAAGACGCTGGCTCTGTCTTATAGAGGAAAAACCCATGCTTTGGATGTAAAACTAAAAGGGGAATCTATATTAGTTGTATCCGCTGCAGCCATTTCTAATGTAATGAAAAAGCATCTTTCAATGTACTTAGTTTTGGCAATAGAAAAACAGCCAGATGAAGATCTAATCTTGCCAAGCTGGAAAAAGAGAGGACAGCTTTTCTTTTTGAGTTTCAAGATTGCTTTTCTGACTCCCTACCACGGGATTTACCTCTAGAAAAACCTAAGGATCATACCATAGATTAATCCTAGGAAGCACCCCATCCAACAAGCCTCCCCACTTAGTTAGTGCAGCCCAGCAGGAGGAGATCATGAACCAAGTAAAGGTTCTCTTGGAAAAGGGGCTGATTCAGCCAAGCTCTTCCCCCTATTGTTCACCTGTGTTGCTTGTGCAAAAGAAAGATGGATTATAGACTTGAAGGGTGGGTATCACCAGATACGGATACAGCTTTTGGAACCACATTTGGCTTGTATGAATTGCTTGTGATGCCATTTGGGTTAACAAATGCCTCTGCCACCTTCAATAAAATGATGAACATAATCTTCAGAGAGCATAAAGTTTTTGTGGGTACTGGCGTGAAGATGTGAATAAGACAGCTTTCGGAACCACATTTGGCTTGCATGAATTCCTTGTGATGCCATTTGGGTTGACAAATGCCCCTGCCACCTTCAATAAAATGATGAACAAAATCTTCAGAGTGCTCTCTAAGAGTGAAGCTAAACATAAGAAGCATTTAACAGTTGTGTTTGCAGAGTTCAGGAAGCACAAGTTGTTTATCAATGCTAAGAAGAGTGAGTTCTTCATGCATGAGATCCACTTTTTGGGGCACATAGTGTTCAAAGATGGAGTCAGGATGGACCCTGCCAAAGTTGAAGCAATTAGGAATTGGCCACCATTGAAGAATATTCATGAAGTACGTAGCTTTTTGGGTTTATGCTCGTATTACAGGGGTTCATCCGCTATTTCTTTGAGATAGCCTCACCCCTTCATGCTTTACAGAAGAAAGGAGTGCCTTTCAGGTGGGGTGACAAGGAAATTGCAGCGTTTGAAGAGCTTAAGGAAAGACTATGATCTGATCCCGCATTATCTTGATAGACCTACGCAAACGCTTTGCTGTCCAATATGATGCCTGTGGAAACAGCAGAGGGGGAGTTCTTATGCAACGATTAAAGAGTGGTTGCATATGAGAGTAGGGTGCTCAGAGATGCTGGAATGTATTTTCAGATTTATGAGAAAGAGATGTTGGCTGTCATACATGCTCTTTCCACTTCTTGTAGGTGCTGATTTTTATATGGAAACAGACATCAATCCTTGAGGTACTTTCTCACTTAGAGAAGGCTGTCAAAAAACATATGCGGTGGGCAAACTGAAGGGAGTGAAGGGGGAAGAAGAGCAAGAGGGAGAGAGTGAGAGAGAGAGAACTCCAAGATGTGCGGGTGTGAAATGATGAGCCACACCACAAACTCAGTTGTGTTTTATTAGGATTAGGTTTACCCTATGACTGTCTTAAGACAGTCATAGGTGTCCTATCTTTTAATGAAGGGTTGGCAATGTGCCTTTACCCCAACAACCTCCCACCTAAAGGCCAATGTGCCTAAAGGGGAGAAAAGAATAAAAAATTACAGCAATATACAGTTACTGTATACAAGACCATAAAATAAGAATGGTCTCATCCTAATCCCATGATGTGGTGGCAATGTGCAAACCGCTCTGTAGGCAAGCTCTTAGTGAGCAAATCTGCAGGATTATCATCAGTATGCACTTTCACAAGCTCAAGTCGCTTGTCTTCCAGTGCCTCCCTGATGAAATGATATTTCACTTCTATGTGCTTGGTCTTTTGATGAAAGACCGGATTCTTTGCCAACATGATAGCACTCTGACTATCACAATGCAAAACTGGCATATCTCCTGTAATGCCCAAATCTCCCACCAGCCGAGTAAGCCATATTGCTTCCTTGCAGGCCTCAGTGGCTGCAACATATTCAGCTTCTGTGGTTGACAGTGCAACGCATTTCTGCAACCGAGACACCCATGATATAGCACCTCCTGCAAATGTGAAAATATAACCGGTAGTAGACTTCCGGTTATCTGCATTGCCTGCATAGTCTGAATCTGTAAAACCATGCACCAATGCATCTTGCCTACCATAGCATATGCACAAGTCTTTGGTACCCTTGAGATACCTCAAGACACCTTTCACTGCTTCCCAGTGTCGCTTGCCTGGATTTGCCATATACCTGCTGATGACTCCCACCGCAAAAGCAATATCCGGACGAGTGGCAACCATGGCATACATCAAAGAACCAACTGCAGATGCATACGGAACCTTGGCCATTTCAGCCTTATCATAATTTGATTTGGGGCTGTCTTTACTGCTGAGTTTTAAATGTGGAGGCAACGGGGTACTAATAGACTTCCCCCTCCATTTTAAACCTCTGCAGTACTTTGTCAATGTACTCTTTCTGTGACAGAAATAAAAGTCCCTTGGACCTGTCACGAGTAATCCGCATGCCAAGAATATGATTTGCATCACCCAAGTATTTCATGTCAAAAGACTTATGCAGTTGTTTCTTCAAAGCACTAATCTCATGCTGAGATTTACTGGCAATAAGCATGTCATCCACATATAGAATGAGTAGCATCAGACTGCCATCCTTTGCCCGTTTGGTGTACAAGCAATGATCGGTCTCACACCTATGATACCCTTGGGACTGCATGAAGGCATCAAACTTCTTGTACCATTCCCTTGGCGCCTGCTTGAGTCCATACAAGCTCCTTTTGAGCTTACACACAAGCTGCTCTTTCCCTTTAACAGCATATCCCTCTGGCTGACTCATATAGATCTCATCATGGAGATCTCCGTGAAGAAAAGCTGTCTTCACATCCATCTGACATAAATCCATGTCGTCATGAGCAACAAGAGCTAACACTGCTCTCAAAGTAGTCATCTTGACTACAGGAGAAAAAATCTCATCAAAGTCAATGCCCTTCTCCTGCTTAAATCCCTTGGCAACCAATCTGGCCTTATACCTCGGTAAAGCATTTGAATCCACTTTGACTTTGTAAACCCACTTGCATGGCAAAACTTTTCTGCCTGCAGGTAACTGCACGTCCCATGTATCATTCTGAAGTAGGGAGTCCATTTCTGACTGCATGGCTTTCTCCCACTTCTTTTTCTCCGTTCTTCCCATAGCTTCCTTGAAGCTGGAAGGCTCACCACAATCTGTCAGCATGATAAAATCAGCCACATTATTGGCTCCTGGAACAAACCTGGCAGGAGGCCATTGTACACGGGAGCTCCTCCTAACAAAATGTTCTGGATTAGGCTGCTGTCCAGCCTGTTCTTCATGCATGACGGGTGGCTGTACCACCATATCTGGCTGTTCTACAGCCCCATCTGCTGGCATATCCAGTGGTGCATCATTGGCAAAATTATCTGGCTGATTTTCAGCCTGTATACCCTCTTGAACAGGGTTATCTGCAGCAGCCTGCTGCTGCATATAAATGGGCATTCTTTGCTGTCCAACATCATCATAAATAACCCTCCTGTATTCCACAGGTTGCACGGGTTCCTTGTGTACACTATCCTCCTTAAAGATGACATCATTGCTGCGTATAATCTTCCGTTTAACGGGATCCCATAACCTGTACCCCATTTCACCTTCGTCACCATAACCCATAAAGATGCATCTGATAGACTTTGGATCCAGTTTGGTGCGTAGTTCTTTGCGTACATGAGCAAAGCACTCGCAGCCAAATACACGTAAGTGCTTATATGAAGGTGGCTTGCCAGACCACACCTCCTCTGGCACTTTCAACTCCAAAGCCTTGTTTGGCGACCTGTTAATAATGTGAACTGCTGTTTGCACGGCTTCTGCCCAAAAGCCATGGGGTAATGCAGCATAAGACAACATACATCGAACCTTCTCCTGAATAGTTCGATTCATCCGCTCACTTGCACCATTTTGAGATGCATTATGAGGGGCTGTGAGTTCCTGTTTGATGCCCTTAGCTTGGCAAAACTGCACAAAAGCATGTGACACATACTCACCCCCATTATCGGACCTGAGGCATTTCAGCCTGCGACCTGTCCGATTCTCAACCTGAGCAACAAACTTCTTGAAAGCATCTAAGGCATCTCCTTTATGCTTCAAGAAATAGACCCACACTTTGCGTGTGGCATCATCAATGAAAGTAATAAAATATTTTGCACCCCCTAGTGATAACTGTGGCATCTCACACAAATCAGTGTGCACTAGATCAAGTGGTGCTCTATTCTGGGGAGTTCTCCTCCTATGAGGAGTCACAGAATGCTTGCCAAAAATACAATGATCACAAGTAGGCAAATCTGAAAAAGAAAGAGGCGGCAGATAACCCAAACGTGACAGTTCTTGCATTCCTTCAACAGACATGTGTCCCAACCGGCTATGCCACAATGAAACCTTTGGCAGCTCGGTTATGGCAACAACATGATTACCCACACTGGAAACATAAAGAGGGTACAAGGTATCACTCTTAAAACCCTCAGCCACTACAGTCTGGCCATCAGTAATTACCCATTTGGAATCCCCAAATTTGGTGTGGTAACCACTGTCATCCAATAAGCCAGTGCTAATCAGATTTTTCTTGATTTGCGGCACATGGCGAACACCATCAAGCATAAATGACCGTCCATCAGGAAATACTATTTGTATACTGCCAATCCCTGCAATCTGACATGCATAGTTGTTCCCAAGATGAACAACTCCATGAGTACCTGTGTAGGAAGTAAACCACTCCCTATGAGGAGTAACATGAAAAGAGGCACCTGAATCCAAGAGCCAGGTGTGCATGTCATGGCCATCAATAACCAAAGCATGTGCTATTACAGCAGAAGAGCATAAAACATCATGTATGTCACTGTCACTATCCTCTGCTGCAACATTCACTGCATCCAAGTCATCTGCCTTGGCCTTGCCTTTGCCTTTGCTTGCATTTCCTGCATCCTTTGATTCAGCCTTCTTGGCTTTTTGATCCCGTATGAACTTGAAGCACTTAGACTTCACATGTCCCTTCTTGCCACAATAAAAGCATTCAATGTCCTTTTTGCCACGGGACTGACTGCGGGATTTGGACTTACTAGCAGATCTCCCCTTCTGCTGAGTCCTGCCTCTATCCTGTACCTGCAAAGCATTTGAAGACTTGCTGCCCGCATTATTCTTCCTGCTCATCTCCTCCATAAGGAGAGAGCTCTCTACATCAGCATAAATAAGAGTGACATTCGAGTTTGACAGGGTGGTCTTGAAAGTGTCCCAACTCTCGAGGAGGGTACACAGCAAGAAAGTAGCCTTGAACTTGTGGGGGTAAAGGCACTAATGCCACCCTGGTACAGTTAGTACACTTAAGTACAGTTAGTACATTTGTTTGCTAGGTACACTAAGTACAGTGTACTTAGTGGTTGTAACCTTATCCATTAATATAAAAGGTCTACCGTGTGCTTGGGGAGGCACACACATTACTCATTGCTTATCCCCTAACTTGTGTGTCACTGTGCTCTCCTCCTCTCTCACTCAAACTCTCAACTGGTATCAGAGCGAGGAACACAATCTCTCCCTCTCCGGGTTGCCCATCCCCCTTCTCCCTCCGAGTTCTTCTAGCTCTTCTCTCCGTCTATCTCATTTTTCAGCTCGTCCTTGTTTCTTCGAAGGAGTAGCTCTCCAGGAGCCATCGAGGCGGCTGCATTGCGCACGAGTCTATCTACCTCATTGCGCGTTTTGAAGCTAGGCGTGCAGCTTGCTGTCACATCAGGTCGTGCGAGGGATTGAGCAGGGGTCGGCTGCATAACAGCCGTCTGCTGTGGCAAGGGCAAACAGCAGCCGGCAGCTAAGCTGCGGCTGGACATCTGCAAGAGCAGCCGAAGGCCACTAGTCTTGGCCTAAGGCAAGGTCAGAAGCAGCACGCGGGCGCAAGGACTGCCAGCAGGAGGTGTGGAGGAGCAGATAAGCGCGCAAGCGAAGCGCGCTGTCGCGCGCATCTACTGCAGGCAAGCGCGCAATACAGGCGTGCTGTCGCGCGCATCTCTGTCGGCCAGGAGCAAGGCCGACAGGGCCGACCTCTAACAGGTCGACAGTCGACCTACAGCTGACTGCCGACTGTCGGCTGTGGGCCGACAGCCATCTGCCTCCGACTAGCCTTCCCTCTTCAATCCTCGTCTTGCGCACCTCCTCTGGTATAGAGGCTTTTTCCCTTTCATAGCGCACCTGACGAAGAAAAAGAAAATGAAAATCAGATTCTTTGTCTGAAAAAATCAGAAATACAGCAAGGTACATCTTTGTTCTTTGCGGATAAGAATGTGATTTGAGAGAACAAGTGACAGGATAGAAGCAGAAGTTTTTTTTTTTGCATTGGGATGCGTGCAAGCAGGTACAGACAGTAGTACAGTTGTACAGCAGGTACAAAATTGTCCTTGCAGGTGCAGGAACAGCCACAGGGTCCTGTGAGCTCTAACTGAGCATCTTTAGTGTCAGATGCAAATACAGTGAGCTTGTATGCCACTGTGTGAGGAAATCCTCAATTTCCTTTGCAGAGTCAAGGGGGCTTTTGTAGCCAGAGCCTACATTGGGCTTGTGTACGCAGGAATTGCGTCTCTGACTCCACATTGGAGATTGAATTTTGCAGATTTAAATGCATTTGTGACCAATGGTACACAGGAAGTGAATGCAAACTTCAGCACGGAATGTGCTAGTCAAACAAGGGGCTTTTGCAAAGGGAATGTTTTTTTTTTTTTTTTTTGCCAGAGACTTATGCATATGCCTTATAAATGTCAGGAGAGCAGTAATGCAGTGAAATTGTGATTTTTTTTACCTCCAGTCAAGGGGCTTTTGCCCAATTTCTGTCCTAAACTGTTAAATACAGTTTTAGGAGTGTCAAGGAGGTTGAAATTCATGACATTGAACTGTTAAACAGTGAAAATCTGTTGCTGTACTTTCTGGTACAGTCAAGGACAGTTAAAAGTCAACAGGTTTGACTGAATTCAGTCAGCGTACAGCGGTACAAAAAGCTTTTATTATTGCTATTTTTTACTGATTTTACAAGGGCAAATGCTTCTGATTTTTCAGAGATAAGCTGGTTGTACAAAAGTGCATTAAATGATGCAAACAGAGTTGCTGTACTGAAACTGCAGCAAGCAGTAAACAGTGATACATCTCTGTTTAAGTGGGAGATATTGTGTGCATTTCAGTTCCTATTTATTCCGCTGCGGGAATTAAATATTTGAGCACAGTTCAAGTGCAAGTGTGCACTTGGTTTGCAGTGAGTCAGGCACCCAAACTTGGGTTGAATTGTTTATTTGCTGATTATAATGGCTTCATCATCGGAGTCTTCACTTCTTAACATCAAGAAGTTGCAGGGTGCTGCTAACTACCCTATGTGGAAAAAGATGGTCCTGAATGTTCTTATTCTCAGGCAGTTTCATGCTCCAATAGTGCACAAAGGTGTAAAGCCCACGGGCATGACAGATGATGCTTGGGCACTGGCTGATTTGTCAGCAAAATCCATCATTGAATTGTCACTCCATGAGAGTGTTGTTTGGAATGTTGATGGTGAGAATACTGCCTGGGGTGTGTGGAAAAAGTTACAGGACACATATGAGCAGCAAAGTGCAGCAACAAAAATATATTGGTTGAAGAAGTTCTTCAACCTGAAGATGAAGGAAGGCACTTCCATTGATGCACATCTGAATGAGTTCAATTCTATCATAACTCAGCTTGCAAATCAGAAGTATGTGGTGGACGAGGAAACCAAGGGTATGGCACTCTTGATATCCCTTCCTGAGAGTTGGGATACGTTCGTCACGGCTGTTACAAATGCAAATGCTTCTATAAGTTTTGCAGATATTACAGGGCTGATTATGCAGGAAGAGCAAAAGCTGAAAGCTCAGAATGTGTCAAAGCCTAACAATGCCTTGAATGCAAGGGGAAGAAATCAGCAAAGGGGTAAATCCCAGGAAAAGGGAAAGAGTAGGAGCAAGTCCCGCTCCAACAAAGATATTGAGTGCCACTACTGTGGCAAGAAGGGACATACAAAGAAGCAATGCTATAAGCTGAAGAATGATAAGAGAGACAAGGCCAAGGAATCTGATGCAGATGCAAAGGCAATAGTACCAGTAAGCAAGGGCAAGAGTACAGTGAAGATTGAAGAAATTCATTCTACACATGGTGATGACAGTGAGGGAGAGGTTCTCTTTCTCTCTACTTTGGATGCTCATTCTCTTCATGCAGGCAGTCTTGCAGATATGCACTCTTGGATTATTGACTCAGGTGCCTCATTCCATGTTACACCTTACAGAGAGTTGTTTGTCAGGTACACAGGAGGCAGTAATGGAGTCGTGTTTCTGGGAGATAATCATGCATGCAATATTGTTGGCATTGGAGATGTGAGGCTTGTATTTGCCGATGGTACTCAGCTTATGCTACACAATGTCAGGCATGTTCCTGAAGTCAAGAAAAATCTGATTTCTACTGGTATGTTGGATGATGAAGGTTTTGTGACCAGCTTTGGTCATGGTTTATGGAAGGTCACCAAAGGTGCCTTGGTTATTGCCAAAGGTCCCAAGGTTGACACTATGTATTCTCTTCATGCCAATGTATGTAATCATGCTGATATTTATGCAACCGAGCTGCCGAATATTTCTATGTGGCATAGCCGGTTGGGACATATGAGCATAAGTGGAATGGAGCAGTTGGCTCGTCTTGGCTACTTACCGTCTCTCAAATTTTCTGATCTTAAATTTTGTGAGCATTGCATTTATGGCAGACAATTACAGTGCCCTCATAAAAGGAAAATAGGACATAAGGATGCTCAGCTTGAGCTTGTACACACAGATGTGTGTGAGATGCCTAGTCCTTCACTTGGAGGTGCACGGTATTTTGTTTCTTTCATTGATGACTCCACACGGAAGGTGTGGGTGTATCCTCTTCGGCTGAAGAGTGAGGTCTTTACAGTGTTTCAGAAATGGCTTGCCATGGTTGAGAACCAGACAGGCAAAACACTGAAGGTTTTGCGTTCAGACAATGGAGGGGAGTATTTATCTAAAGCATTCAGTGATTTCTGTGATGCTAGAGGTATTCAAAGGGAACTCCCTGTTCCTTACAGTCCACCGCAAAATGGTACAGCAGAGCACATGAATAGAACTATACAGGAAAAGGTCCGCTCTATGATGTCACATGCTGCTTTATCTTATGGATTTTGGGCTGAGGCTGTGAAGACAGCAGTACATCTCATAAATAGGTCGCCTAATAAGAGGCTAGCAGGCGAAGTGCCTGAACAGCTTTGGACAGGGAAATCTCCGTCCTATAAGCACTTAAGGGTCTTTGGTTGCACTGCGTACGTGCACATACGCAGAGAAGAACGCAACAAGCTAGATCCTAAGTCTCTTAAATGCATATTTCTTGGATATGGTGACAAGGGTGAGATGGGGTACCGCCTATGGGATCCAGTCAGTAGAAGAATTGTACGCAGCAATGATGTCTTATTTGATGAATCATGCATGTTTAAAGCTGTAAAACAGCCCTCACATGTGTCAGATATTGACATTGATGATTTGGGACATTCTGTAGAGTTCAGGCAAGCTGTAAATCAGCCACAACAGGCTGCAGCAGGTCCAAATGGACAGCCCGCTATGGCGGAAGACATCTTAAATGATGTACCACATGTGGAAGATGTTCCAGACATTGTTTTGCCACAGAATTTGATGGAACAGCCACCTGTTTTAGGTGAAAACCAGGCTGGACAGCAAGACCAATGGGTCAGAAGGTCCACTCGGAGGACAAGGCAGCCACAAAGGTTTGTTCCAGGGGCAGACTTTATAATGCTTACTGATTGTGGGGAGCCTTCCTGTTACAAGGAAGCTGTGCAAATGCATGATAAAAGGCTATGGGAACTAGCCATGAAGTCCGAGATGGACAGTCTCCATAAAAATGGTACTTGGGAATTGGTGCATCTGCCAAAGGGTATGAAAGTACTACCATGCAAGTGGGTATACAGATTGAAAGTCACACCTGATGCTAAGCCAAGGTATAAAGCCAGGTTGGTAGTCAAAGGATTTAAGCAGGAATATGGTGTAGATTTTGATGAGATCTTCTCTCCAGTGGTCAAGATGACTACACTCAGGACTGTACTTGCTTTGGTTGCATGTGAGGATTTGGAATTATGCCAAATGGATGTGAAGACAGCTTTTCTTCACGGAGATCTTCAAGAGGAGATTTATATGCAGCAACCAGAGGGATTTGCAGTCAAGGACAAGGAGTCACTTGTATGTAAGTTAAAGAAGAGTCTTTATGGGCTCAAACAGGCACCAAGGGAGTGGTATAAAAAGTTTGATACCTTCATGAGGTCCCAAGGTTTCAAGAGAAGTGATATTGATCACTGCCTTTATACTAAAAGGGCTGCAAATGGCAGCTTACTCATCCTTATCTTGTATGTGGATGACATGCTTATTGCAGGTAAAGCTCGTAAAGAGCTTGATGATCTTAAAAGGAGATTGCATGAGGCCTTTGATATGAAGGACCTTGGTGATGCAAATCACATACTGGGCATGCGGATACGGAGAGACAGGAAACAGCGGTTGTTGTACTTGTCTCAGTCAGAATATATTGGCAAGGTTTTGCAAAGGTTTCACATGGAGAAGGGGAAGACTCTTAGTTCTCCATTGCCTCCATATGTGAAACTCAGTGCAATGGACAGCCCACAGTCAGATGTTGACAGGGCTGAGATGGCCAAAATTCCGTATGCTTCAGCTTGTGGCAGTCTCATGTATGCCATGGTTGTTACCAGACCTGATATTGCTTTTGCAGTGGGAATGGTTAGCAGGTATATGGCAAACCCTGGTAAGAAGCATTGGGAGGCAGTGAAAGGTATTATGAGATACCTGAAGGGCACACAAGGGTTGTGCATATGCTTTGGCAAGCAGGATGCAAAGGTGCATGGTTTTGTTGATTCAGATTATGCTGGTCATCCCGATAACCGAAAGT
Organism: Dipteris shenzhenensis; assembly: GCF_047967505.1. Lineage (NCBI taxonomy): Eukaryota > Viridiplantae > Streptophyta > Polypodiopsida > Gleicheniales > Dipteridaceae > Dipteris > Dipteris shenzhenensis. The sequence goes on along the minus strand of NC_141610.1, from coordinate 51,594,917 downwards.
CTACTACCGGTTATGTATATACATTCACAGGAGGTGCAGTGTCGTGGGTATCAAGGATACAGCAGTGCATAGCTTTGTCCACCACTGAAGCTGAATATATTGCAGCTACAGAGGCATGCAAGGAAGCCTTATGGCTATCTCGGCTAGTGGGAGATTTGGGCATTACAGGTGATATTCCATTGTTGCATTGTGACAGCCAGAGTGCTATTCAGTTGGCACATAACCCTGTCTTCCATGCAAAGACAAAGCACATTGATGTGAAGTATCACTTCATCAGAAAGGTGATAGATGATAAGCTGATTCAGCTTGTCAAGGTTCATACGGATGACAATCCAGCAGATCTGTTGACAAAAGGTTTGCCTGCAGAGCGGTTAGCACACTGTCGACACTTGATGGGTATAGGATGAGCCCAACTGGGCTATGTACTCCATTGTGTATATGCTGTTTTTTTTTATTTACTTAAGGGCACTTTGCCTTTAAGTGGGAGGTTGTGGGGGTAAAGGCACTAATGCCACCCTGGTACAGTTAGTACACTTAAGTACAGTTAGTACATTTGTTTGCTAGGTACACTAAGTACAGTGTACTTAGTGGTTGTAACCTTATCCATTAATATAAAAGGTCTACCGTGTGCTTGGGGAGGCACACACATTACTCATTGCTTATCCCCTAACTTGTGTGTCACTGTGCTCTCCTCCTCTCTCACTCAAACTCTCAGAACTCCTCATCAAGGTTCAACCCCTGTGCAATCAGCTGTGTAAAGATGGCATTGAACTCACTCAAGTGTGAGGTCATAGCTGTACCTTCCTTCATGCGAAGATCGACCAGCTTCTTCAGCCAATAAACCTTACTGGCTGAGCTCTTTTGGGCATACAATTCTTCTAGTCTTTGCCATAGACCATAAGAGGTCTTTTCAGCCTGTACATTGAACACAAGAGTGTCTGAAATAGTGAGCATGATAGCTGCCCTCGCAGACAAATCAAGCTCTTCCCAGTCATCAGCTGCCATGTCAGATGGCTTGACACCCTTCACCCTTATGGGCTTAGCAATCTTCTTTAACAGAAGTACATTCAAGCACTGTTCTGCCCATAATGCATAGTTATGTGCTCCTTCCAGTTTCTTTATGTTCAGAATTGAAGAATCACTTCCCCCTGATGCCATATCAGATAGGGAAAGTATCTGACTCACTGGAAGTAAAAAAGACTGAATAAAAAATTCTGATTTCTCAGAAAAAAAAAAAAACCTGCTCTATCAAGAGCCAGGAGCACTCACAATAGTGCTGTTTTTACTGTCAGGAAAATCTGCAGCAAAACAGTAAATGACCCTGCAAATACTGTACCTTCTGACACACTGTACCGTGCTCAAAGAGGCATAAAAACAGTAATTTCAGACTGCTGCAGCTGCTCAACAAGTGCTTAACAGTGCATAATCATCTGACAAAGCACAATCACTGCTGTAAACACTGCTGTACTGACTGTACTGATCACTTCTCCCACCTCAGATGAGGTATTGCACTGAGTTAAATTGCAGAAACCACTTGGCAAACACCCAAAAAAAAAATGACACTTCAGCCTGTCACATAACCTGCAACAGTAAATGGGATAAATCCCAAGCAATCACCCTTATACCAAGGGGAGAAAATGCATCTGAAGATCTCTGTCGGTAACCCAAGTGCTATCAAACAAAGTCTGGGCAAAAGCCCCTTGATCTGACACCTGAATCAAGTGGAGAACACCTCAACACTGAGGTAGCATGCAATATGAAAATCTCTCTGACAAAATCATCCACCAATGTAATGCATATACTGCCCTGTGTAGAAATGACATACACAGATCCCAACGTACAAACACTCAATGAGGAACCTTTTGAGCACTGTCAACGATGGACAGTTAGGGACCGAGTAAACTCGATGCGCCCTGGCCAAGCGTGGCTCAACTGAAGTTCTCTGAGTGTTGCACAAGAAATGTGACCTGCAAGAAAATGTCACCTCGACACTGCGGAAATCAAGACAAAAGTGTGCTCTCTGGCACCACACTGCCTCAAGGCATACAATGCATCACCTTCCGGGCAAAAGCCCTATGATCTGCTCACCTGTGAACTGAGATTCAAACCCAGTAAAAGCATATGTCCTCTTGCAAAATCAAGGCATTACATTCCCAGAACAGAATAACTGTGCAATCAACCACACACTGTGGTTCTCTTCACCTCAAGCACGAGATGAATGAAAGTACTTGCTGTACTTTCAAGATAAGACAGTTTTGTGAACTGAAAAATGACCCTGAATCAAGAGGAATGAAGAGCAGAATGCTGTTTCAACTCTCTTTCTTCCCCAAACAAAAAAAAATGCCTTTTGTACTTTCGTACTTGCTGTACTTGTACAATAGCCAGATCCAAGGAGAGAAAAAAAAATTTCTTCTGACACAGATCCCGAAAAACCGGAAAAATGTACCTCCCTGCTGCACAAAAAATCAAAAACAGCTGCCTGTACCTGCGCTGTGGAGATCCGTACGGCTGTACGACTCCTGTACGGAATTCGTACAACAGGTACGGATAACCGTACCTGAGCGCGCGTTGCGCGCTCTGGTTTCGCGTAGCCTGGTGCTGTGCACAGGCTGCCCTTGCACAGACTAGCAGCTAGCAGCTGCTGCTCAGCTCGAAGCTCGCGCCCTAGCTGCGAAATGCGCCGCCGCCCTGCAGCCCAGATCTGTTGCGCTGCCCTGTACTTGCGCAATGCCTGCACAATGCGCTGCCGCCCTGCAGCCCGCCTTCGCCAATGCGCCGCCGCCCTGCGATGTCGGCGCTGCTCGAAGTCGAGCTCGTCCGTACGACTGTACGGATGACGTACGGTGCTGTCCGTACGGCGCTCGACGTACGTCCGTACGGAAAGGGGGGTGGGCTAGGGAGTGGAAGAGAATGGGTAGGCTCTGATACCAGTTGAAGGGAGTGAAGGGGGAAGAAGAGCAAGAGGGAGAGAGTGAGAGAGAGAGAACTCCAAGATGTGCGGGTGTGAAATGATGAGCCACACCACAAACTCAGTTGTGTTTTATTAGGATTAGGTTTACCCTATGACTGTCTTAAGACAGTCATAGGTGATCTTTTAATGAAGGGTTGGCAATGTGCCTTTACCCCAACACAAACTTCCTTTCAATGTTCCTTTTTCAGATTGTGCATGTGCCTGGCAAGAAAAATGTTGTTGGTGTACTTTCAAGGAAGCCAATACCTGATGCAGTATCAATAAAACCGCAAGTTTCAGCTGTCATAATTGCATACCACAGTGAGCTTGATGCTATGAAATAGCAGTATGCAAATGATGATAACTTTGCAAGGATTTTGATCAGCTCGCTGAGGGCCAAAGACATGAGCACTACACTTTCAAGGATGGTTTTCTGATGATGCATGGCAAACTTTGTTACAAAGCAGCTAAGGCCAAAAGTTTTGATAGAGAGTCATGCCCCACCATATGAAGGACATAGAGGGATTGATGACACAGGTAAAAGCAGTGGAGCATTTCTTCTATTGGCCAGCTTTGAGGAAAGATGTTGAGGCATATGTAAGAGCATGCATCATTTGTCAGAAAGTAAAATATGACAGGTAAAAGGTTCCTGGATTGTTACGTCCACTGCCTATTCTAGATAGACCTTGTCAGAAAGTAAAATATGACAGGCAAAAGGTTCCTGGATTGTTATGTCCACTGCCTATTCTAGATAGACCTTGGCGGAGCATTGCCATGGACTTTGTGTTTGATCTTCCTTGTACTCCGACTGGACATGATGGGATTTGGACAGTAATATGCAGAGTCAACAAACAAGACCACTTCATTCCAGTCAGGAAGAAGATTATAGCAGATCAGGTGGCCAAAATTTTTATGCACAATATTTTCAAGTATCATGGAATGCCTCAATTCATTGTCAGCGTAGCAGGAGATAGACTATCCTCACTCTCTCTCCTATGCAATACTAGCTGCAACTGCAAGATGATGCACTCAATATACAAAGTGAGTTGTGGATGTGAGTGAGAGAATCAGTGGGAGAGAATGTAGTGGACCTCTGAAGAGGAAATAGATACAATTGAATTATGAATGCCCACAGGGCTGAATACAACTGTATGAAGGGGCTGAAACCCTCACTGCAAATTGGAAGACTAGACTACCTTGAGGAGGTGAATCCTCATTAGATCCCTGAAGAGGTTGAGGCTACCTTGCTCGTCTGCTGTGGGGAGGCCTGACTCTGCTGCTCTGAAGGCTTGAAGGCCTGAGGAGTGGATGAAGAATGAGGGCCAAAGGCTACCCTTTTATGGGCTGATAGGTCATCCTAGCCGACTTGGTCAACGCCGACGTTGACCAAGGCGGGCAAAAAGGCAACGTGTCGACCAAGAAGTCAACACGTTGACTTTTGATCAAAAAGTCAACTATGTGTTTTCTGACTTGTGATGATGTGGCGTTGACTATCTGTTGACTGATTGCTGATTGCTGATTGCTGAATGCTGCCTGAATGGTTGTACGGATGCCTACATGGCCGTTGACCTGGCTGCCTGTGTTGGCACTAGCTAGCATGGGCATGGGCGTGTGGATGCCCGTGACATCCTCTTCTGCTAAAACTTGAACTAGGGTATAAAGGGGCTTCCCATCATGCTGATGGAGGTGACTGTTTGTGGTATACTTGGATGATAAATCCTGATCTGAATGCCTGGTTCATGAATCCGAAAATGGTTGTTGAACTCATGAATCCTAATCTGCAGGTACTGAATGCCTAGATTTGGTGCTAACTTTTGGTATGGATATTTGCTGTGGGCTAATATTCCAGGATGAGGCTCTGTGGTTTTCCTCAGTGCATGCAGGTGATAGGGACAGAGGAAGACTGGGTTGGAGAGAGGCATCCCGGTCTTGGTGTAACCCTGTTGCCTGCTGTAATACTATATCCAGCTGTAACACTGTATTTTGCTGTAATACTATGTCTTCTTGGCGCTAGCCTCGAACCCCTTGAATGACTGATATCAAAGGTCGAGGTGGAACACCCTTACTCCAATTGATGAACTTGGACCCATGGCCTGGGATTTTGACATCCAAGCCTTGGTTTTGATAATCTGGTCGGACTTTGAACTGGGGCCACCATCGTGCTCCCAAGATGACGTCCACTGCTTGAGTAGGTGCGACCTTGAGTGGGCAACTGTGTACCCACCTTGAGATCTTCAGAGTGGCTGAAGCTACCTGCATGTTGCTCTCTATTTGCTGCCCTGGAAATGCACCATTTAAGGTCATTGGTTCCGTTGGCGTAAGAGGCAACTGAGCCTTTTGAGCTGCTTTGGTGGAGATGATGTCCTCGGAACTTCCAGAGTCTGCCAGGATAAGGACATTTTGACCACTGACCTGTCCATAAAACTGAAACATATTGAGAAACTGACGAGGCTCCCCCTTCTGCTGAGCTTCAAGCTCCTGGATGGCTACTGAGGTTGTCCCTGTAGTGTGTTGTTCATCAAGCTCCTCAATGACTATTGAGGTTGTTGAAGTCGTTGCCGAACCACTTGACGGGGCTCCTGCTGTTAGGAGCTTCTGGTAATGCGGGCAATTCTTCTTATTATGGCCCGGCACATGACAATGGAAGCATCGGTTCTCCTTGGCATAGAGTGCTCGTGTCGTTGTATCCAAGTACCCGCCATAGCCATTGCTATCCTTCGCCATCCAACTCTTCTTCTGCTGCCCATTCCCACCATCACCTGGTGCGGAATCTTGGGACTTTTTACTGTTGACCTGCTTGGATCCTTGACCCTTATGCATGAGCTCAAAATTTTGAGCAAGCTCATATGCACTCTCATAATCCCATGGCCTAAAACTTCTGACATACCACTGGATGTCTGTACACAGCCCATGGAGAAATTTGCTCAACTTCTGACTGTCCTCCAACTGCAACTGTATAAACACTTGAGTGAACTTATTGGCATAATGATTCACCATCTCGGTGTCTCCCTGGCGTAGCTCGTAGAACTGACTGTAGAGCCTATCTAGGTACTACGGTGGCAGGAACCATGATCGAAGATCTTTCACTAATTCCGTCTAGCTGTAGAGAGGTGTCTCCTTGTCTGCATCATAGTGGTCCTTCTCACCAAGTGACCGCCTCGCCTGTGAGGTGCATGGATGCTAGGATGCACCGCTCGTTGTCCTTCGTAGGCATCACTGAAAATAACTTTCAAACTGATTGAGCCATGAAGTCAACACTAAGGGTTCCTGCTTACCATTGTACCGTGTGAAGTTGAGCTTCCTCGGAAAAGAAGGCTTGGTTGGAGGTGGAAGTCTCTCCTTTTCTCCCCCCTCTAGTCGAAGTAGAGAAATGAGAAGCTGTCGATCCCGTTCTTCCTTCTCTTCTCGAGCAGTACGTTCTCGGAGCTCCTTGGCCTCTTGAGCCTCGCGGTCCTGGAGTTCCTTGGCTTCTTGAGCCTCTCGATCGCGTTCGTCTTTTGCTTCCCAAGCTGCCCTTTCAGCTTTGCAAGCTTCCTGATCGCGTTCTTCTTTTCCTTCCTGAGCCTCCCGATCGCGTTCTTCTTTTGCCTCCCCGAGCTAGCCTTTCACGCTCTCTAGCGGCCTGCTCACGATCTTCCCGCATCTCCCGAAGCTGGGTCATGCGGATAAAGAGAGCCTCGAACTGTTGCTGTTGCATCTGCATCACAGTCTGCAACATGGTTGTCATGGCAGACATGGAAGTGTCGGCAGGATTCTGCGATGGGGGTGGTGGTGGCAGTTGACGCACTGAACCCTCACCCCCTGGTGTTGGACTGCTCACACTAGTGCTCATGGTGTCCTTGCCGGATCTCGTCTGGACCATAAAACAATAGAGCTGCCCCTAAATTGACCCTCCCTATCTCAGGAAAGAAAACTGAAGCTTTGATACCAATGTAGTGGGAGATAGACTATCCTCACTCTCTCTCCTGCTCAATACTAATTGCAACTGCAAGATGATGCACTCAATACACAAAGTGAGCTGTGCATGTGAGTGAGAGAATCAGAGGGAGAGAATGTGGTGGACTTTCGAAGAGGAAATAGATACAACTGAATAATGAATGCCCACAGGGCTGAATACAACTGTATGAAGGGGCTGAAACCCTCATTGCAAACTGGAAGACTAGACCTAAGACTACCTAGAGGAGGTGAATCCTCACTAATCCCTGAAGAGGCTGAGGCTACCTTGCTTGTTTGCTGTGGGGAGGCCTGACTCTGCTGCTCTGAAGGCTTGAAGGCCTGAGGAGTGGATGAAGAATGAGGGCCAAAGGCTGCCCTTTTATAGGCTGATAGGTCAGCCTGGCCGACTTGGTCAACACCGACGTTGACCAAGGCGGGTAAAAAGTCAACGTCGACCAAGAAGTCAACGCGATGGCTTTTGACAAAAAAATCAACTCTGCATTTTTTGACCTGCGATGATGTGGCGTTGACTGTCTGTTGACTATGTGCTGGTTGCTAATTGCGCAGGGCTGCTTGAATGGATGTACGGACCTACATGGCCGTTGACCTGGTTGCCTGCGCTGGTACTAGTTAGCATGGCCATGGGCGTGTAGATGCTCGTGACAGTTAGTGATAGGGATCCGTGTATGATGAAATGCCTCAATTCATTGTCAGTGATAGGGATCCGTGTATGATCAACCTCATCCTCTTTCCACCCATAGACAAATGGACAATCAGAAGAGGCAAATTCTATTGTCTTCGATCTTTTAAAATGCTATGTCTCAGAGCTTAAGGTAAAATGGGAACAGGTGTTACCACTACTACGACACAGTACATTCTTCCACAGGGAAAGCACCCTTTGAAATAGTAGAAGGTGGAAGAAAAGTCCTTATCATTTTGCAAACGAAGGAAAAGATCTTCAAAGCAGATAGATATGTTGAAAGTTTGGATGCAGCTTATAAGAAGGTAAAAGCAGCCCTCTAGAAAAGCTAGGAAAAGTAAAAGAGTGCAGCTGATCATCATCGCCGTGAGCTAATTTTCACAGAAGGTGATTGGGTCCAGCTGTGTTTTCAAAAAGCAAGACTCAGGAATAAGAAAGGCTGTATAGCAAGGTGAATATGAGGTATTATGGGTCCTTTCACGTCTTGCGGAAAATCAATAATGGAGCTTACAGGCTGAAGCTACCACAATACTGGACTATTCCCAATGCTTTCCATGTGAGTTTGCTCAAACCTTTTCATGGGGATGTGCTGGAAGAGATACCTGATGAGGAACAGCCTGGATGAGATCTTGATTCCAGAGCAGATCTTGGCACATAAGGAAAGAAAGGTCAGAGGTAGAGTTTCCCATCGTTATCTAGTGAAGTTCAAGAATTATTCTGCACTGGATGCGAAGTGGACGGAGGAAGGTGAACTGGCAGATTCACCTGGGTTATTGCAGCTCTTCCTAGAAGCATTTCAGCTTGAGCCAACTGCGGTTGAGCGGTTGAGGTTCGTTCAGGCTTAGCAGAGCAAAGGTCTGGAGCATTGCTTGATGCTCAAGAGGGGGGTAGCACCTCCACTCCCTCAGGACAGAGAGGCTTAGGTATCTAGAGGTCGCTTGGTGACATTGCATGTCTCACCCGAGGTACTGATTGCTGACAGTATTTCTACCACGGGACCTCTATGATGAGTGTACTAGTCACTCCAGATGGATGATTTATTGATATATATATGGACTTGTGCGCTCTCCTACACCATATGTTCATTGCTAGTTGTATATTGATGCACATTGTGGTATGAGCTATTCATGCCTATTTCATTATTGTTTATTTGCTGTAATTTTCAGCAGCAAACTCAATAGTTTGCTGTCTCAAGAGGGGGGTATGTCATGGAGACGTGATTTTTGTATGTAAACAAACTTTGACTAATTTGACTTTGGGGGACTAACCTAGAGGAGGTGAAAACTTCTAAAAGTCCCTAGAAAACAATGTAAAAAGTGATAGGCCCAAGGTCTAGTGCTAGGTGCATTTACTAGGCCCAAGTGCTAGGCCCAAGGCAAGGAATAAGTGTGACCAAAAAGAGTGGGTTAGAGGCTGGCAAGGAAATTTTCCACGTGGCAGTCCAAGACCTTGCATGTGCTTGCATGCATGTTTTCTCTCTCTATCATGCATTTCGAGGTAGTTTGCTGGCTGTACGGCTGCTCCTCCCTGCTGCCTGACCTCTTTGGCTGCGAATTTTGATCCTTCCTCTCTCTAGCACGCATTTCAAGGTTTTCCACTGGCTGTACGACTCCCCTTCTCTTGCCCGTGATTGTTTTCCATGCCTTATTCATGTATTTCGAGGGTTTTGGCTGGCTAAGCGGCTCTTTTCTCTTGCTCATAATCATTTCCATGCCTTCTCTCCTGCCCCGTGGGCATTTCCACGCCTAAGTTCTGCTTCTCTCTCTCTCTCTCTCTCTCTCTCTCTCTCTCTCTCTGTGTGTGCAAGCTGCCGATTTCTCCTGCTACCCTCTGGCTATGTGGATCTGCTGCCCTTATGAGGTGCTCCAGCCAAAAATCGACCTCCTGGGAGCTGGTTTGACGCCTGGTTTGAATTCATTTGTTGCTGTTTTCCAACTCCTTTGTGGCTGAAGGTGGTCTGCGACTGCTGGGGGCCTGGACAGAGGATAGGTGCGAGGCCAGAGATCACCCCTCTTCCTTGGACAGCGGGTACATCAGTTCTGACCTTCCTTCGGATTCTTTTTGCCATTTTTGAAGCTCTTTGTCTCCTTCTTGTGATTTGAAATACTCTCCCAGCAAATTCGGTCTGAGAATAAATACCCAGATACAAAGGGTGTGCTGGAATTGGTGCCAAAGGGTCAGTCTTGTGCTTTTCATCTTGCCTTGAGGTCACTTGTGCATTTCGGGATTTGTGTTGTTGCTTTGTTGCCTGGGAGGCTGGATATTTGATTTTGGGACTGCCGAACACTCTTTTGCAAGCTGGATGCTTTGTGGAATGCATTAGACAGCTCCATTTGGTCACAGACACTTTGGAATGCCTAGCCTTGCCTTGGCAATTGGGTACTAGTTGTACTTGGAATTGGATGCCTACTGAAGCCAAGAATTGGCTTGGACAGTGGAATTGCCAGTGAGGACAAGTTCAAGGGAGAGCCCTTGTTGTAATAGAGCACATTCCATTGACAGAAGCAAATTAAGAAATACCGAAAGGGGCGCCAAAGTTTTTGGGGCCAATCTATGTCTCTTGTGTATGGTTTATGAGTAGGGGCATTCTAGCCTCCCTTCCAGTGTTTTAAAGGTTATTTCTCAGTGGTTCTAACTAAAGGAAGTGCCTGAAAGTGATGCATTATGGTTGTAATGAATGTGGATGAGAAATTATTTGTGGATTACTGCCCCTAAGTTTGCTAGAGGCCAGTTTCACACATGTTCTAACTATCAAGCGGACTAGCTTCCGTGGTGGTCTAGACTTCAGGCTCAAGGGTAGTTCTGAGAACTCTACTTATGGCTGGGAGGTGAGCTTGCTAGCTAGCTCAACACGTAGGGCTCCAGTTATCTTGTGATTGTCTGCTCATTGGTGTGGTTTGACAGGTCAGCAGATTCTTACTCGAAGTGATTACCTGGACGTAGTGACTTTAGACCTTTGTCCCTAGCTTTTCCAACTTATTGGAGCCCCACAGGGGAGCACACAGTTGAAGCAGCAAGCTGCCTGTATAGTCAGCTCTTGATCACATACCTTCGGGCAGTTTTGTCCGCAGTGTTGTACTTTCGTATTTGGGCAGCAAAGAGCAGTTCAATTCAGCATATGTTCTCTCCTGTGCACATGCTATCTCAGTATTTTGTTAGTCTTTAACTTGTACACAATTCTGCATCTCACGCAATATATCTTTGGGTAAGGTTAATTCATAATTGATGACGAAGTGGACCTTTGGACTGTGAAGGTAGCTTTCTTGGAATATTTTCTGTAATAGACTTTTTACAGTGCTTCTGTATGATGTGGACTAACTCTGTCATTTGGTTTCTTCCATTTATAATGTGTGACAGAAAATGGCATGCGAGAAATGGGTTTACTCTGGCATTGCTCTTTCAACAGGCCTATTTGCTGTAGCTGTTGGTCTGCTGTTACAAGGCTTTTGCACGACTTCAGGATCTTTACTGTGCAGACTGCACTACTTCATGGGTTTCTATAATTTGGCATGGAAGCTAAGAAAATTTCTTCCTTTCAGAAGACACACTTCTTTAGTACTACTAAAGAACAAAACCGTGTTTTCACATTGGCTGCTCTGGATGGCTCCCTTTTTGTCTGGTGGAGGTTACTCCTCGGAAGCCTTGTCTTACATTGTCGGACTGGCATCAAGTGGGCTCGTTCCACTCTTAAGTATTGAACAACATGGAGACCTGGTAAATGAGATTTTTTGGAGAGGCCTGCCTTCAAACACAAAAAACATTCTTATAAAATCCTTTAAGCCAGGTTATCCTCTAAATGATACTCTTGTGATTTGCCACAGCGAGCCTGGAGCTTGGTTTCCCCCACTTTTCCAGACAAATCCATGTCCTCCAACTGGTTATGATGAACCTTTTTATGTCATTGGCCGAACTATGTTTGAGACTGACAGGGTGAGTGCTGAACATGTAAAGCGGTGCAACCGAATGGACGAAATTTGGGTACCAAGTGAATTCAACAGGGACACGTTTACAAGAAGTGGGGTTGACCCCTCTAAATTGGTTAAGGTAGTTCAGTCAGTTGACGTGCAGTTTTTTGACCCCACAAAAGTCAAGCCTTTAGCCTTACCTACCAAAGGGCAGGTATTTGGGCCTAAAACAACGAAGCCTTTTTCTGGCAATTGCTATGTTTTTCTAAGCATCTTCAAGTGGGAAATTCGTAAAGGCTGGGATGTTTTAATCAGAGCCTACATGAAAGAGTTTTCAGCTGAAGATAATGTTGTTCTTTTTCTCTTGACTAATGCTTACCATGTTGACAGAATATATGATAATGAAATTATCAAATATGTGAAGAACTCAGGTTTACATGAACCAAGGCAAGGCTGGCCAGCACTCTATGTTAGTGATGACCATATACCACAGGCTGATCTTCCAGGTCTGTACAAGTCAGCCAATGCATTTGTTTTGCCGTCAAGGGGGGAAGGATGGGGACGGCCATATGTAGAAGCCATGTCTATGGAATTGCCGGTAATTGCTACGAACTGGTCTGGCATGACTGAATATATGACAGAAGCAAACAGTTATCCCTTGCCTGTTGATGGGTTTGCAGAAATTCAGGAAGGTCCTTTCAAGGGTCATTTCTGGGCTGAGCCATCAGTAGATCGCCTTCAGATATTGATGAGACATATATTCTCCCATCCTCTTGAAGCAAAATCAAAAGGTTTGATTGCCAGGCAGACCATGGTGGCAAAGTATTCACCAGACGTGGTCACGGAAGAGGTCATTCAGCAGCTTATTAGAATAGGGGGAAAAAGAGATGCAGCAAAACAGTGCACATGATTTTGCAGGATGGTTATTATCATCAGCGTGTCTGTTAGCAGGCTTCCTCATTCATGTTGTTCATTTTGCTACTGCTTATCCATGTTATACAGTCGAATGCCCATCATCACACAATCGTACTTCAGTATGGAGGGGAATGTTACATTGAAAATTTACTCAGTTTTTTAAAAGCAGTATTGTTGGCAATTGTTTAATACTCTTTATTCAAAGTATTACAGGGTGATTTTTACTCCACAAATTTTAAAAGTGTTGTACATGTGATACACGACCACACCCGCGCCTTATGTTTTTGAACTCAGCGGTCTCTGAGGGTATCACTTGTCTTATCAAATTAACAAATTAACAGAGTTATTTGCATCTATTAACTTGCCTTAACCTTTTAACTCTCACTAGTAATTCTAAGTTAGTCTCTGCAAGATGTTAAAGCAAAGATGCAATGTCTAAATGCATGTAAATGCATATAACAAGGGTCCTAAGAGGACTATAAAAAGGTGGATTTTAAAACCTATTTATAAACACAAATTTTGTTGAAAATCGTAACTTTGGTTCCCAAGGTGGTTTCTCCTAACTTTAACAACAAACCCAAGCCGCACCGCCCCCCCCCCCCCCCCCCCCCCCCCCTCCAAAACCCCAACCCCGCCGCACACACACAAGAAGCCCATGTTTCACCTAGAGGGGCCAATTGGCACTGACTTTGCTTTTATGAGGCCATGAGTGTGTATTAGGGAGCCGGACACTTAGAGGAGGTTCATGCACGTTTTTAGGTCATGAGTGGCTGGTTAGTCTTTCATGGCTAGTTTGACACCCTACCATTTTGGACAGTGTAGAAGGCAATCTGCAATTCTTCATGAGTTGGTTGTATAGAAGTGGAGATTTTCAAAACAATGGCGTGATCATATGTTACAATAGATAGTCTGGCTGTTGTGGCTTGTGTTAGGAGTCTGCCTATGAGCATAGAGAGCATTACATCTTTGTAGATGAGTAGCAAGGCTCGATTTGTTTTTCATACTTTCCCCACACTGCCCCCCAACTATTCACAAGCTTCAAAGCCTAGAGGCGGCCAACACTAGCACATACATGTGACGCTCATTTGGCATCTTGTATATGGGGTTATTAAGTCACGTGACGCTAGAAGGCGATAGCCCCAATTTCCCACCATTGAAAAGTCTTTGCAAAGGGTTGCGCGGATTAATTGGTCCTATGTGGATAGCTATATATTGATGCAAAATTTACCTTGTGTGGCTAATTGCTATGAGAAGTGGACCCATTTGTCTTGTGTGCAATTTTGTTATTTTATAAAAGTTTGCACCCCCACCGCTCGCGCTATAGCATGCGTCACTATCCGCCGCTCCCTCTCCCTTGCCCCACCCCCTCTTGCTCCACGTTCTGCTATAGCAACCCCTTACCCCTCCTTTGCCTCCTCCCCCCACCTCCTCATCCCAGTTGGAGGAAACCCCTCAGCCTGCGCGTGGCGCGAAAGCCGGAGCCTCTCCCCCCACCTCGCCCCCTCAGGTGGAGGCTCCCCTTCCCCAACAATAGACCAGATCTACCCAAGACACAGCCTCTTCAATGGATGGGCCTCTACATGGGTGAGTCCAAGATTGGCATCCTGAGCGTCCACACACCAGCCTGCCAACAGCACCGCTCGGCCTTTTGGAGACATCTGATGGAGTGCCTCTCGGACGTAGACTCTTGGATTGTGGGGGGCAACTTTAACAGTCTAGAGTTCGTTGAGGACAAACAAGGAGATGCTTCTTACGTAGAGATGCCTACAATAGCAATAGAGAGGAGAACTTGGAAGCAGTTCATCTTCGCGGTTAGTGGTAGAGATCCATGAAGGGAGACTGAGTTCACCTAGATCCTAGTAGCCTCCTCTTTTCCTTTGGACAGAGGAGACATGATGGGCTATTGGAGCGCTTGGACTGGTTCTATGTTGGGGATTGGGTGCTACATAGAGGGTGCTCTACAGGGATGTTGGTAGACACCATGTTATCGGAGCACTACCATACGGTGCTACACTTAGATTAGTCTTGTAGAGGTCTCCCCCAAAGGGGGGTCCGCATCCGAGACAAGCTCCTTCAAGATGAGGAGGTGCAACAAGCAGTTACAGAGATCTGGCAATAGTCGGAGGGAGGGCCTAGTGAGGGTTGGGCCACCTAGGTGGCTGATGCGATTCAGAGGATTAGCACAAAGCTTCAGGCAGCACAAGCCCTCAGATGGAGACACACTCTTCAGGAGTGGGAGAGAGACCTATGGGACTTAGCCTCCATCGAGAGGCTCAAAGAGCAGGATCCAGGCTCTCAGTGGCTTAGCAATCACAAGAGCAGGATCTAGGCTCTCAGTGGCTTAGCAATCACTACGAGAGTGCGAGGCTAGAGCTCCAAGCCACAAAGGTCCAATGAGCAAATTTATGATACCATTCACAAGTGGGTTCAATAGGGAGATAGGATGACTAGGCAATTCTTCCAAATTGCGGGACCTCGATTTGCAAGAACCTAGCTCCAGTGACTACAAGACGAGCATGGATGGATGCACTTGGACCCCTAGGAGATCCTTGAGATGACCATGGATTTTTACAGACAGTTGTTCTAGTCAGAGGTGGAGACTTCCTCGGTCCTCTTAGCTAGGGAGGCAGTTTGGGACCAGGCTCCATCAGTCGTACCATTGAGAATGAGTAGACAATTAGAGACACCGTTCACAGATGAGGAGCTATTGGAGGCCTGCAAGGCCCTCCCTCCCTAGAAGTGTCCTTGGGAGGATGGTCTGACTCTTGTCTTCTTTCAAAGTTTTTGGGAGCTTATTGTCACCCCTTTGAGGCACGCTTGTTAGGAGATCTTCGACCGCGGCTCACTCCCTCACTCTTTGAGCCAGGGTTGGATTTGCTTGATCCCGAAGGGGGGAGATAGATCTCATATCTGCCAATGGAGGCAAGTTACCCTTCTTTGACACCACATACAAGATCCTAGCCAAGATCTTGAGCTTGAGGTTGCGTCCCCATCTCTCTGACATTATCCACGACATGTAGACGGGCCTTGTTCAGTAACGCAGCCTCCTGGACAATATTTTCACCTTGTGGGAGGCCATAGACTAGATCAGGGAGGAGTCATAGCCCCTAACCATCCTTCTCTTGGATTTCGAGAAGGCTTATGATGGGGTGGAATGGTCCTTCTAGAGGGGGAACTATGTGTCGGTTGGGCTTCTCAGACTGGTGCATCTGGGGAATTTCAGCCCTATACGTAAGGAAATCTAGCCAGAGGCTCATTGGTGGCCACACTGGTGAGGGATTCTCTCTTTCCCGCTCGGTACAACAAGGCTTCCCCCTTCCTCTTCCTCTTTGTATTCGAGGCGCTTGGCTATTTCCGACGCTGTCAAGCTATGGGATTCACAGGGATGCGACTTCAATCCGACAGGAGGAGGAGCTCTTAGACTCAGAGTTCGCAGATGACATGATGCTATATGTGGAGGGGTCAACTTCGAGCCTAGAGCTATCCAGAGGAGCTTTGGTGCTCTTGCCATATATTGCGAGGCCTCAGGGGTTCGGATCAACTAAACCAAATTGATCGGCTTCTTTGTAGAAATGGAGGAGGCCCATGAGGTTCGAGATTGGGGTGTTGCCTTTGGCTTTCAATGGATCCTGTAGGGCTGGACAATGAGATATTTGGGGTGTCAGGTGAGGATCAACATTACAGTAGAGCAACAAATTGCCCTGATTTTGGAGGTGCGTATGACAGAATCGTCTATACTGAAGCTCGGCCAAACTCTATGGGGGGCGACTCCAACGATTGGACCTATCGGTGTTATCGGAACACCTACCCAGTTGGGATGGTCGGACGGTTACTACTTTGGCACTCCCAAGGGAACGGTTGAAAATCCAAGAATCCACAAGGCCTGAGGAAGGTCAGATGCCTTAAAGGGGAGCTAACCTATATTAACAATAGGACTGAGAGAAAAATAAATTACATCAATTTATGGCATAGCTAAGGCTGAGAGCCCGAATAATGACTAAAAAGATGCTTGCTGAAGGAGAACCTGTAAAGAAGGCTTGTGAAGATGCGCCGCCGCACCATTCTCCTAATGACTCGAAAGATGCTCCTCCGTAGCACCATTCCCCTTTGGACTGCATATTGTCATGAGCCCATGAGAGGGAGGAGGAGCTTTTGATTGCATGGCATGTTCCTCTGCATCGTTCCAAAGTTGCTGAGCCATTGAAGGAGTAGGCAAGGCAACTGAAGAGGCCCTCAAGTCAGGCCAGTATCCAAAGACAAACCAAGAACACTTGGATCTTTGAGAGGGCGAATGCTATCAGCTATCTGTCGTGGGAGAAACGGCAATGCCTGCTGCATAAAAGACTGGGTGTCATCCGACGATCTCCAATTCTGCAATGTTGATTGGCTGGGCTGCTAGTGGAGCTGCTAGCCGGGCTGTGAAGGCACTTGTTGGTGAGGCACAATGGCTAGCGGATTCGGCGCTACGGGTGGAGGCAATGGCGTAGCTAGAGAAGAGAGGCCTGATTACGTGCATGTATTTGGGAGAACCTAGAGAGCGCCAGATACCAGGGGTTTTGAAATCTATGACTGTGCTGCCAACTGCGCAAGGCACTGGATGCCCATGCATGCATTGTCAACAATCTGCCAGTTGAATATCAATTGCTGCTAGGAAGTATTGAGGTTTTGTTGTTGGAGCTCTTGCTTCTCGAGTAGGTCATTGTTTTTTGTTCGTAGTATGCGGACCGTTGTTGCCATTTTGCTGTGCTCCTCCTGCACTTGTTGCAGAACTGTCTTGGAGGGAGGAAGGTGCTGCACTCTCTTCTATGCTAGAGCTGGGGGGGGGGGCATCTTTCTTTGCTGGCAGGACCAGGGGCGACTCATGGGCCGAGACATCTTTCAGAGGATCTGGATTTCCTTGGCTCCACATCTGCGCTCTTTTCCTCACGCTCTACTTGAGTGTCTTAACCTGTTGCCTGAGCTCATACTTCTGCTCCTCCCAGCTCTTGGACTCGAGCCAACAATGCAACCTGGTTGCTCTAAGTTTGTCCTTGGCATCGTCCTAGTTGCGTTGCAGGACAAGAATGTGTTCTTGTAGAAGCTGGGGTTGAGGGGACTGTACTTCAGTCAATCCGGCAAGGAGGAGGAGGCCATCCATTTATGGAGGCCATCCATGGAGGCTCTATCGTGGGGGGGGGCTTTTTCCTTTGCAAGAGACAAGGCAGACTGCTTCTGGCTGCTGTGGCATATGGCACAAGCGTCATCTCTTGGCCCTGTGTTGAAGATTGGCCGGTTGGCCTGGTGATGCCCTATGTTGAAGATTGGCCGGTTGGCACGATGATGCACATTTTTCCTTGTGGTTGGAGAGTGAAAGCACCGGCCACGTTCGCATCTGGCTCTGGCTTGTCTTTCCTGAGAACAGCCATCTGTTTGTAGCTGGGTGCTAGCATGCAGTGCTGTCTCCACCGCTCGGCCTACTTTGCCTGTGATGAGTGCTTGCAGATCCGTCATTATGGCATCGTCCATGGGGACTTCACTTTTTGGCTGGTTCTAGGTGGTTGAAAGAGCTCATGATGTCGTATCTGCATGATCCTATCGGAGGCTCCTCCTTGGCCTATAGTAGCTGCACGTGCCTGAGGCGTTTGACCTTCTGTGATAGCTGGAATACCCTAGTCCCAAACGTCGCAACCGTGCCAGTTCATAATCTTGCTGCTTCTTGCTATTGGCTTGTGCAAGCTCCTGGTGCAACCTCTCCGTCTGGTCGATTGCCAGGTACTCAGTTAGGTACTGGGCATAGCAGTGGGCCACCTAATACTTCTTGGTGGAAGAAGATGGGAAAATTTGATTGGCGTGGCCAGCTGAGTGGGAGGCACCGTAATGGCAAGCTTCGATTGTGCCTCTTGATCCGTGTTCGTCCTCGAGCGCTTGTTGACAATGGTGGTAGACGTCTCGATGATAGGACCTTACTGAGCCTTCCTTTTGAATAGTGCCTTGATGGGGTTTCTAAGCTTAGGGATCACCCCTCCGGTGGCTGTGATAGTTGTGGCTGTTAACCATGTGGCAACAAGGCAGCCTCCTAGAAGTGCAGTCTAGAGCAACAACAATGAGATCATTGTGTGTGTAGAGTAGCGGCAAAGCTTCGCTTGTAATAACTTGAGCCTTAAAGATGGTATGATGAATATTAAAGGATGAAGATAGCCAAAATCCTCTATAGAAAAGATCCAATCATACTTGTAAAATCAAGATCTAGAGAGAGAAAGGCTAAAACTAGAGAGCGAAAGACTAAAAGCCTACACTTTTTGAGGTCCCCCCACTTTGTGTAGAGACTCAAAAGGTCCCCCCACTTTTTGTAGGGACTCATGAGGCTCCCTCACTTTGTGTAGAGACCCAAGAGGTCCCCCCAAAAGGTGGAGGGACTCTTGTCCAAAAGGTCCCCTACAAAAGATGCTTCCAATTGGTGCAAGAGGATGAGATTTACATCCTAAACAATGTTGACTTACATAAGCACATTAATACAGTAATCACAAAAAATTAACCCTTAAATCCCCCACATCCTATAAAAGCAACACCACCCCCCCTTGCTTCTTCCTCCTCATTTTTCCAAGCCACTTCCATCTCTCCTCGATCTCCAAGTTCCATCAAGCCTCGATATCTTTCCTCCACCATCTCCACCACTACCACCACCACCACTTTTTTTGTCTAGCTCCTCCCTCCACCACCACTTTTTCCATCAAGCTGCCCTCTCCATGTCTACCTCCCATCATCTCCCTCCTGGGGATGAATGTACCTGTGAATTGTCGGAGAGGATCCAACTCATGAGTCAAAACCAGCACAGCCAACAAGCTATAGAAAGTAGTTGTTTTATCCAAGAGAAAATCTCATGAGAGCAAGGTAGAGGCCAGAAAGACAAACATGGATACTAGAGGAAGAGGGGATGGGGGAAGGATTGCAAGTGAAGCAAGGAGTGAAGAGGTAAAGTGAATCCTCGCATTCTTGACAAATATCCGCCAATGTTGGAAATGGTGGATATGATCTTGGAGGTTGCATCTTGATTGCTGAGACCCTGCCTGCACTTAAGAACAACCAATTCGAATGGCAATTAATGTACATTCAAGGTGACCATCAAACCTCTGACCATTGACTGTGTAACTTGTGAACCACAAAAGTTTGCCTCTTCTCCAAAGGAACATCTCCTCGAAGATAGTTGACAGAATAGGACAGTCTAGGCATGCATTGAAAGAATCCTCTGACAAGCAGGCACAAATGAGACTTGAAAATGTCATCAATATGCTAGAACTCTGTCTCAGGGTTTTTCTTAGAAGTGTGAGTGATGAGTGTGCCAGTGGTGAGCCTCACAAAAAAAGGAGTTGTTCATTGACAGTGATCTTCCCGCCATTTTCTTTTTTAAGGAGCTCGAACTCAGTAAGTTTGATGTTGAGCTTAAGCTTGAGTGTCTTGAGCCCATGATTAGTTGTGTAGTTTCACTCCTTGCCCCCATCTCTTCCCAATGGCCATGGTTGGAGAACTTTGTTCCTCTGTGGCTTCTGAGCTCCTCAAACCCATGTCCAAAATCCCCAAAATCGATGGCAATGCCGATCCCACAACCCCTTTACTCCAACGATTCCCTTCCTTTGTCCTCCTCATCGAGAAACACTCCCACATTCCAATGGCTTTGCTCTTGATGGCCACCCATGCACCAACTAGGGTCGGAGTTGACGTCGCAAGTGATTACGAAGTAGGCATTGGCCACAGTTGAAGAGAGCAGTGGTATTGGTGCCGTGGTTGGAGCAGTAGAGATCACCACAAGCGTTATCTGCAAGGGGGGGCGGAGTGAGAAACGGGTGCAAATGCTGCAAAGAGGAAAGCAAAGAGAAAGATTGGTTAGCCGATCGAGTTGAGGGAAGGAGGGGGGGGGGGGAAGCTACTGCTAGCAAAGAAGAGAAGGCCGGTGACTAAGAGGAAGAAGAGGAGACCATGCACAAGGACAAATGTACCTGTGAATTGTCGGAGAGGATCCAACTCATGAGTCAAAACTAGTAGCAACAGGCTATAGAAAGTAGTCGTTTTATCCAAGAGAAAATCTCACAAGAGCAAGGTAGAGGCCAAAAAGACAAACATGGATACTAGAGGAAGAGGGGGTGGGGGAAGGATTACAAGTGAAGCAAGGAGTGAAGAGGTAAAGAGAATCCTCGCATTCTTTACAAATGTTCGCCAATGTTCGAAATGATCTTGGGGGTTGCATCTTTATTGTTGCTGAGACCCCGCACGCACTCAAGAATAACCAATTCGAATGGAAACCTCTGACTATGTAACTTGTGAACCACAAAAGTTCGCCTCTTCTCCAAAAGGAACATCTCCGTGAGGATAGTTGACAAAGTAGGACAATCTAGGCATGCATTAAAAAAATCCTCAGACAAGCTGCCTAAGAAATCATGAATTGCATGAATTCTTCACATGGAAGTTTGTGTTTTGAAAACTTGGACCATTAATAGAATTACAAGGCGCTAATTAGCACTCATCCAAATAATCAGGAAAAGCTTTCTGGGGAATCCGAGCCGAAGAAGTGGTTTTGGGGCCTCTCAAGGTTATCCCTTTTCGGAATGAGCGAAAAGAGGAACCATCATCCTAAGAAATAAAGAATCCAATATAAATATTATAATCATAAAATAAAGAATCCAATTTAAACATTACATTAAATAAATAAATATTATAATCATCAAATAAAGAATCCAAATTTAAATATTATTATATAACAGCGTAGCACTTGCAGGACAAAAAAGGGTAGCCGTTGAATGCAAAGAACGAGGGCACGTTGCACAGATTTCTTCCTCGGAGCAAAGTGTTTGTGTGATGTAGTGATCTGTTGAGTGGAGCTAGTAAGCTTCGTTCTTGGCTATTGCTTTGATCCACAGCCAGCGAGAGGAAGATCGAGCTACTAGTTTAGAATTCAGATTGCCATCGGAGAGGGAGGGAGGAAGGAAGGACGGAGGGAGACAGACAGTGTGTGATGCAGTGCTCTGTTGAGTCGAGCTAGTGCCGGGTTTTCTATGTTCTTGGCTATTGGTGTGACAGAGCGAGCGAGACGAAGAAGGTCGAGCTAGCTAGATTGGAAGTTGAATTGCCATCGGAGAGAGGACGGAGGGAGAGAGCGAGAGAGTGACAGACAGAGAGAGCGGGTGAAGCACGGTGTTGTACATGCACATGGCCTCTCAACCGGATTTCCAACCCACTGCCCCTCCCCTCCCTCAACCAGATTTCCAGCCCCTTCTTCCCTCCTTTCAACCGATCCCTTACTCTCTTCAACACGAACATTCGTCCAACCTATACCACCACCAGCATGTTCCCGGATATCCAGCTGAACCCATCCCGGCTTTCGGTTTTCCCGTGCCCCAACATCCACTTCCAGAGTGGAGCTCTGGGCTTTGTCACTGCTGTGCCGATCCCACCATTTGCTTGCTCGGATGCTTTTGCCCTTGTGTGCTCTTGGGGAAGATTGCCGAACGATTAGACGATGGCATGACTTCCTGTGGCACGGCTTGCATCGTGTGGTACTTAGTGCAGCAGCTGACCGCCTGCGGCTGGATATATTCCTGTGGTTATCGGAGGAAGCTGCGGTCGAGGTACCATCTTCCGCAAAGGCCGCTTCCAGATTGCCTTGTTCATCTCTGTTGCTGGCACTGCGCATTCTGCCAGGAATACAGGGAATTGCATATACGAAGGTTGAGGGAGGAGGCTGCCTGGGATAGGCGTGCAGTAATGGCTCCACCTCCGCAACAAACGATGTACACTTTACGTTAGATTTCTACTTCTATGATTTTCATTTGTGAGACAAATAGATACAGAGATCGAGCTGATACCAAAATTAACGAGAATACAGCACTTTTTGCGAAATGAAATCGGGGTAACAATTGTTTTTCTAACGTGGCTCAACTTCATAGTCGAGCAGCAATATGTCATATTTGGACAAGGAGCCTTCTGTGCTCATCTTTCTAGTTTGTTTTAGAACATGCAATGAACGTTGTTTTGGTACGAGATATTCTGATGGATTACTTTTAATTTTTCCGATATTGGCGGGGGGCGAAAGCATGAATGCTGCTCTCTCCTCCACAGGCCTATAAATCTTAGAGAAAAATTGGGGTTTCTGTCATTTAAGTTGGGAAGGAGATTCTCAGGCAGAATGAGAGGTTTCTCATACGGAAGGGGTTAGAAGCTTGTGGTCTTTGGATGCCAAAATTTCTTATTGAAGACAAGAGTGTCCGAGGTGAGTGGTCACATTGAGAAGTTTTGAAGATGTGGTTTAGGGAAGGAGATTCTCAGGCAGGAACGAGAGGTTTCTCATATGGAAGGGATTGGGTTGATTACAACAAGGAGGATCATATTGGAAATAAAAGACACCGATACTGAAGCACAGATTGATCTATGTACAAGTTTGTTAAGGTCTGGCAATGACAAATTTCGAGGCAGCATGACTGCCATGCTGTCATGCAAGGAAGAGCAGACATTTGGACAAAAATGGGGACTATATTTATTGTCAAGATCAGAATCTTTTATGCTTGTTCCTCTTTTGAATCACGAATGGGGCCACTTTTTTTCTTCTTTATTTCTTGTTATCTTTTCCTTTTGTTTAATTGATGTATTTTACCCAAAAGTCTAGCGGGAGCTAAGGAACTCCGTAGGGATAGTGAGGGGAACTTCTCAACCGTTCAGGTTCTATGTTTCAAGTCTTTAAAGTGCGAAGTCCATATGCCCTGAATATTCAAAGGAGTGTGGTAAGTGTTGGAAGTTGCCTAAGTTTAGATGTCAGGGCCCATAGAGTCCTTGGGGGCAATTGGAATTTGTGTATGCGATGAATATCCAAAGGAGAGTGGTAAGTGTTGGAAGTTTGCTTAAACTTTAGATGTTAGGACTGATAGAGTCCTTGGGAGCGATTGGAATTTGTGTATGTGCTGAATATCAAAAGGAATTTGCTTAAAGTTTAGATGTCAGGGCCATTGGCTCTTGGGGAGAAGCCTTTCGGGCTTTTACTTAGAAATGTGGGAGGAGTTTTGTCTATTCTAGGATCTTGTGGACTATGCTAAGCTAATTGCTATTAGGGTGGATAGATAGATGCGATGATTGCGATCAAAGTCCATGGGGAGTCTAACGGACTCTATGGTTTAGAATGAGAAATGTTTAAAACCTCGACACACACTGTGTAGAGACATATACTTTGTGTGGAGATGGAAAATCCTTGGCTTACACTTTTTGAGGAGAGATATATTGAAAAACATGTATAAATACCTCTTAATGGAAAGAAACTTTGACTCTTTGGATTTCAATCTTTAGTTTAGTTTAAGTGTTCATGCGCTTGATTTCCTTGTGTCCGTGCTTCCTCAACACTATCAATGTGTGAAAGAATGCTAAAATTTCCAATCCTCTCCCCCTCTCTTTCCTTCCAAACTCTTCTTTCACCACAAGTAGAATGGGTGAAAATGATATTTGCAATATCAGTCAAATAAACACACAAGCACAGGTATACTCTAGAAGGAAAATTGTACTTTATGATAGTATTAGAAAGTAGCTATGTCCTATTATAACTCGGGAGGAGTGTAGCCTTGTGCACTCCCCTGATTCTTTGGCTATCCAGATGTAGTAAATCGGGGGATTGTAAAATGCTAAGCTCCCCCCTCATGAAGGAGACAAGCTTAATCAAAGCAATGGTGAACTCACCAAAGTAAAGGAAACATGCAAGGTAGGCAAGTGGGCGATGGGCAAGCATAGATTAGGACTTCAAATCTAAACCCAAAGATGTTCAGTCTTAAAGTGACATTATAAAGACCACTTTATGATAGTATTAGAAAGTAGCTATGTCCTATTATAACTCGGGAGGAGCGTAGCCTTGTGCACTCCCCCTATTCTTTGCCTATCCAGATGTAGTAAATCGGGGGATTGTAAAATGCTAAGCTTCCCCCTCATGAAGGAGACAAGCTCTTCACTCCTCAACCCTATCAGCTTTCTGAACATTGCAACCTTTTTTTGCACCCTACAACTCTTGCTTATCCTCAAAACTCCTAAAGGAGGTAGAAACCTATATCAACCATCATGGACAACCATTCTTCTTCACTAAGCTAAATGTGAGAACCGCTTTCTATGCTTAAGCTTACATCTCCAACTAGAATACAACCCAAGGCCCTATGCTACAACAATGGTCGCTCTATTACAATGACCAAGTAACCATGATTGTAAGTAACCAAAACCTCAAAAATTGGAAATGAGAGAAAAATTAACAACAAAGCGTATGACCAAGCTAAGATAATTGGTAGGACTACATAAGTAATGTGAAAGCAAAATAAGCTCTATTGAGTAAAGGGAGATAATAATGTATACCAACAAAGGCATCATAACATTAGGGGCTAGAGGATCAAGTATGGTATTTGCAAATAAGATAATTTACCTTGTGGAAATGGCTCATAAACCCAAAAAGGTATGATAGTAGAAGGACATAATAGATTCCATGGGGAAAGGCCAGGTAGCCTAAATATCCTAAATGCTTAAGTAATAGGAACTGAAGATAATCTACAATAGCATCAGATCGAATTGAATTTGACATTATCTCATCAAAGAGCTATTTGTAAGAAGGCCTAATGGACTTGATTGCGAAAGAGAATGCATGAGCTATCTCAGAAGCATATGAGCTACTAAATGCTAAACTAACAAAAAGGAATGTCATCCCTGCAAAAATTAGATTGTGCAAATGTAGATGAAAGAGCCTCATGCTAAGGGCTTACTTGGAGGTTTACATGATCAAAAGTGGAGTCTGATCCCTATTAGCACGTGATAAACTAGTTGCATTTGAGCTAGTTTATCTAGCCTAGTTGGAATTTTTATCGCTTTGAATCAGAATTGTATTTTGGTACATACCCTTTGGCATAAAAAGGACTAAACACTTGCTCTTTTCACTCACAAGTTCCATCTAGAATTATGACTATAATATCATCACTATAGTCAAAATGTGAATGAATGAGACTAGCTAGGCTTACCCCACTTTCACCCAGAGTAACATTGAGATGCTTCACTATGGACAGTCCCTAAATGTGGAAAGAAGGAATGCTAAACTACAAACATTTATAACCTAAGCATGGGATTAAAGATAGGAGATTTGAGCTACCTCTAAGGGGCTTATGCTTGACATGCTCAATTTGTAATACTCTGGATATAGAAGATCAAACTTATATTAAGATATTGGCAACGATGTTCCAAAAATAGCAAAGAGCCTTTATCAAGCTGATATGTGCAAGAACTATGCTAGAAATAGTTAATAAAGTGGTCTTACAAGGATGGCATTGAAGTGCCAAAATAATGCAATGGTCCTAGATCCAAAAGAAATCACTTTACCAAGTGAATCACTATTGAGGTGGTGTTAAACAGATGAGTGTGAAACTAATGATAGATATAATTAATTTGCTGCCACTAGGAGCTACTAAGGATTTTTAGGCAAAGATTACTCGACTTTATAAAGTTTGGTCCTCTAAACATATGCTAGTCTACAAGCTAGACTTCATGTCAAGATGAGAAATGTAGTAAAAGATCTTCATTTCTTTTTTTAAAAAGGTGTTGGCTTGAAGCTGTGATGATGCATGGTCAATGACAAGGCTTCAATCAATCAAGACGTGGTTTTGATGATGAAGCTAAACAAAATTACAAAGTGAGGTCAAAACTCACATGTGAAGTGACCAATGCATAGAGCACCAGATATCCTACACGCTTCCTTTTTATAGTACCTTAAAATTCTTTATGGATCAAAAGTTGAAGTTCTACCCAAATCTTTTTAAAAAGAGTGCTAATGATTTGGAATGCATAGGTGATGATGTGGAAGTGTGTTTGCATATGTTGCAGTACATGTGCTTAGGTAGCATAGTAATGAGTTGCCACAGCTATGTTGAGGTATGCAATACTACTACATGTTACTGCTATACTACCGTATGTCAGTGTTGGAGGTGAGAGATAACGTGTTGGCTTTTGATCCAACTATTAATGATTTAGCATTATAAGACATTGTTAATTGGACTACATATGTGGTAGTGATGATGTGGGACCTACCACCACATGTATGTTTGATCGGTCCTACTGCCACATGTCATGATAAGGTGACATAGTTTGGCCATGTACCATAATGACTGCAAGTTGATACACTGGATGGCTAATTGTGAGAGGTGGCTATGGTATTTGATTTACCATGCCATAATTTTCCACATATACTCTATGGGCAAAATTTGGTTCTATGGCTATGGCCTAGAGATGACAATAGTGACATGGATGATATAGATGGTGGTGACATAGCTAAGGTAGTACATGAAGATGATGGTGACAGGTAAGATGCAAAATGTGTAGTGTGGATGTAGCAGGGCAAGAGATTTGGGGTAGCATTGTAGTCAAGAGATCCTAAGATCTTGGTGTAAAGGGTGAGGATTTCAAATTTATAATGATAACAAGGAGGCCAAAGATCTTGAAGAAGGATGCAATGTGTGAGAAACATCTCCTTGTCTACTAAGCTCAAGGAACAAATTGTATTCTCTTGTTGCCTTATTGAATTGCCTCAGCTACTAAGCTCGAGGAAGGAACTACATATTCCTAATGCTCTATTGAGTGCCTTGACTAAGGAGAAGCACACAAAGTGGTGAAACCTCTAAGGGATGGTTCGAATAACACTTAAATGGGAATGATTTGAGGTCACATGGCTAGAATAGCACTTAAATGTCAATAAATGGGAATGAGTTGAGGTCGCATGGCTACGCTTCCCAAGATTGATTCATTATTTGCCTCTATTTCCTCTTGCATAGACAACCTTAGAACTTGATTTCTTTACTCTCTTCTCTCAAGAATTCATTGGTCTAGTGCACATCATCACTAGAGCAACCCTTCTATCTTGAAAATATCAACATTGGGATTGCTTCTTCCCTCTTTAACTACTATTTGCAAGTCACAAGATTGGATATAGAGGATTGTATACAATATGGTCAATTTGGTATTGGGGACAAAATGCTATATTAAAAAATTTATCTCTTTAACTATTAAATACAAAAAAAGCATAAAATTTAAAGCAGATTTCAAAGTTGCAACTTTCAAAACATATTCGCCAATGAATCCCAAAAGTAAGTTCAAATTTCGAAACATTTATGTCATTTGTCAAAAGAGTTGAAAAATGTAGTCGACCTTCAAAAATCATCAAGGCTCTGACCATTAGAGTCAACATCATCTTGCTCATCATCACTATGGTTGGAAGGCTAATAAGGTCTTCCTCATCCTCCACTTCCTCATTTTCTTCATTGGCAGTGCGCCTTCCACCTCTTGCTCTACCTCATCATATATCCATTATCCTCATATCCATCATCTCTTGAAGTAGCATATTTATTTCTCATAAGTATTGTGGATGTACTTATCTTAGCTCCAATTCCTTTTAGAACTTGAGCTAGAGCATGGTCATGCCAAAATCCTCATGGTAAGTGGATGTTGGAGCTGAAAACTAGCACCATTCATCATCCAGCATTTCCATCTAGGCGTATTTTTGGCTTGTACTGAGACATTGGAAAATGGAAATAAACCCTCCTTGCATTTTTACTTAGCTAGCTCATTACAACAATTAATTACTGTAGATTGGATAATCTACTCAAACCACTTTATGGAAGGCATTCATGACTTCATAGAGCTTTTTGGGTTTTACGACTATTTGAGATTTCCCCCCTTGCATTCTAAAGAAATACCACTACTTTCTTGATTTTGGTGCATTACAGTGGCTTCTAACGTTTTGCTCATTTGGATGCATTGGTGAATTCCTAGCAATGAGTGATTGCTCTATGCTCCAAAAGTGCATCCAAGATTTCCCAATGGATAGGGCCTTTGGGTCTAAAGCTCTCATGACAATGCAAACATGACAGTAATTCTTATCCTCATGGCATACTCAAAAGACTTCCATAATGCTAATGTGTTATTTTTTCTTTCATTCAAATGAAAAATTATTATTTTTAATCAATGATTGTAATCTTAAACAATATGCACAAAATCTTATTCCTACATGGTCTCCAGCCATTGATGTAATCATACAAATTTAACAATTTCATGAGCATCATGTATAATCTCTTTAACCATGGCACATGCTTGTACCAACTTGTCAAAACCATGTTCAATGTGTGAATGCAACATAACAATGAAAAGGATGGTCAAAGGATCTCTTAGTGATGTAGGTGAATTGTGGATTTTGTTTTGTGGATTCATGGACATAGAGAAGAGGCACTTATAATGTAGGCGACTCACCCCATGATTACTAAGAATGGTTGGTGGCAACTCAAGATCCCACACATGTGATCTCTTCAAATGATTGGGCACCCATGAGTGGATAATGTCCATAGGGCATTCACTATGGGGTCAAAATGGTGGTGACCTTGTAGGTAGTTCACTAGGTTGAATGTCTTACATTAGTCTGTGCAGTTTGATGCCCTGGTCTGTGCAATTTGATTTCACATTTTTGCAAAATGGACTTTAAAACTTTATTGGTTGCCTCAAATTTTCCATTGTAGTGATGGTAATAAGTGGTAACAACTCAATGCATCATCATAGAATCCCAAACTAGAATATGAAAACCTTGATTCATAAAGCATGTGCCTTGCTCACTAATAAACCCGATTTGGCCACCAAACCTACAAATGATGTGCTTAAAGACGGACCTTATACTGCTATGAGACAAGTTGTCTTGTAGTTGCCTAGGATTTGAGAGCCAACTATCTCCACTATTCTTGGGGCATCTCCTCTAGAAAGGTTGTTGTAGAGGTAATGGAGAAACTCATCATATTTTGACTACAAACAAGTGTGCATTTAAAATCTCAATTGAGTTGTTTGCTTGAGGCATTGATAGTTGTGATAAGTAGTATGTACCCACATGTGATGTTTTGATCTCTAAATGATGTGGAATTTAAATTCTACAAATACAACATCCGATACACTAGGCATCCTTGTATGATGGTTTTGATTATTATATATAATAAGGATTGGTGATCAACATAAAAGATAAATAGATTTTCCAAAAGAAAATGCCAAAAAATTTGAAGACTACAAAGCATTCTAAGGGCTTCATGCTCAATTGTGTTGTATTTGCATTCTAAAGGTATCATAATTTTGCTAGCATAATAAACTAGGTAGTCTAGGTGCCCATGTGGTTTTCTTGAAAATGATTCTAATGGCATGCCCTAGCATTTGTACATGTAGATGTAAGATGATGTCCCATCTAGGCTATCTAAGGATGGGCGTTGTAGTTGCCCAGTCCTTCAATAAATTGTTAGTTGTAGCTTGGGATTCTATCCACTGAGCTTTGTTTCCTCCTTGATGAACTCATACAAGAGTGTAGCTACTTGAGCAACATCTTTTATAAATTGGTGGTAGAGGCTAATAAAGATAATAACGAAGTGGGATATTGTAAGTTTCTTGGCTTAGGCCTCTAACAAATGGTTTCTTTCTTGAATGCCCAGTCATTATTCCATCTTGGGAGGACAAGTGATTGAGTAAAATGCTAGACGTCACACATAAAAGGCACTTAGTAGGACTTAGAGAGAAGCCTACTTTATGACATGTATAAAGACGTTCTTGAAACAATGTAATTGATTGATGTTTTTTTCTAGATAAGTGTCAAGTTACTCGATGAGGTAATGCCTAAGGATCTTAATCATAAACTCCTTGGAAGATATAAGGTGCATTTCATAATTCAAACTTGACCTTGCAAGCATAAGGACCCCACTTCAAGATGAATGCCACCTTTTTCTAGTCTTCTTTACCAATTGAGATCTAGTTGTAGACATTATATCCATCCATGAAGGAATAAAACTTGTATACAACTACTTGGTCCTGGATAATGTTTAAAAATAGAATTGGGAATGGATCTAGTATGGTTTACACATTCAATTTGTCAGAGCTTTCCATTCATGGCAACTATGGGGAACAACCAACACTTCCTATCAATAGCGTAAATGGAACTTGTTTTAATGAGTTGCGTAGCTTGTCCTTTAGCTGTTTGGCATAATTTGGGTTTATGCAATAGTGCTAGTGGCATATTGGCTTTGCATCTAGCAGCAAGGGTATTTGATGTTCACAAATCTTGGGGTAACACCTTGGAGATCTCTGTATTTCTATGAAAATACATCCTAGTACTCAATAAAGAGATATTCTATATGAGGGAGCATCACATCTTGGATCACCTTAATATGCAAGGTGCCTTCTCACTTTTCAAGTTCAAGTATTGGATTGGCTCAAGGAGAAGCATATTGGTATAAAGTCACTGTATAGTGGCTCAAGCTTTTATAATCTGCCTTCGGCCTTCTTGATCTTCCAAGAAATTTTTGGGGTAGAGGTTCTTTGTACTTGATAATTTTCTCAATGTAATGGGCCTACTTGGGCTAGGGTATGACTTGGAACAAGTGGACTTCCCATATTGAGAAAAGGTTAAGCTCCGTCAACCATGTCCCTACATCCTATGTGAATTAATCATTGACTTTTAACCCTTGGAACAATAACCCTCTTGGAATTTTCCCAAATCGGTGGTAATCTAGACCTCAATCCTTGAGTGCAAATGGTCATCATCACAATACCCCAATCATGCAAGATTTTGTCGCTTTTTAGCCAAGGTCATCCCAACGACAAGGTGTAGGTATCTCCTTCCATGGCAATGATAATGAATCTTACCATGTAGTATACACTATAGTCCCCCGATCAATCTTACTATGTAATGTACACTAGATTCCTCTAATGGCAATGACAATCAATCTTACCATGTAGTATATGCTATAGCTCCACAATGGTGATGACCACATCAAATAGCATGCCTTGAGGAACTACCATACAAACTAGGAAGGGTGACAACTTTAGATTCTCAAGCTTAAGCTTTCCACTAAGTGCTTAAAGATGATGTTCACAACTATGCCCACTATCTACTATGATTTCTTGGATGTTTTGCTTCTTGATTTTAATGGTGATGTGATGGGAACTATCGCATGAACGATGGGTATGTCAAGCATAGGGATTATAACCAAGGTATCCACCATGCTTATTGGTTGGTGTCACCAGTATTGATTAGCAAAGAAGTGCAACAATAGGGGGCCAATTGAAGAAATCATTTTATGTTGATGCTTCTCTTGAGATCTTGAAGATCTCCCATGCCTTTATGGCATCATCTTTTCTCATCTCATTCTTTAGTTATAGTTGCATAGTCAATACTAAGGCTGGGCTGAGAGTCACTTGCTTGGTGGCTTGATTGGTTCCACAATCAAGTTGCCCTATATGTGTTGCATGGTCAAAGGTATGTGCATCCTCTCTTTGGTGATTGTGACAAATTTGAGAGGTACTCTAGTTCTTCTTGGTGAATCTCAACTACCAGAACTTTGCTTTTCAAATCTCAAGTAACTTAGATGTTTCTTCTATTTGCTCCTTTCAATGAATTTCTTTATCTTGGGGCTATGCCCTTGGTTGCTTGGGGACAATCTCTTGTAATTGGGTTACAACATGAACTTGTCTTGGGGGATCTTCTATCACGTTGTTCAGCAATGATTGGAATCTATGTTTGGGTCTAATTGTGGGTGCAAATGGCTCTCACATGCTCTTACCACAACTTACATTCACCTTTTGATGTGCCCTTCGTCTTTATAAAAGAAGCATTTGACCTTTGCTTTGTGTTGATTTTGATAATTCCAACATGCTCGGTCTCTTTGCTACTAATATGAATATTGAGCTTGATCCTAAGATAGGAGCCACAGACATTGTTATATGGGTCTTTCTTTTATTAGCTTAATTGAGCTCCCCCATTCTTTGTTAATGTAAAATGCTATCCCTCTAAACCATCATTTTTTTATTTGTTTTAGAGCCATGTTTTTGTGTAGGAACTTACACCTACCATACATCTCATGGGGAAACCTCATCCTCCTATGCATATTTTTGTGTTCCATATTGACATTTTTTAGAAACATTACATTTATGGGATTCGTTTTCCATTGTGCTCCCATGTTTCTAATGTTAAGAGCATATCAACCTTTTGACATCTCCTCTTCCATTGCTAGGGCGTATCCACTCACATTCCATATAAATATCATAAGGATCTCGAGTACCTATGCATTATTACCCCCTCCTTTGCTCTTTTTTGTGATGACTACTTCTCATTCTTTATGTATGCCTTTTCATCATCTTTGTCTCCTTGAGATTTTCATATTATTGGCTTTGCATGATGTCTCTAGATAGAGTGTCCTTTGAGATGTTGCTTATGGTTAAGTACTTTGTCCATCTTGGAATTTCACAATTACATGCCTTGGTATCTCTCCTTTCCTTCTTACCATAGATTACAAAAATGTGCATTGTTTTCAAAATACATTGCTTAGGATTGATACCATGTCTTCCTCCTTCCTATCATTCTTTCAATTCTCTCAAAAACATGGTTATCTCATTAGTGTATCCATGTTATAGATTTTCATCCAATTCATGCTTAGGATTGCTACCATGTCTTCTTCCTTCCTCTCATTTATTCCCACTATTTTGAGATTCAAAGCACACTCTTTCTATTATCTCAAAGACATGGTTATCTCCTCAATGTATCCATACTATAGCTTGTCATCCAATTCATGCACTTTTTGGTTCCATTGTGTTTAAATTTGCATAGCTGTTGTCTCTATGCCAACATGGACTTAGGTAGAACAGAATGTGTGTGTAGAGTAGCGGCAAAGCTCCGCTTGTACTTACATGAGACTAGAAATAATCCCTCTTATAAATCCAACTTGCGTGTTCTACATGCAAGTTCTGCATACGATTTCTACATGCAACTCCTACATGCGAGTTCTACATGCGAGTTCTACATGCAACTTTTATATGCGAGTTCTACATACGAGTTCTACATGCAACTCCTACATGGAAGTTCTACATGCGAGTTCTACATGCAACTCATACATGCGAGTTCTACATGCGAGTTCTACATGCAACTCCTACATGCAACTTCTATATGCAAGTTCTACATGTAGAGAGAGAATGTGTTATAATACCTACATGTAGAGAGAGAAGCTCTCCAGCTTATATAAATACCCCATAATGGAATGAAGCCCACACTCTTTGGGGCATTGTGTTGAGTTCTACTTTGGTATTCCAAGCAATTGTCTCAAGTGTCCATGCTTCCTTGCACTCCATGTCCAAAAGCATGTCCTAACCTTGCAACTCCTCCAACCTTGCAACCCATCCTCTCCCTCTCCTCCTCCCTCCTCCTGCTTCCTCCTCCTCCTCCCTCCTCCTCCTCCTCCTCCCTCTTCCTCCTCCTCCTCCTACCTCCTCCTCCTCCTCTCTCCTCCTCCCTTCTCCTCCTCCCTCTTCCTCTCTTCTCCTCCCTTCTCCTCCCTCATGAGATCATGCCCATCCTGAGTGAAGTCCATGAAGGCATTGCAGGAGGACACTTCCAAGGGGAACCCATAGCAAGAAAAGTTCTCCTCGTAGGCTATTGGTGGCCAACGCTGTGGGCAGATGCCTATGAATATGTAAAAGGCAGTGATGTATGCCAACGGACTACTACACCACAACACAAAGACTTCAATCCCCTAACAACAGTTGTTGCACAAAAACCATTTGAAAAATGGGGGATTGACTATGTGGGTCCCATACATCCAACAACAAAAGGAACACAGGCACGCTACATCATTGTGGCCACTGATTACTTTACAAAATGGGCTGAAGCTAAAGCAGTTAGAAAGGCAGATGCCAGAAGCACAGCAAGATTCTTATACGAAAATGTGATCACCTGATTCGGATGCCCCATTGAAATTGTGTCAGATAGAGGCACACATTTTGTTAATGAGGTAATCCAAGAACTCTTGTCTGGCTTCATGGTAATCCATAGAAAAAGCACACCTTACTACCCCCAAGGGAATGGACAGGCCAAATCCACCGACAAAATAATATGCATTATCCTCACCAAGGTATTAGAACCTCAGCGTTGTGATTGGGCAGAGAAACTGAATGCAGCCTTATGGGCATACACAACCACATTCAAGGGAACACACCTTTTCAATTGGTGTACGGCCTTGAAGATGTGGTCCCACTCAAATTTGTAATACCAAGTCTATGCATAGCAGTATAGGAACGCATGGGAGACCATGAATCCTTGCAAGAAAGGCTCTATCAGTTGGAGAAGCATACAGAGACAAGATTAGTAGTCGCCTGCCATGCCATGACAATAGAAAAATGTAGAAGAAAGGCATGGTTTGACATAAATCTGAAAGCTAAAGACATTAAGGAAGGCGACTTAGTCCTGTTATACAATGCCAAAGTACACAAGGGGAAACTGAAGTATCTAGGTCAAGGACCCTACCGAGTATGAAAGATGAATCATGAATCCCATCGGAGGTGTGCTGCTAGAAACATTGGATGGAGTCCAATTCAACACAACAATAAACAGGAGCCGACTAAAGCGCTACTACATCAACACACAAGCCATTTCCGACAAAAACAAAGATTTGGGAAATCAAGTCTTCCTTAGTTAGGATTAGATTGTTTCACGAGTAGTCACTTGCATATGTACATCTTTGTACATATAGGTAGTGTCAATCGATTTTAACCCAGGGCTTAGAAGTGATGCCTGAGTTCTAGCTACCCTATGAAAATCCTAGCAAAAAAAAAGCATATAGTTAGTCATTCCACACTCTCAAAGCATGTATAAAAATAAGATCTCTCACACTCACACAAAAAGGTCATACCGGCATGCCAACCAATCTAATGATCAATGGTACACCACATGCACATGGATGTAGGTTCAGAAAAGATGCTGCCACTAAAGAGGATGCGCAAAAAGAGCCCACTACCTTAACCACGAGACCCCTCCATAGTTTGCAGCCATCTAGATCCTCTCAACCAAGGCGTCACAGCCATTCGTCGTCAGAGCGAAAGCTCCAAAGAGGATTCAGTGCATGACCAAGAAGAGCAAATGCCACCCTAGTCACCACTGGCCTACTCAGCCATTGACAGGGCCTAGTCACTAGAACTTGTTTGGCCACCTACATTGACTTATGCTCTTTCCCAAGAAGCAACATCTTACTTAGAGCAAAGGGGTCTAGGTAGTTTGCATGAGATCCTAAAATCCTTGGAAGACAGTCCTACAATGACCACATACATCAAGGACTTTCTCCATTCTTACCACTCTAGCAATGCAAAGGTTGGCCAGTATGGTACAATCACCGTACATCAGAGCCCACTAAACATTATCCTCGATAATACAGTCATTCAAAAGGCTTTCTCACTGCCAACGCAAGGTACTAAATACCCTAAACGGCCTATCGATGTAAAGTTTCTCAAAGTGCAATCTCTCCTCACTAAGGGCACACTGATCCATAGAGACGGCATATTGCTTCGCACAATCCTTAACCATCACCTCAAGGAAGCAGCACAATTCCTATCCATAATCCTGGGGGTTAAGTGTGGTAAGAATCGATACCTTCCACTCCACACATTTGTCTTGCTGAGTAGGAAGCTAAAACAAGACTGGGTCTAGCACTTCGTCATCTTCTTTATAAAGAAACTAGATGGGTCTTTGTGCCAAAAATGTAAAATTCCACACTTACTGGCTATAATCATAAAAAAAGAACTACAAGAAAGAGAAATGATTCGGCCCCCTAGTCACCAAAACCAATTGAGGAGTTGGACATACCCTTCTCACCAGTATGGGAGCCGTCACCAACTTCTCCTACTATCACATTGATAAGTGCAGTTGCCTTAGAAGAAATACCTATTCTAGAGGTCAGGATTGCGGCATTGCCCCAAGAGATGCTACAGCTCGATGCACAATTGCAACCAATATCTCTCCAACAACAGCAACAACTAGAGCTCAAGGCAAGATCGGCACCCACACCTGAGGAAAGATCGGCACCAGAGCCTGAGGCTACATCAGCACTCAAACCGCCCATCGATGCCATGCCAATCGATGAGCCATAAGGGGAGCTAGTGCCAGATCAATAGTATGACTATTGTACACAAGGGACTGAAATACCATTGGAACAACCTCACCCAAGTACTACAGAATCATCGGGCTGGCTACATGGGCACCACTTGTATCAATAGTATCGCCAGACCTCATCACCGTCTGTCATTCTCCAACATCAAGCTAGCCAAATGATCCAAATGTCAGAACTATTGACTAGCTTGGCCAAGGAAGAATATGCAAGAGAATTGGAAAGACAGATTGCAATAGAAATCGAAGACCAATTCTAGGCAATCGACATAGAGGTCAAGGCACTTCGGTCACAGATAGATGAGAAGGAGGTAGAAGAAGTGCACATGAACCAAGCTCCCCAAGCTCAAGAGAAGGTAGTGAGGGATGTGACCTCCAACCTCCACCAAAGTCAAACACAGCTGACAACAGCAGTACAAGCAATGGCAATCCTACATACCTACTATAACTCCTTGACATCCACACATGCTCAATAGATAGAGGTAGTGGCACAAGCTCGACTCACTCTAATTCACAAAGAAGAAGAGCTCCAGGATTGCAAAGACAAGCTTGAAGAAATGAAACAATCTTTGGTAGTGCGTACCTTCAGCATTGATGAGCTTATAAGGGAATGTGAAATCTTAAAGGACCAACTTGCTACCACTCAAGAGGCCAGCACTTCACAAGCACAAAGTCTTGGCCCAATGGTCCAATACAACTGAAGACATTCCTCAACAGGCAAAGGTCACCTTGCAAATGAGAAAGCTTAAGGAGGCATATACAACCATCTACCATCAATACAAAGAAAAAATGAATGAGATGCACTCCCAAAAGATAATCATCTCCAAGCTTGAACTCCAATTGCTAGTGCACAACAATGAGGCATTGGAAGACAACACCAATGAAGCCCTGCTTCAATGCACAATGGTGGTGTACCAAGAGCTTGTGGCTACTCTACAAGTGGAAGATCACCTCAACGCATGCGTGCTTATTCAATGGAAGCAACTCCAAATCAGGATCATATCTGCTCATCCAACAATCAAATGGGAATGTTCCATCGGGACCAAATCCCTATGCATAATTTGCCAAGACTTGTCCAAACATGAGAAAAATATCTTCTGCTTGTCTACACATGTTGGGTTTCTAGCACTTAGGACGGATGGTTTCATTGCATATGTATGCCTCATGTGTAGTCCTCCCCTCAAAATTATGGCAGGTTTGTTGCCATTGCTACAAAGGACATCACTATTATTTGCAAGGCACGACATAACCGATATCCCACCCATGCAGTTGATGATCCCATCGCACTAGCAAAAAGAAGTGTCAGAAGATGACAAGGCCCATCTAGGTGTTTATGTGGAGTTTGCTACCCAAAATCAAATTCGAGGTCAAGGATTTAGATCAGCCTTGGTATCCTCCCTACAAGATCTTCTTGAAACTTACCAAATGCATTGATCCATTGGACAGTAGGATCACTTCACTTTTGGTGTACTTTGACATTCTATACTAATGCCAATTGGGATCCATATGAGATGGTTGAAACTTGAGATGGATACATGAAGGTCCCTCATTGGATTTTGATCTCAAGTGTACGGGAAGTAGATTTGAGTAGACATTCTTGAACCTCAACAAATTCCTTTATCCATTGACACATGGATCACTTCACTTTTAGTGTACTTTGGCCTTCTATACTAATGCCAGTTGGGATCGCTACTATAAGATGGTTGAAACTTGAGATAGATGCATGAAGGTCCCTAGTTGGATTGTGATCTCAGGTGGAAGGGAAGTATATATGAGTAGGGGCTTCTCGTTGTGAAACTCCACTTCTTCCCATTGAAGGTGGTGTGTGACATATATCCTTTTGAAACTCCACTTCTTCCCATTGAAGGTGGTATGTGACATATATCTCCTTTAGAAAATCGACTCCCTTCCCATTGAAGGTGGTGTCTAACAGATATCTCCATCATTATTCCTGTGAAAGAGTGACCTCCCTTCTTAACTCTCTAGAGGTCATGGTTAGGATAGATTTGGATTTCCAAGTCATTCCCTATGGGATTTGGATCCTAACCTCAAATAGCATCTTTAGTTGGTTTCTAGATTTGGATTCCATTTCACATGAAATAGAATCTTTGGATTGGCCCCTAGATCTAGATTTCCAAGTCACTCCCTATGGGATTTGTTGGTACATTATAATAGACCTAGACTCATGGTTTAGCTCCTAATAGAAATGGGTGTTCTTGTAAAGGTGCTCTCATAATGCCAAACCCTTGTTCTCATAGAGGTCCTAGGAGAATGGCACTAATGCCACTCTCCTCAGTTTCAATGTGGAGAATGGTATGGCACCAGTGCCATTCCGTACAAAGTCCTATGAGGTTCTAGAAAGAGGCCCTAGTTCCATTCTCCTATGTAGTTATGGAGAATGGAACTAGTGTCATTCCTCACAACCTCCTATGAGGCTTAATATGGAGGGAAAATTGGTCCTCAATTAAATTTAGTTGGCATGGATTTGGGCTACGACATTGCTACAGTTGGATTTGCACTCAAATAGACTCTTTCATGCATGACCTCTTTGGATTAAATTCTCATGCCTCTCTCTCATGCAACCAATGTTGTTTACGCTTTCATTTTCTTTTTCTATTCACATCCCTCCACTTCCAGTGGCACAAAATTTTATCCAACATTTGGTAGTTTTTGTATGGGCAAGATCCTCTTGAACCTCAATAAATGCCTTGATTCATTGCACACAAGGATCACTTCACTTTTAGAGTACTTTGGCCTTATATGCTAATGCCAATTGCGATCCCTATGAGATGGTTGACACTTGAGATAGATGCATGAAGTCCCCTAGTTGGATTGGGATCCCAGGTGGAGGGGAAGTAGATTTGAGTAGGGCTTCTCCTTCTAAAACTCACTCCCTTCTCATTGAAGTTGGTTTGTGATCGATATACTCCTCATTTTTAATGAATAAATATTGACTGCTGCCCTTGAGTAAGATTACCTACATGTCATCCTTGGTTTGGTTCCTTGATTTGGATTTCCAAGTTGCTTCATAGGATTTGGATCCAAACCTTAAATAGCATCTTAAGTTTGCTTCCTACATTTAGATTCCTAAGTCCCATGTCCAAGGGCAAAGCACAGATTTTAGATCTACCTTCTGATCCTTCTGATCCAAATACGATAACACAAGTTGATAATTCAGCTAAAGCTTCTATGAGAAAATCACAGAATGAATAGAGTTTTGATGAAGAACCAAGTCTAGAGATGGAAAAGGCATGGGAATCATTCCGCAAGATGAATATCATCCTCGCAATAGTTGAATTGTTGAAGATTGCCACATACTATAGAGAGTTTTTCCTACTCTAGCTCCAAACCAAGAGAAATCAGTCCAAGAGATGGAGTCTCTTGTAACCATTCCAGTCAACATCAACACCTTGATGGTGGATGAAGAGGTTCTAGTGATCAAATTAAGAAGCTGATGTTTTGGATGTGATTGTACATGGCGGTTTTGGAGTGAATATAATATCTAAAGTTGTTGTCAAGTGACTAAAGCTGAAGAATCTAAAGCCTTTGCCATTTTGAATTCACATGGTAGACTAATGACTAGTGGAACCACTAGGTATGCTTTTAGATATTGTTGTTACAATTGGTGGATTTCATTATAGTATTAGTCTACTCATAATCCCTAGATTGTGACTACTACAAAAGAGGTTCCAAAGAGTTACAAACCAAAAAACTTGGAATTTTGAGATTAGTTGCCACAAGATGTTGAATCTTGGTTGATGGAACTTTAGATATTGCCTATTACCAATTCTAGATAGTTGTCGAGCTCAAGCAAAAGTTGAAGGATGAAAAGCTAGTAGAATACCAATATCTCTATCCTAGCAATTTCATTGAAAATGTGGTTGGTGAAGAGAATTAGCCAAGCCAAAATGATAGTCACTTGGATGGGTTCCAAGTAATTGATTTGGAAGCCAAAATGTGGTTAGTGAAGAGAATTAGCCAAGCAAAAATGACAGTCAATTGACTAGGTTGCAAGTTATTGATTTGGGAACCAATACAAGAACTCTATCTAGGAACAGACGAGGAATCACATATAATAGTAATCAGTGCACATGTAGTTGATGATTAGCTTCAAGTAGTAGAAGGCTTGTTTATTATGAAATAAAGAGATGTCTTTGCCTAGAGTTACATTGGAGGGGAGTTCCTCTAGAAAATGCTTGTTTATGCATTTAAGGGGAGTTCCTCTAGAAATTGGGTAGCATAGCATTCCAATTGTTCCAAATGCAAAACTTTTAGACAAAAGAGGTATATAATGAACCCCACTTATGCCAAGTAGGCTAAATCCAAGCTTGAAAATAGCATGAAAGCCGTCTATGCTATTAACGAAAGTGACTGGTTGTTTGCAATTTAGTGATACCTAAGAAACATGGAAAACCCACATTATGCATGCACTGTGGACAATGAGAAGTTGGATTCCTAGACTATACCTGGGATATGAGATGTACTCATTTATGGATGGATATATTAGCTATAACAAGATATGCTATTGCACCCAAGGATTAGTCTAAAACTCTTTTATTTACTAAATAGGGTGCTTATGCCACAAAGGCCATGCATTAGGAAAAAAGGAAACTCATTTTGAGGCCTTTTAGCCAACATGAAAAATTCCTCTCCACCAATCACAAGAGGGCTAATGTAACATTGGAAATTTTTTTAAAATATAGCATAGTTCCATAAAGTAAGAGAAACAGACAATGCTTTATGGATATACAACTGCAAATAATAAATGAAATCATCCTTTTTGGATCTTGACTATTCTAAATTTGACAATTTCATCTTTGAAAAAGATCAAGGACTTAATTGTGGTTTCCCTCTAAACTAGTTTTCCCTTACTTTTTTCCCATTGGCATGTTTGGTTGTCTTTGATGAAGAATGAAATATTCAAATGTCCTTTCTCTCCTAAATTTGTTTTCCCTCTTGCATTTAACCTATTGACATGTCCATCATCTCTCTTTTACGATTCAAGGATTCTCCGGCTTTCCCTCCTAACTAGTTCTTCTGTTTGCGTCTCACCCATTTCCAACTTTAGTTCTCTTTCACAAATCATCCATAATGATAGGCAACCCAGGGCATCCAAATTCAAAACGGTGTGTAACTCATAATGTAAAAGACCTTGAAATGAGGTGAGAATTTTTTCTCATCAACCTATAGCTTACATATCATCTACAGAGTTTGCTAATACTGGGGACCAAGATATAAACGTAAGCTCTTTGCTTTGTCGATTTGTTTATTTGAGTTTTAGTATGTTTAAGTTTTAGATTGTATTATTTTCCAATGGACCATGACCATGTATTGTGCAAAACACTATCTTGATCAAAATATTGAGGACCATGATACAAACGTCTTGTTCAACCTCTTTCTTTGAATTTTTAGGTGTTGAAGTTCTAGATTGGATTATCTTCTATAAGTTTTCTATGGTGACAGGGAACCATGATCGTAGTTGTGTGAAACATTTTGTTGATCAAAATGTAGAGAACCAAGATATCGATGTGAGCTCTTTACCACGTGAACCTGTTTCTTCTATATATTCTATAGAAATTACTAGTAAGGTTCGTATAGAAGGTTGTTGGAAAAGCTTAGTTGTATCAAAAGGAAGCTGGGCACTAATGCAACCCATAAGAAGGAAGAGACCATGATCAAGCAATACCTTTTGGCATGTTAGAAGAGGGTGAAAGATTTTAGAACAATGGATGGAAAGAAATCCATAAAGGAAATA
The DNA here is from genome assembly GCF_047967505.1 of Dipteris shenzhenensis. Lineage (NCBI taxonomy): Eukaryota > Viridiplantae > Streptophyta > Polypodiopsida > Gleicheniales > Dipteridaceae > Dipteris > Dipteris shenzhenensis. The sequence continues at coordinate 51,552,791 of NC_141610.1, read as the reverse complement.
TTGATTCAACATGATGTCTATGCATGAGGAACTAGTGTTGCAAGATTATCCAAACTATCTTCCACAGTGCAAACCCAATTGTAAGTGACTTCTTTGATCCTTCATATTTATAACTCAAACTTTTTTTCTTTATTCTTGACCCCTTTGAGTCTTTACATTTTGTAACCATAACCTTTTTCCTTTATTCTTGACCCCAATATCTGATCTTTTGCTTTGAACGTATATACTTCATCTTATGAGTAGTGTGATAGCATGTCAAATGCATTTTAGGATTCTTTGATGTGTTACATGGGGCAATAGGAACCTCCTCAATTGGAATGGTCTCCTACTTCTTTATAGCACTTGTGGTCCCAACTATGACCTTCACTCTAGAAACACTACCTTTGGATCCCTTTTTGGCTAAATGAAGGACCTTTTCTATGGCAATCAAACTATAACCATCTACATAAGCTAATGATAACTCTCCTCTATAAATTGTAAGCATGAATAACAGTAATAAATATTCAATCATATTTAATGTCCCATCAATAGCTTGTCTAATTATTTCAATACTTTAATTTTCATATTTCATGCAATTCGATTTGCCTCATGATCTTTGGCTACATTGTGTATGAGCTTCCAAAGGCCACACTTCACTCTAGAAACATATATTCACTGTCTGCCTGGTTTTCTTTTGCTTTGTGGTTGTGATAAAACCTTCGAGCTTTGACTCCACCAATAGATGGCTTGATAGGAAATTTTGTCCCATTTTTGGCTTTGTGGTTGTGATGAAAACCTTCTAGCTTTGATTCCAACAATAGATGGCTTGATAATAAGGACTTTTGTTGCATTTTTTGACTTCTTAAGTTTTATTGTAATATGAGCATCCCCTCCATGAAGGCCAATGTCTAACAATACTTTTTCCAATGCTTGAATTACCTCCTTCTTATGCTTTTTAGGACCAAGCTTCCAGGAAAATCCAATATTAAAAATGCCAACTTTTCAATGATCTAAGATAAACTATGCAATGTGCATATATGCACATTGCATAAATGAATTTGGATCAACCTTATCTCTTTTGGGTGTTGTCCTCCACCATTTAGGATCCATGACATATGCTGGCTCCTTGCAATAAAGGCATCGAGATTTTGAATTGCCTCATTTTCTTATGTTGAACATAAACTTGAGGGTCTTGAGATCACCTGCCATATGCCACTCCACTTGGGGAAACACATTTTCTCCCAACATGAAGATGTCCTCCTTGAACTTGATTTTTGATATTTCCATGTGGTGGAATACCCAATCAAGAGTTTGGTGGTCCTCTATCTTAACCCACCATTGAGAAATGTAAGGCACTTTGAGTTGTGAACTTGCACAATCAATCATTAATAATTATGCTTATGGAAAACATTTGAAATCCAAGTGTGTAGTTACCTCAAATGCGCCTAGCCACCAAATGTGTCTTTTGATTGCACATTGAAGTGTTTTTTATCTACATTTGTGATTGATGGATTAAGAGCTCTATTAATTAATGTGAATGTCATTCATTCAATATCTTTCTCCTTCACAATTTCACATTCATCTAGCTTTATAACAAATTTGAGACATCCTTGGCACTCTTCAAATGTGATACCATAAATTCAGCCAGCCTCATTTGTACTTGTTCAAGATCAACAAAAATTTTGTTACAAGGATTATACATGGTGCTTCCCTTGTCACTTTTGTAGCCCCCTTCAATATGAAAAAAATATCCAATATAATCATCTACTTGCTAGTTGAGTAGGCCTCTTAACTTGCACACTTCTACAGGCTTTGGTAAGAGCACATGTTTTATCCTCTGATATTTCAAAGTCATTGATAGTGCTTTGAAAATAGAGGTGTAACCTTTCTTGATCACTCCACTTTCATCAAGTGCCCCTTTGATTACATTCACATCAATGTTGTTGCTATCTACAAATTGTTGCATTTTGACTGTTTTAAAAATTTACTCCTCTAGCATACTTTTCACAATAATAGTTGTTGACATTAAACCTTTCATTTGTTTTACTAGAATAGTATGCAAATCAACATTCTTCTTTTGAAGCTCTAGAATTTTTCTATTAGAAGAACATACATACAAATATCTATCGTGAATTGCTCTTATCATTGAGTAATTGATCATTGTTTCTATGTTGCATTCAAAATCTAAAAGCAAAAGAAACTTTATGTTATTCCTTGAACTCTACGCTTGCATCCGCTGTAAGAAAATAATACAATGTCTGTGCTCAACAGATAATAGGATCTCGTATGCAAGAGAGAAAAGCAGATAGTATGGAGAATAAAAAATTTGATTACTGTAAAACTGATACAATAGATGGTGCTGCCTCCCAACCGTGCGCTCCTCTGTGAGAGGCTTCGATGGCATGCTGGAAATAGTAGAGGACGGAGGCTAGATGCTAAGGAACCAGGGTTGCTGAAGCTAGTGATGAATATGGGCTTCACGGGCTTGCTCTTATATAGCCACTAGTTGTAGTTGGTTAGACCCAATTGGAAGACTGACCTAGTCCGTCGCTTGAAATGACCATAGGCCACCGACCACATGTTAGAACCGTGGTGTAGAATAGAGCAACGAGATCATCTGGGACTCCAAACGGCGGGCCCCGCAACCCAAGAGTGGGGCTGCCCCGAGAAATGCTCTGTCTACCCTCAGTGCAGTTAGTCATGGGATGCCTTCCCGCACTTGCATGCAGCCTAGTTGGTAGTGTGCCAACTCTATCTGAAGTCGTCTAGCCATCAGGCCACACATGGCCCCCATTTGGTGTCCAAACCAAGACCTACCGGATAACCGAGCTTCTCAAATGCCTTCTCCTCATATGGGGGGCTTACAAGTAGAGTTAGTTGGTTCCCACGTAGTTACATGAGAGTGGAGCATTGATATCTAACACCCCCACTCAATGTCCACCCGTAAAGTGCCTTCTTCAGTTTATAGACTTTACCTTCTGAACCGGGGATCACAAAACCTTGTGATTGTTCCACTATACCTCCTCCTTGAGATCTCCATTTAGAAAGGCAAATTTTACATCCATTTGAAACACGGCCAACTTTCCTATGCTGCTAAAGCCAAAACACTACGAATTGTGGTTAGTCGAGCTGTGGGAGCAAAAGTATCCTGATAATCAAAACCATGTACCTATGCGAATCCTTTTGCCATGAGTCGAGCCTTGTACTTATCCAATGTGCCATCAGAGTTGTACTTGGTCTTGGATACCCACTTGGTGTCGATTACCTTGCATTTTGGTGGTCGATCCAGAAGGTCCCAAGTGATGTTCTCCATTATGGAGCCATACTCCAACTGCATAGCCTCCATCCACCTATCATCACCTTATGCTTCTTCAAGACACTTGGGTTCTTCACCACGGATCACACCTCTGTCATCAAAGCGTAGTTGACCAAGTGTTCCTGCGCCCTTCTTTGCTCCTCTAATCTCTTGGACCAGCGGTGTTCGGATGGTTCCTCCTCAATGGATGGAGGTTCTCTACCATCCAAAAGCTGCTTTACCCACTTCGGGAATGGTTGTTGCCGTTGTGGTTCTGCGTGCTCTTCTTCCTCTTCTTTATCTTAAATCCTCCCAAGTACCATTGGGGGAGCTCAGTCTACTGTTGGTGGTTGTACTGGATGGATATCCTGGTCCTAGTTGTTTGGGAAGGAAGCATCCTCCTCCAATTGATGTGGCTATTCTAAGAAGACCACATCGCGACTTACTATTACCTTCTTGGTAACAGGATTATAGAGACGGTAACCCTTCGCCTCTTCACTGTAGCCCAAGAAAATACACTTTCGGCTCTTCGATTCCCATTTGGTCCTGTTAGCATCAGGGACATGCACAAAACAGTCACATCCAAAAACTTTGAAATGTGCAGCTGAAGGTTTCTTACCAGAAAAGGCTTGCAGTGGAGTCATCCCATTCACAGCCTTCGTGTAGCTACGATTTAGAATGTAAACTACCGTGTTACATGCTTCAGCCTACAAAGTCTTTGGCAAATATTTCCCTTTCATCATACTCCTGCCCATTTTATAGATGATGTGCATCTTGCGCTCTACTACTCCATTTTGCTGTGGTGTATGTGGCGGGGGTTTCTGCCTCTTGATCCCGTGCTTTTGCAGTAACTTTCAAATTCACTTGATGTGAACTCACCTCCTCTGTCTGATCTCAACTTCTTCACCTTCCTCCCCATTTCTTTCTCGACCATTACATGCCATTCTTTGAACTTACTAAAAGCCTCATCTTTAGTCTTCAGGAAGTATATCCATATCCTTCTACTGTAGTCATCGATCAGCATCATGAAGTAGTAGGAACCACCCATAGCTTCTGTCTCCATCTTTCTGTAGAGGTCCGTGTGAACGAGCTCGAGGAGCCTTTGCCCTACTGGCCTCTTTAGGAAAGGGCTGCCGATGCTACTTGCCCATCATGCAAGTGTTGAGATATCAAGCTCTATCCCCGACATATCTCCTGGATGACTATCATTTATGTCACCGCCTATGTTAGTTGTACTCGTGGTGTCATTAGACTACCACGTATGTTTTTGGTTTGGGTTCACATATGAACCACGTATTCTAGGTTTTGACATATAGGGTATTTCCCTCTTCTATTGTATTGTTGTTGTGTGCAAAAGTAAAGAAAGTCTTCACCCTCCAACCTTGTGTCCTCTCTCTTTTGTGTGTTGTGAAGAAAGCTGAACTTGAGTCTCCTATCTCTCTCCCTTATTCTTTACATGGTATCAGAGCCTTGTTCGTGGTAAGGAGCTCAAGAAAGCTAGCCAAGTTTGTGGTGTCCTGGTAAGAGGACCAGTGTAGCTTCCCTATTTCGAGTTTGGGAGCAAATCTCTGCAGGTAGCACAGGCAGAAGTGCAGGAGTGCACTACTTCAGATTGAGAGGCCCTTCGCGGTGCGGCGAGAGCACAGTATATGCTGCGGGAAAGGGCGATGCCCTAGGTGACTTTATTTTTCTGATTTGAGGCCGTTTCGGGGCCCGTTTTGAAGGCGGAAGTTCTTCGCAGGCACTCAGAAAAAGGCCCTGTTTTTGCTGTGCGACCACCGCGCGGCTAGTCGGTGGAAAGGTGCCACAGAAATTGCATCGTATGCCTATGTGCAGAGATATTGGGAGTTGCAGATTCATGCCTGTTGCCTGTTGATGCAAAATCGTCACGAGGAAGTGACTGTGTGGTGAAATACCACTTTCGTCAGTGTTGCAGATCTGCCCCTGTGAGGCTTTTCGCAGAAGTTTTGCTATTTGCCCTTCTGAGGCATTTGTTGTGTTTACAGGTTGCTGTTGCAATTCGTGATTTGTAAAATGTCTGAGAATCTGTCTACCATTGTCAGTGAGAAGCTTGACAAGAACAACTTCCAAGCATGGAAGTTCAGGATGACAAACTTCTTTATGGGAAAGGGAGTTTGGGATTACATCAGTGGTGAAACTGCAGAACCAGTTTTGGGTGCTGCTCCCACTCCTGCTGAATTGAAGGCCTTTAAAGAATGGCATGAAAAAGCCAGAAAATGCCTGTATTGGCTGTCCGTTAGCATTTCAGATTCTATGATTGTGCATATACAGGATCTAGAGACGCCTAAGGAGGCATGGGATACATTGGTGAAGCTGTATAGCACAAATACCAAAGCACGAAAGATGCAGCTAAAGCAGGAGTTGCACAATGTGCAAAGGAAAAATCTGAATATAAATGAGTATTCCTTGAAGGTGAAAGGCCTTGCAGATTCTCTTGCCTCCATTGGAGCACCTGTTGATGATGAGGACTTAGTGTCCGTGACCTTGAATGGTCTTGGGAAAGATTATGCACAATTTCGGACATCCATTGGAGTCCGTGAAACATTTCCTGATTTTTAGGAACTTATTGCTCTCTTGCTGAGTGAAGAGCAAAGGAATGGTGGTTCAGCCACCTCAACTTCTCAAGAGACTGCTTTCTACTCGAATACAGGTAGAGGCAGGGGTAGAGGAAGAGGCCGTTCTGGTGGCCGTGCAGGAAATCAGAACCAACAGCAACAACAGGAAAACCAGTCCTATGGAGGAGGACGTGGTAGTTCTAGAGGCAGGGGGAGCCAAAGAGGCCGTGGTTCATGGCAAAGGAACCAGCAAGTAAATAACAGCACAGAATGCTATTATTGTGGAAAGCCTGGACACAAGGAGAATACATGCTATAAAAAGCAGAATGACATCAAAAGTGGAAAGTTGCAGCAAAGCAACTATGCATCATCAAGTGGGCATGGTGACGACAGAAATGAGCACCTTTTTGTGATGCAGCATATGGTTAACTCCATGTCAGGAGATGCTGCAGCTTGCAATGATGTTTGGTATGTTGATTCAGGTGCCTCTAACCACATGACCAGTCATGGTGAGTGGTTTCATGATGTTAGAAATTTGGATAAGCCAGGTTATGTTGAAACAGGTGATGATACTGCGCACCCAATTACGCAGGTTGGTAAAGTGCCATTGGCTATGCAGGATGGCAAAACGAAGTACTTGGCAGATGTACTTCATGTTCCAAAAATCACTAAGAACCTGGTTTCAGTTGGCCAGATGGTTGAGCAAGGTCTGCAGGTTAGATTTAATCCTGATGGATGCTTTGTTGAGGACCTAAAAAATAAGTGCCGCTTGGTTGCAAAAGGCAACAAAAATGGTAGAATGTTCACCTTGGATGTTGATATGCCTGAGGTGAAAGCTGCTATGTTTGCGCATGGGAGAGGTGTCATTGCAGATATTGAGATATGGCACAAGCGCATTGGGCACGTGAATATACAAAGGCTGAAATCTATGCAAACGAAAAACATTGTTGCAGGTTTGCCTAAATTCAGAGTTGAGGGAATGCAAAAGGTATGTGAAGCATGCCAAATGGGTAAGCAGGCCAGACATGCATTTCCTAAAAATGCTAAGGTGAGCAAAAGACCTTTGGAAGTGATCCATTCAGATGTTTGGACAACCAAAGCTGCTTCTATTGGTGGATGCCATTATTATGTGACGTTTATTGATGACTACACAAGGAAGGTGTGGATTTATTTTATGAAGCACAAAAGTGAAGTGTTCAGCCATTTCAAGGCTTTTAAGGCCATGGTTGAAAAAGAGAAAGGTGTGCATATTAAAGTGCTAAGATCTGATGGAGGGGGAGAGTACTTTTCAGAAGAATTTTGTGAATATCTGAAAGAACAGGGAATTCAAAGGAAGTACTCATGCAGGTCTACCCCTCAGCAGAATGGGGTTGCAGAAAGGAAGAACAGGCATATTGCAGAAGTAGGACGGGCGATCCTAAATGAGAAAAACATGCCTGATTATTTTTGGGCTGAAGCAGTAGCAACTGCTGTTTATATTATGAATAGAACCCCCACTGCAGCTGTCCATGGCATGACGCCTGAAGAAATGTATACAGGCCAAAAACCAGATATTTCTCACTTGAAGGTATTTGGTTGCATAGCTTATGTTCATGTTCCTGATGAGAAGAGAACAAAGCTGGATCCAAAGGCAGAAAAATGCATCTTTATTGGATATGCTCAGCACCAGAAAGGGTATCGCTGTTATAACCCTTCCACCCGCAAAATGCAAGTGAGCAGAGATGTTGTTTTTGATGAAATGAGCAGCTGGTATGCACCAACTGTTATGGTAGGAGATGCAGATGCAGGAAATGGGAATGCTGCAATAAATGCAGAGCAGGAATCTCAAGCCTTGAGTGGACCCAGAGAGTCCTCTACTAGTGGATCTAATGCATGGACAGGGAGATTGAGATCTAGTGAATCGTCACATGGCAGTCCTGATAGTGTTGTGCAGGTATCACATAAGGGAAAAGAAAAAGTGGACCATGCTCCAGTATTTGATGTGTCTGCTGGTAGCTCTCATGTTGATGGAGAGTCAAGCGGCTCTGAAATGAGCCTTGATGAGGAACTTGGGATTCCTTCTGTTGTTACACCTGGTGCAAGGAAAAGCAGGCATGATTTAAAGACGCCTGCAACTGATCCAGTTGTACGGAGGTCCACTCGTATTAAGTATCCAGTTGACAGGTTGAGATATGATGGGTATACAGCACATCACTATGCTTATATGGTCAAGGTTCTAGAGGAGCCAGAGCCCACATGTTTTGAGGATGCAGCAGGGCATAAAAATTGGGAAGCAGCTATGGATGAAGAGATGGCTGCCTTGGATACAAACCACACTTGGGATTTGATGCCTTTGCCTCATGATAAGAAGGCTATTGGCTGCAAGTGGGTTTACAAAGTAAAGCACAATGCTGATGGGTCTGTTAGCAGGTACAAGGCAAGATTGGTTGCCAAAGGTTTTGCACAGACATATGGAATTGACTATGAGGAAACTTTCAGCCCAGTTGCAAGGATGGCAACCGTGAGAGCAGTAATTGCTATGGCTGCTGCAAAGGGATGGTCTTTGCATCAGATGGATGTGAAAAATGCCTTCTTGCATGGTGACTTGCAGGAAGAGGTTTATATGATGCAGCCAGAAGGTTATGAGGATAAAGCACACCCCGATTTTGTATGCAGTTGCGCAAAGCCTTGTATGGCTTAAAACAGGCGCCGAGGGCATGGTCAGACAAGATAGGGCAATATCTTGTCACTATTGGATTTCAGATTTCCAATTCAGATTTTTCACTTTATGTGAAAAGGACAAACAGAGGGATTGTGCTTATAGTCATCTATGTTGATGACTTGATTATTACAGGTGATAGTGATGCAGACATTAATGAAGTGAAGCTGCTGTTGAAGCAGAAATTTGAGATGAAGGATTTGGGAGAGCTGCGTTACTTCTTGGGCATTGAGGTTATTAGATCCCCGAGTGGGATATGGCTGTTGCAAAGGCAATACGGTTTGGACATGCTGTCCAAATATGGGATGACAGGCTGTAAGCCTATCTCTGTTCCATTGGAGCAGAATGTGAAGCTCAATGCAGAGTCAGGTGAGCTTCTTGAAGATATTACTATGTACAGGCGCATAGTAGGTAGCTTGATTTACATGACTATAACCAGACCAGATTTGAGCTATGCTGTGGGGCTGGTGAGTCAGTTTATGCAGGCACCAAGGAAGCCACATTTGGATGCGGCTAGGCGCATACTGCGGTATGTAAAGTCCACATTGCATTATGGACTGTTTTATGAAGCTGGGTGTGCATTACAGGTACATGGATACACAGATGCTAACTGGGCTGGTAGTGTCTCAGACAGGAGATCTACTAGTGGTTTTATGTTTTCCCTTGGGAGTGGTGCCATCAGTTGGAGCAGCAAGAAGCAGCCAACAGTTGCCTTGTCGAGCACAGAGGCTGAGTACAGGGGTGCAGCAATGGCTGCATGTGAGGTAGCTTGGTTACGGAAGCTACTTGCAGATATGGGACAGTCAGTTCATGCAGCAGTTGTCATTCATTGTGACAACATTAGCAGCATCATGCTTGCTAATAACCCAGTTTATCATGCTAGAACGAAGCACATTGAGGTGCATTATCACTTTGTGAGAGAGAAGGTTCTAGCTGGTGAGATTGATCTTGTCTATGTCAGCACTGAGGAGCAGGTGGCTGATATTTTTACGAAGGCATTGGGTACCGAGAAGCTTCACAGATTTAGGAGCTTGCTTGGTGTACGTGAGATGGATTTGAGCTTGAGGGGGAGTGTTGAGATATCAAGCTCTATCCCCGACATATCTCCTGGATGACTATCATTTATGTCACCGCCTATGTTAGTTGTACTCGTGGTGTCATTAGACTACCACGTATGTTTTTGGTTTGGGTTCACATATGAACCACGTATTCTAGGTTTTGACATATAGGGTATTTCCCTCTTCTATTGTATTGTTGTTGTGTGCAAAAGTAAAGAAAGGCTTCACCCTCCAACCTTGTGTCCTCTCTCTTTTGTGTGTTGTGAAGAAAGCTGAACTTGAGTCTCCTATCTCTCTCCCTTATTCTTTACAGCAAGCTTCACATACATCAGGCATATCTATAATTTCTGGTAGGTCTGCAATCATTCCACTTTTATGCATCTCCTTTAAAGAACTAAGGTTAAGATGACCAAACCTCTCATGCCATAGCTTAGTATTGCTCACATCAGCTCGAGCACTGAAAGCTGACAGTTTGTAGATGTTGTTACGCCGTGTACCTTTAACAATGACCTTCCCTTGAAGATCCAAAATCTGTGCACCATTCTCATCGAATTGAACTTTGAGGTCCCAATCCGTGATCGTAGAAACGGACAACAAGTTCCTCTTGATATCTGGCACATAAAGAACATCAGACAACTGTTTTACAACTCCATCTAACTTAAGAGCAATCATACCTTTTCCTTTTGCTAGACATTTTGCATCATTGTCGACTACTACCAGGATGTCATTCCCTACCGGATGTAGAGAGGTATACCAATTCTTCCAACTGGTCATGTGGCGCAATGCACCATTGTCAATAATCCAAGGTTCATCCACAGGTACATGAATTGCCTTCATGCAAATCTCCTCAATTGCTACGAATAGCTCTACTAGTATTGCCTACGTGCTGTTGCTGGACTCTTTCTTACTCCGTTCTTCTCATTTGCAATCTTCTTCTGGTACTCATTCTACTTGTGCCTTGCCTTGTTGCAATAGAAGCACTTGATATTCTTCTTTCTCTTTTTATCATCAAAAGAAGATGGGTTACCAAAGTCCTTACCCTTACCTTTCTTTGATCCAGCCCAGAAAGCCAAATCTTCTCCAATCCTCGTCTTTTGACGCATCTCCTCCTCCAGAAGCATTGCGCTAAAATTCTCAAAGTTGAGGGGTAGATTTTTGTTCTACATATTCAGCACCGTAACAAGACCATCGTACTTTGGTGGAAGAATTCGTATGCACCTTCGTGCTAGATTCTTGCTGGTGATGGTGATGCCAATCGCAGTCATCTGATCGTGCAGATTCTTCAACCTAGTGATGAACTTCTCTACCATTTCAGACTCAGAATTTCTCGTTCACGAGTTGAGTCTCCAGATTTTGAATCCGCGTATGATTCGTGGTCTCCTACTGATTTTTCAAGACCGTCCATGCCTCCTTCGCTATGGTGACATGTTGAATTAATGCCATGACAGAATCACTTACATTGCAGACAATAGAACACAACGCATCTACATTTCTTCTTGTCCATGCGAGAATCTCATTTGCAATTGGTACTATCTGTTGTGCTGCATTGGTTGGATTCGATCTCGCAATCGGCTTCAGGTCCACCTCAGTAGCAGTATCCCAAAGCTCTTATGCGCTTAGGATGGTCTTCATCTTGAACTTCCAGAGTGGATAGTTAGTGCCGTCCAACTTTCCGCTTTCGCTGAACAGTAGGATTCACAATCTTGCAGGCTGGGCCATCTCTCACAATCTACTCGCAAACAAAAACACACTACCAAATCTTCTTGCTAGAGCCCAAGCTCTGATACCATGTAAGAAAATAATAATACGTCTGTGCTCAACAGATAACAGGATCTCGTATGCAAGAGAGAAAAGTAGATAGTATGGAGAATCAAAATTTTGATTACTATAAAACTGATACAATAGATGGCGCTGCCTCCCAGCCATGCGCTCCTATGTGAGAAGCTTCGATGGCATGCTGGAAACAGTAGAGGACGGAGGCTGGATGCTAAGGAATCAGGGTTGCTATATCCAGTGGTGAATATGGGCTTCATGGACTTACTCTTATATAGCAACCAGTTGTAGTCGGCTAGACCCAATTGGGAGACTGACCCAGTCCACCCAAAACGGTCAACTAGAGGTCGGTCCCAAAATAGGCCATCAACCACACGTTAGAACCGTGGCGTAGAATAGAGCAACAGGATCATCTGGGACTCCAAACTGGCCCCGCAACCCGAGAGTGGGCTACCTCGAGAAATGCTCCATCTACCCTCAGTGCAGTCAGTCATGGGATGCCTTCCTGCACTTGCATATAGCCTAGTTGGCATTGTGCCAACTCTATCTGAAGCCGTCCAGCCATCAGGCCACACATGGCCCCCATTTGGTGTCCAAACTAGGACCTACCGGATAACCGAGCTACTCAAATGCCTTCTCCTCATATGGGGGGCTTACAAGTAGAGTTAGCTGGTTTCTGCATAGTTACACGAGAGTGGAGCATTGATATCTAACATCCTCGATTGCCCCAGCTTTCAATTCCACAATGTTAGAAAAGGAAATCCATGGCATCCTCTAGTGATGGCCACATTGCGATATGATTTTAGCTAGTTTGGACGGTACTAGTGGCAGAACTAGCCAACAAAGCTCAAGATGCTCATGGAATCATACTCAATCGCAATGTGGATACACGTAGTCACATCAATGTTGACGTGCAAGTGACTAAAGAAAGACAGCTAGAAAGGCATTGTATCCCAAAATGACCCTCCAAGTGCACCATACAAAGTCTGGCATGAGACCTCTACTCCAAAGTATCACTTTCTCCCCATCGGTGATAGACCCACTGAGTCTGCTACTCTATCTACCCCTATCGCTAAGAGTATTGCTCTTGCTCCCTTGATAGCCCCCAATGTTCCTATTTCCTTTGCTACTGCTATCGACTCTTGCCCTACTCAAAGTGCTTTCTACCAACGAAGAGCACAAACAAATCAAGGCTATTTACTCCCTCTTGCTATCCTGAGTATAATCATTCTTATAGTGGCTTGTTGACTTGATACAATGGGCCCCCAGGAAGAAGATGAACTTTGAGCAAACTTTGTTGCTTTGTTTTATTGCTAAGAATATGATAGTCCTATCTACTGTGGAAGTTATGTTCATAGCTATGATCATATCTTTGTTTATATGTCCTTCCTCCCCCCAAGGGAGTGGCTTTTCTTTTTCCTTTTCTCAACTTCTTCTTTGTCTTCGTGTGTTCTTTAGTTTCTTTCTATAGTTGTTCTTTCAATCTAGCACTTTCTGCTATCTATTCCAACTTCATCTCCATCTCTTGTTGATACAAGCATTTGTACATTTTTGCAATAGAAGATTGAGTTTTGACATATCGATGCATTCCCTTATTGCCATCACCCACAACTTAGGTAGTGTTGTCGGATTGGAAAATGGAGGAGTAGAGTTTTTGATTGGACGTTTTGGATAAATGCCTCCATTGCACCATAAATCAATATGATGTAATCCTTCTATCCTCATGTTCTCTCTTTGCATGGCATCTACTTGTGGATGCTTTTGTTGTTTTTGGAGAGGTGCATACTCTTCTTCTAAATCAATATGGATATGGAAAGTCTCTTCTTGTTGGATTGTTTTTCAGTGGTGTGGTTGGATGTTGCCATCGTTTTGAGCAATGTGTTGCTTTACACTCTCACCAACTCTTTATAAAACAAAGTGTTAGAAATGGAGGTTAATACTTCGAGTGGGTGCTTCAAAAATCTAAAAAACAAAGATACTTATGACTTAATTATGGGGTCTTGCTAACACGAGTCAGGACTACGATAAAATCCACTTTAAAGAGAGCATGTGATAGGAGCCTTTAATGCGAATCCGTTTTTGCATTTTTTGTGAGAAAAGAAAGAGAAAACTGTGAATTTCTTACAAGTTTCCAAAATGAGTTCCCTTTTTTCCTTATTCCATTTGGACAAAGAAATGCACCTTCTACTTTTAGAGGTTCAAGATGGAAACCTTAAAATATTATTTGATAGACTTTATTGCTATTTATCTAGATGACTTTTGTGTTTACCTGGTCATCTATATGCATCTGATTTATCTTGGTGGAAAAGCCTTTGGAACATGCATTCAAGAAGGCAATTCCTTGAATCGAGCCAAAAGTTTGATGTGTTTGAATTGGCATTCTAATTAGACATGTCATCTCTAAGGAAGAAATTAGAAATGATCGAGGTAAAATCAAGGCCATTGAAAAGATGCCTAAACCTAAAACTCTAACTTAGTAAGGCCTTTTTTGGGTTTTATTAGCTTTTATAGAAGGTTTATTAGACATTTTTCCAATATTCTAGCTCCATTATATAAGCTAACCAACAAGGAAACTAAATATTAGTGAGATGGCTAAGCTATTTACTACACTTCTTACATTGAAGAAACATGCATCTAAAAACACCCACTCTTAGACAAACATGCCGTCACCTAGATAGGAAGTTGTATTTACCACCGCCCCAAGAACATGGATGTCAGTCCACTTTGAATAGCTAAATAGATTGAATGCCTAGCATCATCACAAGACGTGGATGGCTATTTGCTAGAAGGATTACTTAAACGCTAGATCATCCCATTGTACGAGCTACTGATTATTAGAGTACTATAAATTTAAATTTGGTTAACTTTGCTGCTCAATCATCTTGGGCATTGAGTAGTGAGCTCTTTAATGAGCTTGGCATCTTTTTCAATATATGATAGGCATATCTATCTTTATCTTCTATTTTCTCCACTCATTTTTGTCCCTCTACTTATTTATTTCATGTCTATGTACTCATCATGACTCACATTCATCTGTATTAGTACAAACACACCCTTGATATGCTCAAGAGTTAGCATAGAAAACCCTGCTAACAATCCTCAATCATATTTTGGGCTCGCTGCTAACAATCCTCGATCATTTTAAATTCCTCCTCAACTAGAATGGTCTCCTACTTCTTTATAGCACTTGTGGTCCCAAGTATGACACCAGGATCCTTCACTCTAGAAACACTACCTTTGGATCCCTTTTTGGGTGAATGATGGACCTTTTCTATGGCAGTCAATCTATAACCATCTGCATAAGCTAATGATAACTCTCCGCTATAAATTGTAAGAAAGATTAAGAGTATTAAATATTCAAGGATATTTTATGTCCTATTAATAGCTTGTCTAATTATCTCTATACTTTAATTTTCATATTTCATGTAATTCGATCTGCCTCATGATCTTTGGCTGCATTGTGTATGAGCTTCCAAAGGCCACACTTCACTCTAGAAACATATCTTGATTGTCTTTTTGGTTTTCTTTTGCTTTTGGTTGTGATAAAAGCCTTCGAGCTTTGACTCCACCAATAAATAGCTTGATAGGGAAATTTGTCCCATTTTTTGCTTTGTGGCTATGATGAAAACCTTCTAGCTTTGATTCCACCAATAGGTGGCTTGATAAGGACTTTTGTCCTATTTTTTGACTTCTTAAGTTCTGTTGTAATATGAACATCCCCTCCATGAAGACTAATGTCTGACAATACTTTTTCCAATGCTTGAATTGCCTCCTTCTTATGCTTTTTAGGACCAAGCTTCTAGGAAAATCCAATATGTAAAAATGCCAACTTTTCAATGATCTAAGATAAAGTATGCAATGTGCATATATGCACATTGCACAAAGGAATTTGGATCAACCTTATCTCTTTTGGGTGCTTTCCTCCTCCATTTACGATCCATGACATATGTTGGCTCCTTGTAATAAAGGCATGGAGATTTTAAAATGCCTCATTTTCTTATGTTGAACATAAACTTGAGCATCTTGAGATCACCTGCCATATTCCACTCCACTTGGGAAAACATGTTTTCTCCCAACATGAAGATGCCCTCCTTGAACTTGATTTTTGAAAACTGCTAGTATTTCCATGTGTTGGAATACCCAATCAAGAGTTTGGTGGTCCTCTATCTTAACCCACCATTGAGAAATGTAAGGCACTTTGAGTTGTGAAGTTGAAGAATCAATCATTAATACTTATGGAAAACATTTGAAATCCAAGTGTGTGGTTGCCTCAAATTGCCTAATGACCAAATATGTTTTCTAATTGCACATTGAAGTGTTTTTGGTCTACATTTGTGATTGATGGATTAAGAGGTCTATTAATTAATGTGAATGTCACTCGGTCAATATTTTTCTCCTTGACAATTTCACATTCATCTAGCTTTATAACAAATTTGAGACATCCTTGGCACTCTTCAAATGTGATATCATAAATTCAGCTAGTCTCATTTGTACTTGTTCAAGATCAACAAAAATTTTGTTCCAAGGATTATACATGGTGCTTACCTTGTCACTTTTGTACCCCCCTTCAATATGAAAAAAATATCCAATATAATCATCTACTTGCTGGTTGAGTAGGCCTCTTAACTTGCACACTTCTACAAGCTTTGGTGGGCACATGTTTTATCCTCTGATATTTCAAAGTCATTGATAGTGCTTTGATCACTCCACTCTCATCAAGTGCCCCTTTGATTACATTCACATCAATGTTGTTGCTATCTATAAATTGTTGCACAAGGTTGCATTTGACTATTTTAAAATTTTTCTCCTCTAGCATACTTTTCACAATAATAGTTGTTGATAGTAAACCTTTCATTTGTTTTACTAGAATAGCATTAGGATCATCATCCTTCTTTTGAAGCTCTAAAAATTTTCTACAACAAGCACTTACATACACATATTTCTATCCTCAATTGTTCTTATCATTCTTTCTATGCTGCATTCAAAATCTAAAAGCAAAAGAAAATTTATCTTATTCCATGATCGGTATGTTTGCATCCTCCTGCAAGATTTCAATTTTATGATGTTAGAAAAGGAAATCAATGGCATCCTCTAGTGATGGCAGTTGCGATAGGATTTCAACTAGTTTAGCCACTACTGGTGGCAGAACTAGCCACAAAGCTCAAGGTGCTTAGGGAACCATGCTCAATCACAGTGTGCATACAGGTAGTCACATCGATGTTGACATGCAAGTGACTGAATAAAGACATCTAAAAAGGCATTGTCTCCCGAAATGACCCTACAAGTGCAACATACAAAGTCTGGCACAAAGAGCTAAGTATCTTGGAATCACTATCCAAGCCCCCTCCACCTCCTCATCTTCTGAGCAAGGTATTCCAAGAAAGCTCTTTGAGAGGACCTGATCCACCTCCCTCTCCTCTTCTATGAAATCTCTTTCAAAGGAACAAATCCATTCTTCTCCTCCTTCATAGGAATCTCACTCCAAACAATCCTTGAGTCTCCTCAGTCCCCTCCTCCAATAAATGAGACCATCTTCTCTTTTGAAACCACGTCAGATCCTCTCCCTCTCACACTACCAAACATAGCCTCATCGGCCTCTTCTAAGAAATAGATCTCTCTAACTAAAAAATAATTGACTCTAGTTTGTTCAATTGAGGAGCCATCCCATGACATTCCACAAAAAAAAGTTCGTGAATTTGTGGCTAGCATTGTTAATCAAACTAACAATGTTGTATCCAAGTTTCAGAATCATCTACTCAACTTTGAGGATCCAAGAAAAGAGGCATGAACCATTGAGGCTCAAGATGTAAATGCTAAGAAGGATCCTTTATGTGTCAAGATGATCCCTAACTGCAGAGAAAGAGCCACCACTGGTTGATGGTGAGTAGATCATTGTGGAGAAAAGTAAGAAGTGGCCAAGGATAGAAGTCATTGATAAGACAGATAAGGCTACTTTCAAGGAGCAAATAAGACCATGAGAGATATAGAGAAGGCCACCATTGAGGTAGAGAATGCCACTACTAAGCAAGAGCATGATATAAAGAAGATTGTTGCCAAATTCAAGGAGATGCAGATAGATACCTCAGTAATTCCAAAAATAGACCTAGTTACTAGTTCCTTAGTTGTGCCTTTGAAATTAGTTAAAGGGAAAATTGTGCAGACAATGGTAGATCACAAAGGAGGGGATTGTCACGGAGTCATCTGGATCAAGTGACCAAGTTATCACAACATAGGTATCCCAAGTCAAAGTCTTATGCTATAATTTCCTATTGCACATGGCACACAAATGGAAGATTTGGACAGAGCCACTTTAGTCCAGTAAACTACAATGTACATATGGCAGATGATGCCCTAATGGAAGGGTTAATATTCTGTGCCACTCTACAAACCCTACAGAGGAAGTTCCATTGCTTCCTCCTGCTAGACATGTACTCCCAAGCAAGAGATTCACCCTCTATTCTATTTTGGACACACATATCCTTTGAGTACAATCTTAGCCAATTGGTATCAATTGAAGGAGACAAGGCTAGAGGTGGTGAGAACAATATGACACCTTGCTACACATTGGGTACTGTGAAGATAGTGGGAGAGAAGGAAGGAGTCTCACTTGCGGCTTTCTCACATACACAATGGGGGAATACACACAAAGGTGGAGGCTGAAAAACAGTTTTTCTCTTCTTAGTTGTGTAAGCCAAAAGAACTCTAGTACAAAGAAATAGAAGAACCCTATATGTGGGTCTCAAACCAAACTCAGCTAACTAAGGTGGCATACTAACTGAGCCATGAACTAGAGTACATAAGGATAGCTATCATCCAACTATTATTCATGGGCGGTGTACCAACCGCATCTGCAGCTAACAAGTCGGTGACATAAATGCACAACAGTCACCCTGGCATATCATGAGTGGAGCGCGATATCTCAACACTCCCCCTCGAGCTCAATCCCAATTCCTACACACCAAGCAGGTCTCTGAACTTGTGCAACTTCTCTGCGCCCAATGCCTTCATGAATATGTTAGCTACCTAATCCTCTGTGCTGACATAAACTAGATCAATAAGACCTAGTAAAACCTTCTCCCACACATAGTGATAATGTACCTCAATGTGCTTTGTTCTAGCATGATAGACTAGGTTATTTGCCAAGTGTATACTACTCATGTTGTCACAATAAATGACAACGGGCCTATCTATAGACTGATGCATATCTTAAAGTAGCTTATGCAACCAAGCTACCTCACATGTAGCCATTGTTGCACCCCTGTACTCAGCCTCTGTGCTTGACAAGGCAACTGTAGGCTATTTCTTGCTGCTCCAAGTGACTGCAGCACTCCCAAAAGAGAACACATATCCATTGATAGATCGTCTATCAGAAGTACTACCAGCCCAATCAGCATCAATGTATCCATGCACCTGTATCTGAACCCCAGCCTCATAAAATAGTCCATACTATAATGTGGACTTCACATACCACCATATCCCACTTGGTGATCTAATCACCTCAATGCCCAAGAAATAACGCAGCTCTCCCAAATCCTTCACCTCAAACTTCTGCTTCAATAGCATTTTCACATGAAGGATATCTTCATCACTATCACCTCTCATGATCAAATCATCAACATAAATGACAAGCAACATTATACCTTTCTCTGTTTTTCTCACATAAAGTAAGAAATCTGCCTTGGAAATCTGAAAGCCAATAGTGAAAAGATATTGTCCTATGTTGTCAGACCATGCTCTAGGTGCTTACTTCAAGCCATACAAGGCTTTCTTCAACCTGCAAACAAACTCAGGATGAATAGCATGAACATAACCTAGTGGCTGCTCCATAAAGACCTCTTCCTGCAAATCACCATGCAAGAAGGCATTCTTTACAGCCATCTGATGTAAAGGCCATCCCTTTGATGCAGCCATAGCAATGATTGCTCTTACGGTTGCCATCCTTGCAATCGGACTGAATGTTTCTTCATAATCAATGCCATATGTTTGTGCAAACCCCTTGACAACTAATATTGCCTTGTATCTATTCACAGAACCATCTGCATTATGCTTCACCTTATAAACCCACTTACAGCCAATTGCATTCTTGTCTTGAGGCAAAGGCACCAATTTCCATGTAGGATTTGCTTCCAAGGCATCCATTTCTTCATCCATGGCTTTCTCCCATTTTTCTTTTCCCATGGCTTGCTCAAAAGAAGTGGGTTCTGGTTCCTGTATCACTTTGACCATATAGGCATAGTGAATGGCTGTAAATCCATCATATTTCAGCCTATCCAAGGATTTGCTTCCAAGGCATCCATTTCTTCATCCATGGCTTTCTCCCATTTTTCTTTTCCCATGGCTTGCTCAAAAGAAGTGGGTTCTGGTTCCTGTATCACTTTGACCATATAGGCATAGTGAATGGCTGTAAATCCATCATATTTCAACCTATCCACAGGATACCTAGCTCTGGTAGACCTATGCAAAATAGGCTCACTTCCAGGAGCTCTCAAAACATCCCTGGTCTTCCTTACTCCAGGTGTAACAATAGAAGGAATACCCAACTCATCATCAAGGCTCTGTTCTCATCCACTGGATTCACCATCCACATAAGAGTGACCTGCATTCACATCAAACATGGGCTGATCTATGTGGATGACATTGACTCAGAGGACTAGTGGCCATATCTATGTTTCCTTTCATTTTATATCTTTGTTGTGGAGACATGCTATTTTTGCAAATTTGTTGCATCTATGTGGATGACATTGCTTCAAGCAGTAGCCATACCTATGTTACCTTTTGTTTTATGTCTTCATTGTGGAGACATGCTATTTTGCATCATGTGGATACCATTACTCTATAGAAGTAGCCATGTCTATGTAGAGACATTCCTACTTCTATTTTATGTCTATGTAGTAGAGACATGTTATTTTGGAATCAGATTTTGGAGTGCATTGCACTTGTTTATGGGATTTTATTAATCAAATTTACACTAGCAAGTCACTGCATATATGGATTAGGGTGCTTAAATTTGGGCTTCCATTTTCTCTTGTACAAATTTTAAGTGATCTTATGGCATTATGTTTCGGGATGCATTGCTATGTTATGGTCATTGGGATGCTAATGATTGGATTGCTTGGGAGAAACATTCTTCTCTTAGCTACTCATTTGAAATAGGTTTTTTGCAATTTGGTGAGATGATTGCATTGGAAGTACATATTTGTTTTAAGATTGCATGTTAAACATCGCTAGCCACTACCTATGTTGTTTGCAGCTGTATTTTATTTAAAAACTCACAAAACTCGCTGAAAATAAACTCGCAAAATGTCAAAATTCTGATGAAAAGATGATTGATGCATTGAAGCAGGGCTTACAACAAGCTCACATACTATGTGAGTCTTTGGGTTTGAAACCTAGCAAGGATGAAGACTTGAAATGGTGGTTACAACCTTGGCTGGATGCAAGGTCTACGTGGTCTAAGCTAGATGCTGAAATGGGAGAAGCTGATGAGAATTGTGGAGCCATGTGGTGAAGAAGATGAAGGACAAATTGATGTAATGGTGTGTACCTAGGGGTACAAGGTTTGTGTGTCACCACATGGTGGTTAGTGTGACCAAGTTAGGTGGTAGAAGGTTCTAGTAGGTGTGATTAAGAGAATCATGGACCAGATTGAGAGAGATTGAGGGATACTGGGAAAAATTTGTGGATCTAGATGCTCTACTGAGCTCACATATGATGCCACTCTTGGATGTAACTTGTGCCTTATATTGGGCATATCTCTCAGGAATAATTACTCTTTTTCATCATCTTGGTATCTCCATCTTGTCTCCATGCTACTCCAACATGTGGTATAGAGCCATGGAAGCCACCATAGCCCGGGAATCCTAGCTAGGTCGTGTTGCCACATGGCATCATCCCTACCAAACTCACCTTCTTCCTCATCGTCTTCTTCCCCAATTCGTGTTGATCTTGTTAAGCTCCATACACACACTCAGAGTGACATTTCTCCAAGCCCTCTAGCTCTCATATAGGCAACCTTTGAGCCCAGAGCACTCTCCAACACTTTGACCCTGTTGCCCGCTATTGCGACTTCTCTTCCTGTGACCTCTTCACAAAATTCGTCATCTGTGGGGAACAAGTCGACTTTTGCTGCTAGCTTTGCTTTAGAAATAGTATGATCAAGCTGCTAAATTCTAAGCTCAAAATGAGCTAAAATCATGAATAAATCATCACTTTTTCACTCAGGAATGGCGCATCTCTGACGGGCTACTACAAGCTTCATTTTGCCCATCGTCTCTGGTGGACCTTGGCTACAGTAAGGGCATTTCTTTGCCTCCAAAATCCCTCTCCAGGTGTGCTCATAACTCCTCAATTCTACCCTATAACTCTCAGCTTCTCAAATTGGGGAAATCGGAGAAGTTCAGTCTAAGTTTGACTATATGTGTTGACTGAATCTTAGTCAAACTGATCTTTGACTGTCAACATTGGAAGGTTGAATGCATTTTTCATCCTTTATATTGAGGATTGAAGTTATTCTACTTTGAAGTGGATTTCAAGTCATACTATCTTGTTGACTAGTTGACTAGTTGACTAGTGTGGTTTGACTATGACAAGAGCTTACATGAAGAAAGAGTATGTCATGACTTGCATGATGGTTTCCAATGGATATGATTGGAACAAAGGTTTCAACTACAACCATTATGTTGCTTATTTTGAAGATGCTATAGTTATGGTTTCAACATCTTTCATGATATATGCAATGAACTTGTATAAATTTATTGACTAGTATACTTTGCCATACAATCATGACCTCCTCTTGTATAAGAGTAGACACTGCCCTTGCATGACAAGTGGTAAGACCCTCTTATCCATGATGAATATTGAACATCCCAAGAAGATACACAAAGAAGGAAAGCTTTGCTTCATTGACACCAAGTACAATGCAATGGACAAGCAAGTTTATGAGTCTGATACAATGGTGGCTTGGAAACAATGCCAGAAAAAGATTGCCATCAAGGGGGGGAAATTCCCCACATCTTCAAAGTAGATTTTTGGTATGTGTGTGGTCAATAATGGTTCTTTACCATGGATAGTCCATCCTTAAATGATTGTTAGTCCTTTGTTTAGGTTTTACCCTATTGGACCCATGGGGATTTCCATACATAGTCATTGTCCAACCCTCCAGTTGTAAATGAAGAGTCCTAAGAGTGAGTCACGGGTTAGGGCCGCCACATGATGGTGGGCAAGCCATGGAGCATCCCATGTACTACTGTTGAGGGATGAGGTCATCAATTTGTGGGGGGGAATGAAGGACAAATTGATGTAATGGGGTGTACCTAGGGGTACAAGGTTTGTGTGTCACCACATGGTGGTTAGTGTGACCAGGTTAGGTGGTAGAAGGTTTTAGTAGGTGTGATTGAGAGAATCATGGACCTGATTGAGAGATACTGGGAGAAATTTGTGGATCTAGATGCTTTACTGAGTTGACATATGATGTCACTCTTGGATGTAACTTGTGCCTATATATTGGGCATATCTCTCATAAATAATTACTCTTTTTCATCATCTTGGTATCTCCATCGTGTCTCCATGCTACTCCAACAGAAGAATCTATGGATGATAATAGCAATGAAAGCCAAGAGGTTATTGCACTTCATGATATTAGACATGAAATTGATGACATTTTGAAGGAAACAAGAAACACGCCCCTTAAGAAAAATATTAGCCCCATTGTAGACGTGGATGAAAAGTTTATTTTCAAGTCAACATTGGTGAGCCAAATCAATGGATGTCCAACATTCATGACCCAACTCAATGGATGTCCAACCTTGTCAAAAGATAGACTTACAAGGGTAAAGCAATGTGTTTACTACAACCATGAAGCAAAAGCACAATCATCAAATGGAAATTTATTTCGCATAGGTTGTGAATGTGCTGTATGTTGAGATATCGAGCTCCACTCATGATATGCTAGGGTGACCGTTGTGCATTTATGTCATCGACTTGTTAGCTGCAGATGCGGTTGGTACACTGCCCATGAATAATAGCTGGATGACAGCTATCCTTATGTACTCTAGTTCGTGGCTCAGTTAGTATGCCACCTTAGTTAGCTGAGTTTGGTTTGAGACCCACATATAGGGTTCTCCTATTTCTTTGTACTAGAGTTCTTTTGGCTTTCACAACTAAGAAGAGGAAAACTATTTTCAGCCTCCACCTTTGTGTGTATTCCCCCATTGTATATGTGAGAAAGCCGCAAGTGAGACTCCTTCCCTCTCTCCCACTATCTTCACATAGTATCAGAGCCTAGTTCGTGGTAAGGAGCTCAAGAAAGCAAACCAAGTTCATGGTGTCTTGGTAAGAGGACCAGTGTTGCTTTCCTTTTTCGAGTTTGGGAGCAAATCTCTACAGGTAGCACAGCCGAAAGTGCAAGAGTGCACTGTCAGGTTGAGATGCCCTTCGCAGTGTGGCGAGAGGGCAGTATATGCTATGGGGGGGGGGAAGCCCTTGGTGACTTTATCTTTCTGATTCGAGGCCATTTCAGGGCCCGTTTTGAAGGTGGAAGTTCTTTGCAGGCACTCAGAAAAAGGCTCGGTTTTTGCTGTGCGACCACTGCTCTGCACATCGGTGAAAAGTTGTGGTAGAAATTGCATCGTATGCCTGTGCGCAGAGATATTAGGAGTTATAGAATCATCCTTATTGCCTATTAATGCAAAATCGTCACTAGGAAGTGACTGTGTGATCAAATACCACTTTCGTCAGTTTTGCAGATTTGCCCGTGTGAGGCAGAAGCTGTGTTTTTTGCAGTGACAGAATATTTTGCAGTGTTTTGTAATGGCGTCTGATTCTCTTTAATATATTGTCACAGAAAAGCTTGACAAGAACAACTTCTAGGCATGGAAGTTTAGAATGACAAATTTCCTTATGGGAAAAGGCTATTGGGAGTTCATTATAGGAAATGAAGAAGAACTAGTTCTTCCTAATGTTCCCAATCAACAGGAAATGTAGGCATTTAAAGGATGGCATGAGAGAGCCAGAAAAGTTATGTACTAGCTTTGTATCAGTATTTCGGATTCTATGATTGTGCATATTCAGGATGCAAGTACGCCAAAGGAGGCATGGGATACTTTGGCAAAAATGTACAGCACAAATACGCAAGCTAGGAAAATGCAGCTCATCAAGCAGGAGTTGCACAATGTGCAGAGAGAAAATATGAGCATCAATGACTACCACATGAAGGTGAAGAAAATTGCAGATGCACTTGCTTCCATTGGGTCACCAATGGAAGATGATGATCTAGTTTCTATGACCTTGAATGGTCTAGGAAAGGATTATGCATAGTTTTGGACATCCATTGCCGTCCGTGAAAATTTTCTTGATTTTGAGGAGTTGTTTGCTCTTCTAATTTTTGAAGAGCACAGAAATGGCAGTGCATCTTCTTCAGGAGGAACTTCAAAAGAAACTTCTACTCAAATGCTAGAAGAGGTAGAGGCAGAGGTAGAGGAGGCCGATCTGGAGGCCATGGTAGAAATCAGAATATGCAGCAAACTCAAGAAAACCAGTCCTTTGGAGGGGACGTGGTAACTCTAGAGGCAGGGGGAGCCAAAGAGGTCGTGGTGGATGGAAGAGAGGCCAAAATGCAAACAGCAATGTTGAATGCTACTATTGTGGTAAAATGGGTCATATGGCTAAAGACTGCTACAAAAAGCAGAATGACATTATGAATGGAAAATTGCAGCAAGGCAATTATGCATCTTCTAGTAGATAGGGTGATGACAAAAATGAGCATCTGTTTATGGTGCAGCACATGACCAATTCTGTGACAAGTGCAAAAGAAAGAAATGACGTGTGGTATGTTGACTCAGGTGCATGAAACCACATGACAGATCATGCAAAATGGATGCAAGATGCAAGGAAAATGGAAAGACCAGGATTTGTGGAGACTGGTGATGATACTGCACATCCTATTGTGCAGATTGGTAAAATTCCTTTGTCTATGCAAGATGGGAAAAAGAAATACCTGTCTGATGTATTTCATGTCCCGAACATCACCAAGAACCTGGTTTCTATTGGTCAAATGGTTGAGCAGGGCTTGCAGGTCAGATTTAATCCTCATGGATGCTTTGTTGAGGATATGAAAAATAACGGTTGCTTGATAGCAAAAGGAAAGAAGAAGGGCAGGATGTTTACATTGGATGTGGACATGCCTGAATTGAGTGCAATTGGATGACTACATCCTTTAGAACTTGTAATGTTGAGCTAACTTTACAAGTCGTACTGACAAGCTAAGCTACCCCTAAAGACATGACCCCCCTTCCCCCCGTGCACTTCTTGGGGGAGCTAACAACCGCCAAACCTCCCCCTTGAGATGATATCTAGCACTATCCCGTGTGATTAAATGTCAAGTCCACATAGGCCATCTCATAACCATCTGGTTTATAAACAAAGACTAGGCCTCTAGAGTGTAGACTAAGGACCCTCCCAATATCCGATGCCCATCATGGCTTCTCCTCATATGGGGGCCACAGAAAATTTGTGGACATTTAAGCTAACTCTAACATTATATTTTCCTACCCTTAGCTTTTTAACCTACACTTGGATGTGCAAAGTTAGAAGTTTCACCCAGTTCACTTGACCTTTAATGCCCTAGCTACTTGGTTGTGCAAGTTTCTAGGGGTTTCAATTGGATTCTTTCAAATACCAAAAAAAAAAAAAATTGTCTTTCAAATGCTTAGCCTTGTTGGTAACATATGCCTGGCCTTATAGTAGGCTCCATCTAAGAAGAGGTCATCGCATTTGGCATTCGCTAGCTTCTACAACTCATCATCTCTGTGTAGGCAATTTGATTGTTGAGCTCACTTCTCCCTCATTGGTGGTGATCTCGCTACTCTTTGGCTTGCAATGTTTTGGTAGTTGCATTGTAGGCGACCATGGTGCAATCAAATACGAGCCTCCATGAAAGCTCTTGGAATTTGCGGAGCCTCATAACATGAAGCTAGCTAATGCCTCTCCAAGAAAGCTAAGTGCTGCTCCATGAAAGATCTTAGAATTTGTGGAGCATTGTAACATGAAGCTAGATAAATGCTACCCATGGCTAGCTTCATTTCGGTGGTGGTTAGATATCCATTCCTTTTGGATTGGTTGACCTTTGCCTTCTTTGTTGTTGGTGCTTCATTATTCTTTGATCCCTTTTAATTGGAATGGCTTCTTGGGATTCATTCTTCCCAACGTGGGGGTTGTTGGAGGGTTGTTGTGAGATTGATGCAGTGGGATGTTTGGGCATGGAAGTGTGTGTTAACCCCTAGCACCCACATGCAAGAAACTTGCATGTGGAAAAAGAGCATGATCGAAGTGGTAAGCAAGTGGTGTGCAAACTGGAACATGAAAGAAGGTGTGCAAGGAGTGGAATAGACAAGAGGAGGTATACAACTAAGTACAAGGATGAATGATGGTGGTAAAGGTGGCATGAAGAAAACCCAACAAAAGAATCCAAAAAAGATTGATGGAGAGAGAATCTATAGAGAAATGGACAAATATAATATGACAATAAGAGTGTGCTTCTTGAGTATAAATTCCATACATTGTTGAGAGAGAGAGAGAGAGAGAGAGAGAGAGGGAGAGGGAGAGGGAGAGGGAGAGGGAGAGGGAGAGGGAGAGGGAGAGAGAGAGAGAGAGAGAGAGAGAGGGAGAGGGAGAGGGAGAGAGAGGGAGAGAGAGAGAGAGAGAGAGAGAGAGAGAGAGAGAGAGAGAGAGAGAGAGAGAGAGAGACGTCCTCACTCAAGAGAAATATCACACAGCTCAAGTGTTTGTAAATGGGTTAAGAGCTCTTTGCTTTAATATGACTCGACACATCTCATATGTATTCTTGTACTCTTGAATTCTTTAAGTGTTCATTCTTGATTAAGCAGCTTCATATGCCTTTACGTGATGTTATAGGATCCCATTGATAGATTGGTGCTTGGTTCTCTCACTATTTTATATGCCCCAGTGGTGAGTGTGTTACCAACGGAAAAAGATCGCCAATGGGGGATTACACTATTAAGATGATACAAGTTGTGCAGAGCCTTGGGATGTTGTCCTATCTCTAATGACTTGCTCTCATATATCAAGTGAGGATGTGAGGCTTCTCAAAACGTGCTCTACTACCAAGGTGCAGCTATTAGAATACTTGAGGCTATAAGAAATGTTAAGAACTAGATCTAACCATTACTAAAGGTACGTTGCCCGATGCACGGGGGTCACTCTTCATAAATCTCATATTGTACTTGCAAGAAAAATGGTCCCATTATTGCATTACTATATTTTCTTATGTAATTGATTAACCCCCACTTGCATGCATTACAACTTTGAAATAATGACACCACTCTATAAGTCTACACATATGAATTGGACTAAGCTGCTCTTTTATAAATCCCTAAGTGTATATAAATGGCATGTAAGTCCCCCATACAAAACTACTCCTACGAGCACTAACATGCTATTTTACATGTGTATAGCAACCTCCCTCACCCCGAGGCCCGATGTGAGGAGCACCAAAGGCGAGGTGGAATGAATGGCATAACTAAATATTAAAGAGACTGGAAGTATCCTTGAAACATACAATTGGCAAGTGTAGGTTTGGAGTAGGAGGAGTGGGTGGTGGCATAAGACAACATGGAGCACGACGTACAAGGAGACTTGGCCCCCAGCTATCTCAATAGGTGCTACATTAAACTACTATGTCGAGACCCAAAATAAACCCATGCTAGCCATCTCATGCCTAAGGTAGGCTAGTGACCACAGGAAAGTTCCACATAAATTTACATGAACTATAAGGAGAAGTGACACCAAGGCTACGTCATTGGAAGGTAAAGTTATGCTAATAGTTACTCAACTCAAGCGGAGGACCTAAGCTAGGCACCTAACTATTAATAATGAGTGAGGGCATATAAGAAGACTAGAGAATCAAGTATTATAACTCATGGTTACATCCTCTTGTGAATTCTTGTTCGGATTTTGAAAACTATTCTTTCTTATGAGACATTGATTGAATACATGAGCACCTTGACATGTGATTTTGAAAACATGATTACCTCAAACCTATGGTGTGCAAAAACTTATCTAAGGTGGAGGGAGGCTTAAGTGCACACACATGATGAAGAGCTAGACTAAATAGCCATAGACTCAAGGTCAATGAGGTTACAAGATTGTCATGGAAATCCACCCAAAAGAACATTTTAATTCAGATCATACCATCATTGGGACCAAGAATACATCTACCCTTTCCAAGACATGAGAAAAGGATTTGGTTGGGACCATCATTGGGACTAAGAATTCTATCTACCCTTTCCTAGACATGTTCATCTTTAATGAATGAAAAAAGGATTTGGTTGGGTGGTCCCTGACTCACAACCATTTGAGATGGTGAGCCTAGCTTGAAAGGTACAAGCTTTGTACATGCTTAGGTCCCTTGAGGCTTCATCACCCTCATGCAACAACTTAATCACATGCACTTCATCATCAAGGGCATCATCTTTCTCTCACAAGATTTCTATCATCCTATAGGTGGAAAATCCAAAATCCCAAGCATCATTGCATCCCATCTAGTAAGAGACTATTCTTGAAGTTTTGTTAATGTTATCATGTCATATCTTTAATACATGCCTCCGCAAAGTCATAATGGTCACAAAATCCATTGATTCTAATGGCTTAGTCATAAGGTGGTATAGGTATGATCCTTCATGGCTCAATGGAAGACATAATGAAAGATAGTCTACCCAAATGGAACTAATATGGATAGCTTCTGTTATCACTCTCTTGTAGACATAACAATTTTGTGAGTGATAAAAAGGTTGTATAGAGTTTTTTGATGTCTTGCAAAAAATGACAGATAGATTGGATAGTGTAGCAACATCATCTCTCTTGTCAATACATAGATTGTGTGAGAGAGAGGCATTTCCCCCTACTCATTGAATACTAAAAAAATATATGCATGTGAGTGTGTAAGAGGTGAGCTAGAAGGGATTAATAAATTTTTTTGGGGTGGGGCGGGGGGGATACAAGCACACAATGGCAAGGGGAGGGCTTGATTATGAAGGAGAGCAATGGTGCATGGTGGCACCTTGGCCATGTATAGTCTCATTTAATCCATAATTTATGGGTGAACTTTATTTATGAGCAATGGTGCATGGTGGCACGTTGGCATCCAAGTGCCATGGATAGTTTCCTTTAATCAATAATCGATGGGTGAACTTTATTTTTAAAATCCGTAACTTTTGGTAACATTGCCTCAACTCAAATAAGTTGGATTCTCTCAATGTTTGAATAGAAAACCATGCAATAATCAACACTTGCCAAATTTAAAGTTTGAAGTTGTTCTAGGCCATACAAAATGTTTCATGAGAATAAAGTGCATACATTTGATAAGGCCAGATTAGGATATTCTATAAGAGCGCAAAATTTCCATATACATACAAAAACAAGTATGAAGTCTGTTTTGAAAACTTGTAACAATATGTAGAATGGTTGTCAAGCAATATGTATTCCCTTTGTTCCGAAAACCAACGGTAAATAGACTGGCTATGTCTTGTTGTCAGATTCTTCAGATGAGCTTGCATTTAACACTACCTCCTTGTTGGGTCGCCTTGTAACTAGCTTTGGAGATTCAACCGTAATTGGCTTGGGAGATTCCCTTCGGGCATGATGTCTTGCTGAAAGTAGTGCCATTTGCACAACAACTGTATTCGTAGGACTGAGTTTGAAGTACCTTGGAGCGACCTTAAGCAATCCTTTGACGTGATCATTTGCATGTAGCCTGTTTGCCCGTGCATCAAAATTGAAGAAGATGAAGCCGATATTGCTAGGATCGAGTGAAGATAGTGGACACCAAAGACCTCAAAATCATTTAGCACAGCTTCCATACCACATCCATGATAAGGGGTGACCCATGACGTCGAGGGATAGATCTCAAAGCATTTTTAACAAACACTTGCTAAAAGGCATCTCGACTCTGCACCCTAGTTTATACTTCTCACCTAGAGTTCACTGGAAGTAAGAATAAATTTTCTTGAATGTTTCATTTAGATTTGAAATATAACATGATTATCATTGTCACTTTACTAGTTTAGTTTAAATGTTTTGTAGGAAGAGATGTGAACAAATTAAAAAATTTATCATTGCCCCAATTATAGAAGAGGTTCAAAGTAAGGCTGGAGCCATACACGTTGTTCTTGGAGATGCAAGGAATTCCTCATAAGTGTCACAATGCTCGGTACATTTAGTTACATTTGAATTCATTTTAGTGCATTTAGGCTAACAATCATTTTTTACAATTACCTAAAAGCATTGTTAAATGAGTAAATATATAAAATTCTCAAAAAATGGTTGCTATAAGAATCACATAAAATGAATTGCAAAATGGTGCTCCAAGTTACAAATGCATGTTTGAACACTAGAAGTACCACTATTTGTGTTGCTTCGTTCAACTCCTTGCCTCATATGCTTAGCTCCCCAGTAGTCCTCCCTACCGAGCCTACATCCCTCCCTTTTCCTCTTTTGCCCTCTTTCCCTCCTTTCGTCTAGCCTTGCATTGCCTCTTGCCCTCCCTTTTCCTCCATTGCACCTCCTCTTTCACTCATTTTTTGTCTCTACAAAGATATTTATGAATTCAAGTGCTTATTTGCTTATTGATAATCTTGAGAGATTTATTAGTCAACATGGGGTTGCCTCAATATCAATGTTGAGGCATCATTGAAATCCTTTAGCTTCTTGTTCTAGAGATTGATTATTCAAGCCAATAAGTGCCTCCCATACCAATGCTCCATTGAGAACTAGAGAGGTCCTTGTGACAAACAGGAACCAGGAATCTTGATCGGCCATGTAGACACCTAACTTTCACGAAAGGAACTGAAGCCCACAGCACAAGCAAACTCTACTAGGGCACACTTGGAGAGTACATATGATGTGTCATGTGGATACACTAGATGTACATCCGATACTAGCAACGTAGTACTCCTCCCTCCTCAGATCCTTCCTCCAATCTTACCTCCATGATGAGGCTTCATGCATTGTTCTTGTTAAAATACCTTTTCAAAAAATATTATTGTCTTGAATTGGTGAAGATCTAGATACATTGCATGAACACCCAAATTCAGTGGAAGTAAGAATACTTTTTCTTGAATGTTCCATATATAACATGAAGATTGTCACTTAGTTTAAATGTTTTGTAGGAAGAGATGTGAAAATTTTTAAAATTTTATCATTTCCTAATTATAGAAGAGGTTCAAAGCAGGCTAGATCCATATGCATTGCTCTTGGAGATTCAAGGAATTCTTCATAGGTGTCACAATGCTAGGTACATTTTTTTAAATTTTATTTATTTATTTTATTTTTATTTTTTACTTACATATGAATTCAATTTAGTGCATTTAGCATAACGATGCTTTTATAAAATAACCTAAAAGCATTTTTAAATGAGTAAATATTTCAAATTTAAAAAAATGGTTGTTGCTACAAGAATCACACAAAATGAATTGCAAAATGGTGTGTAGGTTTGAACTCTAGAAGCGACACTATTTATGTTGCTTCCTTCAACTCCTTGGCTCATAGGCCCAAAAAACCCATTAGTCCTCCCTACCTAGCCTATATCCCTCCCCTTTCCTCTTTTTCTCTCTTCCCTCCTTTTTGTCTAGCCTTGCATCACCACTTTCCCTCCCTTTTTCTCTCGTACCTCCTCTTTCTCTCATTTTGTCTCTTTATGAAGATTATTATGAATTCAAGTGGTAATTTGGACTTATTGATCATCTTGAGAGCTTTATTAATAAACATGGGGTTGCCTCACATTGATGTTGAGGCTCCATGGTTGATTGAAGATCATCCGCATTGACATTTTTAGAAACATATCCGAAATGTGCTTGCCCGAAGTCCTTCATATAGTGCTCGAGCATCCCATGGTATGTGTGTAGGTTCCTATGTTTCAATGCTTTACAGATAAGCACTCCCCCAATCGAATGCTCCTTATCCAAGCCAATGTTCTTGTGTAACAATCTATTCACCCCCTGCATACTGCTTGCTACTATCTGACAAACCATTTGCAAATGGAGATGGAACAGTGCACCTCCTCTTTCTAGAACGCACAACCCAGACACACAAGGAGTTTGCAAAAATCTCTCCACATCTAGCAAGATACTCAAGTCCAAGTCTGTGCCCCCCATGCCAATAGTGATGCTCAGCTACCTGGTCTTTGCAACACCTGTGGTGGCACCTCCTTTTCGAGCCCTCCCCAACACCCAAGTCCATGAAAAGCAAGTCACTGACCAAACCAAAATGAAATTGCTCAGATAGGAGGTGAAGACAAAGACTTACCTACCACCTCCTCTTGCACAAGACGTCTCCATTATCTTCGGCTTCAACTGTCTCTAGCCTATCTCTCCTCTCCGCACACCTCCTGCTTTGCATGCATGAAGGAGTGAGATAGCTGCTTACCTCTCATGGTGAGCAACTGAGCTCTTCAGCCTAGATATTTATGATGCCTTCTCCGCCACACACGTGTCCAGCCATTTTAATGTACCACCATAATTTCCTATTACGCACATGTTCATGCCCCACCTCACCTAAATTTCATCATTCAATAACTTAGCTTAATTGCCCTATTCTATCATGATAGCTCACATCTTGTGGACTTTAATTGTCGTGATAGTCCACCTTAATTAATTAATGTAGCATTTTACATTGGATGGGGGCACATTTTTGCCAAGGGAGGTGGCATCCAAGTGCCATGCCAACATTGGGTAGTCTCCCTTAGAGTTGAGCTCTCCACCATTGAGTACATTATATCCAAATAATGTGGTCTCCCTTAGAGCAATATAAAAGGTGAAAGAGTTCCCATGGGTTACCTTCTTGAAAGTGACATGGCCTTTTTGTTGGATACCTTCTTGAAAGTGACATGGCCTTTTAGGATGTGTAGCAAAAACTTTCCATTCCCTTAGATAACTTAGAGCAATATAAAAGGTGATAGAGCTCTTGCTGGGTTACCTTTATAAAAGTGACACGGTCTTTTTCTTGGAACGGATATTTTGCAAAAATTTAGAGCAATATAAAAGGTCTTTTTCTTGGAATGGATATGTTGCAAAAAATTTAGAGCAATATAAAAGGTCCCGCAGGTTAAGTGACAAGGTATTTTTGTTGGAACGAGCATTAAAATTTCCATTGCCGAGATTTGAACGTGGGTTGCCTAGGTGCAAGCCAGATATCCTAAGTAGACTAGACGACAATGGATTGATGAAACAAGTTGTTTACATTTAATATTTCACATATTTTCAGGTTCGAATAGACTCTCGGCGGGCAAAGTCGATCGTGAAATTTGGATTGGAAAACCATAGATTGGCCACCAAATTGTCAGCTGCTTTCGTGGAAGAGACATTATTCATGCAATGCAAGGGCCGATATTGCAATGGTTAGCAAGGAGGAACAATACGGAAAATTGCAGATGCTGCTGCTCGCGTTTTACTTACAACCATATCCAATAGTCATTTCCCATATATCACTTATGTCCTACGCTCCAATTGTGACATGCACCTGTACTATGAGGAACAAGGCTATACAATTTCATAAAAAGATATTGACATTTGCCCATTCATGGGATTCATGGTCAATTGAGTATAAAATCTGGGTGGATTTGAATGCCCTTTCCAAACTTTTGTTTTAAATTCAAAAAAGGGATAGGTTTTATTTTTTGGTGGGTGTAAGAGATTATAGGAGAATTTACAATAGGAAAAAGAGTATTTCACACTCTTTGTGCCTGCTTATGCCTGTCTGAAGGCAGCTGGTTTCTTTTCTTTGTACAGTTCCTTTTTCTCTCCACAATACAAATTTGGTTTTTTCTGCACAAAAAAAAAGGGAAAAAGAAAAAAAAAAGGAAAAAGAGAAACAGTTTGCCCTATATTAGAAAAGGGACAAAGGCTATCTACAGCAGTTTACCTAAGACTCTAAGAGTCTCATTTTTCTTCCCAAAAAACTGCAGAGTGCTCTTGACATCCTCCAAGATCAAAGGTACTAACCCTTTGCCAAAATGAGGTACCATAAAAGCCACATCATTTCTGAATCTCCATAAGTACATAATACAAGCATCATTAAGACATCCATGATCTCCGAGTAATGCAACCTTCCATCTAATCTTGACATGCACTTGGATTAACCTCAACCTCTCAACAACATCATTCCAAACTGCTCGTGTGTTTCCCTAAAGGAGAAAGTGTTTCTTGAAGGGATACTCCAAGGATTAAGCCTAAGTGGCCTACCTCCCACACCTTCTATTTCCTTCCATGTAGGATGGGAAAATTCCCCACACCTTCTATTTCCTTGAATGTAGGATGGGATTGCATGCTTGTTTTATAAACATGGTCAAGTGAGTTACATCCCATCTTATATTTGTGTTATTGCTCATTCTTTATTTTTAATTGGTTAAAAATATAATTACATTTTTCTGTCTAGATTACCTATGCATGTGCTTGATAAGAGAATTGTACCCTTCATCCATTGCTTGTTGCCTTTTTAGAGCTTGCACTACTTCTTGGAATGACATTAGGTATGGTAAAATTGATTTGTAGGCCCATCTTTCTACTCCTTCTAATCACAAGAAAATCTTTTGATAATAGCGATGAAAGTCCGTGGTATAACAACGATGACCATTGTGGTTGTAATATAAACTATATGTAGGACCTTTTCTTTTCTTTTGCTCCCTATTTTCATGGTGGATTGAACACTTTTTGAGTGAGCTAGAAAAGCACCCCAAATTTTTGTTTGAATAGTTGGAGTCAGAGATGGTGCTACGATGTTGTCTCATTATCAATAGCAACATGTTTAGAAATGACAAGTTTTCTTTGACTTGATCAAAGAGGCACTCTACCTTTGATACTTCACTGTAGCTAGTGAAGACACAATTTAATAGATTTCATATCCAATTTGCAATGTGTGCATATGCAAGAGGCATGAAAACTCTAAAATGACTAGCTAAAGGCTTTGAGCATCTTCTTTTTGTGTAATATCATGCAAGATGGGCTTTGGACTTCTGTTCATTATATAAACTATAGTTTCACATGCCTCTAGCTAATACAAATCGAGAACATTCTTTTCATTTACCATGCATCTGATTATCTACTATGATGTTATTCATTGTTTTGTGATTTCCTTCTCCTGACATATACACTTCCATGTAAATTGTCTCTTTATCCCATGCTATCTACAAGACTAATGGAACTCTCCTGATTTGTATTTTCCTTTGTTGCTGCATCCAAGGATCTTTATGTGGATTCTAGTTTACTTTTCTACCAAAGCTTTGAACTCTTTAAATGCATCAATTGAATAAGCATCGTGATTCTGATGATAAGTTTTCAAAGGTCTCTTAATAGGTATTGATAAAATAATTGTACAACATTCTTCCTATTTGAGCCTTCTACCCAAGACTTGTTTTGATTTTCCAACTCTCGAATTGTGAAACCAAACATTTTGAAGACTAAATCCATATTCCTTTCAGTCATATAACCCATTTTATGCCCTTGTTGTTGGAACAAATAAAGCACCTCCTATGCCTTGTGCATTGCCTTCATAACTATGTAGGGGAATGTTGTCAATCCCTCCATATCCCTTTTAGAACAAGGAAGCTTTTGACACCTTCCGCTATGGCTTTTTTGGATTGTATATCTCTCATATTGTGCAACTAAACTTGTTAAAGACAAATGCCATATCTGTAGTCATATAACCAGCTGACAAGAGACTTCATGCCATTGTTGGAACAAAGAAATCATCTCCATGCTTTGTGCATTGCTTTCATCATTGTATACACAAATGTTGCTAATGTCTACTATCTTGTTTAATAACAAAAACTCTTGAGTCAAGACATGCATCTAGCTAGGAGTGTAAGCATGCAAGATAGTATAAACAAAGATAAAGGAGGAAAGTGCAAGGATGTGCATCTAGCCAAGAACACAGAGGCATACGAGGCCATGAAGATCAAGACCAAAGAGTCCACATTCACGAATCCCCTTAATAGCAAGATATCAAAGGATGGTCCTGCAAGAAGGCAGTGAGCCCTAAATATGATTGATGATTGTTAGCAAGGTTTCATGTGCTAACTCTTGAGCATATCAAGGGTGTGTTTGTACTAATATAGATGAACATGATTCATTATGAGTACATAGACACGCAAACCCAAAACCTAGAATAGACAAATAGAGGGACATAAAAGAGTGGAGAAAATAGAAGATAAAGATAGAAATGCCAATCATATATTGAAAAATATGCCAAGCTCCTTCCATTGTAGAGCTCACTACTCGATGCCCAAAATGATTGAGCAGGAAAGTTAATCAAATTTAAATTTAGAGTACTCTAATAACTAGTAGCTTGCACAATGAGATGACCTAGCCTTTACATATCAAAGGTTGGATGAGCTGAACCTATAACACTATGGCACTCCCTTGGGATGAATGAAAATTTGCAAACTCCTATAAGGCCCAATCAAAAGTCAAATGCTTGAAAGTAATATGCACAAACCATGCAAATATATACATAATTTTGGGACCATACAAGGGCTAAGAACCCATAAATGACTTGAACGATGATGTAATAGAGTTTTGCAGGTGCTCAAGGTTGGGAAGGTGTTTCCTTAAACTAAGAATGCGTGCCATCAAAATCAATGAGGTGGTTGCGAACTGCTATGAGAGATGGCCTCTATTGATATTGAACTTAGAGGTGGCGCCAACTAGTGCAAGAGATGATTTCCTTAGGATGGGATGCTAACAGTCAATGTAGAGGGGGGGGGCCCAATAGTCTAGGCTTGCTTCTCTAAGACAAAGGTAGAAAGGAAAAACATGTTGTGCACTACCAAATCACTTGAGACCTTATAGTATCATGAAATAAACCAAAATGAACTATCTTCAAAAGTGCTAAGGAGCATTTATCATTTGACTACAGAATTTGTGTGGTTGCAAAACTCTCCAAGATTCCCTTTTAAAAATCCAACCTCAAAATTAAAGGCCTTGGTAATTGAAAAGTGTCAAAGGTTCTTTAAGAGTTCACACAACTATAAAATAGGCTCAAGGTAAACTAAGAAACAATAGTGAAAAACCGTGTGCCATGCTAGTTAGATCAAGACTTGTGCTTGCTCATTTGTTGCACCCAATTCATCATAAATCTTTATATAGTCACATCCAAGTAGTTGGTTTGGGTGCAAGTTGTTGTCAGTATTTTTCTTACCCCTTTATTTAACTGGATAATCATGTGTTGTCCAACTCGGTGTAAGTGAGTGCTCAGATATATAGGAAGATGCCCTCTCTCTGGATGCGTCAATTTTACGAGCAAAAACCTATGAGCAAGTTTATACGAGCGTGTTTTTCTAGAGATTTTAAAAATAATATTTCTTTAGGAAACATGGTTTTTACACTTTTATTTTCATTAGAACTAGATCCCTTTATCATAAAAATATACAAACTAGTTACTCATTCATTTTTACATAACATAAATCTTCTTATTCATAGACATCCCTTTGTACCCTTGTTATTACCTTAAAAAAGTATTGAAAAATAATTCATTTAAGAAACATCTCTCATAATCACTCTCAACATAATAATATTATACATAAATAATTACTTATTAAACACATTTATATCATATGGCAATATCTTTCAAGTGTTTTTATAGTATTAATAACAATATATTTATGGACATGTTTCTATAGAAGTTTAAATTACTATAAATAAGTATTAACTTGGGCTTATATATCACTCTCATAAAATACATGTAATATTTAATACTATATATGCAAGGTTTTCCAAAATATAACCCCATAAATGTGCTCAAATGGGGTTTTTCGATCAATTTGAGTGGCTGAATGACTATATTTGGACATTGGATGTGAAAGTTATGTCACTTTTAAAAGTGCTGTCCAAGGTAGTTTCGCCAGTGAAACTACCTTGAAAGACCTTGTTCAAAGGGGTTTCGCTGGCGAAACTATCTTGATGGCTTGCTTCAATGAGTTTTCTTTGGAGAAACCCTTTCATGAAGATAGGGTGAGAGAGGTTTTTCAATGTCACCACCTATTAAGTAAAAAGTTGTAAGAAGGATCATAAGGGAATTTTCATAGAGAAGTCTACTCTACATGTGGGTTTCTTCAAAAGCCATCCCATTATGTTCTCACCATTCCCAAAGATTCACATAAATATTCGTGTATAAAATAGGCATTCCTATAATACTTTTCATATTTCTAAGTGAAACTATGTTTTCTTCTGATTCATTTTTGTCATATTTTTGCATAGTTGGAAGCTTTTTTTTTCCTTCGCTCGGACGCTCGGAAGATTTCGCTCGGAAAATGCTCGTCCCCCCTCTCTTTCAAACCTGAGGTTGCTTTGTGAGTCTTCCTAGTATCACTTAGAGTGCAGAAATAAATGTTAATAGAAGACATTAACATTTGGGTTTCGATTGCATTGACATGTGATTAAGAATATAAAAGAATACAATTATTGCTCATAAATAAAGAAATAGGAAGTCCATAAATGCAAACCTACTTGTATTATTTGATGAGGTCTATTGAATAAAAATGGACATAGCCATAGAACTAGCACTCAGATAGTTACTCTCACTCTTGCTTGCCTCAGCTTAAGGCACAAGAATCTATGAGAATCAATAGCTTTGACTCAATCGTTCTAGCCTATGCACAAGGAGACATGACTAGAACTAGCATGGGAAAGAGCCTGTTACAGTCTGCTCTAGTAACTCCTATATGCTATGATTCTAAACTTAGAGTAAGTCAATTGACCTATTCTCCTTTTCTAACTCACTCCTTCAAACTCATCGAACCAATGATTGGTATTG
Organism: Dipteris shenzhenensis; assembly: GCF_047967505.1. NCBI lineage: Eukaryota > Viridiplantae > Streptophyta > Polypodiopsida > Gleicheniales > Dipteridaceae > Dipteris > Dipteris shenzhenensis. Next base: position 51,513,596 of record NC_141610.1, on the reverse strand, counting down.
GCTACCTAACATTTCTATCCTTTTTTCCCTTCCTTGGAATTAAGACATGCACTATGTGGCTATTGGTGTTGGCCAAATCCCATTGCCACTTGCCCTGTGGTCTCAATCTGAGCTAGCTTAACCTGAGAAACTGTGACTTGACCTAACCCATCATGTTAACCAAGGGTTAACCTTATCTTTTATTATGTTTATGCTTATTAACTCTCTAGGCACTCCTTGGAGTTACTGCTTGAATGTTGGTGATCCTCTGATGGAGAATTTCCTACGAGGTCTAGAATTTATCCTCCTACATTTAGCCACTGAGCTTGGTTGTTGCAATGTCCCTAGGGCAATCTAATGAAAGTCAAAGTAGAGGATGTGCATTGAGCTATAGAGGTGTTGGTGAGCGATGTCTTTCTTTCAAGATCAAAATGTCATGGTAGCGATGAGGGTTGTGTAGGCAAATCTAGCAGCCATGGTGAAGGTGATTGATCTCAATAAATGATCACTCTAGATAGTTGCACCACTCAAATCTTATACTCTCTCACCATCACTAGGCCGTACCCTCAAAATGTGGCTAGTAACAATGCACATTATGGAGGATCCACCCAATTTTGGATTGAAGCCTACATTATTAGCATCAAAATGTGATTATACATAGTCATGGCCTCATTGCATGTTGAGCCAAGAAATAGCTTGAGAAGTCACAAATGCTCAGAGAAGTAAGCCGGTACATCAACCAATTGATATTTTGGTGTGCTTGGTTGCAAAAGCTTCCCATTGCTAAGTAGAATTTTCCTTTACTACCAAGTCAAAAGCACTAGTTGCCCACTCATACTCAAACACATGCTTGGTAGGATTCTTGTACTCATCCAAAATTGCTTCTTGGAACTAGATGGCTCCTTCAAGTTGGGAAAACCAATACTTTTCTAAGGGTGGTTTATATAAATGCCTAAGAGGGTTGAGCCACAAAAGGGCCTGTAGATTCTATAGAGAGGAGGTTGGCAAGTCATTTGGTTGCTCCCAAAAAATTTACCTTTTGGGGACAATTGGTCCACAATATAAAAAATAGTATGGGTGGGAAGTCTTTGTACCTTTATTAAAAGTATATAGTTGAGAAGGTGACTATTCTCTAGGGGGATGGAACTTGGAATCCTAGAGGAGAAAAAATTTGTGTTGTTGTATATTGTTTTAGGTTAACTCCTCCGATTAAATTGTCTACTCCCCCAACTGATGTCTCTGGTCTTGTTACAGGGAAATTGTTGCCTCTATCAACTGGTCTACTTGCTCTATTACCTGTGCTAGTCGACCCTACCCAGTAGCATCGATGTCCTCATTAGGATCTTTCTATCTTGGAGGATTGGTTGGGTGCTCTACAGGGATTTTGAGTTGGTGGACCAGTGCCTAAATCTATTTCAGTGTTGCCAACTATTGAAGAAGTGTGGCATTCTCTTAGTAGCTTTGTTATATCTCAATAGTGATGGTGTCTAGGGGTTAGGGACTCTCATTCTTCTGTACCATGAATTGTCATTGGGACTCAACTATCTCTTGTGTAGTTGATAGTGTCCCTAGAATATCAAACCTATATTAGTGTGAGCTAATGCTATATGCTTAGCCCAAAAATACTCATGAGCCACCCTCAAGCTACTCAACTTCAAATCAGTGCACCTCTCATGTTCCTCTAGGAGATGAACTAGTTCATAGAAGAAGTTTGGGGCCTCCCTTGAGTATCTGTCGTACAATAGAACTTAAGGGAGTACTGTTGAGATATCGAGCTCCACTCATGATATGCCAGGGTGACTGTTGTGCATTTATGTCACCGACTTGTCAGCTGCAGATGCAGTTGGTACACCACCCATGAATAATAGCTGGATGACAACTATCCTTATGTACTCTAGTTCGTGGCTTAGTTAGTATGCCACCTTAGTTATCTGAGTTTGGTTTGAGACCCACATATAGGGTTCTTCTATTTCTTTGTACTAGAGTTCTTTTGACTTACACAACTAAGAAGAGGAAAACTGTTTTTCAACCTCCACCTTTGTGTGTATTCCCCCATTGTGTATGTGAGAAAGCCGTAAGTGAGACTCCTTCCTTCTCTCCCACTATCTTCACATGGTATCAGAGCCTGGTTCGTGGTAAGGAGCTTAAGAAAGCAAACCAATTTCGCGGTGTCCTGATAAGAGGACCAGTGTTGCTTTCCTTTTTTTGAGTTTGGGAGCAAATCTCTGTAGGTAGCATAGCCAGAAAGTGTAAGAGTGCATTGTCTCAGATTGAGATGCCCTTCGTGGTATGGCGAGAGGGCAATATATGCTGCGGGAGAGGGCGAAGCATGTGGTGACTTTATTTTTTTGATTCAAGGCCATTTCGAGGCCCGTTTTGGAGGCGGAAGTTCTCTGCAAGCACTGAGAAAAAGGCCCTGTTTTTGCTGTACGACCACTGCTCTGCAGGTCGGTTGAAAGTTACTGCAGAAATTGCATCGTATGCTTGTGCGCAAAGATACCTTCGATTAGTGAGTCACCACACCTTCGATTAGTGAGAAGCATCTTCCAAATCAGTATTAAGTAGAAGCAATTGCCACTACAAACTACTTAATCCACTTCCAACCAAACCGATTCAAGGTATGACACCTTATGGGGCATTCACTGAATACAAGCCATGCATTGGGCTTCTCTGCATATTTGGTTGCATAGCATATGCCCACATACATGATGATCATCACAGAAAGTTGGATGTTAAGTGATGTAAATGCATCATGGTTGGCTACGGTGAAGAGAGCAAAGCATACAAGTTGTATGATCCATCAACCGAAAGGTTATAATCTCCATAGTTGTTATTTTTTATGAAGAGCCAAATAAGAAAAAATCAAATACATATGAGATAATCACACTAATTATCAGTCATCTACAGAGAAGGTTGATGATGAAGAAGAGCAAGAATTGTGAGAGGAGGATCCACCCTGAGAAGAGCAACAACTTAGACAACTAGAGAAAGTCGATTACCAACAACCAGATTGACATATACTTAGAAAGGGAAAGTAATTCAGATTAAAGCTACCAATTATGTCTTATGACTACCATCATGGCTACAGAAGAGCAAGTGTACTTTGAAGATGTAGTTGACAAGCCAGAATGGCAAACTACTTTGAATGAAGAAATGGATGCTTTGTACAAAACAATTATTGGGATTTATGCGACCTTCCACCAAGAAAGAAGGCCATTGCAAACAAATGATTTTACAAAGTGAAGTACAATTTAGATGGAAGCAATGAAAGATACAAAGCCAGCCTAGTTGCAAAAGGTTTTGCACATCAATATGGTAAAGACTATGATGAGACTTATGCTCCAGTATAGCAAAGATGGATTCTATAAGGTTTTCGATATCATTAGCGACACTCAACAGATGGAATGTATACCGGCTAGAAGTAAAAAATGCTTCTCTCAATGGTTACCTAGACGAGGAAGTCTACATGCAGCAACCATCAAGGTATGTTGAACCAGGGAAAGAGCATCATGTTTGCCATCTCAAGAAAAGTCTCTATGACTTAAAGCAAGCACCCATAAGTTAGTACAATAGTATCGACAAGTATTTTGCTAATCTGGGATAATGAAGTCCAATGCAAATCATACTCTCTATGACAAAGTTCAAGGGGAAGACATTACTATTGCACTTTTGTATGTACATGATATGATTGTAACAGGAAGCAATGAAAGCTTCATCCAACAAGCTGAAACAAGACTTATTTGCAGAGTTCGACATGAAAGATCTTGGACTTATGCATTACTGTCTTGGAATTGAGTTCTTGAGAGACTTGGACAGCACCTTCAAAACCCAACAAAAATATGTGGATAGTTTCCCAAATAAGTTTCATATGGCAAATTGCAAGATTGCAACCATTCCATGGAATAAAGTTTGAAACTTAACAAAAATCTAGAAAAGCCTACCGTCGATGACAAGTACTATTGACAATGCATCGAATCTCTTATACATCTACACGAGGCCAGATATTTGTTATGCAGTAAGCTCACTAGCATATTTTATTGAAAATCCAAAACGGTCTAATTGGAATGCAACTAAGAGAGTATTGAGATACATCATAGGTACAAGGCATTTTGAAATAGAATACAAAGGAAGTCATCCAAGGTTGCATGGATACTATGACAAGGAATATGTAGGAGATCATGAGACCAGGGCATCCACACAATGAAATGCATTTTTCCTTGGTCAAGGTACTATATCATGGTTGTCTAGCAAGCAGCCAACTATTTCTTTGTCTTCAACTAAAATAGAATAGAGGGCTCACAATAGGTGCATGTGAGGCTATATGGCTCATGAATAGAAAAAGATTACTTATGATGAGTCAAAGCCAATAACAATATACTGTGAAAATCAATCGCGGCTCAAGCATTAGCTCAAGAATTGAGTATATCACTCTAGGACAAAACACTTTGATGTTAGAGAGCACTTCATCAGAGAAAGAGTGTTACTTGGTGACATCAGATTGCAACAGTGTAACACCAAAGAAAATGTTACAGATATCTTTACCAAACCACTTAAGGAAGGGCTTTTTGAGAAACAGTGACAAGCTCTTGGTTTGATGCAGAGGAAGGAAATTCCCATTAAAGGGGTGTGATGGAATGTAATGCTCAGCATTCTTTGATTTCCCATAATCATCATCTTGAGGGAAGGCTTACTTCATGATGTTGATCTTGAGGGAAGGTGTTGAGGATTCATCTCAACATGATGTATAATCACATGTGCATAGCACTAACCAAAAGAGTTCTAAAAGGCAAAAGGGTTGGAAACCCTAACCCTAACCCTAAAGGGGTTTGTATATATTCATTATTTTCAACTAAATCTAGTGTACAGTTAGTCATTTGTGGTGTGCGCTCTAGTTGTTCCCTCTTTCCTCATCTTCACTCTACTCCTCTCCCCTCTTCATATTTTTTCATGGTACAAAAACATACATACATATATGCCATAGAATATAAACAAATCCTTATTTTATCACTCGCATGGATGATTGTATGGCACGTGTATGTGGCTAAAATGATAGATATCATATTGAAACACTATCAAAGCTAGCATTTCAATATGACATCTATCATCATATTCTATGGCTTTAAGGAGATATTGGGATCTACCTCAACTTTGACCTTCCTAGTCCCATGAGTATGAAACACACATGGCTTTGAAGAATCATAGCTTGGCTACCTTCTCATGGGTTCAAACAAAGGACAAGTCCAAGATTATGATGATCCAAGTTATGCAACATAGTATTGCACCTTCATATATGTGATGAAACGATGAACATCCTTTCATGTGTGTTGAGAGTATTCAATTGTAGGGATTGTGCACATGTGTTTGGAAAGAATAGAAATTAAATGCAAGGCTTATGAGATGTACATTGTATTTTTTTGGTTTTGAGGAGCACATGAAATCTCAATACATGTATTAGTTGTATCACAAGACTACACACAAGAATCAGTGATGATAAGTCAAGGTATTAATCTTGATGAATTAAGTGATGCATAATACATTGGTGCGCATCACGTTAAAGGATTCACTCTTCATCTTGATAAGGACATTCATTTTTAAAAGCATTCAAATAAATATGAACAAAAATCTAAAATTTTCAAACCAAACACCAAAGACCAAAGACGTACATTTTTGCAAAAAAATGATATTTTTTCATGTGAGTAGCTACATGAATTAGTCAAATGAGTGAATTTTAAATATCCACTAGACTAAGAAATATCTTGAAAGATTGGAAATAAAATTTGAAAGATTGGTTGAATGGGTGAATTATAAAAGATCCACTAGAGTAAGAAACAACTTGGATGATTTTGAAATAAACTTTGCAACTATGGCATATACCTGAGAGCCTAGATAACTCAAAAAGGCTTTTGAGAAAAAATATTGAAAATTTGCTAGGTGGGAACCCAAATAAAACAAGAGATGGAATCCAGTGGAATGCAAATAGACATAAACAACAAGGGCAAGTTGGTTGCAAAAATTGATAATGATGGGACTTTTGCTCTCGTCCCTACACAAGCAACCATAAATGACATTGTTTACACAAGTTGCACATCATGGGTTGAAAGTGGAGTGAAAGGATCTTAAGTCCACACCTTCAATGTTGTGCTTAGAGAATAAGTCCATAATAAGGCTATAGATAATTGGATATATTTCAAGATGTTCAATTTGATGAATGACTAGTGAAGATCATGTCATGGGTTCACATTTGAGCTTGATAGGACTTTGAGATGGCAAAAGTTAAAAGAAGCATGGACAACAACCTCAAAGAACCCCAAAGGGACACAAAAGAAACTTGACCTATTGTACAATAGGTCCAAGATATTAAAGAGACAACTTGAAAGATTGGAAGCAAACTTTGCAATGGTGGCATGTATCCTTAACATGCAAGAACCTACAAACTTTGAAGAGCCTTTAGGGCAAAAAATATGGAAAAATGATAAGTAGAAGGGAAGAAAAGGAATTCTATAAAGCAAAGTCTAAATCAGATAAAAGAATTAAAAGGTATGGGCTATGAGACATTTTCTTAGTTTACAAATGGATAGCAATTACGACTATAGTTGCATAGCTACTTAGCATGAATGGAAAGAGCAACAAATGGAGAGGAAGTTAGAGTTCTTTAAAAAACAAAAAAAAAAAACAAAAACAAAACAAAAGTGTTAGCATTCTTTAAGAGTGTATGCGGGAATGAATTCCACGTGGTACAACCAAAGGATTTGGGGGGGTGAGTGGGAGGCACACGTGAGTAAGCTAAAGAGTACTATGCACCAAGGCCATGGAATTGATGGGATATGTGAGTATTTTAGACAAGAAGGTTTTGCCAAGTGTGATAATTCATGTCAAGCTTGGAATGTGCTATCCTACACCTAAAGATGTTACTCGTTTAGGAAATTATAAAATGATATGGTGAAGACTTTTGACATATTGGATTTAGTGCTAATGTACGTTGACAACATAAGTTGTATCAAGAGTTGTATGTCACATGTTTGGACAAAAATTCTTGAGAGCACCATCATTTGTTTGGGAATATATTTAAGAAAAAGCAATCAGTCTTTTATTGTAAAATTGTAGTCACACACATCCTCCCCACAAACATGCATGCTTGTGTGCCCACACTTATGCTTCCACATGTGTTCATGTATCATGGAAAGCACACAATCTCTCATGCATGCATCATGGAAAGCACACAATCTCTCATGCATTATGCGTGAACACACGGACACATGCACGCGCACACGCACGCACACACACATGCATGCATGTGCTTAAACATGCAATTAATTATGGAAAATAGAAGTCCTTACACATATTTGATTTTTAACTTTGGAGGATTGGGTATATAAAACAATTAGGACATTTCACATACCATCACTCGCTTCCGTCAACGCTTTGTACGTTCTCTCCCTCTCCCAAATATCTTCATGTGGTTTAAATCTAGCTTCTAGTGACAAATTGTCTAAAAATGGTTTTAATCTAGCTTCTAGTGACAAATTGTCTTTAAATGGTTTTAATTGAGCTTGTGGTGACCAACTGTCTTAAATTATCATTTTTTGGGGGTTGTTTATTGTCTATACGTCCCCCTAGAGAACTTTTGGGGAACATGAATTAATTAGCTCCTATCGACATTCAGAGATTAAGCCAAGGTCTCAAAACCCACTTGAATTAAGTTAATCAAATGAGAGAAATTAAGCGTGCCATGTCCCTTTCGGCCTAGCCTAAAAAATTTATTGCTTCTAGTGTGATTGCTCGCTTTTAGCAGCTACGATGATTGCTCCTTTCATTTCCTCTGTGATCACTTCTCATTTCCCTCCTGGATCACTTCCTCCTTGCTACCCCTATCATTTCCTCTTGTTTTCATCAATCATTGTGTTTAAACAAGGGGGAGGCTAGGACAGAGAGGGAGACTAAGAGAAGGGACTGAGTGGAGGGGAATAGAGGGAGGGAGAGGAAGATGAGAGAGCTAGGAGAGAGAGGGAGATTGAGGGACCGCGCAGGGGGAGTGAATGAGCAAGAAGAGTGGAGAGGGGAGTGAGGGAAGGATGAAGAGAACATATGGGAGGTGGAAGCGAGGATGTGAGCAGCCTCATGAAGAATGGAGGGGAGGCAAGAACTTGTCAAGAAGAACAAGGGACGATTTCTCAAAGTTTGTTGATCTAGATGGATGCGAGACTTATACTAAAGAGCATACCTTGGAATGGAGCTTGCCAAAGGAGATATGGGGTGACAAAAATCAAGGCAAGGGAGAGGGTAGAGGTGTGGTGATTAGAGAGAGAGGCGATGAGGAATTGGGGGAGGAAGAGGGGGGTACGTCTTGGCCACGTGAGCATGAGAGGGAGGTGTTGGCCACCGTCGGGTTGGGAGGGTAGTGAGAACGGATGCAAAGGAAATGATGTGTAGGCCGAGTTGATGCGAAGGAATGAGAGCAAAGGATGGTGGACATGATGGGAGGGTGGGTAGAGGAGGAGCAAAGGATGGCAGACGTGATGGGAGGGTGGGCAGAGGATGAGGTGACGTAAGAGTGGAAGATGCTAACTTAGAGGAGGGAGATGTCGTAAGGGAGAAACCAACATGGAGGAGGGAACAAAGGTCGACGGAGGTGATGGGAGGAGGCGGCGGTGTAAGGGTGTCACCAACGTGGAGGAGCGAGGGTGAGACTTAGGTTAATCTAATTAACTTCTAGGCCTTTTACTAATTAATTGAATTTTAAAATGACGAGCCATTTATGTCCCCTTAGAGATGTCTTTAAATGTTTAGTAACGTACCTGAGATTCATGCCTAATCTTTAAAAAAATCCTTCATATAAAACATTGATGTTATATGGATGGGAAACAAACATCCATGAGTGGAACATGGGATATGCAAAAATCCTAAGGTTGAGCAAAAGAGGGAGAAGTAGTGGGCATGCAAAAGCATCTATACCTTAAAGATACATAGATGTGTGTGCATATTTCAAGTATAGAGCGAAAGTAAGTCAAATTTCCATACGAATGGGGAAAAGGAAAAGCAAAAAGAAGAAGCGGAGGGGATTATTTGCAATACTCTTAAAGAAGAACAAATGAGACTTGCAATATTGTACAGTGAGTGCCTCAGACCATGTGTTGATTGTAATGATGCATAGTACATTCTTGTATGCACTCCACCTGTGTATGTAGAAAAAGAGTGCGTTTGGATATCGTTGGGAGGTTCACAAGAAAGTTCATCTCCTCTTAGAGATTGTTGGTGAACCATTATCCAAAGGGAGTAGTGGCATGCTAAGGGGGATGGGGGAAAGGTGGGGCTAGGGTTTTAAGAAAAGGACAGGATACATGGGCAAGTGATGGTAAGGATACCACCTTCATGAAAGAAAATATGGAAATATTTTTTGGTACACCTTGGTGGAAAGGGGACTAGGTCTTTATCCAAGGCTCCCTTGCACCATAGTCAAATCCCTCATTTTGGTTGGTTTTGATTTGTGATCCACATGTGAGGGACCACGATATTACTTAGGAGGAGGGACAAGATAATAGGAACGACATTTCAAAATGGGCTTGTTGTTCTAATTCTTTTTTCTTGTGGGTGGGGCCTCTCATTTGATTGAATGGACAATGTAACTTTCATAACGTTGGGAAGGATAGGCATGGACATTACGCCTCGAAAACCCTCCTCACATACCTTGTGAGATATTGTTATTGAGTATTGTTTAGAAGCATTGAATCGACATTTCATGGCTCCTAAGGGAAAGCATTCCTTTGCTGGTTAGCCCCTTGAGAATTGCAATAGAACCAATAAAAAGGTATCCAATTGAGGGCTAGCTTAACCAAGCTGCTGGGAACATAGTAGTGGCCCCCCTGTCCCTTGTTTTGCCTCTCTAAGTGGCATGGTGATCGTCTTGGTCTTTCACCTCAAACCCTTAGAAATCTGCAATATAGAAGTTGGTTGTTTGAGAGGAGTAGCATATTGTTCCCATGGCTAGCAACGATGAGTTCCACCTTTCATTTGCTTTCCCCTTCTTGAGAAATTACCCTTTGCCAAGAGCTACGAGATTATGGTTGGGCAAGCCAAGTACTTGAAGTCATGGGATGAACATATAGCCAAGTGGTAGAAGGGAAGGGAGAGTTGAAACAAGTGCACGTCAAACTTAGGCCCTTTATAGACCCCCATGTGTGCCCACCCCTATGACAAAAGCTTAGGTCGGGGTCTTCGCCCAACATCTCCTGTTGTCCAAATAAGAAACTTATATAGTAATATGATTGGTGGATAAGGTGTGTTTCACACCCCTCCGCCCATCCGCCTACAAAATGGCAGACGGTGTGGTGCCCAATGAATGGGTGTGCCGGTGGATATGCCAATTCACACTTGTTTAACCGCTTGCTGCAAAATGATGACATGGCATCCTAATCACGCCCGAGTGGGAAAATATTTTCAGGCGGCCTCATCACGATGCCCAAGAGCACATTTGGCCCTCCGTTCGCCAACCCAAGGTCGTGTTTCTAAACAAATATATATGCCCCTAAAGAGAAAATAAATAATAAAAGTTATACCTTGAATAAAAACTTTTTAGCCCCAAGTTTGAACTTGGCGCCAAGGCCGAGGGCCGTTGGATGGGGCGCGATCGGGCGGTCAAAAATGGACATTGACTGGAAGCCGCTAGATGGGACACGTGGGTGAATCGGGACCGTTAGGGTTGCGAAAGGAAGTGGGAGGTTAGGGCTGGGGCGAGGGAAAGACGAGGACCGTGCGATGGAGCGGAGAGTACGGGGGACCGTCCGATGGGGGATGGGAAAATTGTCTGGGTACAAGCTTCGGCCGCCATAGCCAAAGGCTTCGTCAAGCTTTCTTCATCGTCTTCACAGACAAAGCTCCTGCTTTGCTTCCGATCGATTTTCAATCAATTCAAGCCTCGCAAGAAGTAGAAAGATCATCACCCTAGCTTTTTGATCTTTCTCTTCTTCGCTCCGCCTTGCTTTTCCGCCATGCCTGACTCTTCCAACGGCTCCAAGAAGACCGGCAAGGTCAAGTGGTTCAATAGCCAGCGCGGCTTCGGCTTCATCACCCCCGACGATGGCGGCGAGGACCTCTTCGTCCACCAGACCTCCATCCACTCCGAGGGCTTCCGATCGCTCGCCGAGGGCGAGGACGTCGAGTTCGTGGTGGAGGAGAGCCCCGATGGCCGCACCAAGGCGCTGGACGTGACGGGGCCGAACGGCAATCCTGTTCAGGGCGCCGGGAGGGGAGGAGGAGGAGGAGGAGGAGGGTACGGGGGGGGAGGATATGGGGGAGGAGGGACGGGAGGGGGGAGGGGAGGGTATGGGGGATATGGGGGGGGGACGCCAAGGGGGAGAGGGAGGGGAGGAAGAGGAGGTGGGGGATATGGGGGGGGAGGCTATGGGGGTGGGGGCTATGGAGGGGGTGGGTATAGTGGAGGGGGTGGATATGGAGGAGGCGGCGGCTATGGGGGAGGTGGAGGCTATGGCGGAGGAGGTGGAGGTGCATGCTATAACTGTGGAGAGCCTGGGCATCTCGCGAGAGATTGCACAGCAAATGTCTCTGGAGGAAGGAAAGGGGGTGGCGGAGGTGGAGGCCGAGGTTCCATGGCTTGCTACAATTGTGGCGAACCAGGTCACCTTGCTCGTGACTGCACCGTAGGCAATTGATCGCTTCCATACATATTTCGGTTCTCGTTTTTGATAGCTTGTGGCAGAATCATGAGACCTCTCCCATCTTTCTCGCTCGGGCTTACTGCAGGTTGTCTTAGCTTTTCGAGCTCCTTATTAGTTCTCTTTTGCTCTTCTGCTGGTAGAAGCAGAGTTACCTCTCCTACTTGTTGCATGATGCACTAGGAAGAAGCAGGCGCTTCATCGGGCTGAATGATCTCGCGGAGATCACAGCTTTTGATGCGTCATATCTTCCTGCGGCGAGCCGGGTCGCAGCCTTTCTTAAGATGTCGATGAGATGCGTAAAGCCCATCAGACGGATCGGGAGGTGCTATTTGGGCGTTTCTTGCCACAACCGTTGATCTCTATGTGACTACAGTATCCCGCTCAGCCAGTGTGGCGTGTGCTGATACGGATTTCTGACAGGCAAAGTGCCAAGGATCTGTTCTCTATTTGTCGCCCTCGCTTCCGGACCTATCACACTGGTTTCTTATCTTTTGGTTTGATTGGAATTTTATTGGAAGCTGTTTCATATCGTCGATGATGGGGATCGAAAACCAATCTAATGTTCTATCACTTTCAAGATGTTGAGAGTTTAAGGATCTATTTCATCCAGTCCTTTGGAAGCTACCTCTCTTTTTTCTCAAATACTGGTCAGGTAGGCAGCATGACATTCTTCGGTGTATCCGCTGGATCTTGGTTGGAGAGTTTCTATCGAATATTCTGAACAAGTTGCGTATGTTTGGCGCTTATGGATGTGATCAAGTAACTGCTTGACCTCTGTTCGTCCCTTGCATTGCCTGAGTTTCTTTCGGGGTAGGGGTTTTTGTGCAGGGTGGTTTAAAATGACCTCCGCTGCTGGCTGGGTAACGGCTAGGTTCTTCATGAAGGGTATAATTGATACAATGGAAACATTTATTTAATTTGTTCAAAGCAGGGAGCCTTTTCTATAAGGAATGCTTTAATGCACAAGACATATTCACAATATTTTGATCTGAAATTGGCCATGCGTTTGACACGTATTGACTTCTCAAGCTTGTGATCTGGCTAGGATGGATATCTATGAAGGCCTTTGTATTGTTTGTCTTGTTCACATTATTCCGGTGTCAATTTGGAACTCTCTGGAGCTTCTGATAATCTAAGTTTTTAAGCTAACGTGCCACCTTATGTCATACTGGATTGTAATCGATTGTGGAATGAAACTTCCTATTACTGTTTGGGTTTCTAATTGCATAGGGGGTATGTGATGATTTTCTGGCTATGGCCAAGACAGGCAACAGCTTGCTAGCGTGCCTATCCCAGAAAGTTTTACTGGATGAGTATGTGCTGTTAAGCTGAACGCTGTTTCATACCAGTTATTGGCTTTATTCTCTGATATATAAGTGGGCTTCTGTGAGGATTCTCTGTTTAGAAGAATTATAGTGAAAGTATCACCAAGATTTAGAATAGCCTCTGCTGCTGGCTGGGTAATGGCTAGGTTTTTCATGAAGAGTATAACTGATATAATAATTTGTTCTAAGCAAGGAGCTTATTGTAGAAGGAATACTTGGATTCACACTACATATTCAGTGTCTTGATATGAAATTGGCCATGCATTGGACATGTATTGACTTTTTAAGCTTGTGATCTGGCTTGAATGCTGTGCCATTGTTTGTCTTGTGCACATAAATCTGTTGTCAATTGTGAAGTCTCCGGTGCTTTATCTAAATATTCTAGCCAACGTGCCACCTTACGTCATAATTCAATTATGAATGGTATTTCAATTGTAAAATGATGCTTCCTGTAACGATGATTTTCTGGCTAGCTTGCCAGCATGCATATCCTAGAAGTTGTTTACTGGACGGGGAAGTATTGTTATTAGAACTCTGTTTACGCCCAGCTATTGGCTTTGTCCTCTGATACTTGTTTTGTCCTCTGATACTTGTTTCATGGTTTGGAACACTTCAGTGACAGTACCTCCTAGGCTGGCGTTCCCTAGGTCTCATTTACAAGGTGATAGCATTGAATGCCAATGCTAAGGAGATATCGAATAAAGACCTGCTGTGTTGATAGATTCACAATCAGTATTCACTGATTCTCCTTGGCACTTCTATTTGGTAGTTGAGGTAGGTAGTTGTATAAATCAATTCATATAAATGCTGCAGGCTCTCCGATATTGAGTTTAAAAAGCCTAACAAGTCTTAAAGGATGTGGTAGCATAAGCAGTGAGCTCTGATTCTATAGCAGGCTAATATAATCTTGAACTGATAGGTAGCTTAATGGGATTTAAAGTTCCCTAATTGGGTGAAGCTGAAGTATCTTTAGCTGGGGTCTAGTATGATCTGTTGGAATGTGAGGGAGGCTCTCTAGGCCTGTAACCTTTGCAGGAAGATTCTTACCCCGTGATAGCATTGAGTGCCAATGCCAAGATATCATTGAGTGCCAATGCTAAGGAGATTGAATAAGACCTGCTGTGTTGATAGTATCAATTCACAATCACTATTCACTGATTCACCTTTGCACTTCTGTTTGGTAGTTGAGGTAGGTAATTGTGTAAATTAATTCATATAAATGCTGCAGGCTCCGTTATTAGAGTTAAAGAGCCTAACAAGTCTTAAAGGATGTGGTAGCATAAGCAGAGATTTGGATGGATTTAAATGCTGCAGGCTCCGTTATTAGAGTTAAAAAGCCTAACAAGTCTTAAAGGATGTGGTAGCATAAGCAGAGATTTGGATGGATTTCCTGTGAGCTCTGATTCTATAGCCAGCATATATATGTCGGGGTTCTTCTAACTTAATCCTTATTCAATTATAACAAGTGAAATGTGATGTTGATTATTAAATTTGAGGGTGATAGAAGGCTAAGAGAAATTTGAACTGATAGGTAACTTAATGGGATTTTTAAAGTTCCCTAATTGGGTGAAGCTGAAGTATCTTTAGCTGGGTTCTAGCATGATCTGTTGGAATGTTTGGGAGGCTCGCTAAGCCTGTAACCTTTGCAGGAACATTCTTGCTTTGAGGACTCGTGAATAAACCACTTCAAAAAATGTCTACCCAAAAACATACCTCGAAACCTTCGGTGAGCAGATCAAGTGTGATTCTCCCAATCTTCTTGAGCTCAATTGATCAGATCCTTTGAACCTTGAAGGACATTCAAATTCTTCAAATCCTTTTTTCATGCTCATCATGTTCTTAAAGGACTTACCTGTGGGCTGTTGACTTAGCCTAGGGATCGTCCCAATGAATGCAATGGAATTGGCATGATCGTGGATGGAGCTTGTGCTTGCAAGCAGCAAACAGCTAAGTGGCTTCTTTTTTCGTTGAGTAGGGGGAACGGTGATTTGGGGTCCATTCTTGATTTTGCTCTCCTTCCTCCCTTTTCATGATGTGCTTGCTCCAATCTCCTCTCCCTTATTCTGCTCCCTCCCTCCTTGTTTATAACAATCTTTTGAGGTTCAAGTTTTCGAAACCTCACAAATGCCTCCCCAACCTAGCATTGAACTTAATCAGTTCTGATCCCCTTGCTCTGATCAAGGTTTGTATTCCCTTACTCCGATTCAGCTTCAAAGTCTTGAGGCGATGAACCTTACAGCAAGAAAGGGCAGGTGAGAAAGGGCAATGCTCTGGGCATACTGTGTCTCTTGTTTCGTCCCCATTGAGCCATTTTAGGGTGCTCACTTCCAGCCCCTACATTTTTGGGGCCCTACATATGTAGGCGTTCCCTTGGGTATGTCAAGCGTGGAAATGCTTTAGTAATAAAGCATTGGCTTTGCCTTTGAAACACAAGGTTACTCTATCACCCTAGTGGGTCTTGCATTTGGATTTGTCACATATGATGCCATGTGTTAAATCTTCTTCCTGCTTTTGTGCCCTTAAGCTAGTACGTTTTCCCATCCTTGTTGCTATTGTGCCCTCAAGCTACTACGTTTTCGCATCCTTGTTGCTAGCTATTTATCAAAATTTATTGTTATTGACTTCTATTATGTGTTCTTTGGTCACTATTTCGTATTGAAGAAGCTATTGCATTGCATTTGGTTTGTTGTGTTGTAGATGTTAGTTGTTAGGTCTACTTCGTTGGAGGAACTAATGTAAATTGAGGCTTGGTAGAGTGGACATTGGTTTTCCCTTGTAATTATTGTGAACTAGAATGCTTGGCCACCTCCTAAGAATATTGTAAGTATCTAATAATAGGCCAATCTAATAATAGGCCAGTTGATCTAATGGCTTAGAATGTGCCACATGGCTTTGCAGGATTTTAGAGTTTTGTAAAATGCTAAGTGCTGGCCAAGAAAAGATGCACAAAACGAAGGAATAATCCAAGATTATATCTAATGTGGTGGTGAGGTTGACTAAAGATGATTGGATTTTTACAAACAGACCAGGAATCTTGACAGTCGCAAATTTCATTTGGAGAGACCATCAAATACTTTGAACTTGTGTAGCCCACGAGACAACAAAACGAAGAATTCCTTGAAATCTTAAACACAATATGAGCGGGGACACAAACCGAGAAGACAGTTACACATCTATTCTATACAAACGCACTAAAAGGCACTAAAAGGGAGGCACAACAATTAAATTTTTTGTATTCTGGAAGGGAAGCCACATTCACTAAACTGGTAGACAAGAAACACACCACATGTAAAGCATTACAAATACTAGATGATCCAAAGTGTGTTGCGGGTCTACAAGCAAACAACTCATTCCATATCCATTCTATACAAACTCACTAAAAGCTAGGCACAATGATGAATTTTTTGATATTCTCAAAGGGAAGCCACATTTATTGAACGTGGTAGACAAGAAACACACACGTAGTAAATTGTTAAAAATACCAGATGATCCAAAGTGCACTGCGGGCCTACACTCACAACTATGCTTCAAAGAAGGAATGATCATCAATCTTCTTGAATGTGACGCTTATGGTTGTGGGTTCAACCTTGTAGGATGATTTGAATTTGGTGGGTTGTGTTGCCACATGATAGATGCGTGGTTGTTGCTTTTGCTTTGGTCCTTGTGCATAATTGAATTGCCACATGTAATTGTGTTGATTCACCTCTCCCACTTTCAAAGTATTATTGCCTTTTTAGACCTTAATAGTCCTTAGGACACATGGCAATACCCTTAGGGGCTATTCAATGGACACATTTGTGCATATGTTTAGGATACATTGAAGCACACGTTCTTCCTACCTAAATTTGGTGGTCAGTTTTCTTTGAGCATAAAACTTAGATTTTGGAATTGAAACTCGTTATTGCCCTAAGTGTAATAAATTTGCATGCCACCTCAACATGACGACCAAAAGGAGCTTTCTCATCGGTTCAATTCAAATCCCTCGCTAAGCCTTGAAGATTAGGAAAAACCCTCTGGGCTCCTCAAGACCCCAAATCTCACCTAATGGAAGATTTTAATGAGCTTTGAGTGTATAGAAAATTGCATAGGAAGCAAAAGATTGTCTTTTAAAACAAAAATCTTCATGACCTGAAATTCCTTAGAATCTTTTACATACAAAACAAATACGATTCACCTCTTTATATACAAAACAAATATGATTTACCTCTGTGTTTGTTTAAAGGGCTTCGAACAAAGGAATGATTTTTGGAGCATATCAAAGAAGACAAGTAGCTTTGCAATTGTATGCGCCATATATGCCTCACTATGATAAAATATGGAGAGAGAATTGGAGATGAGAAGACAGGGCATAGTTAGAGAGCACATCACAAATGACTAGTTGTATACTATATTAATTGGGAAAGAGTCCATAATACAAGACCTTTAGGATTAACGTTAGGGATTTCAACACTTTCTTTCTAGCACTGATGTTGAGATTGTTGCTTATCCACATTACTACACATGGTGTCGAGATCAAATTCAATAGAGTTATTTTGTTAATATAACTTTCTTACAACATAGTGCTAATATCATAGGATGAGCCTTCCAAGTTTGGATACCCACCCTCATGACTTGCTCCTTCGTACATAAATATATTCTATTTGAGCTTCATTTGTGGACCAATCCTATAGTTTACATGAAAGGTATACCCAATATGATGTCATAGCCATCTCGTTGGTTGGGAAAGTCTACTACAAAAAACCACACTTGGTAGGTCACAATGAAGGTCTTAATCTTGATGTCTTTTAGAAATCCTACTGGTTTGGTTGTTGCTCCATCAGCCAACTTGACTACCAGGTTTGTGCTATCCATCTTAGGTTATCCCCACATGGCCCAACACTACTTAGTGACTATGGTTACACCCATTCCTACATCCAAGATTGCCATGGCATTCTTCTCTTGGTAGGATATGGGAAGCATTGCATTGGTGTTATCACTTTCAAAGTACTGGCCCAATTTGTTGACAGGTACCTTGGGAAAGTGTTGGAAGTCATTTGGGGATTGGACCAGGATTAATGGACTTAGGAGCTACTATTTGTCCATTCATCCACTTCAAGACGTATCTACTTAGAGTGGGATCGGCCCATAATAGTGTTGTGATGGCATCTTTACCCTGTGGATAGGAATGAGGCTAATCTTGTGATGTCTCGGGGCCTAGTGATTGCACATGGGACCGGTGTAGTTGCAGATATTGATATTTGGCATAAACGCATTGGTCATGTTAATGTACGATGACTTACATCAATGCAGGCCCAAAATATTGTTGCAGGATTGCCTAAATTCAAGGTTGCAGAAATACATAAGGTATGTGAAGCCTGTCAATTTGGAAAACAGGCAAGGAAACCATTTCCTAGGCATGTTTAAGAGAGTAAGAAGCCATTGGAATTAATCCACTCTGATGTGTGGACTACTAAAGCTGCATCTATTGGAGGATGTTATTATTTTGTCACTTTTATTGATGACTACAGCAGAAAAGTTTGGGTGTATTTTAAGAAAAAGAAAAGTGTAGTGTTTGGGCACTTCAAAGCTTTTAAAGCTATGGTTGAAAAAGAAACAGGCTTGCAAATAAAATGCCTAAGGTCAGATGGAGGGGGAGAGTACCTCTTAAATGAGTTTGCAAGGTTCCTGCAGGAGCATGGCGTAAAGCAGCAATATTCATGTAGTCATACCCCACAGCAAAATGGACTTGCAGAAAGGAAAAACAGGCATATTGGAGAGGTATCTCGGGCCATACTAAATGAAAAAGACCTTCTAGATTATTATTGGGCTGAAGCAGTTGCTACAGCAGTTTACATAATGAACAGGACTCCCATTGTAGCAATACATGGCATGACGCCAGAGGAGATGTATACTGGTAGGAAACCAGATATTTCTCATTTGAAAATTTTTGGTTGCATTGCCTATGTTCATGTGCCAGATGCGTTGAGGTCCAAGTTGGATCCAAAAGCTGAGAAGTGCATCTTTATTGGTTATTCTCTACAGCAGAAAGGGTATAGATGCTATAACCCTTCTACTCGTAAGTTTACAGTGAGCAGAGATGTTGTTTTTGATGAGATGAGTAGCTGGTATAAACCAGTAAATGTGATTGATGATGTAGATGCACAAAATGGTAATGCTGCACAGAATTCACAGCAGCAATCACAAAATATTAGTGGACTTGCAGTGTCCTCTAGCAGTGGTTCACATACTTCGCCATGGACAGGCAGATTGAGATCAGGAGAATCTCCACAAAGCAATGCAGATAGTGGTATGCCGGTATCACGAAAAGGAAAAGAGAAGGTAGATCAGCCCATGTTTGATGTGAATGCAGGTCACTCTTATGTGGATGGTGAATCTAGTGGCTCAGAACAGAGCATTGATGATGAGTTGGGTATTCCTTCTATTGTTACACCTGGAGTAAGGAAGACCAGGGATGTTTTGAGAGCACCTGGAAGTGAGCCTATTTTGCGTAGGTCTACCAGAGCTAGATATCCTGTGGATAGGCTGAAATATGATGGATTTACAGCCATTCACTATGCATATATGGTCAAAGTGATACAGGAACCAGAACCCACTTCTTTTGAGCTTAGATCAAGGTCTAGATCCAAGGAAAACCATCAAAGGATAAAGGGATTAAGTCTAAACCCTTGAAAAAGGGAAGGATCTAATGGATGAAATCAAAATCGAAGGCGGGTCATTTTCAGCAATCCATCAAGAAATAGATCCAAGGGTAGAGATGCAAGCAAAAAGGTGCTAGAATCTGGGCCCTTGATTTCATCAAGATCTAGTGGAGGAGATGGATGCAAAAGGCACTGAAATACGGGCTGTCCAATATGCGCTTCAATCTTAGCCCTTGATCTCATCTCCATCATCTCCACCCTCCAAAATGCACCTCTCCATCAATTGCTTTTATCTCCACCCTCCCAAATGCGCTTAGATCTCAGCCCTTGATTTGATCTCTTTATATCCACCTTTGATTTGCCCAAGATCCAATGGTCCATCGCATATTGTGACTTTTCCCTCTTTATTAGAACCCCCTTTTGTCAACTCTTTCTAGTCTGGAGCCCACTAAAGGCTCCTCCAACCATTTTGAGCATCTTACGCCTTTGATCCATCCACCATCCACCTCCATCCAAAGGCCAAGGTTGATCAATAAAGGTAACCATGTGAATCTAGTAAATGCAAGGGGACCCTTAGCCCATGGGTTACCATAGTGGGTTCACTTGGTCTTAACTTAATCCATTTCTTAATACATTCTCTTTTGAGGCCTCGATTCTGGACCCCTAATGGTGGCCTCAAATGCTTCAAAACACAAATAGGCCAAAGGGCATGCTATCAGGTTTGGACTGTGTATTATGAAATGCAATGAACTTTGGCATGCTTATGAGCCATATAGCAACCAAGTGCATGGAAAAAGAAACAATTTAAAATTGTAAATATTTTTGGATTTATTAAAAGATCTTTGCACATGCACAAATTGCACATTTTTAACTTCTTCCATTTTAGGGTGTATCTAAATACCAATATCAACAACTATCAATGTTTTAAGACCACCATACAGTAGTCCCACTGGTTTGGATTCCAAATTTTCAATCCATTTGGTTTTCAACAAATGAAAAAAAAATTATGGAGCTTGACCTCAAATGGGTGTGCATCACTTTAGCAAAACATTGGAGGCCCATTAATACATGCCTAATGTTCTCATTTGGGTGTGTCCTTAGGTTGAGGAGAATCTCATATAGTGTACTTTTGAATGATTACTTGGTTGCATGTATGTACATAACAAAATTTTGATGTGTTTGAATAAATTGCTATATCCTAGAGTCTTTAGGATGCATGCTTCACATGCAACATTTATTTCAATGTCTATGTAGATCATTGTTCATTTGCATCGTAAAACATGGTTATTTCTTTTTTTTAAATCGTGCATCATGCATAAGTGTTAAAAAATATTCATCAGTATACTCCTACATATGGGCTCAGGGGGTGCGCTGAGGGCGCACTACTATGAAATCCTAGGTATCACATGCATTCAAGGGGTATTTAAAAAACTCCTCAACTAAACAATTTCCCCAATAAAATGACTTCTCTTTTCTTATGAACTAATGGATTATTTTGCAAAGTTGAATTAAAAAACCCCTTCTGTAATTGTAATCCTATAAAAATTTCCCCAAAATTGAGCTTGAAAATACCCATCATTTTTTTTCAAGAAAAATACCTCATTAAGCATGAATGAAAACCATGAGAGCAAGCTCAAATGTGGGAATACATCATGCTATGCATGAGGGGGGAAAAAAATCCTCAAAAAGAGCTAATAAAAAACCAAGGCGGAGGCTAAAAATGCAATGTCAACCCTGAGGGAGACTCAGAGAAGAAAGGAGATCCTCTCCAAATTTTGAACAAACTAACTCTCCTGACAATGGTTGCTCTGGAGGATCCCTGCATGCTCGCCCAGATGGCCATTAGAGTGTGTACCGTGCTGGTATAAATACTCACCATAGTATGAGATGGGTGAACCTGGGTACTCTCCATTGCCTTTGTACACCTGGCTCTCCAAATATGCCAAGCTGCAATGCTAGCTAGAATCTCCCATGATGTGTCTACTAAGGCATGAGTAGCTCTGAAAGGAGTGAAGGGAACATCTTGGAGGAAACAAGACTCCACTGAGTGTGGCCGTACAATGAGAGCTAGATCTAGATCATGTCCCTCAAGAAGACCTGAGGGCCAGTAAGAGATAACCATGCTACTAAACTCCAGGTCACATAGAAAGGTGTTGTATGAAAGATGCTGTTATAAATCCTAGCAACACCTTTCCAAATCGTCCTCACCTATCTGCACTCCCAAAGGCAATGATGTACTAACTCAACTGCATTGTGGCAATGAGGACAAGTAGGGTCTGCCCCGAACCTGGATCTCCATAGGTTCATTGCAATCCCTCCATGAATAGAAAGCCAAAAGAAAAGAGTGATCTTTCTATTCCTGAGGGATTTCCAGAGCCTATGCCAAAAGTTTTTGTGCACAACTACAGAAATTTGAAAACTATCCTAATGAGGGGATCTGGAGGGCCTCCAACCTCTACTACTGAGCTCAAATCTCTGGGCATTTATGACTATATAACGAAAGAAGGGGATGCTCTTGGTCCCCATCATCAAACCATTCCCACTCCCCTAGATCCCATTGCACGAACCTAATAGGGGAACCATCATATAACTAGAGTCTCCAAGACCCCAGCACAAGGAGAAGAGGATCAGGGTCAAGATACCACTGTGAGTCCATGCCCAACTCCATGAAACCTGCAGTCCTGATAAGATGAAAGGCAACCTCCAAAAGAATTAGGCCATTAAATCAAAACTCTATAAATTGAGATACAAAAAGATAAACCAACATGAAAAGTAGAAAGGACATAACTGGTAGTGTCAAATCTATCAAATTGCCTTCATTAATAGTGTTAAAAGCTCCAGCCTCCTAGCAACAAATTCCTCCATACAGGTTTTATGATAAAGCCTCAAGAAACTGTCATCTTAAGATTCTGCACCCGACAAGATTCTTGCAAACATACAATTGGTGAATTGCATTAGAAAAATGCACAAGGAGGGTGACTCGCACCTGGCTATAGATCAACTCGTGATTAGCTTGTTGAAGGATTGTTAGATTAGCGATTGCCTAAAGAAGCATGAGTACGCACACATAGGGTGAAATTTGAAATACAAAAAGAGAGGAAAAGCAAGGAAGGTGGACAATGGCTCAGGTAAAATCAAAGTGATGCTTAGACTGGTGTTGCTACAATCCTAATTGGTTGAAATCCTATAGAATTTTGATTGCCGTATTGGATCACTGGATCATTATGAGAATTTTTTTGACAAAGCATGCTACTCAAATCCTTGTAGTCAGATAGAGAAAAGCAAGGATTAATTTAGAAGGTTGTTTTAGAAGCAATTCTTGATGCCTAAACATGGGTCCATGAGCAAGAATAAAAACAAGTACTAGAGAATAAAAAAGATCATCCCTCAGGCAGAGCGAGCTGTATTCATGCAAGAGGTCAATTACTCATTAGTAGAATGTCTATCGGCTCCATGGTATTACACTAAAAGAAAAAATTCAATGGTGTTTGATATGGGAAGTAGTTGCAAGGAATGGTAGTCAAGTCAATTTATTCCTATTGTGTTGAGATTTTTCCCATAAGTAAAATGCCCGCATGGCTTGCATGTGTGAAGATAGTGGGAGAGAGGGAAGGAGTCTCACTTGTGGCTTTCTCACATACACAATGGGGGAATACACACAAAGGTGGAGGCTGAAAATAGTTTTCCTCTTCTTAGTTGTGAAAGCCAAAAGAACTCTAGTACAAAGAAATAGAAGAACCCTATATGTGGGTCTCAAACCAAACTCAACTAACTAATGTGGCATACTAACTGAGCCACAAACTAGAGTAGATAAGGATAGCTGTCATCCAGCTATTATTCGTGGGTGGTGTACCAACCGCATCTGCAGCTAACAAGTCGGTGACATAAATGCGCAACGGTCACCCTGGCATGTCGCGAGTGGAGCTCGATATCTCAACACTCCCCCTCGAGCTCAATCCCAATCCTTGCACACCAAGCAGGTCTCTGAACTTGCGCAGCTTCTCTGCGCCCAATGCCTTCGTGAATATGTCAGCTACCGGATCCTCTGTGCTGCATTTGTGCATGTACATCAATCATCACATTTACTGGTTTATACTAGCTGCTCATCTCATCAAAAACAACATCTTTGCTCACTATAAACTTACGAGAAGAAGGGTTATAGCATCTATACCCTTTCTGCGGCAGAGAATAACCAATAAAGACGCACTTCTCAGCTTTTGGATCCAACTTGGACCTCAACTTGTCTGGCACATGAACATAGGCAATGCAACCAAAAATTTTCAAATGAGAAATGTTTGCTTTCCTACCAGTATACATCTCCTCTGGCGTCATGCCATGTATTGCTGCAGTGGGAGTCCTGTTCATTATGTAAACTGCTGTAGCAACTGCTTCAGCCCAATAATAATATGGTAGATCTTTTTCATTTAGCATAGCCCGCGATACCTCTCCAATATGCCTGTTTTTCCTTTTTGCAAGTCCATTTTGCTGTGGGGTATGACTGCATGAATATTGCTGCTTTATGCGATGCTCCTGTAGGAACCTTGCAAACTCATTTGAGAGGTACTCTCCCCCTCCATCTGACCTTAGGCATTTTATTTGCAGGCCTGTTTCTTTTTCAACCATAGCTTTAAAAGCTTTGAAGTGCCCAAACACTTCACTTTTCTTTTTCATAAAATACACCCAAAGTTTTCTGCTGAAGTCATCAATAAAAGTGACAAAATAGTGACAGCCTCCAATAGATGTAGCTTTAGTAGTCCACACATCAAGGTGGATTAATTCCAATGGATTTTTACTCTCTTGAACATGCCTAGGAAATGGTTTCCTTGCCTGTTTTCCAAATTGACAGGCTTCACAAACCTTATGCATTTCTGCAACCTTGAATTTAGGCAATCCTGCAACAATATTTTGGGCTTGCATTGATTTAAGTCGCTGTATATTAACATGACCAATGCGTTTATGCCAGATATCAATATCTGCAACTACACCGGTCCCATGTGCAAACATTGCTGCACTCAATTCAGGCATGTCCGCATCCAACGTAAACAACCTGCCTTTCTTCTTTCCTTTTGCTATCAAGCGACCATTATTTTTCATATCCTCAACAAAGCATCCATGAGGATTAAATCTGACCTGCAAGCCCTGCTCAATCATTTGACCAACAGAAACCAGGTTCTTGGTGATGTTTGGGACATGAAATACATCAACAGGTATTTCTTTTTCCCATCCTGCATAGACAAAGGAATTTTACCAATCTGCACAATAGGATGTCCAGTATCATCACCAGTCTCCACAAATCCTGGTTTTTCCATTTTCCTTGCATCCTGCATCCACTCTGCATGACCTGTCATGTGGTTTGACACACCTGAGTCAACATACCACACATCATTTCATTCTTCTGCACTTGTCACAGAATTGGTCATGTGCTGCACCATAAATAGATGCTCATTTCTGTCATCACTCTGTCTACTGGAAGATGCATCATTGCCTTGCTGCAATTTTCCATTCATAATGTCATTCTGGTTTTTGTAGCGGTCCTTAGCCATATGACCCATTTTACCATAGTAGTAGCATTCAACATTGTTGTTTACATTTTGGACTCTCTGCCATCCACCACGGCCTCTTTGGCTCCCCCTGTCTCTAGAGTTACCACGTCCTCCTCCATAGGACTCGTTTTCTTGAGTTTGCTGCATATTCTGATTTCTACCACGGCCTGCAGATTGGCCTCCTCTACCTCTACCTCTATCTCTTCCAGCATTTGAGTAGAAGACAGTTTCTTTTGAAGTTCCTCTTGAAGAAGATGCACCCCCATTTCTCTGCTCTTCAGAAATTAGAAGAGCAAACAACTCTTCAAAATCAGGAAATTTTTCATGGACAGCAATGGATGTCCGGAACTGTGCATAATCCTTTCCTAGACCATTCAAGGTCACAGAAACTACATCATCATCTTCCACTGGCGACCCAATGGAAGCAAGTGCATCTGCAATTTTCTTCACCTTCATGTGATAATCATTTATGCTCAAATTTTCTCTCTCCACATTGTGCAACTCCTGTTTGAGCTACATTTTCCTGGCTTGCGTATTTGTGCTGTACATTTATGCCAAAGTATCCCATGCCTCCTTTGGCGTACTTGCATCCTGAATATGCACAATCATAGAGTCCGAAATACTGATAGACAGCCAGTACATAACTTTTCTAGCTCTCTTATGCCATCCTTCAAATGCCTACATTTCCTGTTGATTGGGAACATTAGGAAGAACAGGTTCTTCTTCATTTCCTGTAATGAACTCACAATAGCCTTTTCCCATAAGGAAATTCATCATTCTAAACTTCCATGCCTGGAAGTTGTTCTTGTCAAGCTTTTCAGTGACAATCTGTGAAAGAGAATCAGATGCCATTACAGAACACTGCAAAATATTCTGTCACTGCGAAAAACACATCTTTTGCCTCACACGGGCAGATCTGCAAAACTGACGAAAGTGGTATTTGACCACACAGTCACTTCCTAGTGACGATTTTGCATCAACAGGCAACAAGCATGATTCTGCAACTCCCAATATCTGTGCACACAGGCATACGATGCAATTTTTGCGGCAACTTTTCACCGAGTAGCCGAGCAGTGGTCGCACAGCAAAAACAGGGCCTTTTTCTGAGTGCCTGCGAAGAACTTTTGCCTTCAAAACGGGCCCTGAAATGGCCTCGAATCAGAAAAATACTGCGCTCTCGCCACACTGCGAAGGGCGTCTCAATCTGAGACAGTGCACTCTTGCACTTCTGGCTGTGCTACCTGCAGAGATTTGCTCCCAAACTTGAAATAGGAAAGCAACACTGGTCCTCTTACCAGGACACACAACAAGACAAAGCACCCATAGACGCGTGCATAGACGCGTTTCATGAACTAAAAAAAAAACTTACGGGCGCGTCTATTTGCGCGTCTGGAGACCCGCGTCTAATTGCGCGTCTATATATCAAACTTACGTGCGTATAGACGTGCACAAAGACGCATAAATAGACGCGCTTATAAATGCTTTTATAGACGCACATATAAACGCAAATCGAACAGACAGACGCGAATATAAACGCGCTTTTAAATGCACTGATAGACGTGCCTTTTTTTTATAAATTTTACAGAATACTGTGTATGTTGTGTATGCTATATAGTTACAAGAATCCCATATCCACATTCTGTAATTCAATTCTTACAGCCAACCGCATTTTAATTACAATTCCAAATAAAATATTACAACTCCAAAACGCAATAAAATTGAAAGCTCAAAAAGTGCTTGTATATACATATAGCACGAAGCTAAGCCACGTCATGTGGCTTCAAGTACAAAAAATAAGGAAGCTAAGCCATGTCATGTGGCTTCAAGTACAAAAAATAAGAGGAGTCTATATACAAGAGGCACGAAGCCAAGCCAGTGGCTTTAAGTACAAAAAAGAATAGTAGCACTACTTCTACGACTAATCCTCGCTGCCTTCCATGCTCCCTTCTGCGCTCCCTTCTGTGCTCCCTTCTGCACCTCCTTCCTCGTCTTCCTCGTCGTCTTGTGCATGGGCCTGTAAACAAGGGACAACATATATCAATGTATGAAAAATCAAATCTTTACTTATAATTTTGGCATTATTTAATTACTTTCAAATACCTGGGGGGCCTGTCCAGTAGCTCGAGTATACTGCTCCTCAGTAATCAACCCATCATCATAGAAGTGCCTCCATGTATCTCCTCTGCGATGGTGGCGGTGGTAGGCTGTCTCCACTGGAGTAGGGTATCTGCCCACGATCTCAAGCTGCATGACCGCGATACACTTTGTGGAGGGATTAGTACAAAGAAACAACCAACCTCCTAATAAACTACATAAGCAATATAATTTGAGATCGATACTTACAAATTGGGCCTCCCATGATTCAACACCCCCTGCTCCAAAATGCGCGCTTCCATATTCCTCCATCTAGATCCTCCGTGCCTCCACGTGCTGCAGACTGGGCTCCTCCCTCGCTGACTTCATTGCCTTCTTCCACTCACGCTTCTGAGCGGTGTGGGACAGGCCCCTTGGAGGTTGACCTGCCTCAATCCTGGAAAGCTCCGCTAGTGCCTGCCTCTTAAGGGAAGATCTTTTATTGCTAAGTATCGTAACAATCTTTGACTTCCCCCATTTATCTGTGAACTGGCGATTGGGGGGGTTAGGATACCTAGAGCGAACAGTAGCGAGGGTCTCATCAGCCAACCTCTTTGGGTGGTCTTTATAGTGGATAAAGCAATCTCTGTAATTGTTAGCAATTACAGAGCGCATGAAGGCCATGATGTCCTTCCCCCGCGCATCCATCAAGATGCCTCCTGTCTGAGTGATGTCATAATAAATCGTACCATCACCCAGAGGCACGTCTAAATCATCTGAATCATCCTCCTCCTCACCGCCACATGGCCCAAAGCACTGTGCCATGCATCCGCCACCGCTCTCCCTGCTACTACGCCTGCTACCCTGTCGTGTCGCGCTCATACGCTGGCCACTCGTAGCTGGGGACTGCACGGGACTACGCTGACCACTCGTAGCTGGAGAACCGAGTCTCGACGGCTGGGGAGTACGTCGATGGCTCGCCGAGATAGAAGGACCTCCTGACGGCATGGGGAAGGGGCATAAGATGGGATGGCAGAAGGGACATAAGACGGCATGGAGGAAGGGGCATAAGACGGTACGGGGGAAGGGGCATAAGACGGTACGGGGGAAGGGGCATAAGACGGCTGTGCGGACTCCGCTGGGGTGATCTCAGGCGGTGTGGGGTGGCTCGGAGTCTGTAGTGCTGGCTCCTGGGAAGTGTTAAGGGTACTCGTCATATACCCGTATAACTCCACAGGACTAGGAGGGTGCCCTAAAAGATTATATAAGTCCTTTCAAATCGATTCCCGCGGATCAGGTGAGCTAGAAGCACTTCCTCCCCACATGTTGAACTGGAAAAAAGGAAACAAATCTATTACTTTGGGAGCTGAGAAGAAAGGGGAAGAAAAAAGAGGCTCTGTCAGAGCGCGTCTATAGACCCATCTGATTTGCGTGTCTATAGACGCGTCTAACACAGCGTCTAACAATTCGTTTAAAACCGCGTCTACCAGTCCGTCTACCAGTCCATCTAAAAGTGCGTTTAAAAGCGCGTTTAACACTGCGTTTAAAATTCCGTTT
Source organism: Dipteris shenzhenensis (assembly GCF_047967505.1). Taxonomy (NCBI): domain Eukaryota; kingdom Viridiplantae; phylum Streptophyta; class Polypodiopsida; order Gleicheniales; family Dipteridaceae; genus Dipteris; species Dipteris shenzhenensis. The sequence goes on along the minus strand of NC_141610.1, from coordinate 51,484,809 downwards.
AATAGGGCATCTGTGTGAGCGTCTACAAACGCGTTCGCGTGTGTCTGCAAACAAGCCAGACGCACAGATAGACGCGCCCTGAGACGTGCCTATAGACGCGTTCCGACAGGCGAGAATACTAAAAAGTTGAAAAGGACGTTGCGCCTGACAAAACAACGTGTCGCTCATACCTAGATCCTGCGTTTCGTGGATGCGAGAAAGTACAAAACTAGAAAGAGCAAGCAAGAACAACTTCAAAAGGACTTACTTGGAAAAAGGTATGGAAGGATCTTTCTTTTCCAAACTTGTTTCTTCTCCTTGTTCGTACTTCTCCTCTCCTTTAGGCTTGGAAGCAAGTGTAGGTACGGTCCCTTTCTCTTGAGTGCAAGCTTGGAACTGTATGGGAGGCTCTCTCTTAAGCTTTGAATCTATGGAACTGCTAATAAAGAAGGAAGGAAGCCGCTCGCGAAGTTTAAGTAATGAAAAGAAAAGCAAAGCGAGCGGTGCGCCGAAAAGCAGGTTTAAAAGCTGCGTCTATAGTCGCGTCTATTAGTGCGTCTATAGGCGCATCTAAATACACAGAGTAGACACGCTATTAGATGCGATGTTAGACGCGACTGTAGACGCGGCGATAGACGCAACACAGAGTTTAAATTAAGCATTTGAAGAAGAGCAAATTTGGTGGGTTGTTTGTTTGTAGGATGTCTCCATCTTCAACAAGTAGCTCCAGTGAGGATGAATCCCTCCGTATCCACCATCGCGAAATGTGGTTGGAGCAAAAAATCAAATGTCTGTGTGATCGATGTCGAGGAAACATGTATCGTGCACGCAGGATTACGCTCAATCATATCTCAAAGTATGGAGAATGGGATGTGACCGTAAATAGGGTAAGGATTTGTAAGTTAAGGTTGATTGAGATACCTATGGGTGTTCATATGTTTGAGTTATGATCCCGTTTTAATTTGATACAGGATGCAGTGCCACACCCGCACATGTTACCCTATGCCCGTCGTGAGGAGGTGAAGCGTCGGCGATATGAGGTGGGATCTTCAGGAGGGACCGTTACGGATGCATGGAGTGATGGTGATAGTAGCCCTCCGCCATTACCTCATGAAGCCGTGGAGGAGGAGGTGTTTGATGATATGGTGTGGGATTTATATGTCCATCAAGGGAGGGATAATAGCATGGATCAGGATGATCTTTTTACTGCAGCATCGACTCCACTGTTTGAGGGGTGCACATTCTCTGTTCTACGTGCCTCCCTTGAGTTACTAAACTTGCAAACCATCTATGGATGAAGCAATGCAAGTTTGAATGCATTACTCAAGTAAGCTTTAAAGTCGATTTTGCAAACATGGTGAATTATGCGCGTGGGTTAATTACTCGAATGCTTTTCCTCATTTATGGTCTTCATGTGCAGGCTATTGTGTAAAATGCTTCCAAGGGAGAATAAATTACCGACCTCAAGAGATATGGCAAGGCAACATGGGACCTCTCTTGGAGGATTAGATTACAAGCGCATCCATGCATGTGTCAACGATTGCGTTTTGTTTCGTGGACTACATAAGGATGCAAGAGAGTGTCCTACTTGTGGAGAGGCAAGATATAGAGCAGATCTCAAAACCTTGGACGTGCCTCGTAAGGTATTGCGACATTTTCCCATAATCCCTCGCATCCAACATATGTTCAAGTGCAGATCTATTGCAGAGCTCATGTCATGGCATTCCTCCCATCGATCAACCGATGGCAAGTGGAGAACTCCCACGGACTCTCCTGCGTGGAAGCATATTGAAGACACATGGCCAAGCTTCAAGGAAGAACCTAGGAGCTTGAGACTTGGATTGGGTATGGATGGTGTGAACCCATTTGGTCTCAAAAGCACGTCTTACAGTGTATGGCCAGTGGTATTGGTGAATTACAATCTTCCACCCTCTATGGCTATTAAGAAAGGACATGTCATGATGTCCCTTCTAATTCCAGGGAAACATAAAGTCAAAAACCCTAATGTTTATTTGGAGCCTTTGATAGATGAGCTAGAGATACTTTGGAGAGTTATCGAGGTGCATGATGTGAGTAGGCCTCCCTCATCACGAGACTTCAACTGCAAAGCAGTCTTGATGTGGGCGATGCATGACTTCCTAGGCTATGGCGACTGTTCAGGTAAGCATTGCATTTTTTAATTATGAATAGGCAAAGGACGTGGCACCCTAAACCCACCTTCCACTCTTAATTGCATCTATTGTTCAGGTCTCACTACATCGGGTTACCATGCATGTCCTGTTTGTGGTCCTTCGCTAGTTGCCTCACGAGCAGATGCATTGAATAAGGTCATCTATGAGAATCACCATCGATTTCTCCCACCTGATCATCCTAGATATGTTGCCCCTTGGAATGAAGTCCTCCCACAATCACTCACCGCAGGAGATTGGATGAGAATTTGGGACGGTTCCACAACTCCTTCACCACTTGGCATGAGCCGGTAAGGATTTGTAACTATTGGCTGGAAGTAAAGATTGGCTATATTGGTTGAAAGTAAAGATTGCACGCTAACACTTTATTTTGTTTAGATACTCCATCTTTTATTGTTTACCATATTGGTCCCACCTCAAGATCAATCACCTGCTCGATCCCATGCATATCTTCAAGAATGTGGCATCTACCATTTGGGAGCATTTGAATGGGACACGAGATTCGGCAGGCATAAGGGAGGATCTACGTACCACAGGGAGGATGCGTGAAGCTTGGCCTTAAGAGAGACCAAATGGGCGTGTTTTTTTACCTCGTGCACCGTGGATGTTATCAAAGCTAGAGATGGCGATGGTGAAGTGCGCTATTACTACAATTCGTACTCCCACTGGATGCATGAGGTGTTTGAAGGGAGCCTTTACAAAGAGCAAGAAAAGAGGTGTAGAGCAATTATATGGCTTGAAATCTCATGATTGGCACAAGATGCTCCAAGTAAGTATTTTATATGCATAATATCTTTTTCCTTTCAAATTTGTGAGTGAATAGCTATAAGCAACTAATCAACCACCTCCTCGCGGGTTCAGTTCATACTACCTACTAGCATTTCACGTAGTGCATCAAAGGACGTGAAAGATTGTATTTACAAGATGGGCGAGCTTGTGAGGTATGTGAGCTCAAAGGAAATAGATCCCACCACGCTTGAGAATGCTCGAGTTATGTCAGTGGAGGCGGTTTGTTTAGTGGAGGAGACATTTCCACGTTCTATTCTCACAAGCCAACTACATCTCATAGTACATTTGGTGGATGAGATTGCTATATGCGGTATTATACATGCACGATGGTTGTTCTTCCTCGAGCGCTTCATGAAGACGTTGAAGGGCTTCGTGAGACAAAATGCAAGACCCGAAGGTAGCATGGCCGAGGGTGGGTTGGTACAAGAGTCACTTGTATATATTTTTGAGTTTCTTGTTGATGTGGATAGCTCTCAGGCTCCCACGACTATGGAGAGATGATGAAGACCTAAGGATGACCTCTATTGTGCCTCAAGGAAAAGGACGCAACAAAGTAATAGACACGAAGTTGCATAATAGTATCAACCTCTTTTGCGTGCTTAATAGTGATGTGATGAAAAGATGGGTGACAAGATACGAGGATGCAAAGGCAAGAAGACAAGAAGAAAGGGCCCTCTTTTGTACACACCACGGATCTCGTGTGCCATACCCTCAGCATCTAAGAGCACTTCCAAAGGATATTCATGTGGATTGGCTACTTGATGAAATGGAGAAAGCAGAGAAAGACGAGGGGATGCATATCACAATGGAAGAATGGGAGTATGCTAGGGGATGCATGAGCAAGGTCGGTATATAGAATGTTATGCATAAGTTAGGAGCTTTTTATAATTTAAATTGCTTATTTAATTGATTTTTTCTTGGTGTAGTGCACTATGTTCAATGCTATATGGTGTGAGGGCAAGCATTTTCGAACACAACGGATTGATGATAAGAGAAACACACAAGATTGCGGCGTCATTGCTAGCTTTGAGGGAGCCAATGGAGCCATGGATGATTATTGTGGCATAATCCAAGATATCATTATGCTTGACTTTCGACGCTTCTTTGTGTATGTTTTGGATGTAAAGTGGTTTAAGGACATGGTGGAAAGAGGCCCTAATGCAACAATCAAACGCCATGCAAGTGGCTTTGTAACTATTGACTCCACAAAGTTTTGGCAAAGTAGGAAGGACACACTAGTACTACCGCAACAATGTGAACAGGTACTGTGCACACACATAAAAATACTCGCTTTTAAATATTTGATGCAAGAAAAGTAACATGATTGTATATGTGTTTGAATTAGGTTGTCTATCAACCAATGGTGGATAATAATAGATGGTGGCATGTCATACCTATTATGCCACGTTCCAAAGTGATGTATAGTACATTTACTAATATGGAGCGTATGGAGGATGATCATGGCCATGGACGTGATGATGACCGTGATACAAGAGAGGAGGATGATCATGAGATAGGAGATATAGATATTGAGGCTGGCATTACCCGTGAGGACGAGCCTACCATTGGAGATGTTGATTTCGATGAGCACATGAGTGGCACAAGTAGTAGTGGGTTGAATGTATTTGTAGATCTAAACACTTGTTTGGATTTTGAAGTAGATAGTTTGGCAAGGGTTGATCTCATTGAGGATGAGATTGAACCGTAGCCCCACAATTGATATTGGGAAAACTATTTTACATATTGTCTCATTCTCCTCATTTCACTTAATTCTTGTATATGTGGGCTTGCAAAAAATTATGTGCTTTGGTAATCATGGGCAATGTTTGGAAAGCAATGATGTACACCAAAATCTCACTTTCTGTATTCTCTGGAGCGCGTCTATTTATGCGTCTAAATGCGCGTCTGATTCTCAGTGTAAACGCGCAAAGAAAGGCGCAAATACACGCGCAAATAGACGCGCTAATAAACGGGATGTTAAACGGGCCCGTATTTTCTCAGATCAAACACACAAATAGACGCGGTGATTTACGCGAAAATAGACGAGCGTTTAGCCGCGACTATAGACGCACCCGTAATTTCTCTACTAGAGCAACGCCTATAGACGCGCCCACTATTTTGCGCATCTACCAAGCGCGTCTATAGTTGCTTTGTGTTGTTGTGACACCACGAACTTGGTTTGCTTTCTTGAGCTCCTTACCACGAACAAGGCTCTGATACCATGTGAAGATAGTGGGAGAGAGGGAAGGAGTCTCACTTGTGGCTTTCTCACATACATAATGGGGAAATACACACAAAGGTGGAGGCTGAAAATAGTTTTCCTCTTCTTAGTTGTGAAAGCCAAAAGAACTCTAGTACAAAGAAATAGAAGAACCCTATATGTGGGTCTCAAACCAAACTCAACTAACTAATGTGGCATACTAACTGAGCCACAAACTAGAGTAGATAAGGATAGCTGTCATCCAGCTATTATTCGTGGGCGGTGTACCAACTGCATCTGCAGCTAACAAGTCGGTGACATAAATGCGCAACGGTCACCCTGGCATGTCGCGAGTGGAGCTCGATATCTCAATAGCATGCCCCTTTTGAAATGAAACAAGATGGAAAGACCATCAAGAAGCACAAAATCATTGTCTTGTTAACTTCATCCCACCAATGAGAGTCCATGCCTGAGGGCAAGGCTGACACTCTACTGTGCACACTGCCTCCCAAAATTTAATAGATTTCATCAATTGTGCATATCAAGAGTTCAAAGAGACTTAAAATTTGAATATAAATGAGCTTGTGAAACTGGGCACCAAAGTGTGATCATCACTGTCCATGATTAGAGGTTATTTTCAAAAGTGTGAACATTTTAATATTAATCCATCGTGTACCAACCGCATCTGTAGCTAACAAGTCGATGACATAAATGCACAACGGTCACCCTGGCATATCACGAGTGGAACAGTAAAAAAAAGCAAAGAGTTGATTCACATATAACAATGAATCCATATTTTCAAATTTTTATATATTTGCTTCAAGACACCAACTGCTAGAAGTTTCATCGTTAACTCTATTAAAGATGCATATAGCTATAAGAAACTATCTACAAATTTCTTTAATGGCTCTAAGGAAGGTGATTTTGGAGCATATAGCGATACTACATCTTCTAGTAGCTTTCATCTATTTGGATGTAGCTATGCTTAATATGGTGAAGTAAAGCTTGACCACAAGTAAAGAGAAAGAGAGCTCAGAAGGATCCACACATCCTCGAGTCAGCTTTGTGCTATCACCCTCTAAATATATGACCGATATGCTTCACTGCACACTATTACTATGATTTCATGTTGCCTCTTTGAGCTAAGAGGGACATTGCACATACTTTGACCATAGTACTCAACTACACAAGAGCTAAAGTAAAGCTCTATCGACAAAAGACATGTGGGATTTTAGGCTTAGTGACAAAGTATGGAAACTATTCAACTACTAACCTTTAACATTCTATAATTCCCAAACTAGTTAGGATAAGTGTGGCTTAGAATATTCAAGATTTCAACTATAGGGGCAATTTGCAAAGTTTTTGAGGTTTGAAGTTCATCATCATAGTGATTTTGTGTCTCTATAGCTTGTTTCTTTAAATGCAAACAATGAAGTTGGCACCAAAGACATTGGTTCAATAGCTAAATTGCTGAAAGGTTTGATCTGCCAAACACTAAGCATGGCAATGGGGCCCAGGCCTCACCCGGCTGGAATGAAACATCCTGGAACCTTAGACTCTACCATAAATGGTGTAGACCTTGATGCCCACACTATACTTGTAGAGGTTCAACTATGATACTCCTGAAATACCTCATTATAGACCCTCGTCAAGAATTACCGTGTAGCTCTAATGCCATAGAGATTAAGAAGGAAAATCTAAAGTGAGCGTACATCATTGTCGATCAGCTTGGCATACTCCCCTGATCCATCAAATGTATAGAATCCCTATCGGTTGATTGACTTTTAAAGCTGGTGCCAACTATGGCAATGAGAAGATTTAATGATAGGTAGAGACATGAGGATGATAGCCTTTGAATTGTCATTTACCAAAATCCAGAGGTGAGACAAGAAACTTGTAGTGCAGTATGTGAAGATCACAAGCAAACACATGGTTGGGATTTAGGGTGCAATAGAAATTGAAGTGCCATTATATTTAGAGTGTAAGAGTATATGTGTTGGAGTAGACTCATGGGTGAATGAGGGGTGAATTCAAAATCAAGGTCTCATGGGTGCATTTGAAAACAAGTTTCTCCTTGCCATACAAGTGTCTAATCAAATAGCACCATTATTAACAAAAAAAGTGCTATACTAGCTCATTTAAGGTAAACTTTTCATATCTGATTTACATAAAGACAAACTAAAAGCTAAATAAAAAATGGACCTGAAAGGGGAACTGAAAACAAAAGTTAATGAGAGAGGGGCACACAATGTCATATTATAAATAACAGAGAGGAAGTGTGCCACCGAGGTGCCACCTCTCCCTATACATCATGTATGGATTTTCTTTTTTTTATTTTACTACTTTCTTACTTTTCTCATTTTCTTAATTTTTAAACTTTAATTATTTTGGGTTTCTTTGAAAGCGTAGGAGCTAAGTTTCTCTTCATGAATTGAATATGTATAGTCGTATTTTTATAACACGTTTCTATAAACTTATGATTTTACCTAGCTAGTATTCTAATTTTTAATGCATGTTCTTGACAGTGAGCATGGTGAATACAAAATTGATAGATGATAATACCAATAGTGTGTCACGTGCATACAAAATTTATGAATGATAACACCAATATCAAAAGGATAACACCGATATCTTAAAGGTTGTAATGATGATTGCACCATGTTATAAAAAAGAGACTCACAAGCTCATGCCATAAATAACTTATTGGACTTTAGTTTTCAAAAAGAACAAATCTTTGTCTATTATAAACCAATTAGAGATACCGCAAGAAAATTAAAAGAATAAAAGCAGTGCAAAGAAAAGGTTAAACAAGCAACCAACCTCGAAACGGTAACTTTTGCTATAAAGGCCAACTCGCAAAGCAATAACACTGGATACAAATGATGGCAAAACCAAGAAATAGAATTGAAAAGCACACAGCAATAGCAACACATTCAATTTTGGGATCCAAGCTTATGTGTACCTTAATTTTAGTTTTTTAAAGTTAAAAAAAAACCCATCATCTATTAATAATAATTAAACAAAAAGACATGAAAATTTCCTGAAAGACAATCTATCCTTCACTAAAGCACTCCCTCCTATGGAGCCAATGCTAATAATAAAAGTACAACCCCTGATATTTATAGGGTTGATCATGTCATGATGTCGCGTCTCATCTCTAAAAATTTATTAGTTTTTTTCCAACCTCATTTTAAAAAATGCTAGTATTAGATTATGTTCAAAATTAGACAATATGTGAAAAATAAAATTACACATGCTCCATAACAAAGAAAGGATATAAAGAATGGGCCTTAGAACAATGTTATTTGAAAAGCTTGATTCTTAGGAGATTAATAAAAAGTGTCAACCAACTTGTTAAGGATGATAACTTGGGCTACGCAACACTTCACAAGTGTGAGGAGTGGTAAAAGTGTGAACTAACTTATTAAGGATGATAACTTGGTCATATTAACCGTGACCACGAGTGCTTGGCACCTTGAGCCAAAATTTAAAGAGGAAGGGCTGAGGAAGGGCTGGTCATGCACTACTACTTATGGCCTTACATATGACAAAATTTAGAGAGAATTACGATATGTGACTCGAGAAAAGTTTCCCATGAAGCTTTTTGCACATGAGAGAAAGATTGTACCTTAGATCACATGAATTGAATAAAGTTGCTGAAATGAAACAAGGCTCTCTTTGTGAATCTCTTCAACAAAACGCAGAGGTGACCTCTTTCTCTTGAACTGCAACTCGATTCACAATCTTTGAGCGATCGTTGCGGATTAGATGCTTTTCCAACGTGATTGAGTTTAGAGAGCTGGGGATCAGCAAATTAGCTAGAGGGGATGCGATTCGCATGTTGATATAGAATCAATGGGATCTTGCTGTGGGAGGAAAAAGAAACTGGATTATTGATTTTCTTGAAAGGGAATCCAAGAATCAAGACTGAGTTCGTCCATTTGATCATCTGAAACTTCTTCTTCCCCCGATGAATTATCGACATACTCCAGGTCCAAGAATTCCTCGAGCTTTTGAAGATACGTTAACATAGTTTCTACTACCTCGCGAAGGTGATGCGCTGCCCAGACAAGGGACCGGGACGCGGACGCGAACTCAGACGACGTACGAGGCGTCTTTAACGCCTCCTCGACGAATTCAGAATAAGCAAAGGTGAACGCAGAGTTGAACACATGCAGGTGCCTGAGCGCGTTCGTCATGTGGGCTCTAACGTCACAAGCTGTTGCGAGCTCGTTACCATTATAGGGGTTGTCTAAGAATAGTTGAAAGCTACTTTGTAATTGATATAGCATCGAATCACAGAGCAGAATCATGGTCTGCGGCACGGAAAGCAGCGTCTCCAAAGCTGTTTGATAGGTTTGGACAATGTCAATCGGAAGAGTTTTTAGGTAGGCTGGGCTAATGAGAATGCCGACCTTTATGAATTTCTGGTTTCGAGGAACCGAGACACGCTGCCAGAAATCATCGGGCAGAAAAATAGCAGATTCCGTGTTCATTTTAGCTATTGATCTAATGTGGAATCTGTGCTCTCCAATGATCTTTGAATTTACGGCTCCACGGAATGCGCCAACGATCCTGTCGCTCTCTCTAGCTTGCTCCTCTAATCAGCTCTAACCAGATTATCAGACGCTGTGCATCTTTGTTCTACTGTGGGTGATCTGATCCACTCTACCGTTTCTGCAAAATTTGCTGCACAACCTAGCATACTCTTACGTTCCAACTGAATCCAACAATACCGTCTGGTCAGTTAGCGTACGTCCGCACTCTTCGCAATGATCCTAACCGGACTCCTTGCCACAGATCGTAAAATATGCTCTACCGTGCCTGTAAAAAGTTCGCGAGAAATTTATCAGATCTTACAAGGATACAGCTAGGCGCCGTCTTGTTTCCTCTGACGAAAAGTCTACGATCTTGCCTATTGCAAAATCTGGACACCCCACCGCCAAGACGACAGATTCCACGTACGACCTACCGTTTCGTTCTTACACCCCGCCCCCCCCCGCCCCCAACACTCATTCCCTAGTACGTCTGATTCTATTCTGCAGCGCCTCTGACGGCAAACGATAACTGCTCCCTAGGAGATTAGTGACGCTGTGCTCGTGCGCGCTCAAGGTCCCGATAGATCTACCTGCGTTGCACTGCAGATTTTTCAATGCATGCTACGCTTTTTAATCGTTGTTCTGGCTATTCGTATGTATCCGCTCTCTCGCACCACAGCCGCGAACAGTAGACGTACTACTCACGTGTCTCTCTAATCAACTTCGTCGCACGTAGTACATGTGAACATTGAGCCAAGGGGCACACCCCTTCAGTTTTGCCAGATGTGCACAATCATCAATGCCGGTTAATCGGTCGTAGCTGGACTACCTCGTTAGAGGGTGAAGAGACGACCATGTGTAAAAGAAACTCTAACTCACACAATAGTTTCTTAGCAAACTAGGTAGAGCACGACATAAAATTGAAAGGGAAAAGGAAAATAGAGAACATTCAGCCAAGTGGCACACCCCTTTAGTTTTGCTAGATGTGCACAATCATCAATGCCGGCTAATTAGTTGTAGCTGCACTACCTCGATAGAGGGTGAAGAGACGATCAAGTGTAAAAGAAACTCTAACTCACACAATAGTTTCCTAGCAAACTTGGTAGAGCATGACATAAAATTGAAAGGGAAAAGGAAAATAGAGGGAGCAAGGAGATGGAAGACTAGGGGAGAGAGTACCTTGGAACCTCAGTGGTAATTCGGATGAGGGAAAGGGTTGTATGATATATTTACGACATCTTTCCCATTGAGCACCTCCACAACATAAGGGAAATGCATTGTTTTGTTGTGTTTCCCCCGTGACATAAGGCCCGCATTTCTAGTTTGCATAGGACAAATATTGCATTATATGAGGGAATCATGCTAAAGTGTAACACGACCACTGGACATTTCAATAGGATTCACCACAACATGTTCATGTACTTCAATGTTGATTTGGACATTTTGATAGGACTGACCATAACAAGTCAACATTGCACATTTCGATAAGATTGACCATAACAAGTTCATGTATTATGATGTTGATTGAGAAATAAATTTTATTTGATGGAGCTCCATCATCAACAATTACTTTGTATGCAAGGAAGTTCTAGATTTTTTCTCAAAAATGTTGAATTAAAAAAAGAAGCAATCCTAGATCTAAATCTACATATGGTAGTTCATATCTACAAAAACCAATAACTACATAATATGATAACGCAGTTGCAAAGTTGAGCAAGAGCAAAGGTAAAATTATGAAAATAATACTAATGTGAGGCCAATGTAGCAACTACATAATATGATAACATAGGTGCAAAGTTTATCAAGAGCAAATTATGCGGCCAATGTCACCTAGTACTAGTTAAAAGAATGGCTTCCAATACAATATACGTAAAAATGTGCAAACAAAAGTTTCCATACAATTGCATGGAGATACAAAGACTCATTGATACTAAAGTGTTGGTTCATGGACTAAACAATGAGGCAAAGGTGAATCACAATGAACAAATCTTTATTCATGAGTGGTTACATATATAGGCAACTACCTCCAGTTGGTAGATCCCAGATCCACAATCATCTCCATGATTAGCTCAATCAGTTACCTCCTATCATCACTCCAAATCCACACATCACACTAACTTGACATCACTACTACACACGGGTCCTATTCCGACGCTTAAGCACCGATGTTTACATGCGTGGGATGCTAATCGTCAGTAATCAAAGCGAGATTCATTAAGTGTGTCTTTTTCTCTTATGCTTATGCTCTTTTTCCCTCTTCCTTCTCTTATGCTTATGCTCTTTTCCTCTCTTCATTTTCCCCTCTTCCTTCTCTTCTTTTTCCCTCTTCTTTTTCCCCTCTTTTAATCTCTTTTCCCCTCTTCCTTCTCTTACGCTTATGCTCTTTTCCCCTTTTCTTTTTTCCTCTTTCAATCTCTTTTCCCCTCTTCCTTCTCTTCTTTTTGGGCTCTCTTCTTTTCTCTCTCTTTCAATCTCTTTTTCCCATCTTTCAATCTCTTTTTCCCTCTTTCAAACATATGCGTTCTCTCTTTTTATCTTATGCATATGTTTTTCCTTCTCTTATGCTTATGCTTTTTTCCCCTCTTCTTTTTTCCCTCTTTCAATCTCTTATGCTTATGCTTATGCATGAGCATATGTTTCCTTCTCCTTCTCCTTCTCCTTTCCTTGTCTTCTTTTTCCCTCTCTTGTTCTCTTCTTTTCATAAGCATATGCCTATGCCTATGCTTATGCTTATCCTTATGCATGAGCATATGCTCATATGCTTATGCATAAGCACAAGCATATGCTTTCTCTCTTTTTCTCTTATGCTCATATGCTCATGCATAAGCATAAGCATATGCTTTCTTTCTTTTTCTCTTATGCTTATGCTATTTTTCCCTCTTCCTTCTCTTATGCTTATGCCCTTTTCCTCTCTTCTTTTTCCCCTCTTTCAATCTCTTTCCCCCTCTTCCTTCTCTTCTTTTTCCCTCTTCTTTTTCCCCTCTTTCAATCTCTTTTCCCCTCTTCCTTCTCTTATGCTTATGCTCTTTTCCCCTCTTCTTTATCCCCTCTTTTAATCTCTTTTCCCCTCTTCCTTCTCTTCTTTTCTCCTCTTCTTTTTCCCCTCTTTCAATCTCTTTTCCCCTCTTTCAATCTCTTTTTTCCCTCTTTCAATCTCTTTTCCCCTCTTTCAAACATATGCTTTCTCTCTTTTTCTCTTATGCATGTTTTTCCTTCTCTTATGCTTATGCTTTTTTCCCTCTTCTTTTTTCCCTCTTTCAATCTCTTATGCATATGTTTTTTCTTCTCTTATGCTTATACTTATGCATGAGCATATGTCTCCTTCTCCTTCTCTTTCTCCTTCTCTTCTTTTTCCCTCTCTTTTTCTCTTCTTTTCATAAGCATATGCCTATGCCTATGCTTATGCTTATGCTTATGCTTATAGACGTCATTCCACAGGATGAACAAGCTTGTCATACCTCCATCTCACTCTGGACAAAGTGTTGAAGTCTTTGGCCATCAAAGTCACCCTGTGAGCATGGGCTGCTACCAGCATTGCATCTTCAAAATATTTTTCCAAGTAATCCTCTACCATTTCCTGTAAGGAAAGAATGGCAGTCCTGTTCCACCTGAACCCAAGGTGCCAACTATCACATATTTCTCTCACCAGTCTTTGAAAAGGTGCCTTGGGAATTGCAAAGCCTATAGCTTTCTGTTGCTTCCTGATCTCCCTTAGCACACCTGCACCATGATTCAATCTCTTGGCCTTTTTCTTGAGCAGGCTCATTGGCTTACCCTTCTTGCCATGTGCAGCTCTTCCCGTTGGAGGCACACTAAATTTCTTGGTACCTACCCCAGTTGCTGTTGCTGCAAGCCCTGGCCCTTTGCCAGCTTTCCTTGCAGTTGACTTGGTTCTTGCCATCACTCTGACAAACTGCATACAAAGCAATGGAAAGAGATTACAGCCATGGAGAACATGGTATGACACAAAAAGGCAATCACAGGGGTGGATGAAGCAACATTGAAAATTTTGTAATAAAACGCGATACAAGGAGTTTGAAATTCCTAACAGGTCCAAATCGCGTATTCCTGCAAATTCCTGAAGTGACATGCTGGTGCATTCCTACAATGATTTCTCTATCTTTACAACTAATTACAGTATGAATGGAGTTTATGCAAGAAGAGTACAGCCATGGATAACTATGGAAGTCACAAAACCAGAATGACAGGGGTGGATGAAGCAACATTTCAATATTTGCAACAAAACGCAATTTTGGCTGTTTGAAATTCCTAAGGCCTTCTCCTCACATTTTCCTGCAAATTCATGAGGCAGCATGCTGGAATATGCCTTCAGTCATTTGAAGGTGTTTGCATGTCCATGCAGGATGGATTGGGTCTATGGAAGGCAAGAAGTGTGCACAGACTGAAGGAAGAACCCATAAGTACAGTTTTACCCTCACATGCAATTATCACACTTGAAGATCTGCATTCCTACAGTGATTTCTCTGTCTTTACAACTAAATAAAATATGGACTGAGTCTATGCATTTCCATGTAGGATGGATTGTTTCTATGGTAGAGGCAAGAAGATTGTAGAGACTGAGGGAAGAACCCATTAATACTGACATGAAATCTATCTGTGGGTGTGCTGTGCTACTGATGAGTACCCTGTGCTGGGGATGAACCTGTGCTGCTGGTCAGGATGCTGATGTTGCAAAGTATGGAGGTAGGGAGGCAAGAGAGCTGAGACTGGAGGGCAAGAGGGCTGAGACATGATACCACAAATAAGTGCAAAATACAAATAAGGCAGCTACTAAATCCCACACGTGTGGAATGTAGTCGTTTTTCACACGTGTGGATGGGACCCAGATCTTTTGGAGTTTGAAACTTGGCACATGTGAAAGATACACTTTATGCCTTAGAACTTGTGCCATTCATGATTTCATAATCAATTCCACAACCACTCTTCCCTCCCCTACCTCCCAATCTTTCATCCCTGCCAGGACCCTTGCATCTTCCTTTTCCTTCTCTCTTTGATCCTTTCCTACCCAGCACACTCCATCCAGACTGCAACCTGCCTAAAGAGTACTACCACTACCAGATCTCTAGGCTACCTAGAGTGCAGAGTTCAAGCTAGTGAAAGAGCAGGAGATTCACCAGTGCAACTCCAACAGCATGGAAAAGGAAAAAAAAGGTCAGAATTCTAGATTGTTTTCAATGTTTTTTGACATATATTTCTTCCATCCATTGGATTTTTGATGTCCAAATGTCTTCACTTAGCTCCACCCTTCTTGTTACATATTCAATTGATACTATCCAAGAATTTGGTAAATCACCCATAAATTTGATTGGAGATGAATATGAATAGAACCTAGAAATTTGCAACAAAATGCGAGGAGAGTGGTTTATACATCTTTAGGTAGCCCATATCGCATTTTGCTGCAAATTCCTGTTGTTGACACATTCCTCATGAAAAGCTTCACTCAGCTCCAACCTTTCTCTTGCATATCAAATCATACTGTCCAGGAATCAATGAGATGAACCTAGTGTTTGATTTGACATGCATATCAACAGAACTGGAGAATTTGCAACAAAATGCGAGGAGAGTGCTTTATATTTTCCAAACGGTCCCCCATCGCATTTTTTTGCAAATTCCTGTGTCTCTTTTGGTTCTCACTTCTACCTCATTGTTTTGCTATCTTTGGCCCTATGGAATTCTTCCTTGATGATGAGAAATGTTTTTGCTTTGGAACAGTTGACTCCCAGGCCCCACCTTTCAAGAGGAAGCTGGACTTTTTTGCTGCTATTATTAGACCACAGCAATCACCAGGTGAGTCATGAGAGCTCATGAAGGAATTATCTGGTGATATCCTATGCATTCACTGATTGCATATGCCAGCATATAGAATTCAACGTATATAAATTTTGGAACAGGCAAAAGGAAGAGACTGGAGCAGAATGCTGATTCTTCCATCACAAAACAAAAGGAACCAGAAGAGAACAAGTCTCCAGATTTGCTCCTATTTGAGTTTCTTCACAAATGCAAGGCTCAGAGTAACTTCCACATATACCACAGTATTTTCAACATGGAGTTCACAATGAGCTCTGTACTGGAGCATCACAAAGATTTTCTTTCAAACCATTGGGATACCTTCAAAGAACTGACAGAGGCAGGAAGAATTGTGGAAGGTGAAAAGGTTTTTGTGCCTCCATTGACAGGCTGAGGTACCATGTGAATAGAAGATTTGACAGCCTGCCTGATCAATATAAATTCAACTATAACTTGCACACCAGAAAGTGCAGAGTGCTTGGGAAACCATGGCATTCCTTATGTACATTGTCTTCAGTCAAGAGTCTTTGGATGAACGAGGGCAAGAGACTGAAGAAGAAGACACATCTGAAGCAGAGGAAAAAGAGGATGTTTCTTTGGTAACAGAAATGGCAGAGCAAGAAGAAGATATCAACCTTCAGGATGAGGGGCTGCAAGTGGCTGCTCTTGACCTTGTTCAACTGAGGACAAAAACTCTTAGGGGAGCAGAGCCAATTGAAGATTTTGATGTCTAGAGCAGCAACTATGTAGTGCCCATGCTTCCAGGTGTCTTGATTGGTGGAAAAGATTATGTTTTCCTCCATGATATAGAGTGTATGTTCAATTTGAGGGAGGACTATGCCATTTCCCTTATTGCCCAGGCTTCAAGGCTTGACAAGGAGGTTGGCATAGAGGATGACCATTCACTACTGGCTTTGGAAACAATTTTTGATCCTGCAGAGGCCCTTACTTTTTGTTTCAAAGAGGCTGAAAAGTTCCAAGAGCTAGATGAAGCTGCCTTCCAGCTCACACATGAAGCTATGAATCTCTCAGCACTATACGCGGAAAAGCTTAAAGAAGAGGCTGGACTGGAGGGGAGAGGAATAAATCTTTGGAAAGATGAACTGCTTGTTGCTGATGAAAATGAGAAGGTACTTCAAATCAAATACTTTGACTTCTGCTTAAATGTTTTGTAAGTTGTGTATTGTCTCACTCCAATCTTTTGATATGTGGCAGCTACAAATTGAGGATGACACATTCCTCTAGAGATCAAGTGGAAGCAGGCCGGTTGGGTTTCACAAACTGTCAGGCCTAGCTCATTATATTCATGATCTAGGCAGTGCTAAGATCTTGATTTACCATAGGGAGTTGAGCAACAATGGAGAAGCCATTGTTTACTTCTTAAAATGTTTGTCCAGGGTTTTAGGTGGACATGATCTTTCATGGCAAAAGGAAAAGATCATTTTGATAGAGAGGTTGTCTGCCATAGATATATTTGGAGATTATGTGAATAAGCAGGCCTTTAGGGCCGCTTACTTTTTGTCTTACACTTCTTATGCATTAGCATGTGGTGTTAAGGAGCCCAAATGTCTGGAGGGCTATGGAAAACACAAGCTCATAAGGTTTTGAGAGCCACCCATGATTGCATCAGGCCACACAATCCAAGAAGAAGAACACGTGGAGACAGCTGAAGAAAA
The DNA here is from genome assembly GCF_047967505.1 of Dipteris shenzhenensis. Taxonomy (NCBI): domain Eukaryota; kingdom Viridiplantae; phylum Streptophyta; class Polypodiopsida; order Gleicheniales; family Dipteridaceae; genus Dipteris; species Dipteris shenzhenensis. Next base: position 51,467,630 of record NC_141610.1, on the reverse strand, counting down.
GGATACCCCTCCCAGACAAGCAATAGAGGCAAGCATTGATAAACAAACAGTCGACATCAAGCCAATAAAGAAGAAAAAGACTCCAATCAAGATAAAAAAGAGAGTTCCGATCGGCAGGCCCTGGGAGAAATATGATTTAGTCATCAAATATAGCACAAACATTATATTGAAGTTGAACTGATTTGTACAAAGTCTTTGATGTCTGGTATGATCTTGTATAAATGAACAATAAGTTGAAGATGAAATGATTTGTACATTTAGATAGAGTGGTGTCGTTAAATATTAAACAAACAATATATTGAAATTGTGAACAAATTGTATTACGTTTAGATCATATGTTTCACAAAAGAAATACTGTTGATGCATAACACCAAGAGTCACTTGTTCCACAAAAAAAAAATCTATTGATTGAGTTTGAAAACATGTGGACATAACACCAATAAGTTACAAATGAGTCCTATTCATGTTTACTTGTCCATTTATGATTTCTAAATATCTTCGATTCCCTCCATTGTCTATGTCTCTCTACTGCCATTGAATTATCTAGAGTTTGTCTTCGTCTTTGCTTTTGGGCTAGAAGAAAAGCAAGCTTGATTTTGGAGCTAGCAACTTTTCTTTTAGCATGCAACCTCTGTAGTATGCCTCGGTAAAACCATTAGAAGACTTCCTTCAGACTATTTGCCTTCTGACTCCCTCCATAGTGTTGTGTGTGTCTGAAAAATGCATTACGTGCCATGTAGTGAGACTTCTCCATGCCTTGGGTAGACTAAATTGTTAGGCATCCATACTTTTTGACAAAATAGGGAAGGTGGTTATAGATGATATGCTGTAAGACATAAGAATGCATAGTAAGTAATAAAAAAAAGAGGATCACACTTAAGTAAAAGAAGAAGATAGAACCTTACCATGTAGTGAGTTATATTGCAGGCTGTCCACGTGTCTTTCATTGACTTCCCAAAATGTTTAATTGCCTCCTCAAAGTTCTTGTAATCACTCTTTGTCCATGTTACTTTGTCACAGAACATGAAGAGTTGATCAAGAGACCTCCACACCTCTGCCTTCCTATTTCGTGCTTCCCCATCTGCCTCATGATCTTTCACAACATTATGGACTTGCTTCCACAATCCATAATTAATCTTTGAAACTGTTCTACCTTGCCTTACTTGCTTACTGTGTTTGGGTCGAGACAAGAATCTTCTTGCCTTAACACCACCAATAGAGGGCTTGATTGGTACCTCCTTGCCATTGGTAGACTTTTTAAAATCCTTTGTGATTTGAACATCTCCTCCATGCAGACCTATATCGGATAACACTTTTTCCAATGCTTGAAGAGCATCCTTTCTATTTTTTTCGGGACGGAGTTTCCAAGAAAATCCAATATATTAAAATACCAATTTCTCAATAATTCGACATAGACCATGCAATGTGCAGATGTGAACATTACATAGTGGAATGTCCAGAATGGCCTTGAAGTCAGGGTCAACTTTATCTCTATTAGGTGCTCTCTTCCACCATTTTGAATCCATTACTTGAGCTGATTCTTTGCAGTAAAGACAAGGAGACTTTGAGTTGCCTCCTGTACTAACGTTATACATGCACTTAAGTGTTTTAAGATCCCCGTCCATGTGCCACTCTACTTGAAAATCACCTTTTCTTGCAACATGGAGATTCTCGCCTTGCACTTGTCTTTTGATTTTTCTTGGTATTTCCGTGTGGTGAAACACCCGATCTAGTGTTTCATGGTCTTCTATCTTCACCTGCCAGATTATAGAAAACAATAGTCTTACTATAACAGATTTGAAAACAATGACCAAAATCAAGTACAAAACAAAAAATGATCATACCTGGAACGAGCCTAACCACCATATGTGTTTCTCCGACTGCACACTAAAATACTTCGAACTCACTTCAGTCAATGATGTATCAATTGCTCCATTCATCAATGTAATGGTAACTCTTTCCATTTTCTTTTCCTTTACAACCTCACACTTATCCAGTTTGATAACAAATTTCAAAATGCCTTTGCACTCCTCAAATGTTATTCCATAAAACTCGACCATTCTTCTTTGAAGTTGCTGTATTTTTACAAATATATTGTTCCAAGGATCATACACAGTGGTTCCTTTACCACCATGAAATATTTCTTCAATATGGATATATTTCCCAATAAATTCATCTATACTTTCATTCAAATGACCTCTTATCCTCCACACAGTTGCTGGATTTGGCAGTAAAACTCGTTTAATCCTTTGATCTTTTAAAGTTGAGGATATCGCATGGAAAATCAAACTATATCCCTTCCTGCTAACTCCACTAACATCAAGAGCCTCTTGGATTGTAGTGCCATCAACTTGATTATCGGATACAAAGTCCTCTACAACATTGCGTTTAACTGTTTTGTATTTTTTTTCCTCAATCAAACCTTTTGCTACACCACAAGAAAGCAATCCTTTCATTTGTTTAACAGGAAGAAGGTTTGCATCCATATTTTCTTTTGCAGGCTCTAATAATTTCCTATAGTAACAACACAATATGCCTATATCATTCAGCACCTCCATTCTTGTTTTGCGGTAAGGGACGAATCAGATATAGTCATTTGAGAGCCTTTTTGAGTATACAAAATGATAAATTTCAATCTAACCTTGCTTCCTGAATTCGTCACTTGCATCCACCAGTCCCAGCCTTCAAATTTGCAATGTTTTTAATCTTCCTGCTATGTAGTCTATCTCCAAGCATAGTTCTCTTCTTTCTTGCTCTTGTCAACTCTTTTTTACTCTTTGAATGCTCCTCAATTTCATTCTGCAACTGCTGCTCCAATTTTGCACGAATGGCTATCTCCTGCATCTTGGCCCCCTTTTCTTGTAGGTACATCATTTTATACGTTTCCACAAATGCAAACTGTGCTGAAATATAACCAAGAAGTCCATTTTGTCCATCACCGGCAAACCTCAGTAATGTGGTGGGATTGACAAATGGAGGTGTAGAGTTTTTTACTTGACATTTTGGATATATGCTTCCATCGCACCATAAGTCAATATGTTGAAGCCCTTCTCTTCTCATATTTTCCTGCTGTTGAGCATTCAACACCATATCCTTTCATCTTTTTTGTGCTGGAGCATATTGTTCTTCTAAGTCGATGTGAAGATGGTGTAATTGCTTCTTCTGAGATAGTGACTCACTAGTATCGGCCATTTTTTGTGCTTCTGAGGTTGCGAAGTTTGCTTGTCAATCTTATAGTTGTTTTGTAACATGAATTGTGGAACTATGGCAGTATCCATGTGAATATTTTGAAAACTTGCAATCACCAAGTTCAGTGATGGATTCTTTATGAAAGGCCTGCACACGTTGGCAAAAGAGATGCAGAATCTTTGGTAAATAAAAAAAAATCTAAGGAGATATTTAATGCAAAATTGTGTTAGTCAGACAAAAGATTATCTGATTCCTTTCTGAAATGACAGTTCTGTAGTCCTTACTGACAGTTCTCAGCCACATTTCCATATTTTACTATTTTTGAGGTCTTTTAGGAGAGAAATAGATCAAAAAATAGTGAATTTCTTACAGGGCCCCAAAATGAGTTCCCTTTTTCCCTAATGTGACTCCTCTCGGACGTAGCACTGTGACTACCCCTCAGGGAACTCCTTTGCTAGTAGGCCATGGCTTTGTCAGGAGTCCCGATGAGTTTGTTGCACAGATGACCGATGTAGAGGTAGCGAGATTATTCTCTCTACTATCTTAGAGGACCTCACTAAATCCCTCTCCTACACCGATGTCTGGACCTACTATCGAGCTATCCCCTCTAGCCCCTTCGACTGAGGGGTCATCACGTGGGCATGCCCATCATAAGGGAAGGAAGAGTAGGAAGGGTCGCTTATGTTGTGACTCGGGAGATATAGACGAGTCAGCACACTCACAATCCTATAGGTCTCCACTTGGTCGTGAGACCCAGTACCAGTCAGGTTCCTTGCCCTCTCCTACTCCCAATGCTACTCCTCGCTCCGTAAACGCTTGCAGCAGTAACACCACTCACTCTGACTCTGCCACTACTATGAGTCCTCCTTACCCGATCGAGGACCTGTCCTATAAAATCACGATTGTTGGAGAGAGAATAGAAAATAAAAAGGGCTTAGCAATGATGGCCACCATGAGGCAGTTGACGAGCCACCACTTTAGGAGTAGCATAGCTATTACTAATTGGTGGTACCAAGATGAGGGAAAAAAGCAGGCAGTCATCGATGAATTGAAAAGAAAATATCCTAACCTCCCAAATTGGGAGTTCAATTCAGATTACATGAAAGAGTGCATGGGGGTCCTCTTGAAGCATAGTAGGTCAACCTTGCATACCTCCATCGCAAAGGGGAAGGCTAAACCCAGCTAGGCAGACAAAGCTGACTGGAAGTTTTTCAAGAAGCAGTATAGGGACCATCCTGAACTATTTGAGGATTAGAGGAGGGCTGCAAGGAGACAACTGGACTCCGTAGGTACTTCGTACTTTGGTGCAGGTGGACGGTTGGTGTTTGAGGCAACCGTGGTAAGTCTACTTCTTCTCATTTAATGTATTGTTCTATTTGTTTTACTACATATTGCATGTACTTTATCTAACTCTCATAAATTGGGCCCACAACAAGCTACGATGGGTTGCCTTCCTACAGACATAGAGATGAGGTGCGGGTTTTGCATAGGAACAAAGCTATGGTTTATTGAGTAGGAGGCACTGGGAGCGACGGTCGATTGGGCTGAGATGGCTGCTTGCACGATATAAGTCTACTCCTACTTGTTATCTCACTTTTTCAACTGTTTTATTCTTTAAGTTCCAATCTAATTTCCAATTAATATGGTTTCACTCTTAGAATGAAAGCTCGAACGTCCCATTAGTGGAGGTGAGCGGTGATGATGAGGGATTAGGCTTACATGGCTTCGACAAGGGCCAGGGATCAAGCGCAGCTCATGAGGGCCAGGGATCAGGCCAGCATGACAAGGACGAGGACGACGATTTGGATGAGTAGTATTAGTAGTAGTACTACTAGTAGTAGTTTGCATATACTTTGCCATGTATATGCTTTTGTATGTCGGCTCGTTTAACCAATTTTGTATCACCCTTTTTGAAAGGGTAATTTTGTAACAAACAACGTTGTATATCTTTGACATGTATATGCTTCTGTCGCTCGGCTCATTTGAGCAATTTTGTATCACCCTTTTCACAAGGGAAATTTTGTAACAAAAAACATTCTTTTGTAATTACTTAAAAAAAAGCATTAGTGCCCGGCAAAACAGGGCTTGTTGTGGCCCTATTTAGTCCCACTAATGTTTTTTTAAAGCTTCAGTTAATTGTTGCTATAGAGCGATGTTTACCAGTGTCACTATATAGCGACATTCACCAGTGTCGCTATATAGCAACGTTTAATTAGTGTTGCTATATAGCGACGCTTATATAGCGACCGTTCTTTTTTGATATTAATAGTGACGTAAATATCAACCTTTGCACCTATCAAAAAAAGACTTTTTAGAGTAAAAGTCAGAAAAGGGCTTGTGTCTTGTAGTGCATACGTAACTGCCAAGTCACTTCAGGGGAAAGAGAGGGAAAAGAGAGGAGAGAAAAAGAGGATTCCAAAAAGAAAGAAGAGAAAATAGATAAAGAGAGGAGGGAAAGAGAGGAGAAAGGAGAGGAGAAGAGAGAAAAGAGAAGGGTGAAAGAGAGGAGAGAAAAAAAGGAGATGGAAAAGAAAGAAGAGGAGAGAAGAAAAGAGAGAAAGAGAGGAGGGAAAGAGAGGAAAAGAGTGGGGAAAGAAAGAGGGTGAAGAGAGGATGGAAAGAGAGGAGAAAAGAGACGAGAAAATTGTTAGATATCAATGCTCCACTCTCGTGTAACTACACGAGAACCAGCTAACTCTACTTGTAAGCCCCCCATATGAGGAGAAGGCATTTGAGTAGCTCGGTTATCCGGTAGGTCTTGGTTTGGACACTAGATGGAGGCCATGTGTGGCTTGATGGCTAGACAACTTCAGATAGAGTTGGCACACTGCCAACTAGGCTACATGCAAGTGTAGTAAGGCATCCCTTGACGGACCTCATTGAGGGTAGACGGAGCATTTCCCGGGGCAGCCCACTCTTGGGTTGCGGTGCCCATTTGGAGCCTCAGATGATCCCGGATAGCTTTGGGCTGAACGGGGTCCCTAGGTCAGTTGCTATGTTTTGCGCACCGGTTCTATCATATGGTCAGTGGCCTATTTCAGGACTGACCCCCAGCTGATCATTTTGGGCAGACTGGGTCGGTCACCAAATTGAGCCTAACCGCCGACTACGACTGGTGGCTATATAAGAGCAAGCCCATGAAGCCCATTTCATCACTGGCTACAGCAACCCTGATTCCTTAGCATCCAGCCTCCTTCTTCTACTATTTCTAGCATGCCATCGAAGCTTCTTTCACAGGAGCGCACGGTTGGGAGGTAGCACCATCTATTGTATCAATTCTACAGTAATCAAATTTTTGATTCTCCATACTATCTTGTTTTCTCTCTTGCATACAAGATCCTGTTATCTGTTGAGCACAGATGTTGTATTATTTTCTTACAAAAATTCCATCTACTCAATGTGGCGAGTGATATCAAAAATCTTATGGAATCCTTCTTTGTTACTGGAGCATGGCACATCACTCACCTTATCTTGCCACGTGGTAGGTAATATACCTTATCATCCACGTCAGCATTGGGGTCAATAGTGCCATGTTAGAGAACGAGGGAAAAGAGAGGGATCTTGAAGAGAATGAGGGAAAAGAGAGAGGGAAAAGAGAGGAAGAAAGAGGAAAAAGAGAGAAAAGAGAAGGGTAAAAGGGAGGAGGGAAAGAGAGGAGGGAAAGAGGTGAAAAGAGAGGAGTGAAGGAAAAGAAAAGAAACAAAGAGAGGAGCAAAGAGAGGACAAAAGAGAGGAAAAGAAAATCAGAGAAAGGGGAAAGGGAGGGAAAAGAGAAGAGAGAAAAAGAGGATTCTGAAAATAAAGAAGAGGAGAGGAGAAAAGAGAGAAAGAGAGGAGGGAAAGAGGGGAAAAAAGGAAAGAGGGGAAAAGAGAGGGGAAAGAAAGAGGGAAAAGAGAGGAAGGAAAGAGAGGAGAAAAGAGAGGAAAAGAAAATAAGAGAAAGGGGAAAAGAGAGGAGTGAAGGAAAAGTGAGGAGAGAAAGCAATAGGAAAGAGAAAGAGGAAAAGAGAGGGGAGATAGAGAGGACACAAGAGGATGGAAGAGGAAAAGAGAGGGGAGAAAGAGAGGGGAGAGAGAGAGAGGACGTGCAAGGGAGGTGTGAGGATGGAAGAGGAAAAGAGACAGGAGAAAGAGGGAAAAAAGAGGAGAGAAATTAAGAGAGGATAGAAAAGAAAGAAGAGGAGAGGAGAAATTAGAGAAAGAGAGGAGGGAAAGAGAGGGGAAAGAAAGAGAGAAAGAGAGGATGGAAAGAGAGGAGAAAAGAGGGGAAAAGAAAATGAGAGAAAGGGAAAAAGAGAGGAGTAAAGGAAAAGAGAGGGGAGAAAGAGGGGAGAAAGAGAGAAAGAGAGAGAGAGGAAAAGAGAGGGGAAAAAGAGAGGAAAAGAGAGGGGAGAAAGAGAGGAAAAGACAGAAAAAGAGAAAAAGAGGGAAAACAGAAGAGGAAAAGAGAGGAGGGAAAGAGAGGGGAGCAACACAAGGGAGGGGAGAAAGAGAGAACAAGAGATGGGAAAAAGAGGGAAAAGAGAGGAGAGTTCCTACGCCAATCACTACAGCTAGCACTTAAGGTGCTAGTTGTAGGCCAATGTACTCACGAAAAGAAAAATAGGAAAGAGAGGAAGCACGTTCTTGCCTGGAAAGTACGTGTCCTGGCACCGGATGATCTCACTTCTCGAGAAGGTGTTTTGTGTTTACTGCCCTATAAAAGAGAGGAAACATACCATTTTAAGAAAACTAATTAGTGAAAGGAGGAGTTTGGAGAAGCAACATTCCAAAGGGTACGGATTGGGGAGACAAAGAGGATCCTATAAACAAGGAGAAAGCACAAAAACAATAGGTAGACCTTTCATACTCTTCTCTTTTATGATTGTTTTTCATGTATTGTTTCTTCCTTGAGAGAAAGAAAAGGCAAGGAAAGGAGGAGATAAACTTTAGAGAAAGGAAGGGAAAGTAGAGGAAGGGAAACAAGAGGAGAGGTAGAAAGACAAAGAACAAACAAACTTGAAATAGAAGGGGAAGAGAGGAATCCTTACCTTGAGATGGAGAGGGAGCTGCAACAAGCCTTATAGGTGCAGAGGGAGAATGTAGGAGAGGATGGAGAGGTGGGAGGGGGAGGGAAGACACAAGGTTTGTGGGCAATCACAAGATGAAAGCAAAAGTGAGGGAGGAGAACACACGTAAAATCGAATGGCATCCTAGAACCAACAGCGTGGGCTTTTGGTTCCTAGATTCTATCGGTATGGGTGTCAATATGAAAGTGGGTATATAAAAGCTGAGCATCGATATGGATGTTGGTATTGTCGTCCATATATCTCGGCTCCCATATCAACAAAACATGGGTTTTTTGGGGGTTTAGAGTTTAGGTTTTTTGGGGGCGCTTGGTGGCTTGGGAGATTTTGGAGTGTGAGTGGGTGTTTGAAGGGATTTAGGGGTGATTTAGGACCCAGGGTGTTTGGGAAAGGAGAGGGAATTCAGGGGGGGGTAAGGGGGCTTGAGGGAATTTGGGGGATTTTGGTGTTTGGGTGTTTCACTTGACTTGGGGGGATGCTTTTGGATGTGTTTAGGTGGAGAGGATGAGTAGTGACAACTCATCGGATATAGGGGGCAACTCTCGAGATTTTGGAATGGCTTCATGAGAGATTGCCATGTCCTTGCATGCATTGCATGAGAGGGGTTCACCATCATCACCATATTGTCATGTGCCACTTGTAGATGTATGAAGGCGTGCCATGAGAAGAGAAGATTGGTCGACCTGCTAGTGCGTCATTGGTAAACCAATGATATTTGAATGATTCATGGATGTTTAGATTGCTTGTCCTTGTTGCACACACTAGCCTTACATTATTGGATTATATAGGAGGAGGAGAGCAATGAGGGAGCACATGCACCACCATCATAGTTCGAGATCCTCTAGAGGGGGATGAGGGTATGGTGGGCATGATGATCTGAAGCATGATCCTCTAGAGGGAGATGAGGGTATGGCGAGCATGATGGATTCTTTTTTTGGAGGCACCACGAGAGATGGGGGTGACATGTCTGAGCATGAGATCGTGATGCGAGATTTGGCATCAACACTGCTTGTATGACAAAGTATGGATGGTCAGACACAAGTGTCTCACCCTCGATGAGGTTTGGAGACTTGATCTTAGTATCTCATTCCTAATTGTTTTAATTAATTAGTATCTCATTCATAAGGTTTCTTTGATATGCAAATTGTAATAGGTTTCTCCAGAAGATGTTGCCTGTCCCAAATACCATGCCCAATTCCAAAGACAAACCAAAGAAGATGTTGACGATGGTTGAGATGGTTTATGACACCATCCATGCTTTCCTAATGATTGTATATATATTGACACCTATATCAATGCACATATTGACACACACACTACCTAGCACTTTGTCATCTACATTGACACCTCCCCTGCTCGCCAGTCGTGCTAACAACTTTTTTGACTACGCCCGTGAAACATTGGTAGACATCGTCAGAATGAGGTCCATGTATCTTGTAGTGATGTATGTATATTGTTATTCTACTCATAATTGATGTCGAATTACCCATGAATCCTTTCTTCCACTCCAATATGACTATGCAATGCTAAGTTGGCATTTATGAAGAATTCAAATTTTTTGTCTACATCTATACTATGCTCAATGGTTTAAATTTAAAACTCTATACATATGTCTTGCAACCTTATCTAGTATCATTATAGAATCTCATTTGTGCCTTGTTTTAGTCTACTAAACTAGCTCTAATGAGAGATGTGCAATCCAAATAAAAAATATCATAATCGTGCAATAGAATGGATATGTCTTTATATCTATGTCATTGCTCATGGAACTTACATAATATTTTTTAAAGAGAAAAGAAACTATACTATATGATCGAGTGGAATTCATTTATAATAGACAAAAGCATGGCCTTCCTTTGCATCACAAGTCAAATTTTATGGGTTTAGGGTTTAGGATGAACATCAAAATGATTACGAACATTGGATGCTTAAATGATTAGACTATGACCATTGGATTATATTTGTTCAATGTAGAAAAGTCAATCGTGAATTCCATGGCCTATGTGCCTACAATCCAAGAATTCCACTAGATCATATAATTGAAGTTTCTTTGTCTCTAAAAAATAAAATTTAAGTTTCATGAGCAAGGATATAAAGTATAGAATTTCTATGATAGCCATCCAATCAAAAAAATCAATCGAATAAGGTACAAATCATAGTTTGATACTAAAAATTGAATTAAATCCTAAATATTGGAATGAAAAGTGTTGGCATTATGAAGGCCCTACTTTCTCATTGCCATCACATATGCCTCCCACAAATCCATAAATGTCCCATGGAGCATCATCTTCTTCCATTTTCTATCAATACCGTCATCAAGCTAAATCATAGTGCATGATGATATAATAGCATGCTGCCACCTATCAGTAGCATGGTGATGTTTGCTCTTCGTGCATGTGCATTGTGCTTGAGATGGTGTTGAGAGCAAGAAGAAAACAATGGTGCTTCAAAATTTTATAGTCACAATAAAAAATTCTCATCCCATCCTAAACTTGCAACCCTAAATCAAAAAAATACAAGACATTATGCGATGAGACATTCAAGGGCCCATGATCATCATTATTACCATCATCAATATCATCAAGTGTTGATATCACAAAGCCATAGTTCACAAGTCACTATCCTCATCATGTTCATCATCAATGTCCTCATCTTCAGACCCATGTCAAAAGGTGAATGTGATTTTCTTTCTCTTCATTGGATTCATCCTCCTCATCACTATCCTCCTTAAATGTCACACCATCAATCCACTCCTCATCCTCTTCTTGAGGTTTTGGGATTTGCAATGATGGGACTGCTTGAGATTGGATAATATCAAGTGGGATATCATAGGTCCATTTTGGAACTTTCTCCTCATCTCCCATATCTCCTAATGTTTCCAGCATTTTATAATTAGCATATATGTACACTAGCTTCTAAGCCCGCCGATCGTCTAGAAGTCTATTTTGTGAATTCCTATGAATGCACTTATTGACTCCAGTTTCTTTGTGATCCCCAATTTGAGCATGCCTGAGAAAGCCCCCTCATTGCAATATTTGAGCATACAAGCTCACACGTGCCACCATCCATCATCTACCATTTCTAAGCAGATGTAGTTTCTACCAATGTTTGAACATAGATCAATGCAAACAACCCCTCCTTGCGTCCGATCTTTCATCGATACTTGGTTAACTCATTACAACACTTTGCAAACTCATGGTTTTGGGAGTACCATTGTCGCATCACCTTATGGAAGTCATGCATGACAATTGGGATCTCTTCAAGATTCATATTCCACCTCTCAGGGTCTAAAAGGTACCCAACACTATGCAAGGGATTGTGAGCTTGATCCCATCGAGTCCTAAACAATTGTCACAATTCCTTGTGTTTTAAAGCTTTAAATGGTCTTCTCTCATTCTCTTGGACTTGGCGAGTGGGGAGATTCCTCGCGAGATAAGAGCTTGCTCAATAATCCAAAAGTGCATCCATGCTTTTTTGATTGTTGGATCCTTTGAGTCCAAAGCCCTAAGTGCATATAATACAAGTTTCATAATATTAGCAGCATCCTCAAACCGCCTCCATAAGATAGGGGATCCCAATGTTTCTTTTAGGTCATGCATCTTCTTCTTTGTTGCCTATCAGCCAACTCTGACATCCATCGTTCAAATGCATCACAATGTATTGTCTCTATAAAAGCTCCTATTCTTCATCAAGGATTGAAAATTTTAGAAATACATGGCCAATCTCATGGTTTCTTGGAAATTGCAACATGGTAGAACCATGACAAGACATAAAGATTGCTTGTTAGATATCAATGCTCCACTCTCATGTAACTACGCCGGAACCATCTAACTCTACTTGTAAGCCCCCCATATGAGGAGAAGGCATCTGAGTAGCTCGGTTATCTGATAGGTCCTGGTTTGGATACCAGATGGGGGCCATGTGTGGCTTGATGGCTAGACAGAGTTGGCACACTGCCAACTAGGCTACATGCAAGTGCGGGAAGGCATCCCATGACTGACCCCATTGAGGGTAGATGGAGCATTTCTCGAGCCAACCCACTCTCGGGTTGCAGGGCCCGTTTGGAGTCCTAGATGATCTCGGATGGCTGTGGGTCGAATGGTGACTGTAGCTCAGTTGCTCTATTTTGCGCACTGGTTCTATCGTGTGGTGGATGGATTATTTTGGGACCAACCCCCAGTCGACCGTTTTGGGCAGACTGGGTCGGTCACCCAATTGGGCCCAACCAACTATGATTGGTGGCTATATAAGAGCAAGCTCGTGAAGCCCATTTCATCACTGGCTATAGCAACCCTGATTCCGTAGCATCCAACCTTCGTCCTCTACTGTTTCCGGCACACCATTGAAGCTTCTCTCATAGGAGCGCACGGTTGGGAGGTAGCACCATCTATTGTATCAGTTCTACAGTAATCAAATTTTTGATTCTCCATACTATCTGTTTTCTCTCTTGCATACAAGATCCTGTTATCTGTTGAGCACAGACATTGTATTGTTTTCTTACATGGTATCAGAGCCTGGACTCTAGCAAGAAGATTTAATAGTGTGTTTTTGTTTGCAAGCAGATTGTGAGAGATCGCCCAGCCCGCAAGACTGCGAATCCCACTGTTCGGCGAAAGCGAAAAGTTGGACGGCTCTAACTATCCACTCTGGAAGTTCAAGGTGAAAACCATCCTAAGCACATATGAGCTTTAGGACACTGCTACTGGGGTGGATGTGAGGCCGGTTGCGAGACCGGATCTAGCCAATGTAGGACAACAGATAGTACCAACTGTGGACGAGATTCTCGCATGGACAAGAAGAAATGCAGATGCGCTGTGTTTTATTGTTGGCAGTGTAAGTGATTCCTCATAGCGTTAATTCAACATGTCACTACAGTGGAGGAGGCATGGATGGTCTTGAAAAATCAGTACAAGACCACGAATCAGATGCAAATTCAGAATTTGGACACTCAACTCGCGAACAAGAAATTGTTTGAGTCTGAAGCGGCAGAGAAGTTCATCACCAGGGTGAAGAATCTGCGCGATCAGATGACTGCGATTGCCATCACCATCACCAGCGAGAATCTAGCACAAAGGTGCATATGTACGGTGCTGAATACATAGAATAGAAATCCACCCCTCAACTTTGAGGATTTCAGCATGATGCTTCTGGAGGAGGAGATGCATCAAAAGACAAGGATTGGAGAAGATTCGGCTTTCTACGCTGGATCAAAGAAAGGTAAGAGTAAGGATTTTGGTAACCCATCTTCTTCTGATGATAAAAAGAGAAAGAAGAAGATTAAGTGCTTTTGATTGCAACAAGGCAGGGCACAAGCAAAATGAATGTCAAAAGAAGATTACAGATGAGAAGAACGGAGTAAAGAAAGAGTCCAACAATAGTGTGCGAGCAGCACTAGTAGAGCTATTCATAGCAATTGAGGAGATTTGCACTGAGAAAGTTCATGTACCTGCGGATGAACCTTGGATCATTGACAGTGGTGCATCACGCCACATGACCAGTCGGAAGGATTGGTATACCTCTCTATAGCTAGCAGGGAATGACATCCTAGTAGCAGTCAGCAATGATGCAAAATGTCTAACAAAAGGAAAAGGTACGATTGTTCTTAAGTCAAATGGAGTTGTAAAACAGTTGTCCAATGTCCTTTATGTGCCAGATATCAAGAAGAACTTGTTGTCCATTTCTGCGATCACGGATCGGGACCTCAAAGTTCAATTCGATAAGAATGGTGCATAGATCCTGGATCTTCAAGGAAAGGTCATTGGTAAAGGTACATGGCGCAACAACATCTACAAACTCTCAGCTTTCAATGCTCGAGCCGATGTGAAGAACACTAAGCTATGGCATGAGAGGTTTGGTCATCTAAACCTCAGTTCTTTGAAGGAGATGCATAAAAGTGGAATGATTGCAAACCTACCAGAAATTTCAGATCTACCCGATGTATGTGAAGCTTGCATGATGGGCAAGCAGCATCGGCAGCCCTTTCCTAAAGAGGCCAATAGGGCAAAGGCTCCTCTAGAGCTTGTTCACATGGACCTCTACGGAAAGATGGAGACAAGAAGCTTTGGGTGGTTCCTACTACTTCATGACGCTGATCGATGACTACAGTAGAAGGACATGGATATAGTTCCTGAAGACTAAAGACAAGGCTTTTAGTAAGTTCAAGGAATGGCATGTAATGGTCAAGAAAGAAACGGGGAAGAAGGGGAAGAAATTGAGATCAAACAGAGATGGAGAGTTCACATCAACTGAATTTGAGAGTTACTGCAAAAGTCATGGGATCAAGAGGCAGAAACCCCCGCCACATACATCACAGCAAAATGGAGTAGTAGAGCGCAAGATGCGCATCATCTATGAAATGGGCTAGAGTATGATGAAAGGGAAAGATTTGCCAAAGACTTTCTGGGCTGAAGCATGTAACATGGTAGTTTACATTCTCAATCGTAGCTACATGAAGGCTGTGAACGAGATGACTCCACTGCAGGCCTTTTCTGGTAAGAAACCTTTGGCTGCACATTTTGGAGTTTTTGGATGTGACTGTTTTGTGCATGTCCCTGATGCTAACAGGACCAAATGGGAGCTGAAGTGCTAGAAGTGTATTTTCTTGGGCTACAGTGAAGAGGCGAAGGGTTACCATCTCTATAACCCTGTTACCAAGAAGGTAATAGTAAGTCACTATGTGGTCTTCTCAGAACAGCTGCATCAATTGGAGGAGGATGCTTCCTTCCCAGACAACTAGGACCAGGATATCCATCCAATAACACCACCAACAACAGACCAAACTCCCCCAATAGTGCTTGAGAGGATTCAAGATAAAGAAGATGAAGAAGAGCCTATAGAACCACAACGGCAACAGCCATTCATGAAGTGGGTAAAGCAGCTTTTAGATGGCAGAGAACCTCCAGCCATTGAGGAGGAACCATCCGAACACCACCTGTCCAAGAGATTAGAGGAGCAAAGAAGAGTGCAAGAACACTTGGTCAACTATGCTTTGATGACAGAAGTGATCTGTGCTCATGAACCCAAGTGTCTTGAAGAGGCACAGGGTGATGATAGGTGGATGGAGGCTATGCAGTCAGAGTATGGCTCCATAATCAAGAACAACACTTGGGACCTTGTGGATCTTGTCCACCAAAACACAAGGTAATCGGCATGAAGTGGGTGTACAAGACCAAGTACAAGTCCGACTGCACGTTGGATAAGTACAAGGCTCGGCTCATGGCAAAAGGATTTGCACAGGTACATGGTTTTTATTATCAGGATACTTTTGCTCCCACAACTCAATTAACCACAATTCGTAGTGTTTTGGCTTTAGCTGCCCAGGGAAGTTGGCCCTTAGATGGATGTAAAATCTGCCTTTCTGAATGGGGATCTCAAGGAGGAGGTATATGTGGAACAACCACTAGGTTTTGTGATCCTCGGTTCAGAAGGTAAAGTCTATAAACTAAAGAAGGCACTTTACAGGCTGAAACAGGCCCCATGAGCATGGTACTAGCGAATTGATGCCTACTTTCTGCAAAACGGGTTTAGGAGGAGCCCATTAGATGCAAATTTGTATATCTTCAGAGGAGGAGGCAGGTGTATGATCGTGGTCCTTTATGTGGATGACCTTGTCATAACAGGAAACCATGAAGAGAAGCATTTGCTAGGAAGAGAGTTTGAAATGACAAACCTTGGACTGATGCATTTCTGTTTGGCAAGAGCTGAAATAGATCTTCATTCTGTTGAAGTTTGGCAAGAGCTGAAATAGATCTTCATTTCACAAGTGAAGTATGCTAGAGAGATATTGAAGGCATTTGGCATGGCTGAGTGCAAGATAGTTGGTACCCTATAGAGGTTGAAGTGAAGCTCTTGACTGAGGATTCATCACCACTGGTGGATGAAGCGAAGTACAGAAGGCTTGTGGGCAGTTTGATTTACTTGTGCAACACACAGCCAGACATTAGCTTTACGACTGGTATACTAAGCAGGTTTTCCAATAAGCCCCAAGAGAACCATTGGAGGGCAGGGATGTGGGTGCTGAAATACATCAAAGGCACACTTGATTATGGCATCACCTATACCAAGGGCAACATCTTGACCAGATTTTGTGACTTGGATTGGGGCAGGAGACGTGGACAACAGGAGATCAGTGATAGGTTAATGTTTCTCACTTGGATCTGGAGCTGTGTCATGGGTCAACAAGAAGAAACCCATAGTTGCTCTTTCTTCTACCGAGGCTGAGTACAAATCAGCATGCTTTGCTTCTTGTGAGGCAGTGTGGTTGAGGAGGATTCTGGGGGACATGGGTGCAGTGCAGAACAAGCCTACACAGTTATCATGTGACAATCAAAGTTGCATGGCAATTGCAAAGAACCCTATGTTCCACGCTCGCACAAAACACATTGAGATTCAATATCACTTTGTATGCGAGCTCATCATGGATGGAGAGGTCGACTTGCTATACTGTCCGACTACAAAGAATGCTACGGACATCTTCACAAAAGCTCTTGGAAGAGACTTGCTAGAGAGGCATCTTCATCGACTTGGCATTGGACCAAAAAAGTAATTCACTTGCGGGTGGACATTGAGGGGGGGTGTTAGATATCAATGCTCCACTCTCATGTAACTACGTGGGAACCAGATAACTCTACTTGTAAGCCCCCCATATGAGGAGAAGGCATTTGAGTAGCTTGGTTATCCAGTAGGTCCTAGTTTGGACACCAGATGGGGGCCATGTGTGGCCTGATGGCTGGATGGAGTTGGCACACTGCCAACTAGGCTACATGCAAGTGCAGGAAGGCATCCCATGATTGACTGCATTAAGGGTAGATGGAGCATTTCCTAGGGTAGCCCACTCTCAGGTTGTGGGGCCCGTTTGGAGTCCCAGATGATCCCGGATGGCTATGGGTCGAATGGTGTCTGTAGGTCAGTTGCTCTATTTTGTGCACCGGTTCTATCATGTGGTTGGTGGCTTATTTCGGGACCGCGACCATTTTGGGTGGACTGGGTCGGTCACCCAATTGAGCCCAACTGACTACGACTGGTGGCTATATAAGAGCAAGCCCGTGAAGCCCATTTCATCACTAGCTACAGCAACCCTGATTCCTTAGCATCCAGCCTCCGTCCTGTACTATTTCTAGCATGCCGTTGAAGCTTCTCTCACAGGAGTGCACGGTTGGGAGGCAGTGCCATCTATTGTATCAGTTCTACAGTAATCAAAATTTTAATTCTCCATACGATCTGTTTTCTCTCTTGCATACGAGATCTTGTTATCTATTGAGCACAGACATTGTATTGTTTTCTTACATTGCTATGAGACTTTGCTTTGATCATAATAACTTCACAATGTCTCGAGCCTCACAAACAATATCTTAGAACCATGACACTTGTTTATACAAATCTTTCAATGCAAGATGTAAAGTATACATTCAACATGTAGATGTATATAGATTGGTATACTTCCCTTGTAGTGCTCTACCCACCTTTTTGCAACTCCTAGCATTGTCCATGATGACTTGCACAACCTTTTCAAGGCCTAACTCTCTTATAACCTTTGATAATACACCATTTACATAGGTCCCCGACTTGGTTACATGTGAGGCATCAAGTGACATGTGGAAGACTCCCCATGCAGTGATATAACCATCACATTTAATAAAGCATGGTCTAAAAATGTTGTTCGTAATGTGTGGTATGAAGGGGAGTTGAAGCCTGATCCATAGTTAGCAATGCAATTCCATGCAGCCCTCATATCATCATTATCGACCATAGTCAATGGATATCCTGACCCCAAAATTGTTCTACCAATAAGATACTGTGCATTCTCCAAATGTTGAATCTGTAGTATGCTCTCAACTATTGTGGGCTGCCTAAAATTAGGAGTCGTAGTTTTTATCTAGCTTCACAACGGAGATCTATCTTGCATGTTAGTATCCACACAAGGTGTTCTATCATGGGATCCTACAACACTTGTACATTCATCACCATGTGTGTTTGCAGACTCTACTCCACTTACACATGATTGAAATTTCTCACTACTACACACAAATCCTATTGCGATGCTTACGTACCGACGTTTAGCATGCACATAGCACTAATCATCGATATTAGAAGCGAGCTTTGTTAAGGGTCACTATATAGCGACTTTAGAAAAACATCGCTATATAGAAATGTTTGCCTAAAGTCACTATATAGCGACCCTTATCAGATTGGTAATGGTCATTATATAGCGACACTAAGACAGTTTCCTATAGCGACATTTTATAGAGAGTTTTTTTTCCCATACTGACCTTAAAAGATAGTTTTTCCCAATGACAAAATTTTTTTAATTTTCATACATGTTTGATCCTTTGAGAGAATAAAAGTACAAGAGCATGTACATCAAGCCTTTGAAGCTCATTTATTCATGTCCAAGTTTGAGATGAAAAAAATCAATGAAGAGCATTTACATCAACGGCTTCAAATCTAACGTGCCAAACAAGTCTATCTCTAACTCTATACCGAGTTGATCTCCTATATCATCATCGTTCTCTAGCATCGTATGTTCACCTAAGAGTACTTGATCATCGTCTTCAATAAAGTGTGGTAATTCTTGATGATCGTCATCTTCTTCCTCAATATCGTGATCTCCATCTTCCTCCCGTATGATGTCATTATGCGCATCTTCCTCTTGGCTCATATTGTGATCTTCATCTTCTTTGCTAGATCCATCTATATCAATTGGATCCAGCATTGGTAGTGGCATCTCCATATCCACATCTCTATCTTCAAAATTTTGCTTACTTCGTGGTGCAACTTGGATCACGTACCACCATCTTGGATCAGAATGATCCGGATAAAAAACCACCTATATTGAAGATGGGTGCCAAATGCCATCAATTATATATATGAAATTATGCTTAAGTACATGTATCAATGGATCTTTAAAAATGATAGCTTCGATTAATTAAATCATTAGTGTGCACCTGCTCGCAGTGCTGGGGAAGAACAAAGGTATCACTTTCATCGGTCCAAAGTTTGGTGGAGTCTATTGCAAAGAAACTACTATTGTCTTTTCTCACTGTCGCATGGGGACCGTTGTAAATAGTTCTAAAGCATTTTACATCAAGAATGAAAATACTAAATCGTTTGAAATCAACTTCATAGATTTCGCGTATGGTTCCACAATAATCCAACTATGAGAAGAGAAGATTGGTAACCGAAGCACTTGCTCAGCTATCTTGTGTGAAGTTAGCCATGATTCCACAATCATATGTGACTCTCTTTGAATTGATGAATTCCACGTGAAAATGTTGTGCATATGACCATAATGCACTGTACTTTTTGTAATGTAAAAGAGCATCATTAAAACAATGAAGATGCATCTATTTTATAGTATATATTGCCACACATAATTACTTAATTACGTCAAGAGGTAAGAAACTTACATGACTGTAGCTCGTGCTCCTTTATTGTCTCTCCATCACGTTTGGCTTTACGTAGAGCTAGTTGTAGCCAATCAAGTGACATGTGAGTGGGCAAAAAGCAGAGATCCCGTGGATATGGTTGCAATCGCCTGTACATTTACTCTGAATCTTGTCCTTGCTTTTATTCTTTCTGCTTTGGCTGCTTCATATCTCTCAATCCACTTCTGCATCTCCTTGCTATTGAGGACACAGAACTTATTGAATTTATCCATTTGCTCTTCGCTCATCTTTCTTTCAATCCTTTTCCTTGGGGAACCTCGCCAATGATGCGATCATCATCATTGTTATGCCAAGCCTGTAGCATATCAGGATCCATGGATTCTCCAAACTCCGTGATATATATACTAATGACTCTTGCACAAGCCATCCGTTTGCCATGCTTGCTTTTGGTCTTGCTCTTTGTCTTACAAATCCCTTCAAAGTTTTCATAAACCACTTGAGAAAAAACATCCACCAACTATGAATGGTATCTGCAATGGCCACCTCATCAACTATGTGCACAAGCAAGTGCACTTGAGTTGTCATAATGCTCAAGGGAAAGTGCTTCTCAAGCAAGCATATGGCTTCGATGGATTCCACCCTAGCCTTCTCGATGCTTGATATGGAGATCTCTTTTTGAGATATCCACCTATTTCACATGCCCATGTAAGATATATTCATAATCAGTCTACAGATTATTCAGCTTAAATTGTAGAAAATGCAATCGATGCGATTTGATAGTAAGCATACCTCACAATACCAGTGATCTTGAATATAGCATTTCTAACATCTTCTTGTAAGCACCCTTTTATTGTAATTGGGAGGATGAACTATCAAAGCAACAAAGAAGTCATGTCAACAATATAACATAATCATAATTACACTAATGCATCACAATTATCGGTACGCTAATCCTACAGCTTAGAATGCCAATCATGGTACTTGAGCCCACTAAGATTATTGTTCTTTGAAAATGCTCCTTTCAAGCAACGCATGTACCCTGTGGGTGTTTGAAAAGAGGCAATGTCTGCCTTGGCCACTGCCTCCTCTCTCGTAGAGAAGATCCATGTTGCTTTCGGGAAGATAACTTTTCTTGAAGCACACACTTGGGGCCACAAAAAAGACATCCTATTCATAGCATGCAAGTCTTCTCGCACTCCTCTTGAGTCTTTGGAACCAACCAAGTGTGCCCAAATAGTAGCCCCTACATTCTTGAAGATATGCATGGGATCCAAGAGATGATTGATTTGTAATTGACCCCAATAAGGAAGCTCGTGAAAGATCGATAGCCTCTTCATACCATGAGGAGGTTCCTCTCCATTCGCCCTCCAAGCCTGAATCCAGTCACTTGCCTTCAAATATGGTGGTGGTGGATCAAGCTGACCTCCACACATGAGATGGTCCAATGGAAGGTATCGAGCATGACCTTCATAAACATTTTCCTCATATGTTTGGAGTATCATGCAAGCAATTTCAAACCTGGTCCACAAACAAGACAAGCATGGTACCCACTTGTAACAAGTACTGCATGCGTGAATGAATGTGTTAGTATAAGACATGCATGCGAAAGAGAGTCATAAAAGCATAATCCTATATTATACATGTATAGACACAACCACGTACCTATGCACTCTCCATATCTTGGGTAGTCATGCATGGTCCACATCAAGATACCCCTGATCAAAATATCATTGGTATGTTTGGGAGCTCTGGAGATATCAAAGATCCACACTCCTCTCCATAAGATCTGTAACTCCTCTATCAAAGGTGCCATGTACACGTCCATATCTTTGGCCTTGTACTTCCCTGGTACAAGTAGTGCAAGCATGAGGTGTCCCTTCTTTATTGTTAGCCATGGTGGGATATTGTAATTCACCAAGGCTATGGGTCATGTTGACCAAGATGTCAAGCGTAACCCGAAAGGATTCACGCCGTCCATGGCAAGCCCCAAGATGTAAGTTGCGTGGCTCCCTCACAAAGTTCAGCCACTGATTGTCTATATGCTTCCAAGCCACACAATCTGCGGGAATCCTCAATGTGTCATTAGTGGACTGATGAGATGCATGCCATGTCATCAACTCCACTATGGATTTGCATCGAAACATGTGCTGTATTCTTGTAATGATGGGAAAGTGTCTCAAGACCTTTACCGGTATTTGCTCACCATGCAAGTCATCTCTATATCGTGTTTCCCCACACTTTGGACAACTAGCCAAATCTCCATGCTCACGACAAAAGAGAATATAGTCATTACGGCAAGCATAGATGGTATCATAATCCATACCCACTTTTGTTAGCATCTCTTTTGCTTCATCTCTTGATGTGGGCATGGTATTTGGTGCACGCAACATCTTTTGAAGCAACCTATCACAATTCAAACATACATAGGCTTTGAATAATGATGATTCGGTACACTAATCCTATAGCTTAGAATACCTGTAAGACATTGAGCAACCTTAGAATCCTACAACCTGACATTGAGCAAACATTTACACACTCCTACATTCTTTGAATTAGAGTGACAAAAGTCTGTATTTGTTTGCTGAATAGTAGGCTATTGAAGCTTCACGTGGGAGAAAAGAGAGGAGGAAAGAGAGGAAAAGAGAGGAGGAAAGAGAGGAGAAAAGAGAGGAAAAGAGAGGAGGAAAGAGAGGAGAAAATAGAGGGGAAAAAGGAGATAAGAGAGAAAAAGAGAGGATTCTTAAAACAAATAATATCCAAATAATGAGTTAAATTAATATAGGAGCTAACCTCATTACGGCCGAGACACTTGCATCAGACCACCCATACTTTGCTTGCAAATTCAAGATTGAGAGACAAGCCCGTAGTTTAGACATCCTAGCACCCTTGAACAACTGTGTTGATTGCAACTCTCGCATTTTGACCTCAGACTCTGACATCACATGTACATGTGATGTAGTGCCCCTAAAATGATATCCATCATGTCCATCATACCCTCATCATCATCTCCTAGACTATAGTCTTGCTCAAAGTGTGAAGGTATATGCACACCCTCATCACACTCCTCATCATGTTTCAAGATTTCGAGTAAATATAAGATCTTGTCTCAAGATTTTGTGTCATAACATTGACTTACCAATGATCCATCACCACGTGCAACACCAATGGTGGAAACTGGTTTGGGCTCCTCCCCATACATCCACAAGTGGCGCAATGTGATAATATGACATTGATGTCGTACTTCTCGCTTGCAATGAGTACAATGACAATACAACCTCTCCGTAAGCCACTCTATGCTCTCGGCATTGGCGCATCATTTGATGAGCTTCCACTCGTCTCTTCCATCTACACACTTCTAAAATCACAACATGAGCTGCAAGGAAATCTATTAAGATCCAGAAAACAGCACCCATGAGCTCCTTTTCTCTCTTCTCACAATAAGTGCCCTGAACTGTCGCTATATAACGATGCTTTGCTCTGTTCCTCGTCGCTATATAGCGATGCTTTGCTCTGTTCCATCGCTATATAGCGACACTTTTTGGATATAAGTGTCACTATATAGTGATTGACCACCATCACTATATAGCAATGCTGGGGGCTTAAACCCAAAACCTCGCACGATGCTTTCTTTAGCATCTTTATTGTGAGAAAAGCAAAAATCTGTCCTCCAATCTTATATTTAATGACCTCACTTTCCATCTCTCTATTCTCCACTCCTCACCCCTACCCAACCCCTCTCCTAACACTTGTGCTCCCTCTCCACCCTTCTCCCTCTTTGCTTGTGTGAAAAGAAGTTTTTCAAGAATGTGAGTCTCTTTAAGCAATGTAGATTCGTTTTTTATGATATTTCGTTTTGTAAGTATCAAAGCATGTTTCTCCTTGTATTGCAAGGCTATGTGCTAGTTTTCATGCTTGATTTTCAAAGGTTAAGGACAAAAAATGAGATTTTGTGAAAGAAAGAAGACTCACCTCTTCTCTTTTTGGTATTTCTCTTCCTCCTCTTTCTCCTTGTTTGTAGGCTTATGCTTTCTCCTTGTTTGTAGGCTTATGCCTATCTCCTCAATCCGAGAAGTTGCTTCTCTAAACTCCTCCTTCCTCTAACTAGTTATTTGAAAAATGATATGTTTCCTCTCTTTTGTAGGGCCAGCCCACAAAACACCGAGCGGGACTATTCCAGGTAAGAAAGTGGTTCCTCTTTTTTCCTTTTGTTATTTTTGTTATTTGCATTGGCCTGTAGCTAGCACCTTAAGTGCTACTTGCAGTGATGGGTGTAGGAACCTTCTCTTCCCCTATTTTCTCTTCTTTCCCTCTCTTCCCCTCTTCCTTCTCTTCTTTTTCCCCTTTCATCCCCTCTTTTAATCTCTTTTCCCTCTTTTCCCCTCTTCCAATCATAGGAGCCACCACTTTAGGAGTGGCATAGCTATTGATTGGCGGTATCAAGATGATCAAAAGAAGCAGGCAATCATCAATGAATTGAAAGCAAAATACCCTAACCCCCCAAATTAGGAGTTCAATGAGAATTACATGTGAGAGTGCATAGGTTTGGTCTTGAAGCATCGTAGATCAACCTTGCATACTTCCATCACAAAGGGGAGGGCTAAACCCAGTTGGGCAGATTAAACTGATTGGAAGTTTTTCAAGAACCAGAACAGAGACCAATATTCGAGGGTCAAAGGAGGGCTGTGAGGAGACAGTTGGATGTCGTAGGTACTTTGCACTTTGGTGCAGGCGGATAGTTGGCATTCGAGGCAACTGGGTAAATCTACTTCTTCTCATTTAATATATTGTTCTATTTGTATTACTACATATTGCATGCACTTTATCTAACTCTCATAAATTGGGTCCACAGCAAGCTTTGATGGGTCGCCTTCCTACATACACAGAGACAAGACGCGCATTTTGCGTAGGAACAAAGCCGTGGTGTATTGAGCAAGAGGCAATGGGAGCGACAATCAATTGGGCTGAGGTGGCTGCTTGCACGATATAAGTCTACTCCTACTTGTAATCTCACTTTTTAAACTATTTTATTCTTTAAGTTCCAATCTAATTTCCAATTAATATGGTTTCACTCTTAGAATCAAAGCTCGAGCATCCCATCAGTGGAGGTGAGCAGTGATGAGGGCCAGGGTGTTGCGATATCTCAAGGTGTATGCCTCAGGCACACCTTATGTTTCTATGTGTGAGTGCTAGAGGCACAGTTAGGTGCCCACAAGCACAGTTAGGTGGTGGAGAGCCACATAGGATGATTGAGAGAATCTAGGAGCAGATTGAGGAGATGATTGTGGAGCTTTGAGGTCATCAGTGATGTCAGTGACCTTGTATGAGGTGCCTACTTAAGGACCTCTTTCTTCTTCATTCTATAAGCAAGTATTTTGATTTTGTGTCCACTCTACTCTTTCCTTTCAGTATTCCAACATGGTATCAGAGCCCTTTGATCCCCCTTGAGCCCATTTTTGCCACATCATCATCTTCTTCTTCATCTTCTTCTTCTCCATTTTCCTCTTTCTTCCCAAAATCTTTGAGAGCTTGGTTCTCCATCTACAAACAGCCATTGCCCAAACCCTCTGAGCTGGAAACTCCTCTAGGATGGGCGAACTTCCACCTGCAAGCAATTGAAAAAAAAACGTCTGTGGTGGCTGCCATTCTCCAAACAGCGAATTTCTTCTGTTGCTCAATACTCCCTGCCTACTCCGCCATTGCCTGAGCCCTCTTAGGAGTAGATGGGCGACCTCAAGACAAAGATTTTGAGCCATTTTTCAGGTCATTTGGTTCAGTAACGAGGGAGAAATCGTCAAAACTCAGTTTCAGCCTGTAGCAACTCTCCCGGGCAAAAGTGCGCACCATTTCGTCCAACCTCTGTGCTGGACCTTCTTTGGTATATGAGCTTTCTTTTGCTTCAGAAAGCCCTCTTTTCCTTGCTTTGAAGAGTGAGCTACAAGCCCTCCAAGTTCAGCATTTCAGTTTTGACAGTTTTGGACAAGTTTTTGAAGATGATGCTACATAAAATGCTACTCTAGCATTTCTGGTTTTTTGAAGCTTTCAATAACTTCAGTACAAGTGTGGATTCAGTTTTGTTTTGACTTGCTAGACTTGGTTTTGATTGGAAAATGTTTATTTCATCCACTTCTATGAAGCATGTAAGAAGAAGCATCATTGTTTGAAATCTAGTCACTACTATTTGCTACATTAAGTGCTCGTATTTTGGAAGTCTTTCAGTTATTTTTGCCTTGTGAGAGAGATAGACACTGCCCAATATCTGGGTTAGACCCTCTCATGGCTACCATATATAATCTTGAGAAGTTCAATGGAAAGGGCTTCCATACATGGCAAATGAAGGTAAAATTTGCATTGATGCGGGAGAACTTATGGGGACTTGTCAAACCTACTCCTACCGCTTCTTCTACGGCCTCAAATGCTGGAGAATCTTCAACTCCGACACGACCGGCAAGGGATCCAGCAAGAGAAGAAAAAGCATATGGTATAATTGCTTTAGCTTTGGGTGATGATTACATACATCATATATCTGCTGACTTGGAGTCTCCATCGGAAGCATGGCAGAAGCTAGACTTGATTTTTGGTGCAAGCTCTCACATATCTAAACTATCACTTAAAATCTCTTTCTTTGAATTAAAGATGGCAAGTGATACTACTTTAGCTGCTCATGTCAACTATATGCGGAGTCTTATGACTCAGTTAGCTTCTATCAACTCTCCTATCACCCCTGATGATGCTATGGCAGTGTTACTTAAGAGTATGCCTGAAAGTTTTGATCACATTGTTAGCACTTTGAAGAATCTTCCCAATCCAAACCTTGAAGGCATTATCTCAGCTCTCCAAGAAGAAGAAAGACATATGGAGTTAAGGAAAGGCAATGACACTGCTTATGTTATGAAATTCCAGAAGGGCAAGTATTCTCCTTGCAATCACTGTGGAAAGACAAATCACCTTTCAAAGGACTGCTTCAAAGTTAATCCATGCAAGCACTGTGGCAAAAACAACCATAGTGAGAAGTTTTGCAGAGACAAAGCAAAGACAGAAAATGCAAATCTACGTACAGTGAATTTGCCTCCACAAGATGAGGCATCCCATGAAGATTATGCATTTTAAATCATCTCTATGTATGCTCCAGATCTCTCTTTTATGTCAAGGTACTCAGCCTGGATAGTCCTCCAAAATGAATGCAAATAAACTATTGTGTTTTGTGTGTTTTGTAAACACCTCTGGTCACCTTATGATGTAGGCCATGTGTATGTTTTGTTCCATGGTACCTCCTGCAGACATTGTGTGCATGTACATGCAGGGGAGATAACCATTGGAAGGTCTTTATGTATCCCTTTCTGTTAACCTTACACCCAAGGGAACCCTTGCTAGCATGAGAACCTAGCCATAGATTTATCCTTGACCACCATGAGATGGCATGAGAAACTATGAGACTAGATGTATCCTTGACATAGCCTGAGGCATTTCCTTGAGGGGGGGTTTGTTGCGATATCTCAAGGTGTATGCCTCAGGCACACCTTATGTTTCTATGTGTGAGTGCTAGAGGCACAGTTAGGTGCCCACAAGCACAGTTAGGTGGTGGAGAGCCACATAGGATGATTGAGAGAATCTAGGAGCAGATTGAGGAGATGATTGTGGAGCTTTGAGGTCATCAGTGATGTCAGTGACCTTGTATGAGGTGCCTACTTAAGGACCTCTTTCTTCTTCATTCTATAAGCAAGTATTTTGATTTTGTGTCCACTCTACTCTTTCCTTTTAGTATTCCAACACAGGGATCAGGCGCAACTCATGAGGGCCAAGGATCAGGCACAGCTCACGAGGGCCAAGGATTAGGCCAGCAGGACAAGGATGACGACGACGACGATGATTCAAATGAGCAGCAGCATCAGCAGCAGCAGCAGTAGTAGTAGTAGTAGTTTGTATGTGCTTCGCCATGTATATCCTTTTGTATATCGGCTCATTTGAGTGATTTTGTATCACCCTTTTCGAAAGGGTAATTTTGTAACAAACAATGTTGTATATCTTCGACATGTATATGCTTCTGTCACTCGATTGGTTCATTTGAGTGATTCTGTATCACCCTTTCCACAAGGGAAATTTTGTAATAGAAAACATTTTTTTGTAATTACTATTAAAAAAGACATTAGTGGGGCAAAATAGGGCTTGCTATGGCCTTGTTTAGCCCCACTAATATTTTTTTTTGTTCTGTTAATTGTTGCTATGATAGCGACGTTTACCAGTGTTGCTATATAGTGACGTTTGATAGCACCGCTATATAGTGACACTTATATAGCAATCATTCTTTTTTCGATGCTTATAGCGATGTAAATAATGACCTTTGCGCCCGTCAAAAAAAAAAAAAAGTAAAAAATGTCAAATTTTTTGTCGAAAAAGGGCCTATGCCTTGTAGTGTCTAAATTGTTCTTCTTTGGAGTTTCCCAAAAGATTGCAACTTCTTTGTCAAGGTGCAAGCTGCTGCAGTAGGTCCTGGGGCCATACAATGCTAAATCATCTTTCTTGAGTCACTAAGCAAATGACCCCTTATGCGAGGTGCTCCCCGTGATTTTTGTATTCCACAATACTTGCATTTCCATTCAACATAGTCACAAATATTAATGACAAAGTCTTATTCTAGACCATGTTGTGTATGTGGAATAGCTATTTGAGAGGATTGTAACACCCGCATAAATCCTGTTTCGTATCTTGGTTAACATTCTCACAAGGTGGATAAAGCATTGGGGTAGTGTCCCTTTCGGCATTGAGATCGTCATTTGTGAGTCCTTGTCCAACCTTGGGAACATTATTAGGCATATGAATGCTGGCTTGGGTATGACTCGATGCATCCACAATTAGCCTAGTCACAACTCACCTTGACGGTTGTGAAAATCTCAAAACTCTATACCATAAATCCTTAACTCAAGACTCTTAAAAATCACATTCATTGGAACCTAAGATCGTGGTCCACAAGTTCCCCAAAATGCAAGGAGTCCGAGTATAGACCACCCCGAAGAGCACACAACAAACACTCGCATTCACTAGCACTCACATTCATGGTCTGTAATTTTCCCAAAGCCCAAGGATTTAGAGTAATAAACCACACCTACAAGTATAGTGAATGCTTACTCACCCTCCCCCACTTAGCCTTACCAATACAATCTAGATCATGGTTCACCTTTCTATCCCAACTTACCAAATGGATTATTGGGATAAGAGCATGTATTGTCCTTTCCACCAATATATACCACCGATCTGTGTGGGAAATTGTGAATCCATAGCTAACAATCCCACTAGTACTATAGCTATTACCAGCAGTACTATGATGACCATCGCTTATCGGTAGTAATACTAATCATCGGTAATGTTTACATTACCATTGAGCTAATGTAAATACAATCAGTGGGTATTTTAATAATATCGATGGTAGTCTTACTTGGTTTCCCATGGTAATTGTTTTTGGTAATCAACATGATCATGTTGATTTCATGCTACTTTATAACATATATTAACGAACGTCAATAACCCATTAACACAAACATGAAAATGTGAACGTAATCCCAAATTTTGACTAATGTTGCATTTATCATTTTCATCCCATTCTACTTCTTAAGGCATGTGATTATGTCATTCATGTCTTTCTCCTTACCATCATGAAGACAAACACCTTTCAACCCCCTTCACTCTACGAGACACAAGCCTCTTTCCAACGCCATCTATTGATGCTTCGTGGGCATGAGCATGAAGATTGATGGTACGGTTGGCGGGCTAGGAAGGTGTCGGTGTAATGTCAAAATAGCAGTTGGTATGTATACCAGTATAGGGGTCGGTATATATTGACCCCGTATACTAGCATACATACTGAGTACCATGCTGATGATTGCTACCAACCCTTGCACCAATGCTTCAACTAACTTTTGGGTATAGTTTTCCTAACCGATATTTTTAGAGAACATCATTTACAAGGGTCCCAAAATAATTTTGGATCACAAGTTTGGTCATATGAAAGATAAAAAATATAAGAGTATGTATACCAAAATTGAGATCAAAACACTCATATATTGATAGTGAACTTAAAATACAAATTAATGTACAAAATGTCACTATAAAAGCGTGAGGGCCAAATTACACATAAGTCTCGTTGATGTCAAAGCTATAAATCAGTAGCATTTACGTTAATGGATGTATCTTGAGCCAAGTCTTGTGTGCCAAATATGTCTATCTCAAGGTTTACATACAATTGATCACCTACATCATCATCCCCTATTGTATGTCTACCTAAGACTTGATCCTCTAGTTCACCAGCCTCTAGTTCTCCCTCTTCTTCCCCAAAGTCTTGATCTCCACCTTTCTCCATTATAGTGTCATTATTGTCATCTTCATCCTCTTCCCTAGATCCATTGGCATCATTATTTGGATTTTCTGCCGGCATCTTCGTATCCACATTCCTATCTTAAAATATATGTGCTTCGAGGAACAACTTAGACCATGTACCACCATCTTGGATCCAAACGATCTAGATGAAAGACCACCTACATTGAACATACAAAATTAGGTGCTAGTAATTATATTCATTTATTATATATATATATATATATATATATGAACATCTGCTAACATTTGTTTTAAAAAAAAGATATTAGCTTTTAATCAATTGATTAGAGTGTACCTATTCACAATGCTCTAGAAGAACAAAAGTATCACTTTTATCAGTCCAAGGTCTGGTGGAGACAATGGCAAAGAAACCACAGCTGTCTCTTCTGACTGTAGCATTGGGACCATTGTAGTTAGTTCTAAACCATTTGACATCAAGAATGAAAATACTAAATCGTCTAAAATCAACTTCATAGATGTCATGTATGTCCCACAATAATCTAACTATGAGGAGAGAAGGTTAGTATTAGAAGCACTTGCTCGACTATCTGGTACAAAGTTAGCTGCTGATGACTCCACAATCATATGTGACTCCTTGAAGGGATGCATTCCACTAGAAAATTCCATCCATGTGACCACAATGCACTGTACATTTTGTACTACAAAATAACATGATTAAAAAATTCAAGATGCATTTTGTAGCAATTGTGATCATAAATACCCAAATTAAGTAGAAAGGTTAAAAACTTACATGTGGCATACGTCTGACTACAAGCTCCTGCTCTCAATCAGTACATCCTCTTCATCATCTTTGGCTTCATGAAGAGCTTCTTGTAGCCAATCACGGGACATGTGTCTAGGGAGAAGAGCAAGGTCTAGTGGATATGGCACCCTCTGCCTGTGCATGACCCTAAATCTCACCCTCCCATTTATTATTTTAACTTTGGTCTCTTCATATCTCTCCACCCATCTTTGAATCTTGGGACAATTGAGGACACAAAACTTATTAAAGTTCTCTTCTTTCTCTTTACTCATCTTTCTTTCAATCCCTTTACCTTGGGGAACCTCCACAATGACACGATCATCAACCTTGATGTTCCAAGCATGTGGCATTCAGGATCTATGGATGCAAGAAACTCTGTGATGTAGAGGTGATGTATACTTATGACTCTTGCACAAGCCATCCCTCTACCATGTTTGCTTTGGGTCTATCTCTTTGCCTTACAAACCCTTTCAAGGTTTTCATAAATCGGTTAAGGAAAAACATTCGATGACTAGGAACGGTTCTTGCAATGAAGACCTCATCAACTATGTGTACAAGCAAGTGCACTTGAGTCAACATAATGCTTGAGGGAAAGTGCTTCTCAAGCAACCACATAGCTTCAATGGAGTCCACCTTAGCCCTCTCGATGCTCAATATAGAGATCTCTTTTTGTGAGATCCACCTATTCCACATGCACACTTGTAAGATTCAATATTTAATACCCATCATGTAAAATTGTATGAAATGTAATGAAGGTGATATGATAGTAAAAAGCATACCTGACAATGCCACAAATCTTGTAGATAGTAGTTCTAACATCTTTTGATAAGCATCCTCTCACTACTATTGGGAGGATAAACTACCCAAGCAACAAAGGAGTTATAACAATATGTCACAATCATATAAGTTACATGAAAGCATCACAATCTTAGATCTACTCTTCTTTCAAGCTAACATGTAGAATACCTGTAAGACCTTGTGCCAATCATGGGACTTGAGGCCACTAAGATTATTGTCCTTTGTAAATGCTCCCCTCAGGCAATGCATGTGTCCCATGGGTATCCAAATAAATGCCAGATCTGCCTTGACCCTTGCCTCCTCTACCTTGGAAAGGATCCATGGTGCCTTTGGGAGAACAATTCTAGGAGGATGCTCTTGGATTCTTGAACCACCCTCTTGAGTTGTAGAACCATGCTCTTGAGTTCTAGGCACATGCTCTTGGCATCCTACCCATCTCGTGTAAGCCTTCTCACACTCCCCTTTTATCTTTGTCACCAACCAAGTGTGTCCAAATAGAAGCCCCCACATTTTTGAAGCTACGCATGGGATGCAAGAGGTGATTGATTTGTAACTTGCCCCAATATGGAAGCTTGTGAAAGATAGACAACCAAGAGGAGGCTCCTCACTATTAGCTTGCCAATCTTGAATCCAGTCACTTGCCTTCCTAGGGATTGGTGGTGGATCAAGTTGACCTTGACATGCACGATGATCAAAAGGAAGATATTGAGCATGACCTTCATAAACCATCTTCCTCATATGTTTGGAGTGTCATGCATTCAAACTAAGGCCACAAATAGGACAAGCATGGTACCCTTGTGTTTTAAGTCCTACATATATTCATGCACAAATAGGTCATTAGACATGCATGGATCACACCACAATAAATCATAAAGGTATCAACAGGCATGCAAAAGTGTGTACCTCTGCACTCCCTATATCCAAAATAGTTATGCATGGTCCACATCAAAATTCCCATGATGCACATGTTTGTGGCCCACCTCGAGGCTCTTGAAATATATCAGACACATATGCCTCTCCATAGGATCTGTAGATCCTCAATCAAGGGTGCCATGTACACGTCCATATTTTTGGCCTTGTACTTCCCTAGCACAAGTAGGGTAAGCATGAGGTGTACCTTCTTTATTTTTAGCCATGGCGGGATATTGTAGTCCATCAAGACTATGCGTCATGTTGACCAAGATGTGGAGCATAACCCAAAAGGGTTCACACCATCATTGCAAGCCCAAGATGCAAATTGTGTGGCTCCCTTGCAAAGTTCAGCCACATGTTGTCTAGGTGCTTCCAAGCAGCACAATCTGTAGGGATCCTCAAAGTGTCATCGGTGGACTGATGTGTAGCATGCCATGTCATGAGTTTCTCAATGGACTTGCATCTGACATGTGCTATATCTGTAGCGATGTGCTCCACAGTCTGGTCAATTAACCAAATCGCCATACTCATGATGAAACAAAATACAAAAAAGCAAGAGGTATTCTTTTTATTGTTTCAAATTAGAAGATGGGCATCATGTTTCTATGAAATCTTGATTTTGCTTTGATGAATGCTAAAATCTAGATCCAAACATGTTTAGAACCTTAGCGAAGCCAAAAAAAATGAAATCTAACAATTAGAATACAAATTGGGATGAAAGCTTACCTTGTTAAAATAAGGTGGAGAGGGAGCAAGGAGGAGGGAGGATGCATAGAGGAGGCGATGCAAAGACGAAGAGACAATATGAAAATAACATCTTTTTTTAGAATGAGTTAGTGAAATGTAGTTTAGGTTATTTTTGGGTTCCCGGGCCATTAGAAGGAGTAAAGCAAAGCAAGGCAAAAGACAAAACAAAGTAAAAGAGAAATAACAAGGAAACATGTATTCTCCTTATTGTTTCAAATTGTAAGTTGGGCATCATGATATATTGATTTTTCTTTGATCATTAGCCACCTTTCTTTGAATACCTTTTCCTTGAGCAACCTCAATGAACGTTCCTACAATGGCAACCTCATCAACTACGTGTACAAGCAAGTGCACTTGAGTCATCATAATGCTTGAGGGAAAGTCTTTCTCAAGCAAGCACACTACTTCAATGTAGTCCACCTTAGCCCTCTCAATGCTCGATATAGAGATCTCTTTTTGTGAGATCCACCTATTCCACATGCACTTGTAAGATTCAATATTTTATACCTATCATTTAAAATTGTATGAAATATAACAAAGATGATATGATAGTAAGCATACCTAACAATGCCACTAATCTTGTAGATAGTGGTTCTAACATCTTCTAATAAGCATCCTCTCACTGTAATTGGGAGGATAAACTACTCAAGCAACAAAGGAGTTAATTATAACAATGTGACACAATCATATAAGGTAATTACATGAAAGCATCAAAATCTTAGTTCTATATACTCTTCTTTCAAGCTAACATGTAGAATACCTATTGTAAGACCTTGTGCCAATCATGGGACTTGAGGCCACTAAGCTTATTGTCCCTTGTAAATGCTCCCCTTAGGCAATGCATGTGTCCCATGGGTGTCCAAAAAGATGTAATATCTGCCTTGACCCTTGCCTACTCTCCCTTCGAAAGGATCCATGGTGCCTTTGGGAGAACAATTTGTGGAGGATGCACTTGGGTTCTTGAACCACCCTCCTGAGTTAGAACCATGCTCTTTAGTTCTACGCACACTCTCTTGGGCCACAAGTGAGGCATCCTACCCACCATCTCATCCAAGTCTTCTCACACTCCCCTTGTGTCTTTGTCACCAACCAAGTGTGCCCAAATAGAAGCCCTCACATTCTTGAAGATATGCATGTGATCCAAGAGGTGATTGATTTGTAACTCCCCCCAATATGGAAGATCGTTAAAGATAGACAACAGTCTATACCTAGAGGAGGCTCCCCACTATTAGTTGTCCAAGCCCTAATCCAGTCGCTTGCCTTCCTACGGACTGGTGGTGGATCAAGTTGACCTTTACATGCAGGATGATCAAGCGGAAGATAATGAGCATGATGGTCATAAATCATATTTCTCATATGTTTAGAGTATCGCACATTCAAACATATCGAGTGGCTTTATATGAGAGATGAGGGAGGGGAAGGGGGAGAGAGGGGGAGGAAGAGGGAGAGGAGTAGGGAGCGAGAGAGGGAGAGAGGGAGTAGGGAGTGGGAGAGGGGGAGTGCTGAGATGGAGAGAGGGAGTAAGGAGCAGGAGAGAAGAGGTGCAGACCACTAAATAGGTGAGTTACATGAGATTAATTAATGAATAAAATGAATGTAATTAATAAATAGAGTAAGTGATATAAGATTAATTAGTGAAGAAAATGAATGTAATTAATAGATTGAGTGAATAAGTGACTGCTATGAGATTAATTAATGAAGAAAATGAATGCAATTCATCTTGTTTACGAAGAAAATGAAATTGATTGAACACTTTAAGGGCATATAAGTACACGAGCCTCATTGGGCTGATTCCATGGCCTACCACACGCGTCATTCTAATAGGGGTGTGTACAACTAGATGTCTTTGCTGATTACAGTCTCCGTTGGGTTGTGGTCATCGGTCAGAGGCAATTATACAAGAAGCCTGGTATGAATACTGAAAGATAGTGTGTGAGCCACATCTCTCAAGTGCATGGACAGTGGAAGATGGAAACAAAGCTGGCGCAACTACGTTTGAACTTTGAGTGTATTAGTATCACACATTCATAAATCATCTTTCACATCAGAACTTTCAAATAATAATTTTTCTTGTTATCATAGATCGAATAAAGTAAACTCAAAACTTACTACCATCTAAATATTGACCATTAGGTGGAAATTGAACCATTTGGTACGAATGACAAGAGATTGTATCACTTTCTTCTCTAAACTTTGGCCATTTTTATTTATCTTAACATAAAAAATATGCTCTAATTCAAATATTGGATGAACTACATTGATTGATATAAAATTACTTAATTTTTTGTAGAAAATAAAGCATATTTTGGTAATTATACGTAAAGGATGTAATATACATTTCATAGTCATGCATGAATTACTAGCACCTCTTAAAATATTATATAATGTCATTGAGTTGGTTTTTTTATTTCTTTTGTTTGACATGAAAAGCAAAAAAAATCGCACCTTTAAACTAGCAATATGTACATTTTTTTAAAAAGTTCAAAAGTATATTTAGTTTGTAAAATTTATGAAATTAGTTCTCTTTAATATTACTAAAAGATTGCAAAATAGATTGAAATTTAGGAGCAGCAAAAAATCTAGATAATGTGTTGCAAACAATAACTCATGACTCATTGTTGGCCCCATCCATTGTTGTGAGCCCGAGATGTAAATTACGTGGCTCCCTCGCAAAGTTCAGCCACATACTGTCTACATGCTTCCAAGCAATACAATCTGCTGGGATCCTCAAAATGTCATTGGTGGACCGGTGTGTCTCATGCCATGTCATCAATTGCACAATGGAGTTGCATCTGAACATGTGTTGTATTCTGGGGATGATGGGAAAATGTCTCAGGACCTTCACTGGGATTGTCTCCCCCAACAAGTGCTATCTGTAGCACTATGCTCCACACTTCGGGTAATTAACCAAATCACCATACTCACTGATAAAACAAAATACAATCATTAGGGCAAGCGTGGATGGTGTCATAATCCATCCCAACCATCATCAACATCTTCTTTGCTTCGTCTCTGGAATTGGGCATGGTATTTGGGATAGGCAACATCTTCCCCAGCAACCTATTACAATTCGCATATCCAAGAAACTTGTGAATTTATAAGAAAGAGATACTAAGATTAAGGCCCCAAACCTCATCAAGGCTGAGGCACTTGTGTTTGACCATCCATATTTTACTTTGCAAATTGAAGATCGAGAGGCAAGCTCATAGTTGTGACATCCTTGCACCATCATACAACAATGTTGCTACCCAATCTTGCATCATGGTCTCATGCTCACACATCTCACCCCCATCTCCCGTGGTGCCTCCAAAAAATAACGCCATACCCTTGTCCTCCTCTAGAGGATCATCCTCAAGATCATCTTGATCGAACTGTGCACAAGGACAAGAAATATAAATATCCACGAATCATTCAAATATCATTGGTTTACGATGATGCACTAGCATGTCGATGTACATCCTCTTTTGGTGGTGCCTCTCCATACATCTTGCAAGTGGCGCATGACAATACGGCATTGATGAGGAACCCCTCACATGCAATGCATGCAAGGACAAGGAGATTTCTCACACAAAGCTAATCCAAAGTCATGGGAAGTGGCCCCCTATCCGATGAGTTGTCACTACTTATCCTCTCTACCTGCACACATCCACAACATACCCCCTAAGACAAAGTCAAACACCCAAACACCCAAATTCCTCAAACCCTAAATCCTAAATTCCTAGAAAACCCCTGTTTGATCTGCTTTATAAACCAGCACTAATACCGAGGTAGCTGATGATTTTTGGAAACTAAAACCATGCACTGTTCATCCTACGATGCCATTCATTTTATCGTATGTTCTACTCCCTCGCTTTCGTGTTTGCCCGCAACCCTTGCCTCCTCACTCCTACCTCCTCCCTCCCCCTTCCACCTCTCCTACATTGTCCTTCCGCACCTACAAGACTCGCTAGAGCTCCCTCTTCATCTCAAGGTAAGAATTCCTCTTTTCCCCTTCGATTTCAAGTTTGTTTGATTTATTTGTCTTTCTTCCTACCTCTCCTCTTGTTTCCCTTCCTCTACTTTCACTTTCCCTTCCTTTCTCTAAAGTTTCTCTCCTCCTTTCCTTTCCTTTTGTTTCTCTAAAGGAAGAAACAATACACAAAAAACAATCATGAAAGAGAAGAGTATGAAAGCCCTATCTATTGTTTTCTTTCTTTCTCCTTGTTTGTAGGCTTCTCTTTGTCTCCTCAATCCAATCCCTTTGGAATGTTGCTTCTCCAAACTCCTTCTTTCAATAATTAGTTTTCTTAAAATGGTATGTTTCCTCTCTTTTATAGGGCCAGCACATGAAACACCGCGTGTTCCAAACGAGATTATCCGGTGCAAGGACACGTCATCTCTAGGTAAAAATGTGCTTCCTCTCTTTTCCTATTTGCTTTTCGTGATTGCATTGACTTGCAGCTAGTGCCTTAAGCACTAGTTGCAGTGATGGACTCTTTTATTCTCTTTTTCCCTCTCTTTTCTTCTCTCTTTTCCTCTCTTTCCTTCTCTCTTTCCTTCTCTCTTTTCCTTCTCTTTTTTCCTCTCTTTTCCCCTCTCTTTTCTTCTCTCTTTTCCTCCTCTCTTGTTCTCTCTTTTCCTCTCTTTTCTCCTCGTCTCCTCTCTTTTCCTATTTTTCTTCTCTCGTTTTTCCTTCCTCTTATCTCCCCTCTCCTATCTCCTCTTCTCTCTTTTCCCCTCTCTTTTCCTCTCTTTTCTTCTCCTCTCTTTTCTCCTCTCTTTTCCTCTCCTTCCTCCTCTTTTTTTCTCTCTTTTCTCCTCTCTTTTCCTCTCTTTTCCTATTTTTCTTCTCTGTTTTTTCCTTCCTCTTCTCTCCCCTCTCCTATCTCCTCTTCTCTCTTTTCCCCTCTCTTTCCTCTTCTTTTTCCCTCTCTTTTCCCCTCTTTTCCTTTCTTTTTCCCTCTTCTCCTCTTCTCTCTTTTCCCCTCTCTTTTCCTCTCTTTCCTTCTCTCTTTTCCTCTCTTCCTTCTCTCTTTTCCTCTCTTTCCTTTTCACTTTTCCTCTCTTTACTTCTCTCTTTTCTCCTCTCTTTTCCTCTCTTTTCCTTCTCTTTCCTTCTCTCTTTTCCTCCCTTTCATTCTCTCTTTCCTTCTCTTTTCTCCTTTCTTTTCCTCTCTCTTTTCCTCTCTTTCCCCTCTCTTTTCCTCTCTTTCCCCTCTCTTTTCCTCTCTTTTTCCCACTTCTCATCTTCTCTTTTTCTCCTCTCTTTTCCTCTCTTTCCTCCTCTCTTTTCCTCTCTTTCCTTCTCTCTTTTCCTCACTTTTCCTTCTCTTTTTTCCTCTCTTGTCCCCTCTCTTTTTGTCTCTCTTTTCGTCTCTTTCCTTCTCTCTTTTCCTACCTCTTCTCTCCCCTCTTCTCTCTATCTCCTCTTCTGTGTTTTCCTCATTTTTCCTTTCTTTTCCCATCTCTTTATTTCTCTCTTCTCTTTTTCTTTGTTTCCTTCTCTATTTTCCTCTCTTTTCCTTCTCTTTTTCCCCCTCTTTTCCCCTCTCTTTTCTTCTCTCTTTTCCTCTCTTTTCCCCTCTCTTTTCCTCACTTCTCCTCTTCTCTCCTTTCCCCTCTCTTATCCTTCCTCTTCTCTCCCCTCTCCTATCTCCTCTTCTCTCTTTTCCTCTCTTTCCTACTCTCTTTCCTTCTTCTCTTTTCTGTCTCTTTTCCTCTCTTTTCCCCTCTCTTTTCCTCTCTTTCCTTCTCTCTTTTCTCCTCTCTTTTCCTCTCTTTCCTTCTCTCTTTTCCTCTCTTTCCTTCTCTCTTTCCTCTCTTTTCTCCTCTCTTTTCCTTTCTTTTCCTCTCTTTTCTCCTCTCTTTTCCGAGAGAGAGAGAGAGAGAGAGAGAGATATTTTTCCAATAATAAAATGTTTTCAATTTGTAAAAGATTTTAGAAAAATGTGTATCTTTTTGCTGCTGATTAGTTAAAGACACTCAAATTATTTATCACTAAATTTGAATTTCATATAGAAATTCATAAATTTTAGAAATATGAACTGATGGAGGGTTCATGGAAACATAAGGTTATATGGCTCAAGTAATAAATTTATAATCCCATAGTTCAATCTTTTGGGATCTATTTTTAGCTCAATCTAACTAAGGGTTAGTTAAGAAATTTGAAAAATGTAATAATTTGTAAAATTACAAGCTATGAAAAAGATTCCAATAAACTTTGAGTAAGAGATACAGAAAAAATTTCCCTTCCCACATGGAAAACACCCCAAAGGATGAGGAAAGCAAATCCCTTCTAGGATAACATAAGGGACATAGCATAGGTGCGAACTACCCTATCATCAATAGGTGGCCGCCTTAACATGTTACATTGGCACATGATATTACCACCTCCGAAAGGCCATTTATATACTTTGACACCTTATAAGGTACATGTCATATGTCATTTCATATGAGGTGATACCTCATAGGGTGCATTTGATTTGTGACCTCAATTATCATGATACATCAAGCCATATCAGCTTGCCGGCTATTGGTTAAACCTCATACATATTAATACATCATCAAAGGCATGTCATCAAGGTAGTTCTTGCGCCATCATCCCATGCTAGGCCCCAATTACCATAAAAGACACATCATCATCTCATTTGGTTGCTATGTCATTCTATGGACGCCCTACGTGCCACGTCAACCCTCACATGATCTTGCATGTAATGCAATTAATGTGCCCACATCCTGCCCACATCAACAAGGCAAGATGACACATCATCTCCATGGCATTGATAGCATTAGGTCGCTCTCATGCACACAAAATGACATTAATTGTCATCATGACACAAAACTTCCTCTCTCTCTCTCTCTCTCTCTCTCTCTCTCTCTCTCTCTCTCTCTCTCTATCTATCTATCTATCTATCTATATATATATATATATATATCGTGGCTACATTCAAGCTATACTAACATGATGTTAGTGGGGTACAAGACTCCGACAAATATGAATAGAACTTCTAGGACTAAAATAGAGAATGCATCTTGTTAATAGCATTTCGAAATCAAAAATTCATGGAAACGTCATGAATCATTTACTATGAACAAAGATTCATTATAGAATGCAACAATGTAATACAAGATACTTCATTAACATATAAAAAATAAGCATAAGCATTGCTACTATATTTTAAAAATGTTTTGCATCAAAATGATTACAAAATCCCACAAAACTACAATTGAGAAGACTCATACAACCATATGTGTCCAAGAATCTAAGACATGCAAGGCATAGAGGTGACTCTTCATATCATATGATTACAAGTACTCTCTTACCCCTAGGATAACTTTGATAGGTATTTCCTAGGGCATATGCTCAATAACACATAATTTTTGGAGGTTTGATTTAATTGCAAACAAAGATAAATCATAAGTGCATATTCCTTACGTAGGATTACGAGACGTGACTCAAGAATTTTCATTGCAAGCAAAGAGTTATCATAAATGCTTATTCCTTACATATCATAAAAATTATAGAAGAATTACCATATGTGACCCAAGGAAAATTTCCCATGAAGCTTTTTGCACCTAGTATCTAAGATCACATGGGCTCAGCATTCGTCCCTGCTAAAATGAAACAAGGCTCTCTTTGTGAAATGTATTCATTCTCTTTGTCAATTAAAAGAGAGGCTTTTAATTTGAAGAGCAGCGACGAGATAATGTCTTCACCAAAAAGC
Organism: Dipteris shenzhenensis; assembly: GCF_047967505.1. Taxonomy (NCBI): domain Eukaryota; kingdom Viridiplantae; phylum Streptophyta; class Polypodiopsida; order Gleicheniales; family Dipteridaceae; genus Dipteris; species Dipteris shenzhenensis. Next base: position 51,426,700 of record NC_141610.1, on the reverse strand, counting down.
AGAGCTGGTAAGCTCATTCACAATCTTTGGGCGACCGTGGCGGATTAGATGCTTCTCCAACAGGGTTGAGTTTAACAGATAGGGGATTCGCAAAACTAAGGGGTATGCGATGCGCATGTTGATAGAGATCTAGTGCAATCTTGCTACGGATCAGGAGAGAAACTGGATCATTGATTTTCCTGGAAGGGAGACCAAGAATTGAGATTGAGTCCCCCCGTCGAATCATCTGAAGTTTCGTCTTCCTCCGACGGATGATCGACTGCTGGAGGGAAGACCTCCTTGAGCTTTTGGAGATACTTTACCATAGGTTCGACGACATCGCGAAGGTGCTGCGCTGCCGAGACAAGGGACGAGGACGCGGACGTGGACTCGGACGACATAGGAGACACCTGTAACGCCTCTGTGAGAAATGCACAATAAGCAGAGTTGAACTTAGAGTTGAACACATGCAGGTGCCTGCACGCGTTCATCCTGTGGGCCTTAATCTCACAAACTGTTGAGAGCTCGTTAGCATTATAGGAGTCATTTGCAAATGCGTGAAAGCTATGTCCGTATGGACCGTGCAGCGAATTAGAGGTCGGGATCAAGGTATTCGGCACGGAAGTCAGCGTCTCCAAAGCCTTCCGATAGGTGTGGACGATGCCAGCCGGAAGGAATTTTAGGTAGGCTGGGGTAATGCGAAGACCGGCGTTTATGAATCCGCGGGTTTGAGGAACCGAGACAGGCTGCCAGAAATCGTCGGGCAGACTAACATTCATGTTCATTATAGCGGTTGATTTATCTTATCTGTGCTCTCCGATGATCGTCGACGTATAAGCCTTACTCACAAATTTACGGCTCCACAAAATTCACGGCTCAGCGATTGATTCCGTTGTCTGTACCTAAGTTCTTACAATCCTGCCGCTTTCTTTAGCATGCTCCTCTAATCAGCTTTAATCACACGCTGTGCATCTTTGTTCTACCGTGCCTGATCTGATCTACTCTACCGTTCCTGCAAAATTTGCTGCACGACCTAGCACCCTCTTACGTTTCCAACTAAATCCAACACCACCGTCTGGTCAGAACTTTTGTTGTAGAATTTGCAACAACTTATGGCATACTACCGCACTCTTCGGAATGGTCATACGCGGACTCCTTTCCACTGATCATTAAAATCTGATCCACCGTGCCTCTTACAAGTCCCGGACTCCCGGAAATACTATGTTGCGAGAAATTTATCGGACCTTACGAGGATACTGGGCGCTGTATTCCTCGGACCAAAACTGTACGATATTCTTGCCGACCGTTATCGCAAAATCTGGACACCCCACGATCTATCGTTTCTTTCTTACGCACCGCCACACACACTCACTCTCTAGTAATGATTCTATTCTGCAGCGCCTCTCACGGCAAACGATAACCGCTGTCAAGGTCTCCGCGATAGATCTACCTGCGTTGCATTGCGGATTCTTCAATGCATGCAATGTTTCTAAATCGTTGTGCTGGCTATTCCTACGGATCCGATCTCTCACACACAGCCGCGGACAGTACTACTTCTGATACGTCTCTCTAATCAACCTCCTTGTGGCACCTAGAAAGTGGAAACGTTGACCCAAGGGACACACCCTTTCAGCTTTGCCAGATGCGCAAAATCATCAATGTCGGTTGATCGTTTGTTCGCTGCAGTAGAGTGTGAAGAGATGATCGTCAATCACGACCAAGTGTAAAAGAAACTCTAATTCAGTTATGGAAGACCTCCAATTGGACTGAAAAAAGGCATGAGACCCATAGTTCATCTCTAGGTTCACTTAATGGGGGAACAAGTTGGGCTTTACAATAGTACCCTTGCAAACTTGGTAGACATGACACAACGGTTGAAAGGGAAAAGGAAAAGGAAAATGAGGGAGGAAGGAGATGAAAGACTAAAAGCCTCATACTAATTTGGATGAGGGAAAGTCTTTCCCATTGAGCACCTACACAACATAAGGGAAATGCACTATTTTTATTTTGTTTCCCCCATGACATAAGGCCCAGCTTTCTAGTTCCCAAGGGACAAATGCATTATATGAGGGAGTGTAACATCACCACTAGACATTTCAATATGATTGACCACAACAAGTTCATGTATCACAATGTTGATTGAGCAATAAATTTTATTTGATGGAGCTCCCATTACTTTGTTTGAATTTTCACAAAATATTTAAAAAAGAAGAAGAAGCAATTCCTCGGGGGTTCACCTCACAAAGTTTTAGTGTACCACATGCATTCAAAAGGAGGGGTATTTTCATTGAGCTTTTTGAAAAAATTTAACAAGATTGCAATAACAACAATAACGGGAGGGGTTTTTTAATTCAACTTTAGAAAAAAATCACTTAGTTCATAAGTAAAGAGGGGTGTTTTTATTGGGGGGGAATTTTAGTCGAGGGGTTTTTTTAATACCCCTTGAACGCACGTGATACATAGGGTCTCTTCCAAGAGCAATTCTAGATTTAAAAATATATATGGTAACACATCTACAAAAAGAAGCAACTACATAATATGATAACATAGTTGCAAAGTTTAGTAAAAGAAAAGGTAAAATCATGATCGTAAGGCCAATGTCACCTATAGCAACTGCTTATACTAACCAAAAGAATGGCTTCCCATATAATCTACATAAAATATGGAAACAAGAAGAGAACAAAAGTTTCCATGCAATTCATAAACATAGAGATACAAAGGATCGTTGATACTAAAGCATGATTATGATTCTAATAGAATAGGTAGCAATGCCAATTCAAACTAGAGATGATGCAAGCTAGTTAAGTGGGCTATTTTGAACAATATAGTGACTTTATACGTTACAAGCCCCTTAGTGCTAAATTGTATGTCACAACATAGCACATGAACGTTGGAGATCTTATAACATCCAATAAGTTAGGGATGCAAGGGCCATTTTTCGAGCAAAATCTTTTGAATGTCCGAGCGAAAGTAAAAGAAGCTTCCAACTATGTAAAAATGTGGTAAAAATGGATCAAAAGAAAACATAGTTTCCCTTAGGAATATGCAAAGTATTATAGGAGTGCCTATTTTTTACACAAATGACAAAATATGAAGAGGGGAGAGGAGAAGAGTGGAGATGAGGAGAGAGGGCACAGCTAGAGAGCACACCACAAATGACTAACTATACACTAGAATTAGTTGAAAAAATAGAATATATACAAACCCTTTTAGGGTTAGGGTTAGGGGATCTAACCCTTTCCTTTATAGCACTCTATAAGGTTAGTGCTATGCACATATGATCACGTGATGGTGCTATGCACACATGATCACATGATGTTGAGCGTGAACTCTCAACACCTTCCCTCAAGATCAACATCATGAAGTAGGCCTTCCCTCAAGATGATGATTCTGGGGAATCGAAGAAGGACTGAGCATTACATTCCATCACACCCCTTTAATGGGAATGTCCTTCCTTTGCACCAAACCAAGAGCTAGTCGGTGTTTCTCGAATAGCTCTTTACCGAGTGGTTTGGTAAAGATGTCTGCAACATTTTCTTTACTATCACAATGCTGCAGTGTGATGTCACCAAGTAACACTCTTTCTCTGATGAAGTGCTCTCTGACATCAATGTGCTTTGTTCTGGAGTGATATACTGGATTTTTGGCCAATGCTTGAGCCGATTGATTATCACAGTATATTGTTGTTGGCTTTGACTCATCAAAGTAATCTGTTTCTGACAATAGTCTTCTGAGCCATATAGCCTCACATGCACCTGTAGTGAGTGCTCTATATTCTGCTTCAGTCGAAGACAAAGAAACAGTTGGCTGTTTGTTTGACAACCATGATATAGCACCTTGACCAAGGAAAAATGCATATCCCTGTGTCGATCTCCTGGTCTCATGATCTCCAGCATAGTCACTATCACAGTATCCATGCAACCTGGATGACTTCCTCTGTATTCTATGCCAAATTGTCTTGTACCTCTGATGTATCTCAAGACTCTTTTGGCTGCATTCCAGTGAGACTGTTTTGGATTTGCCATAAACTATGCTAGTGAGCTTACTGCATAACAAATATCTGGCCGTGTGATTGTCAGATATATAAGAGATCCAATGAGTTGCCTGTAGTATCTGTCATTGATTGTAGGCTTTTCTGAATCTTTAGTAAGTTTCAAACTCTGTTCCATGGGAGTGGCTGCAATCTTGCAATCTTCCATATGAAACTTCTTCAGGAGACTGTCAACATATTTGAGCTGACTCATGAATGTGCTATCTGAATCTCTCCAGAACTCAATTCCAAGACAATAGTGCATAAGTCCAAGATCTTTCATGTCGAACTCTGCAAATAAGTCTTGTTTTAGTTTTCTGATGAAGCTATCCTTGCTTCCTGTCACAATCAGATCATCTACGTACAAAAGTGCAATAGTAATATCTTCCCCTTGAACTTTGTAGTAGAGAGTATGATCTGCATTGGACTTCATGTATCCCAGATCAGCAAAATACTTGTCAATTCTGTTGTACCAACTTCTGGGTGCTTGCTTTAAGCTGTAGAGACTTTTCTTGAGATGGCAAACCTTGTTCTCTTTTCCTGGTTCAACATAGCCGGCTGGTTGTTGCATGTAGACTTCCTCGTCTAGATAACCATTGAGAAATGCATTCTTGACATCGAGCTGATACACATTCCATTTACTGAGTGTCGCTAGTGATATCAAGAACCGTATGGAATCCATCTTTGCTACTGGAGCATAAGTCTCATCATAATCTTGGCCATATTGTTGTGCAAATCCTTTTGCAACTAATCTGGCTTTGTATCTCTGAATACTGCCATCTAGATTGTACTTCACTTTGTATACCCATTTGTTGGCTATGGCCTTCTTTCCTGGTGGAAGGTCGCATAATTCCCAAGTGTTATTTTTATACAAAGCATCCATTTCTTCATTCATAGCAGTTTGCCATTCTGGCTTATCTACTGCGTCTTCGAAGTACATTGGCTCTTCTGTAGCCATGATGGTAGTCATAAGAGCATAGTTGGTGGTTTCCACCTGAATTGCTTTGCCTTTCTGAGCATATGTCAATCTGGCTGGTGGTCTGCTTTCCCTAGTAGACCGTCTGAGCTGCTGTGGCGCTGCTTGGGGTGTTGCTGGCAATTCTTGCTCTTCTTCATCAACCTGTTCTGTAGGTGACTGTGAAGTCGATGCTTCTATCTCCTGTGTAGGTGAGGTTTTCCATTCTGATTCCTCATCGAAGATTACATCTCTGGAGATAATGACTTTGCGGTTGATGGGATCATACAATTTGTATGCTTTGCTTTCTTCACTGTAGCCAACCATGATGCATTTGCGTGACTTCGCATCCAATTTCCTGCGATGATCATCATGTATGTGGGCATATGCTATGCAACCAAATATGCGGAGATGCCCAATGCGTGGCTTGTGTCCAGTGAATGCTTCATAAGGAGTCATACCTTGTATTGGTTCGGTAGGAAGCCGATTAAGCAAGTAGTTAGCTGTAGCTATTGCTTCTACCCAATACTGATTCGGAAGATGCTTTTCACTATTAAGCATTGCTCTAGCATTGTCTGCTAAAGTCCCATTCTTCCTTTCAGCTCTTGCATTTTGCTGAGGAGTATCTGCACATGTGAATTGTCTTCGAATGCCGTGATTTTTGCAAAAGTTCATGAAGGCTGAAGACATGTATTCACCTCCTCTGTCTGATCTCATGACCTTGATCTTTCTGCCTGTTTGGTTTTCTACCATGGCTTTGAATTCTTGAAATCTGGCAAACACTTCAGATTTTTCTTTCAGAAAGTAGACCCAACAATATCTGCTGTAGTCATCGATGAAGGTCAAGTAATAAAGTAAACCATTTTTCTTGCAGGCGGGTCTGGGCATAACCCCATACATCTGTATGAATCAAATCAAGAATACCTCGTGCACGAGAGGTACTTCTGACAAAGTTGGTTCGCTTTTGTTTGCCGAAGCAGCATGCTTCACAAACTTTTCCAAGAAACTGTAGCTTCGGAATCCCAATTGCCATATTTTGATTCCGGAGATCTAACAAGTACTTGAAGTTGACATGACCATATCTCTTGTGCCATTTTGCAGATAGTGGCATCTGTTGCAGTTGAGCTGACATGGCATGCTTATCTGGTACTATAGCTAGCATCCTGTATAAGCGTCCTTCCTTGACACCTTTTGCTACTAGCTGACCTCTTTTGGATTTGTCTCTGATAGTGCATTCATCACCGTCGAAGATGACTTTGTAGTTGTGTTCCATCATTTGACCTACTGACAAAAGGTTCTTGCTGGAGCTTCGGAACATAGAGCACATCTTTGACTAATCCTTTTGTACCAGTGAAATTGTTCATAGGGATAACACCTGTCCCTTGAACCGGATTCGGTGTATTGTCTGCTGTGTAGATGACATTCTTTTGACCTTCTAATGGCTTCATTTTTGTGAACCATTCCTGGTGATTTGTCATATGAGATGATGCACCGCTGTCGATGTACCAAGGATCCTGTTCCACTTGGTCGACTTGATAGCTGAAATCCTCTTTGGGATTGAAATCAGTGCTAGGTGCATTGTATCAGTCTGATGCAATTCCTCACTTGCAAGAAACATATTGCCATGTTCATTTGCAAAATGACTGTGACTAGAATAATGTCCACCATGATGATTTCCTCTTCCTCGAGAAGTCCCTCGATTACTGCTGGATTGATCGCCTTGGTCATACTGCTTCTTGCGGCAATCTCTTTCATAGTGTCCAAACTTGTGACAATAGTTGCATTGAATGTTTGACACATTGGTGGATGCATTCCCTCGTCCTTGGAATCTTCCTCGGTTGGAATGATTTCCTCTTTGCTGATTCTGATGTTGCTGAGGATGATGCTGATGCTGACTTTGATTTTATTGATGATGACCACTTTTCTGATATGATCTACCTCTGTTTCTGCCTTTGCCTCTGCTTCTGTCTGAAGCTGTGAATGCCTGATCATTAGAATGACCTTTACGTGCTTGAATGGCCTGAGTCCTGAGTTCTTCACCAAGTAGAACTGACTGAAGTTCTTCTAGTGTTGGAATTTACCGTTGGATGGCAATACTCTGGACTAGATTCTCATATCCTTCTCCTAGTCCATTCAGGATTACTTGAACCATTTCTGCGGGATTCATAGTCTCTCCTGTTGTTGCAAGTTGATTGTTGTAGTCTTTGATGCGGAGTACATAAGCATGACCGGTTTCACTGCTGTTGCGGAAACTCTGGTTGATCTAGTTTCTCAGGGTGAGAATCCTGGATGTGTTCTTGGACTCGTAGAGATCTGCGAACATATCCCATGCTTCTTTTGATGTCTTGACTGTGTTGAGCTATCCTAGCATGACATCTTGCACATTCTGCTTGATCAGGTGATAGGCATACTTGTCTTTCTTATCCCATTCTGCTTGAGCTCGGCCAATGGCAGGATCTGCTACTGGTGCGGAAACTGTTTGTGTAGATGTAGATCCCGATGTAGATCCCGTTGCTGGTGCTGTGACAACAGATGGAGTAGAGCTACTGTTGGCTGGATCGGCCAATGGTCTAGGTATGGATCCATCGACATACTCCCATTTGTCCTGAAGCACAAGAATGGTCTCCATTCGGTATTTCCATGTACCATAATTGGAGTTGTCTAACTTAGCAGATGCCTCCAGATTGAGGTTGCTAGTCGACATGGTGCAAACAATGTACTCAAAAGTGTCCTGAAAAACTCTGTATGAACCAACTGCAAATACACTGAAGATGCCAAGTGAAATCTCTGTACCGTCGGTGAAGATAGAACTGCAGTATATCAGATCTGATCTGTGTTACAAGGCTTGTGGCAATGATGCCGGGAATAGCCAAGAGGCTTTACAAGGCTGAAAAATGATGTGCACGATGCCGTGAGAGAGCCAAATAGGCTTTACAATGGTGGCATGTGTGTGTGAAATCGAGTGCTATCTGCCCACTGAATCAATATGCAATGCCTCTGAACTCTGAAGTCTGCTCACTGAACTGATGAACGTAAGGTTTCAGGTAATGTAATGATGTGAAATCGGATGTGAGCGTATGGACTGACTCCGAGTAGGTACTAGTCGGGAATTTCGGGCATGGCTTAGATTGGCAAGTTGGGGAATTCAAAGCGTCCCCTCTATGGCGATCTAGTCTACTCTGATCTAGATCTAAACCAACCGTCGATCGACGATCGATGAAAGAGCAACAAATAATTCCTTTTCTTTTGTTCTTTTTAAGTGCTGGGTCAGATGCGTCGATGTAGAGGCAAATGTGCGTGAAGGAAGTGGTTTTGTCGGTGAGGCTCAAATGTGAGTGTAACTTGCACTGAAATGTGCGCGTGATGTAACGAGCTCGTAGAGCATGAAAAATCGAGTGACTTTCCTTTTTGGAGCACCCTCAAATTCTTCCTGGATCAAGAGATATGACTTGATCTAGGTGGAGGGGCAAAAGGAGTGCAAATGGTGCTCAATGATGATGTGTCACTGTGAGTCACATGCAGTGATGATGTGGCACTGTGCTTAGCAAGAGGTGTGCCAGTGAAGCTCTATGCTGAGGTGGCAGGAGTGTGCACATGCAGTGTGTGCACAGTGTGCCTGGCAGGGGACTGTGCCTGCAGGGGTCAGTGATGACTGGACTGCTGAGGTGGCACAGATGATGTCAACAGGGTGACATGGCACTGATGACATGGCCTGATGACGTGGCACTGATGACGTGGCCTGATGATGTGGCACAAATGACATGGCACAGATGATGTGGCAGTCAATAATGATGTGGCAGTCGGTGATGACGTGGCTTGCTGACGTGTCCTGCTGATGTGGCAGATAGGATTGCCACGTGTGACTTGGCTGACCACACCTCAATGTGGTGAGGTTGAGGATAAGATATCCTCCCTCGCTGCCACGTGGCGCTAGGAGAGCAACCAGAATCTTCCTAGATTCTGATAGGATCTAGGAAGATTCCGTCCACCGCGGATTTCCGTCGATGAGGTCATTGGAGAGCGCGGCTGTGGAGCTGTTGTTGAGCACCCATGGGCAACGCCTGCTGGGAACTCTACTGCCTCTAGCATGGCATCCAGCCCGATGGCCAGATGCCAAGCGATAAGACTGTGGGCGGTGGCGACGATGCGTTCAACACCTTCTTCAGCGAGACCGGGGCTGGCAAGCATGTCCCGCGAGCTATTTTCCTAGATCTCGAGACCACTGTGATCGACGAGGTTCGCACTGGCACGTATAGGCAGCGCTTCCATCCTGAGCAGCTCATCAGCGGCAAGGAGGATGCCGTAAACTTCGCCCGAGGCCACTATACCATGGGAAAGGAGATTGTGGATCTCTGCCAGTGGGCAAAATGGAGGCCTCCCAATGACTGATGACGGAAGACAGTCACTTTCAAGGAAGGTGGCAATACCATCTTCCAAGCTCAATCCTTGCAGGATCGTTATTATAATACGACTGCTGATTTTAGCATTTTTTCTGAGGTTTCGTATTCTAAGCCCTGTCAGCGATGCCTATGGGTATCGGGTGAGTTCGTCAGTATCTCAGCAGATCATTCGCTCGTCGGTGGTCCTGGCAGTGGCAAACGAATTCATCCTTTGCTGTACTCGGATTCCAACATACCCAGCACAGGAGATCGATTGTAACCGGACTCTTGCGCTGGACCCCCATTGTACGAGAGCGCTAAGCGCTAGAGCTTCGCTGTACGAGATGGTGAGATGCTTTTCGGAGTGTTTGCTCGATTTGCAACAGCTAAAGATGATTTACGAAGCTGCACTTCGTTATCGAATGGTACGGGAGCCCCGCTAGTCCATCCGTCAACAGACAACAGCGGACATTGACTTTGCTGGTGGCTTGGACTGGTGGCTTGGACTACATCAACAGCAAAATGTGGACGGAGTTGGTTGCCTCTCTCTCTCAAAGCCTTAGTAAGAAACTGGTCTCTCTTCAACTCAAAGAATTCACCATCTCTTGCTCTAAGAAGAAGAAGAACAAATCCTCACAGATCTGTCTCACAAAATGAATTGAAATCCTCACAAGGAAACTCAAGAAATGAACGGAAATCTCTTAAGGAATGACAGAAATTTTCTCTCAAATGGACAGATGAAGATCTCTCATCGGAAGTGGACTCTCACAGAGAACACTCAAGAGAACTCTCAATCTCACAATCTCTCTCACACTCTCAAGAATCACAATGTCTCAGCGGAAGACAAGGGAGCTCTGATACCATGACAAAATATGAAGAGGGGAGAGGAGAAGAGTGGAGATGAGGAGAGAGGGCACAGCTAGAGAGCACACCACAAATGACTAACTGTACACTAGAATTAGTTGAAAAAATAGAATATATACAAACCCTTTTAGGGTTAGGGTTAGGGGATCTAACCCTTTCCTTTATAGCACTCTATAAGGTTAGTGCTATGCACATATGATCACGTGATGGTGCTATGCACACATGATCACATGATGTTGAGCGTGAACTCTCAACACAAACCCTTACGTGAATCTATGGTGATGGTGAATAACATAATGGGATGAAAATTTTAGAATGCTTTGAAGTTTTGAATGGTGATATCCCATTCTAAATTCCAAAACATGGCTTGTGAGTGTCTTGGAAGTTGTGCATGAGTGAGTGCCCCTTCATCCTCCCTTCATCATGATGTGTAAGTCCAGTGAAGCACTCAAGATGGTGGGCCAAGATTTCAGGTGAGATTGGTGAGGACTTTTCAATGTCAAGTGAGAAGGAAGGCATTGTGAAGGAGAGAGGTAAGGAGGGTTTGAGTGGCGAGGGGTTAGATGGGATCTCTACTGGTAAGGGTGCTGAGGATTCCAACCATTCATTATACCTAGAAACCCTCACGAAAAGGATTAGAGGTGGTTTCATAGATCTAGATGACTATACTATGAAGAAAATCTTACATGAAGAGGCTGAGAGAAGGGCTAGGGATGTTGCAAGGAAGCCTTGGTTAAGAGTGGTAAAGAACATTCAATGGTATGCAAAATCAATCTGCATGACATTAAACCTTGGGATTTTTTAAGTACATTGTTTTGGAGAAAAGAATGTTTTTTTCGATTTTAAAACGCTTGTGGATGTTCAAAATGCAAAAAATGCATTTTTAATAACTGATCAATGTACACCGGTTGATCGGCTAAATATCACTCAATGTATAACAACACTGTGTGGTATTAGGCTGAATATACCGCACAGTGTAATATAACACCGCATGGTAAATATGCTTACCGTCTAGTAGGGTGGTAGCAAGCTAAGGGTGTCCACTTTTTGTTCACTCCCCAATCCTAAGGAGGTGGAAAAACAAGCTTTTTAGCACACAAAAATGCAAATCTCACCTACTTCCCTATGGATCTAGTCTTTGAAGTCTTCTGACACAACATCACACTTGCTATTGTGCACACAATCGTATAGTCTGATCGAAAATTCGATGCACACACAAAAAATTTCTTTGTGTCACACGGCATGGTTCCAGGGTGGTCACACGTTTGTCACGAACAAAGAGTGTCATATAAAATTCTAAATTTCTCACTCATTTTAGATTAAATGTTATTGAAACTTTGTAAGTGGTCTCTTTGCATTATGTAGAGCTTAACTTGATTTATTGGTAATTTTTTGAATGATTTATCTAATTATAAATAATTATTTATAATAAATAAAGTCATAAAATACATGCATTTTAGTAGCACACCACATTTTTTTAGTATTTTGAATAATTAAGCAAATCCAATTCGGTGGAAGGTTAGTAGGCATAAGGGTGTGTGGTTGAATCATCAAATCCCAAATCCAACGGTTAGATTTAGGAAGATTGAAGTTTAATTTTTACTTTTACTCCTTAGAGGATCAACAAAGAATATTAAAAATAAATCTAGTAATTCTCAAACATAACCAAACATTTCAAAAATGTCAATATTTTTAGTCCTCTGCATGATGAATAAGAGGAAAATATTTTGGTTAAATTTGAGCAAGGGAAACGTACGATATGGCCTCCAAGAGTGAAATCTCCCTTTTGTGGGTGAAAAAGGGCCACCCAAGCCTAATACCAAGACAAGGTAGGCTTGGTATTAGGCTTGGTGAGGTAGGCTAGGAGCATCACCGATCCTAGTGGCAAGCCTTTGGAGTCTGCATGCTGCCCATGTGGAAGGCTGAGTCATCAAAACCATGCCACGTTGTTAGACCACGTGGTGCCATCTCATCAAGCAGATGTGACATCACTCCTTGCCATGTCACCTTACATTGCCACACGTGCTGCCACACGTGCTGCCACATGTGCCACCTCATCATTCCACATCATCAGCCATGTGATCACACAATGCCACCTTGGCATACCTCCTCTCCTGGCCACATCACCAATCCCTCCACCTCAATTTGCCATGTCATCTACCACCTCATGAATGCCAACTCGTCATGCCCAATACCACATCATGACCATGCAGGAAGAGACTATATTACCACATCATGACCATGCATGGTGCCACATCAGCCAGATGTATACACATGACGATGTGCGATGCATACAATACCTCGATCGAGGTACATATGATGGGTGAGGTATACATTACCTCGTTCGAGGTATGTGACCGAGGAGACATACAGATACCTCAATCGAGGTTCATACATACATGCATGCGCAATGCACTAAATACCTCGATCGAGGTATAAGCTCTGATCGCGGCTCTAGGCATAGCAGACCTCTCCACCAAAACTAAGCCAATTAGTATCAATCTTAGCACCTCTCCACCAATAATAATGAAGAGCAATCTAAGAGCAATCTAGTGGATGAGTTGAGGCTCTCTATAAGACACCACGTTTTGGTTCATTTCACCCATTCTTAGCCATTCTTGCCTCCTCATCACTTTGTCACACCTTCCATCCTACTTTCATTGAGAATGGGTTCTCAAAGCCATAGAGCTAGTAGACGTGAAAGATGTAGGAACCCCCCCCCAAATCTCATTGACGAGGAGCGCAAGCGGAAGGCTCGTGAGCGCAAGAGAGCCTCTAGAGCTCGAGCTCGCGCTGCCACCACTGATCCACCTCCAGCTCTACCTCTACATCCCACCTCCACCCCCACCCCCACCTCCATTGTCCCCCCATGCTCATCCGCTCCCCTACCTCTAGCCTCCGCCCTTCCCCTAGCCACCTACATTTTGGCCTCCACCTCTACCTCTTCCCCCTCCACCCTCCCCCCTCCCCCTCCCCCTCCCCCTCCCCCTGCTCCGCTTGGCGCCTCCCTTCCCCCGTCCACCCTACCATCTCCCATTGATCCTGTTGCCCCACCTTGCAGCAGCAGTGTTGCTTCACGACGTGACTTGCCGAAGTCCACTATCCGTCGTCGTGCTAGCAAGATTGTGCAGTCTTTTTTTTGTGACCTCACGCCAGCTTCGCAGTCTTCTCTTCTTACGTCCCTGATTGATCACCCTGACTTGGTAGAGTGTAGGAGGCTTGTTGGTCTTGGTGCACGTAGAGATAGGGTTGTATCTAGCGAGGTCCTTAGCAGTGTTCGATGTTCCTATGCTTCTATTAAGCATAGGAACTCCAGTGATGCCTTGGCAGCACGTCGTGCTATTGTGGCTGCCATTAGTAGGCCTCATATGATAGGCCATGTGCGTACCACTTCACGTCTTCTTCAGATTGCACCGCGCACATTGCGAGCAGGCATCATTAGGAGGCAGAGTCTAGAGGATAGTGAGACTGATGCTCTTTGGGCTTCGAGTGGTCGTGCACCTCGCAGCGATCGATGATTCCACTAGGTCCTTCATACAACAGTTTTGGGAGGAGCATTGCAGAGCATCCCCGATGTTCAAGAAGGCATTGCAGAAGAGGGTGTCACGCGGTGTGTACATTGAGCATGGTGCATGTTTTTTGGAGTGTACCCAGACTGAGTTGTACACTCAGTTTGTAGAGGCGCACCCGGAGTTCAAGATTGGGCAGAGGTCATTTGAGCGATGCAGGCCATGGTTTGTGCGATGCTCTCAGGAGAGTGACACATGCTGTTGTCGCTACCATGTGGATTTTGGATTGATGTATGACGTATTCCGTTCCCTTGATGGTCATAGGGGAGTGGTTCCTACTAGCCCTCGCGACTTCATTCATTCCATATTGTGTACACGAGATGGTGATGCTTTATTCCACTCCCTTGATTGTGTGGAAGGCACGTGTACTTTGTGTGGTGACTTTGCCAGAGTGCCACGAGTTGCACTAGATACTTGTGATGTGCAGATGGTTCGTTGGCAGTAGTATGAGTACTGTACCTTGACATTAGATGGTGGTGCACAGTCGAGGAGGTTGCAGCTTGTGGGGAAGGAGACACCACGTGTTGTATTCATTGATTGTTTTCGAGGGAAGCTGTACCGCTACATACGCCACTCGCACACTGCGAAATGGGAGGATCGTTAGTTTCGTGCATGTTTGAGGACATTTCCTATAGGGGTGGTTGTCTCAGTGGTGGACTTTGCGGAGAATTACATCTTTGCACCACAGCATGAGATCCAATCGGAGTATTATTTCTCCGAACAGGTGACGTGTGATTGAGTATTGATTTTTTCCCCGCCTCATTATATTGAATTATTTCAATAGTCATATTTTTTTTTCAATGCCATATTGCAGGTTGCTATATTTGTGCACATTAGCTATCGTCATGCATAGGCTCATGTGGATGGCATTGATAGCACCATGGACTCACGCATCATTGTGCGAGAGTATCACTTCTACATTAGTGATGATCGATCGCATGATGCCCATTTTGTGCAGCATTGCTTCACTTTGCATGATAGTTTCTTGAGGGATCATGGTGTCACATGGCAGCGGCGCTGGATCTGGTCAGACGGTTGCGGCAGTTCAAATCCGCTAGACAGTTTTATTGGTTCTGCAGATGGCACCGTGAGACAGGCATTCCGATCACATGGAGCTACTTCGAGACAGGGCACGGTAAGGGAGAGCACGATGGTGCAGGTGCTTGCGTGAAGCGTGCTTTGTGTCGATACCAATTGCGTCACAGTGCCGATCGCTTCAAGGATGCACATGATGTGGTGCGGTGGTGCAGCCAGCACTTTTATCCACTAGTGCTACGTCCTCGTTTCAGTCGCGTGACGATAGGGTGGTGAGCCGGTATTTTTGGTGCGTGGACATTGGGAGTCTTGATCGGTCGAGGCCTTTTGATTGTCGTTCTGTGCCTGGCACTCTTGATTTCCATTCCATCAGGAGCGTAGGTGAGTCTCACCCCGCGATCTTTTCTCGACGGTTTGCATGTTTTTGCTCTGCATGCATTGATGATGATTGGGGAGGGTGCTCCATGATACCATGGGCCGATCCATGGGTACGGCGAGTGCTTTCTCCCTTCCAGCCTTGGGAGGAGATACATGATGATCAGGATGCGGGATTCAGTTCCTCTAGAGATTATGACCAGCTTACAAATATTTTGCGTATTGGTGATATCTTCGCGGTTATTGCTTCGGAGGGCAATGAGGAGGGTGTGGATTATTACTTGTTGCGATGCTCTATGCTGAAGAGTGTGCTGAATGAGGATACAGTGGATGGGCATGGGATGCACTTCAATGCTCATAGCATGATCGTCGGTGGCCACTATTTTCAGCAGATACAGAGGCGTGGTCGCTATATTGAGTTCCAGGAGTACATGGCGGATTGGGAGGCATACATGTATTCTCATCTTGTTGTTGGGATCAAGATTACTTTGAGTCGTGTTCGCACTCGCAAGGCGACGTCCACTCCACGATGGCGCCTTGCAATGGCGGATCACGAGAGCATACTTGCAACTATTGGCATGAGAGCTGATCCTGAGGAGTAGCACATTACATATCTTATTTTTTGGGATCATCAGTTGATCAGATTGATTTTTATTGGGTATCACTAGTTGATTACACTTTTTTGTATTCGATATGTATAGGCTCACTGTGTGACCGTACCATTGTAATTTTCATGGACTCATATTTTGTATTTCACTATGATGGCTGTATACACGTTCATACACATCATTGTATTAGATTCTATTTTTAACATGATGTCCGATGTCTTCTCAATGGGATTTGTTGTGTTTGTAATACAAAAAATTGTTTATTAGTAGTAATGTTGTAATTTGTTTTGTGCATTAGGACATTTTAAAAATGTGACTAAGAAAATTCGCACACGTACTAACGAAATACGCATGTGGACTTGCTTGTTGGGGATGAAACTTCGCACGACTCTTAGGCCACCCTAGACATACATCCACGCGAGATTTGGTCTGAATTGATTTGGTGTGCGCCACGTGGAAGGTACAATGCGTACATTTTTACAATCCCTACTAGCACTCGTGACTACATATGAGCTATGGCGCATGTACTAACGAAATGCGCGTGTGGACTTATTTGTTGGGAATGAAACTTCGCACGACTCTTAGGCCACCCTAGACATACATCCACGCAAGATTTGTTCTCCAACTTATTTGGTATGCGCCACGTGGAAGGTATAATGCATACATTTTTACAATCCCTACTAGCACGACTACGTGTGAGAAATGGCGCACGTACTAACCAAATATGCATGTGGACTTATCTGTTGGAGATTAAACTTTGCACGGCTCTTAGGTTACCCTAGACGTACATCCACGCAAGATTTGGTGCCTAACTGATTTGGTATGCGCCACGTGGAAGGTACAATGTGTACATTTTTGCAATCCCTACTAGCACGACTACGTATGAGCTATGGCGCATGTACTAACGAAATACGCGTGTGGACTTATCTGTTGGAAATGAAACTTCACACGACTATTAGGCTACCGTAGACGTACATCCACGCAAGATTTGGTGCCCAACTGATTTGGTATGTGCCACATGGAAGGACAGTTGCGTACATTTTTACAATCCCTACTAGCACTCGTGACTACGTATGAAAAATGGCGCACGTACTAATGAAATACGCACGTGGACTTATCTGTTGGGGATGAAACTTCACACGCCTCTTAAACTACCCTAGACGTACATCCACGCAAGATTTGGTCTCCAACTGATTTGGTATGCGCCACGTGGAAGGACAAATGCATACATTTTTACAATTTCTACTAGCACGACTAAACCCTAAACCCTAAACCCTGGACCCTAAATCCTGAACCCTGTTGGGCACGAAACTTCACACGCCTCTTAGGCTACCCTAGATGTACATCCACGCAAGATTTGGTCTCCAACTGATTTTGTTTGCGCCATGTAGAAGCAATCCCTACTAGCACGGCTAAACCCTAAACCCTAAACCCTAAACCCTGGACCCTAAATCCTAAACTCTGTTGGGGACGAAACTTCACACGCCTCTTAGGCTACCCTAGACGTACATCGACGAAAGATTTGGTCTCCAACTGATTTGGTTTGCGCCACGTAGAAGCAATCCCTACTAGCACGGCTAAACCCTAAACCCTAAACCCTAAACCCTGGACCCTAAATCCTAAACCCTGTTGGGGACAAAACTTCACACGCCTCTTAGGCTACCCTAGACGTATATCCACGCAAGATTTGGTCTCCAAATGATTTGGTTTGCGCCACGTAGAAGCAATCCCTACTAGCACGGCTAAACCCTAAACCCTAAACCCTAAACCCTGGACCCTAAATCCTAAACCCTGTTGGGGACGAAACTTCACACGCCTCTTAGGCTACCCTAGACGTACATCGACGCAAGATTTGGTCTCCAACTGATTTGGTTTGCGCCACGTAGAAGCAATCCCTACTAGCACGGCTAAACCCTAAACCCTAAACCCCAAACCCTGGACCCTAAATCCTAAACCCTGTTGGGGACAAAACTTCACACGCCTCTTAGGCTACCCTAGACGTACATCCACGCAAGATTTGGTCTCCAACTGATTTTGTTTGCGCCACGTAGAAGCAATCCCTACTAGCACGGCTAAACCCTAAACCCTAAACCCTAAATCCTGGACCCTAAATCCTAAACCTTGTTGGGGACGAAACTTCACATGCCTCTTAGGCTACCCTAGACGTACATCGACGCAAGATTTGGTCTCCAACTGATTTGGTTTGCGCCACGTAGAAGCAATCCCTACTAGCACGGCTAAACCCCAAACCCTAAACCCTAAACCCTGGACCCTAAATCCTAAACCCTGTTGGGGACGAAACTTCACATGCCTCTTAGGCTACCCTAGACGTACATCCACGCAAGATTTGGTCTCCAACTGATTTGGTTTGCGCGACGTAGAAGCAATCCGTACTAGCACGACTACACGTTAGCGTACCACCAAAGTCAAAAGAAAATAGTAAAATTAAATTGTGGCCTAACATGTCACACCTTCCTTGTACTCCCATACATGAGTGGAGTTTAAAAGGGAGAAGTGGGATTGTTAATATGTGTATATTTTTTTGGTGCATAGCCTGTGCAACAACCCTTTCTTTTTACATAAACCAAATACCAACACTTTCCTTATACCAACCGCCAATCCTTTCTCTTGTACATAAACCACTAAATGCAAAAGAAAATAGTGAAATAAAATGGTGGGCTAGCATGCTACACCTTCCTTGTATTCCCGTATACATGCATTAATTGCCAATTGTGTTGATTTCTCTTCTTTATGTTCATTATCTTTTATACATGCATAATAATTAGATTGGTGCATTGGCAAATGTCATATTAAGGAAATTGAAATAGTCCTTAGAAACTTGGAAGGCATATGCGATTGTGATTTGGAAGGCACATGTGATTGTGGTTCGAATATGACAAATAATTAGGTCTTGTTTTCTTTGATCACCAATTAGCACAAGTATTGTTAACAATAAGAGACAAATTAAACACTGAGTCATAATAAATAACAGCAAAATCATGCAAAGGACAAGTCTAACTCCATTTTTGAAAAAAATCCCCAAAATTTTATATTTTTTAAAAATTGTAGGGACAAAATATACGCTTCATGTCAATAATATTAAAAAACTAGAATTTTGAAAAAAGAATGCATAAAATATTACTTATATTTTATTGCAGAACCTAAAAATGTCTAGTATTACCATTTGCAAAAAGTATTCTCTCCTTTAATTTAAAAAACATGACAAATTGCAAAGGAGAAGAAACTGCTTCATTCAACTAAGAGAGTTGCTAGAGCTTTTTCTTTGAAATACCAATCGTTTTCTATGCAAGTGCCCATATCAAATCCATATAAAAGAATTTCTACACCCTACAAACTAAGCATGTCCACACATTGGTGATTTCTAGAATTTTTTCCTTTTGTCATGTTGTTTAAGTATCTCTAGATCACACATTCCTATGAACGTTTTTTTATTTAATAAAAATAGCTCTATTTAACAAAAAAAAATCTCATTTTCACATTTTAAATAAAAAATGTCGTAATTTACAAATTTCAAAAAAACATTAAAATGCATTATAAATTTTGAAATTTTTTATAATTTTCCTTATAAACTAAAATTTAATTAAATTCTACCAAAAAGAAAATGCTACATTAAAAAAACAAAAATATAGAACTCCTAATTCTAAAATTTAAAAAAAATTTACAAATGCATTTCAAATTTATAAATATTTTATAATTATTAATATGAACGTTTTTTTATTTACTAAAAAAGCTCTATTTTGAAAATACAATTTCATTTTCACATTTTAAATAAAAAATGTCGTAATTCATAAATTTCAAAAAAACATTATATTGCATTTCAAATTTAGAAAATTTTTATTATTTCTCTTTTAACCTAAAATTTTTTATTATTTCTCTTTTAAATTCTACCAAAAAGAAAATGCTACATAAAAAAAACAGAAATATTTAACATTTTCACATTTTTAATAAAAAATGCCTCACTAAACGTTTTTTAAATTTAAAAATTTCACATTTTAAATTATAAATGTCGTAATTTAAAAATTAAAAAATAAAATTTACAAATGCATTTCAAATTTATAAATATTTTATAATTATTAATATGAACTTTTTTTATTTACTAAAAAAAGCTCTATTTAAAAAAAAAAATTAATTTTCACATTTTAAATAAAAAATCTCGTAATTCATAAATTTAAGAAAAACATTAAAATGCATTTTATAATTTTTCTTATAAACTAAAATTTTAAATTACGTTTTTTAAAATTAAAATTTTCACATTTTAAATTATAAATGTCGTAATTTAAAAATTAAAAAAAAAATTTACAAATACATTTCAAATTTATAAATATTTTATAATTAATAATATCAACCTTTTTTTTTTACTAAAAAAAGCTCTATTTAAAAAAAAAAATTAATTTTCACATTTTAAATAAAAAATCCCGTAATTCATAAATTTCAGAAAAACATTAAAATGCATTTTATAATTTTTCTTTTAAACTAAAATTAAATCAAATTCTACATAAAAGAAAATGCTACATAAAAGAAAATGCCAACCTGGACTCTCTCGCTCCTGCTCCGTCCATCTCCGTCGATGTCCGTTCGTCGCTCTCCGTCGCTCGCGCTTTTCCGTCGAAGTCCGGCAAATCCGAAATCGGTGAATGAGGTAGAGCTCGATCGAGGTATGCGGAATGAGGGGGGTCGCTCTCCTTTTATAATAAAAATTAGGGTTTACCTACCTCGATCGAGGTATTCTTTCCATGCGCATGCATCCCGGCACATATACCTCGATCGAGGTATTGGCATGCCACGATACCTCGATCGAGGTATTCTTGACATAACCATACATCTCGTTGGCATGCCACAATACCTCGATCGAGGTATTCTTGATATGCCCATGCATCTCTTTACATCTACCTCGATCGAGGTATTGCCATGCCACAATACCTCGATCGAGGTATTGTGACATGCCACGATACCTCGATCGAGGTATTGTGACATGCCCATACATCTCGGTACATCCACGTCGATGGAGGTTTTGACATGCCACGATACCTCGATCGTGGTGTGTTGGCAGAAGCGGGATGCCAAGTCATGTGTCCAGCATACCTCGATCGAGGTATGTCATCCGCCCTGTTGGCTGCCCTGTCGGATGGCACATACCTCGATCGAGGTATGCTGGACATGCCACTTGACCTCGATCGAGGTTGAGCTGGATTGCCACAATACCTCGAACGAGGTAGATGTGGCATGTATAGCTGGCTTGCCAGCAAGCCTCGATCGAGGTATAGGCTCGGTCCGGTGAAAAAGCTACGTACCTCGATCGAGGTATTGGCTAGGCTCGGTTGTGCTCGTGTGTGATTTTCATTGGAGCTTATACCTCGATCGAGGTATAGGAGACCGAAGCAAAACCTTTGTATTTTCACTCGAGCGGGTGTCACACTCACCCGAAAGTGGTCCGGAAGTGGACACCCTTAGCTTGCTACCACCCAGTATCAAATACACCGATCGGTGAACCCCTACACCGGGCGGTGTATTAGGATTACACCGGTCGGTGTAGTCAGTTGGGACAGGTGGTGTCTTTCCTCATGGCAGCCACCCCTTCAGAGAGAGAGAGAGAGAGAGAGAGAGAGAGAGAGAGAGAGAGAGAGAGACACTTGGAGAATCGAGTTGCAACACCTTGTCTGCAGGGTGTGCGTTTGACATATTATTACACTGAGTGCAGAGAACATAAGAGAGATTCTTCATTCCAAGTCTAAGCTTGATGCAATGTAACAGCACATACTTGCTCAATCTGACTGTAGCTGGACAAGGCACGGAGAGGTGGAGTGGACAAAGGAGAAAGAGGACGTACTAAACTTCCTACCTAGAGTGTTGGGTGATATAGTTGTTCAATGGGAAATGGTAAAGAAGTCAAAGCCCTAGATAGATGCAGCAAGGATGAAGCTGGATAGGTGGCACATAGAATGGAAATAATCATGGCCTGCCATTGATATAAGAAACCACACACACATGTTCTTATTAATCCATATTGGAAAGTCAAATTTGATTAAGGAAAGCATTTCTCGAGTCATAGCATTATTTACAAGAATTGTTAACATTTGTTTATGCATGCTTAATCGTTGATGTTATTTTCAAATAAAGATTATGAGAAGATTCTCTCTCTCTCTCTCTCTCTCTCTCTCTCTCACACACACACACACACACACACACACACACGGCATAACATCTCCAAGTATTTTCATATCTCCACACTTATGCTTTAGCTCAACGCGTGCACTAAGAATCTTTGATACAACACCTACCACCTTATCTTTGCCAAGTCTTTTAGAGTGACAAAGAAAATATGGATCACTATCATCGATTGTAGTAAATGCAACTACTTCTCTTTTGCTATATAAGATCACCTCCATCCCTGGAACAAATTCTATAGCCATCTCCTTTGTTAGAGTCCTTTGCAAGCAAGTTGCAGCTGCAACAATTATATAAATATTAGTCCCTTTTAATAATCTACTTATTAATTATAATTTTTATTAGTACTTTAAGTTGGATAAAGGGTTTAGGGTTTAGCATTTACGATGTAGGATTTATAATTAAAAATCAATAGTATAGGCTTTCTATATATGTTAGGCATCGATGGTCAAAACAAGATGAAACTTGGCAGGACTCTAAGACATCATGGCATAAAGATTTTGACCCGATGTTATTGCATCTTAGTAAACTGACATGGTACATTTAATTTGGTGGATGGTGATTAGATGAAGGCCTAGGATGGCTTTCGTGGATGGTGGATTCACTTTGGTGGGATCCAAGTGGCTAATTTTGACTTTGGGGAGGCTAGATTAAGAAGTAGTAGGCATCTTTTAATGTGGACCCTTGATCTAGATCAAGATATGGCTAAGATGGAGGTGCATAATGGAGGATTAGGATGGAGGATGACAATTGAGGGTGGATATCAATGGTCTAGGATGATTGAGGTACAATAGGTGTCCTATCATACACAAAGTCTCTATTTGCATTAATTAGTTGTTGGGGGGAGAGAGGAGTGGTATATGATGGTAGGATATCTAGGGACAATGAGGGGTGGGGGAGGGCTTCAATAAAATATTTAGGGATAAAGGGGGGAACGAGGGCTTTAATTAAATAAGATGGGGGGAAGTAGTACATGATGGCAAGATCTTTATTAGGGATAAAGGAGGGAGGGGAGAGGGCTTCAATTAAATAAAGTGGGGAGGGGGGGTTGGTATGAATATTTAGGGATAAAGGGGGGAGGGAGGGCTTCAATTAAATAAAAGAGGGGGGGGGATAGAGTGGTATATGATTGTAAAACATTTAGGGATTAATGAGGGAGGGGAGAGGGTAGTGGTATAAATATTTAGGGATAAAGGGGGGAGGGAGGGCTACAATTAAATAAAAGGCGAGGGGGGGGGAGTGGTATACATGGCAAAATATTTAGGGATAAAGGAGGAAAGGGAGAGGGCTTCAATTAAATAGAGGAGGGAGGGGGGAGTGGTATAAATAGCTAGGGTTAAAGGGGGGAAGGGTACGCCTTCAAGTAAGTAAAATATTTGGAGATAAAAAGGGGGGGAGGAGGGTTTGAATTATATAAAAGGGGGAGGGTGAGGAGTACTAAATGTGATCAATAGATACCTTTCCCTTGATCCAGATAAAGATCTATGGCTAAAATGGAGGCAAAAGGACCATAATGGATGGTGGAGATCAACCTTCATAGATGGAGGGCTAGGATTGAGGTGCATAATGGAGGGCTAGGATTGAGGTGCCTACAACATTCATCTTCTCCCTTGTATCTTCCATCAAATCTATCGCCTAGATTGGAAGCGCCTTCTACATCCATCTCCTCCCTTAGATCTTCCATCAAATCTATGGCCCGAATTGAAGCCCCTTCTACACCCATCTACTCCCTTGGATCTACCATAAAATATATGGCCTAGATTGAAGCGCCTTCTACACCCATCTCGTCTCTTGGATCTTCTATCAAATCTATGGCCCAAATTGAATCCCCTTCTACACCCATCTCCTCCCTTGGATCTTCCATAAAATCTATGGCCTAGATTGAAGCGACTTCTACACCCACCTCCTCCCTTGGATCTTCCATCAAATCTATGGCTCAAATTGAAGCCCCTTCTACACCCATCTCCTCCCTTGGATCTTCCATCAAATGTATGGCCTAGAGTGAAGGGCCTTCTACACCCATCTCATCCCTTGGATCTTCCATCAAATCTATGGCCCAAATTGAAGCCCCTTCTACACCCATCCACTCCCTTGGATCTTCCATTAGATCTATGGCCCAAATTGAAGCCCCTTCTACACCCATCTCCTCCCTTGGATCTTCCATCTAATCTATGGCCTAGATTGAAGGAGATTTTCATCTCATCTCCTCCATTAGATCTTTGTTTTGATGAAGGGTAGATATCTCATCCCTCTATTCTTTGATGATATCTCTTAGATCCACCCCTTAATCTAATGGCTTGTAGTGCTTTATCTCAAATTTGAATGTATCGCTTGGATTAGACATTCAATCAAGGGCTAGAGGTCTTGAAGTGAAGATCATGGGTTGAAACTGTGGGTTGGACATCTCCCCAACGTTAATAGGTCTACACATGCCCTTTTTTTAAAACAAAACCAGTCACACACACTAGAACATGTGTGGGTCACCAACGTTGGTTTTTCATAGCCATGTTGGGCATCGATAGTTGAAACAAATGAAACTTGATAGGACTCTAATACATAATGGCATAAAGATTTTGGCTAGGTGTTATTGCATTTGAAGTAGTGTAGCATATTGTTTTAGGGTAAATACTAATTATTGTGCCTCACCAATGAGCCAAAACACTTTTTATAGGTTAAATTCAAATCCATGGCTCTATCTCATAATGTACCAAGAGTTGGTATGCCTCTTATTCACATCATACCCAAGCACTTTCCAAATCTTGCTACATAAATGGGTCCATATATACCTTTTTGTTTAAAAAAATTTTAGTGCACACACTAGAACACATGTGGGTCACAAATGTTCATTTTTCATAACCATGTTGGGCATCGATGGTAGAAATAAGATGAAGCTTGATAGGACTCTAATAAAGAATGGAGTAAAGATTTTGACTAAGTTTTATTGCATTTGGAGTAGCGTAGCATATTATTTTATGGTAGATAACACTTTTTTTGCTGCGCTACGAGCTGAAGCACATGCTAGAATGCGTGTGGGTCACCAACGTTGATTTTTCATAACCATGTTGGGCAATCGATGGCCAAAATAAGAAAAACTTGATAGTACTCTTATACATGATGGCATAAAGATTTTGGCTAGGTGTTTTTGTATTTGGAGTAGTGTAGCATATTGCGTTAGGATAGGACCTATACCCATCTATGAGAAGTGGAAAATGAAAAAATATGCATCACCAACCATGCAAAAAGTGTTTGATGGGCATGATACTTTTCATGCATCTAAAAATAAACAATTTCAAGGCATGTACAAAGTATCGTATCCATTGTACAAGTGCACATGCGATAGGTATATGCATATGCTCATTTTTTGATACTCAGGTATAAGACGTAATGGAAAATAGGAAAATATGTGTGCCCAACCATGTAAATAGTGTCTGATGGGCATGATACTTTTCACGAGACTTAATTTAAATAGGTTTAAGTCATGTGAAACCCATCAGACAAATACACATGCGATAGGAGCATGCCCACACGTATTTTTGATACTCATGTATAATCATGTATGAGACATGGTGAAAAACGAGAACATATGCATGCCCTATCATGCAAAGGGTGTCTAATGGACATGATACTTTGTACAGGCCTTAAAATTAATAAGTTTGAGCTATGTGCAAAGTGTCATACCCATATGACAAATGCACATGCGATAAAATCATGCCGATAGGTATTTCTGATACTCATGTAGGAGACGTGGTGAAAATTGAGAACATATGTGTGCACAACCATGCTCGGGGGGCTCACTATGTATAAACCCTCAATATCACGTGCATTCAAGGCCTATTTTTAAAATCCCTTATCTGTAATTTTTCCATTAATAAAATGTAGCCTTTTTCTATATAAATCTATTAAATAGTATCAACCTCTATTGTGTGCTTAATAGTGATGTGATGAAAAGATGGGTGACAAGATACGAGGATGCAAAGGCAAGAAGACAAGAAGAAAGGGTCCTCTTTCGTACACACCATGGATCTCATGTGCCATACCCTCAGTATCTAAGAGTACTTCCAAAGGATATTCATGTGGATTGGCTACTTGATGAAATGGAGAAAGCAGAGAAAAACGAGGGGATGCATATCACAATGGAAGAATGGGAGTATGCTAGGGGATGCATGAGCAAGGTCGGTATATAGAATGTTATGCATAAGTTAGGAGCTTCCAATCAATTTAAATACTCCCTTATGTAAATTAATTTCTGTAAAATTTAGATATTAAAAATATCCTTCTGTTGAACTCACGTGATAGGGTTACATATGATGACTGACCCCCCCGAGCAACCATGCAGATGGTGTTTGATGGACATGATACTTTTCATGGGCCTTAAATTAAATACGCTTAAGGCATGTGCAAAGTATCATACCCATTGAACAAATTCACATGCGATAGGATCACGTCGATGCATATTTTTTTATACTTGTGTATGGAACGTGGTAAAAATTGCAAAAATAGGTGTGCCCAACCATGCAAATGTTGTCTGATGGATACTTTTCATGGGCCTTAAGTTAGTAGGTTTAGGCAGTGTGTCAAGTATTTTACCCATCGGACATATGCACATGTGGTAGTAGCACACTAATGCGTATTTTTTCATACTCATGAATGAGATCATGTAAAAAAATAAGAACATATGCCTGCCTAACCATGCAAACAATGTTTGATGGTCATGATACTTTGCATGGGCCTTAAAGTAAATATTTTTAAGACATGTGAAAATTATTGTATCCATTCGACATATGTGCATGTGATAGGAGCATGCCGATGGGTATTTTTTCATACTCATGTCTTAGATGTGGTGAAAAACAAGAACATATGCGTGTCTTACCATGAAAATGGTGTTTGGTGGACATAATAATTTGCACGAGCCTTAAAGTAAACAATATTTTTAAGGTTTGTAAAAAATAGTATTTATCGTACAAATGCACATGTGATAGGAGCATGCTGATGTGTAGTTTTTATACTCATGTATGAGACATGAAAAATGGCAACATATGTGTGCCCAACCATGCAAACGGTGTCTGATGCACATGATTTGCACAGGACTTAAAGTAAATAGGTTTAATTTTTTGCAAATTGTCATACCAATCAAACAAATACACATGCGACAGAAAGACATCGATTTATATTTTTTTATACTCATGTATGGGACGTGGTGAAAAATGCAAAAAACAATGTGTGCCCAACTATGCAAACTTACACATGTGACAGAAAGATGTTGATGCATATTTTTTTTATACTCATGTATGGGACGTGGTGGAAAATGCAAAAAAAAATGTGTGCTCAACTATGCAAACTTAATGGACATGATACTTTACATGGGCCTTGAAGTGAATAGTTTTAAGGTCTGTGCAAAGTAATGAACCCATCGAACATATGAACTTGTGGTAGTAGCATGTCGATGCATATTTTTTCATACTCATGTATAAGACGTGGTGAAAAAATAAGGACATATGCTTGCCCAACCATGCAAATAGTGTCAGATGGTCATGATACTTTGCATGGGCCTGAAATGGAATATTTTTAAGACGTGTGCAAATAATTGTCCCCATTGGACATATGCACATGCGTTAGGAGCATGCCGATGCGTATTTTTCCCTCGGGGGCGCAATACTAGTAGTAAAACCTAGGTATCACGTGCATTCAAGGTGTATTAAAAAAACCCCTCAACTAAAATTTCCCCCCCAATAAAGATACTCCTCTTTACTTATGAACTTATGGATTTTTTTTCTAAAGTTGAATTAAAAAACCCCTCCTATTATTATAAATCCGTTAAATTTTTTCCAAAAGTTTCATTAAAATACCCCTCCTTTTGAATGCACGTGGTATACTAATCTTTTGTGAGGTGAACCCCCTGAGATTTTTCCACTCACATGAGACGTGGTGACAAACAAAAACATATGCTTGCCCAACCATGCAAACAACGTTTCATAACCATATTGGGCATCGATGGTTGAAAGAAGATGAAACTTGGCAGGACTCTAATACATGATGGCATAAAGATTTTGAATAGGTGTTACTACATTTGTAGTAGCAGAGCATTTTGTTTTAGGGTAGATAACTCCTTTTCTGTTGCAGCATCGGGGGGTCCACTTTACATAAGTAGCTATGCAACGTGCATTCAAAAGGTATTTTAAAACCCTCGTATAACCACTTTTTATCTATTTTATATATGGCTACTGTGAATTTTTGGATCAATAATTATATACCTTCAATAAATGTGAAATTTGAGAAGTCTGTATTTTTTTCCCTCCTCTTGTACATTTCAGTGTAAGTTGAAACAGATGCTACTTATGAGAAATTATATTATATAATTGAATAAAACACTTTAATTTGTATGTCGTGGAGATACATGCTTTACACCCATACTAGTGCCTAATAGAACGTATTTTCAACTTTTGATATTTTCATTTCCCAAAATCTCATGTATTTACTCCACCTTATCCAAATTTGTTTCCCTTGCATGCTCCCAAACTATCACTAGTTACTGTCACTAGTTACTAGAGTTTTGCATGAAGTAACTTGAATTGAAATATGAATAAAATGCCACAAACTTATGAGAAGATGGCCCAAACTTTAACCTTATGTCGATCTAATGGGAGTTTTTATATTAAATATGATGCATGTAGTAGCATTATGTTGATTTAGTGCAAGTGTTTATATTCAATATGATGCATGCACTAGCATCATGTTGCCTATATGCCACTTTTTCTATTAGGAAAAGGTAGTGTTTATCATCTCATCATAAAGACATCCAACTTAATCATGTTAAGTGCACAAAGTTATTAAGCTTACTATCACTCAATCTGTACCTTTTTCACGATTTATGTCACTTTTCTTTAAGCTACATGCTTTCATATTTATGTATTTGCATCACTTTTTTCTAAATTTTTGAATATCCTAACTTCCAAACCATATGCTAGATGCATATGATATAAAAGGAAAATTTGTAGAACAATAACATATTATAGCTTCTTTATTGAATTCAGATCTTAATTATGAATGCATTTGACAATTTTTCAATTTGGAAAGCATCTTTTATTACATTTCTACTATATTTCTATTCAAAATTTTGAAGGACCCATGCTTCCCCTCATAATTTTGAGGTCGGGGGGGTCACTCACAAATATGTAAGCATAGCATGTGGGTTCAACAAAAGGGATTTTAAAACTCTCTTTATTGCACAATTTTTATAGACAGAAGGGTACCATTTAAAGGGGGTATTCACACATTGAATAGAAAAAGGGTGTGTTTTATTCATGAAAAATAGCTAAGGGACTTTTAAATTAGGCCTTGAACGCATTTGATATAGAGGATCTACATATAGTGAACCCCCCAAGATTTTGAGACCATATGTAAATAAAATAATGAGCTATTTTGGTAGATAGAATTGGAATGCGTGGATCTTTAAGGGAAGCCATACACCACCTGTACATTGGATGCATAGTTCCTTGGATATAATCTATTCTTCCTTTAGTAGTGCTTTAGATTTTTGCAACCCATCTTTTGCTACACAATATGGAATTTTGCATGAAGGTTTAGTGAGAGATTTGAAATGTTTCAAGCTTCGATGAGATCCATATCACACTTGCATTGATTGCACAATTTGGTAGATAAACTCTATTTTGCATATGCTCAATTTGATATTCAGACTCTACACATAACTGAGGGTCATAAGCTATAGCCAAATTTCACCAAAAGTACCAAACGAAAAGGTAGAGTTGGATCCAAAGTATAAGCATATTGATATCTTAAAAAAAATACAAGTTTCAATCAAAACCTTAGACTTAGACGTGGTAAAAAATCAGCTAGAGATAGCTAGACTGAATCAAGAATTTTGCATGATTAATGTAAGTAGATAAAGCTAGAAAACGTTTGCACTCAAGTTTATCTAAATTGAAAGAGCTAGAAAACATTTGCACTCAAATTTATCTAAATTACTTGACTTAAAAATATAGAATTATATCTCAAGAAAAGTTTGTATTCAAGTTTATCTAAAGGTATTTGACTTACAAAAAATGTAGAATTTTGCCTCGAGAACTAGCCCAACTCCTTATGCGATACATGTGACGTATCATTATCTGAAACCAAAATTAGCCAAGGATGATCCTTAAATGATCTAGCTCATTATAAGACATTTTGGAAAGTTTCAAATTGCATGAAAAATGAAAAGTAAACTTACCTAGCACTTTTTAAGAAGTCGTTAAAAACTTACGGTAGTCATTCTCATCTAGCTGGTACTTATCTGTTCTTACACTATATGTCAAATTTGCTAATGCAATAATTGTTTCAATGTCCACCGTGTTTAAGTCTATCAAATCATAAGTGAACATTTGTGCTCCTTTTGCTCTTTGATACCATCCAAGCTAAACTTCCAAACCTTGGGGCCTATCTACTAAATCAAAGCCATGCTTATAATCCACATACCTCCCTCCAACTTTCTTCCTCATCTTTTGAACTCTTCCTAAGTACCATGTACCATGAGTTGCATCCATTTTCCTCGTGATTGTAGCTTTGCCATTTATTTTCATGTGTTGATTTCCTTGTTTTTTTGTGTCATCATGAAAGTATACATTGTGAAGATAGTGGGAGAGAGGGAAGGAGTCTCACTTGCGGCTTTCTCACATACACAATGGGGGAATACACACAAAGGTGGAGGCTGAAAATAGTTTTCCTCTTCTTAGTTGTGAAAGCCAAAAGAACTCTAGTACAAAGAAATAGGAGAACCCTATATGTGGGTCTCAAACCAAACTCGGCTAACTAAGGTGGCATACTAACTAAGCCACAAACTAGAGTACATAAGTATAGTTATCATCCAGCTATTATTCATGTATTCTACCCCAAATTTGAATTTATTCCTTGGATTATAGATGAGATCAATGGCTAGGAGTGAAGATCAAGATCTAAAACATGGGTGAGATATCTACCCACCCATAAATGCCCAACATGGCCTTTTGTACACATCAACATACCATTGCCCCACACAAAGGAGCACTCTAATTGGTACACCTCAAATCTCTCTCTAACCCCTTGAAATTAGGAAACACTAATTGGAGGCCCTTTTGAGACCCCATTTCTCCCCTAATGATTGCACTTGTTTGGGATATCCAATTTTGTTGACGTGTATCACCGGAGGGGGAAAGATCGACAGCAAGACAATTATGCATCCTCTAGTAGACAGGGTAATGACAGAAATGAGCATCTGTTTATGGTGCAGCACATGACCAATTCTGTGACAAATGCAGAAGAAAGCAATGATGTGTGGTATGTTGACTCAGGTGTGTCAAACTGCATGACAGGTCATGTAGAATGGATGCAGGATGCAAGGAAAATGGAAAGATCAGGATTTGTGGAGACTGGTGATGATACTGCACATCCTATTGTGCAGATTGGTAAAATTCCTTTGTCTATGCAGGATGGAAGAAAGAAATACATGTCTGATGTATTTCATGTCCCGAATATCACCAAGAACCTAGTTTCTATTGGTCAAATGGTTGAGCAGGGCTTGCAAGTCAGATTTAATCCTCATGGATGCTTTGTTGAGGATATGAAAAATAAAGGTCGCTTGATAGCAAAAGGGAAGAAGAAGGGCAGGATGTTTACGTTGGATGTGGACATGCCTGAATTGAGTGCAGGTAGTTGCAGATATTGATATCTAGCATAATGCATTGGTCATGTTAATGTACAACGACTTAAATTAATGCAGGCCCAAAATATTGTTGCAAGATTGCCTAAGTTCAAGGTTGCAGAAATGCATAAGGTATGTGAAGCCTATCAATTTGGAAAACAGGCAAGGAAACCATTTCCTAGACATGTTCAAGAGAGTAAGAGGCCATTGGAATTAATCCACTTTGATGTGTGGACTACTACAGCTGCATCTATTGGAGGCTGTCATTATTTTATCACTTTTATTGATGACTACAGCATAACAGTATTTTATGAAAAAGAAAAGTGAAGTATTTGGGCAAATCTTGGAAGATTAAGTACCTACAACTTGCCCCCGCTTGCAAACACCTTGCAACCTGCATGCACCTCGACATGACCTTGCCCAGGCTTAGGTTTGGCATTGTCTTCTTTCAAGTAAGTTGTCTTCTATTCTTTGCTCACCTCACAAGCTAGCTTCTCTGGGTCTATTCTGGACTGTGCTAATCATGGTCATGGCATCAATGGTAGCATGCATCTCACCATGGCTTGTAAGAGAAGAAGTAGATAGAGGCTATGAGATAGGAAAGCTAAAAAGCCTAGTGAATGCTCAAGGAATAGATTGCAGGTCAAGGAAAGCAATTGCACGGTATCAAAATGGAAATGGAATACACTTTTGCAACATTTGTGAAGGAAGAAACAATGAAAAGAAAGCAGAGTATTTGTAGAGCAGTAGCAGGAACATGAAGAACATGAGCTCATCTTCACTCACGCATTCGATCATTACCATCGGAGTGAAGAACATGAGCTATGGTGTCATGATTAGTAGGAGCATTCAAGGCAACAACATCAGGCCATTCAAGTGAATACCAATCTCGAGTCTTCACAAGCTTTAGCATGCACCCTCGAGGGGTGCACTAATAATAAACCTCATGTATCACATGTGTTCAAAGGGTATTCAAAAAACCCTTCAACTAAACTTTTCCCCACAATAAAAATACTCCTTTTACTTATGGACTAAGTGATTTTTTTCTAAAATTGAGTTGAAAAACTCCTCTTGTTATTGTAATCCTATTAAATGTTTTCAAAAAGTTGAATTAAAATACCCCTCCTTTTGAATGCACGTGGTACATTAAAATTTTATTAGGTGAACCCCCTGAGCCTGCACCATAAATTTTGTAGAGTAACAACCCCGCCAACACCTTGGGAGATGTGCACCCAAGAGGCGATGCTCTCTAATGTGAGAAATGGCCTACAGAAAGTGAAATGGGTGCACAACTTAGATCAACCAGCTAAAAAGAGGGCAAAATTAGCTATGTTGGTGTCCCTTGAAACAAAGGAGAAACAGCTTGGGTGCACAATGTCGAAGATGTTGTTGCTCAAAAGGTCCAACATGGCTCCAGCGGTTGGACATAGAGCAGAAGTAATGCACGATCATCTCGATCCAAGACATCTATGGGCTTCAACAACAGAACACAAGAAAAGGAGAGATAGCCTAAGTGCAGAAGTAATTGCTACAATGACGATGTCTTGGCACAAAAATACGAGAGTTTCTCCAAAGAAAAAGGACATCTGTAAAAAGTAGATGGGATGCAAGGTGTTTGAGGAGCACATCATACACATGCTTGATATAACACAGGTCAGTGCTACCTAAACCAGCCTGATGGTTATTTGTGATTGAGCTTTGGGATGGTTTATGTGCTTCATTTCTTAAACCAGGCTAGGACTAAATGTGATTGTCCTAAACCATCCTACTAGTTGGAACATCATACAACTGTAGGCTGGTTTGGCTCAATCACCAGTTATGTGATTGTCTTGAACCAACATAGTTGAATAGACATTAGTTGTTGGTGGCATGGTTGAGCAAAAATAAATAGAAATATATTTCACAACAAAAAAGAAATATATTATTATTTTACTAACTAGCTCGGTGATTGGAACATCATGCATCCATGGCTCTCTGTGGCTACTTCAGCTCATATCACCAGTTATGTGATTGTCTTGAACTAGCGTGGTTGAACAAACATTAGTTGGCTGGGTTTAGATCAATCACCAGCTATGTGATTGTCTACACTCATCATGGTTAAACAAAAATTAGTTATTGACTAGCCCAGTGGCATGGTTGAGTAGAAATTAACAGCAATATTTTTTACAACAGTAAAGCAATATATTGTTATTTTAATAAACCAGGCCGGTGGAAGCAACATCATGCAACTGTGGCTACTTCAACTCAATCATCAATAATGTGATTGTCTTGAACTAGCATGGTTGAACAAACATTGGTTGATGGTCTCGGTGGTTGAAATTACTATATTTCTTAGTACTTAAATTAGTTAAATTTAATTTCCTGCTATTCGGGTCATATACCACTTAATTTCTAGACCAGGATGGCTTGGACTTAATGTGATTATCCTAAACCAACCCGGTGCTGCACTGTTGGTTCAAGACAAACATAAATTACTGGTTGAAATTGTGAAATTTAGAAATGAAAAGCAATATATTGTTATTTTCTAATTGTGAAATTGAGAAATGAAAAGCAATATATTGTTATTTTCTAATTGTGAAATTTAGAAATGAAAAGCAATATACTTGTCATTGTCTAATATGTGAAGTTGAGACCGTCATGCTAAACCAGCCCGATGGTTGAAATTGTGATTGTCTTAACCAGCCCGATAGCTGAATTTTGGCTGTCATAAATGTGTCCTAAACCAGCAGTCCGATTGCTGCACTACAAGACACGGGATGCTTTTAGACACCGATACCGATGCTAAATACGAATATTTTTTTAAAAAAAACAAGTGGAAAGTGTCAAAAAGTCCATCAGTGTGGACATCACAAAGAAATCATCGGTGCGGGAGTCGGTGTCACCATTGGTAAAATATGTCTACTGGCAGTGTCAATATGGGTGTCGATGTAGGCATTAGTATATACCGGCACTGCAATGTCGGTACAGGCACGGTACAGGCATTGGTATATACCAACGTATTCATAGAAGCTTAAAAAACATTGTGGGGGAGGATGGGGCTTGTTTCATTCCCATCTTGCCCCACACAAAATTTTTTCCCATTAAAATCACGATTAAATGTTACAAATGAGGAGGTGATTACAATTTTGAAAAGAAAGTCTACAAAGTAATGGCAATATTCTAAAAAATGGCAAATCTACCGAAGTAATGTGCTAATGCACTACAAAATGGCAAAAGTGCTGAACTCTAAAATGGAAAAAGTGCCAAACTCCAAAATGGAAAATCCGTTGAGGCAATCTACTAAGCGGACAACTATCGAGTGGGTAAAGCTGTCAGTGTCCCTGATCTATCCTTGAGGGGTGTAAGAGAAGAATAGCTGAGGTCCTCTTGGACAAAAGAGAGGAGAATCTCATTGCCTTTGCATCACTCATGGATGTCACAAACTCCTCGGGTCTCCCAACAAAGCCATGAGTTGCTATAGCAAAGGAGTTTCCCGAGGCATTGTTGCAAGGTTAGGTCTGAGAGGATTTGGCGCATGGGGAGTCCACCCAGGGGTAGTCGTAGGGGTAGGCCCCTCAGGAGGACCTTGGCTTAGTGGTAAGAAAGTCCTCTCGAGAGTATAGATCTTGACTTCTCCTCCTACGAGAGGCCCCGTGATCATGGTCTCCATACATGCAATGTGCTGACATGTCTAATTTGCAGGGATTAGACAAACACAAACACAAACAAGAAAACAAACACAAATACAAGAGTGGGTAAGAAATGAAAAGACAATTTGCTTAAGACTTCATCGTATGTTATCATATATCTCCATAAGTTACATTACTATATATATCCAAAAGAGTATTTATATACCAAATTTGGGTCCAAAAGAGTGTTCAGGTACAAAATTTATATCCAAAACATTTTTCATATACAAAAATTTTCATCATGCACAATCTTTTCTACTACATGTGAAAGCAAAGTTTGGATGTCCCGAATGACAAAAACATGGACAATTGGGTTGAGGTTTTCGAAAGACTGTCGTGGAGGAGGGCATTCCATTTTTAATTTTTTTGAAAGAAAAGAACCAAATACGGGCATATAAAACACATTACAAATCATATTAGGGCACTCATTCAAGATCTATAAAAAGAATTCAGGGTACAAACAAGCTACATTCACATTCACTTCTATTCAACGAATTATATATATTGCATAAGCCAATATATTCCTAAAAGATAATTCTAAAAAACTTTAATGCATCCACTCTGCTTTATTCCACAATCTACACCAATCACGTCCCCTATCACCCTATCCACTTTATCCTCCTCATCTTTTGTACAGTTGATTTTTTGCCTTTCCCTTCTCTGCTGCATCCTCCCTCAATCTTTAAAGTCTCCCCTCCTCTCTTCTTTTTCTCACACCACTCCCCTGCTATATTCCTTCTCACACCACTCCCTTCTTGTCATTCCACTCTAGTTCCCCTCCTTCCACTCCTTCCACTCTACTACTCCTCATCGCTCCCTTCTAGTCACTCTCTTCTCTTCACTCTCTCTCTCTCTCCTACTCCCCATGGCCCTTAGAAAAAACGCTATGGTAGCATACTTGGAGGAGCCGTATAGTCAATATTACAATACAAAGGATGGGGACGTAGAAGTTCCATCGCTCCCTAGTGTGCATCAATGTTCAAACAAACATGTCGAGGGCAAGGATCAGACCGATCGGGAGATCCTGGAGGATTCTATATTGAGGAGATGCAAGACCTATCCAAAAGGAAGGCCACAAGCCCAAGAAAGCTCCTTGGTGGGCTAAGGAGCAAAAGAAAAAAGAGATGAGGATAAGAAGAAGAAGAGAGTTGACAAAGGAGAGGGTAGCACTTCATTGAAGAAATGATGAAGAATGTCTTTACAATTTATAAAGTACTCTAATTTGGAGAATGTAATTACAGTTTCTAGTATATGAGAGGGAGCCCTCTCTTGGACATTGGTTGTAACCCCTCTTGGATATTTGTTATGCTCTATGCATGATGAGATTATGTTGTATCCCTCTCAATT
This sequence comes from Dipteris shenzhenensis, assembly GCF_047967505.1. NCBI lineage: Eukaryota > Viridiplantae > Streptophyta > Polypodiopsida > Gleicheniales > Dipteridaceae > Dipteris > Dipteris shenzhenensis. The sequence continues at coordinate 51,390,035 of NC_141610.1, read as the reverse complement.
TGTTATTTGGAAAGAGAGGGGAGAAACAAGAGAAAAAGAGAGGGGAGAAAGAGGGGGGGGAAGAGAAGCAAGGGGAGAAGAGAGGAGAAGACTGGGGAGAAGAGAGGAAATAAGAGAGGGGACAAGAGAGGAAAAGAGAGAATAAAAGAGAGGGGAAAAGAGAGGATGGAAGAGGAAAAGAGAGGGGGGAAAAAGGGAGGGAAAAGAGATAAAAGAGAGTAAATAAGAGAGAAAGAGAGGGGGGAGAACGAGGATGTGAAAATCACAAAAAGGGGAAAGAGAAGAGTGAAGGAAAAGAGAGGATGGAAGAGCAAAAGAGAGGGAGGGGAGAAAAGAGAGGGGAAAAGAGAGGATGGAAGAGGAGAAGAGAGGGGGAAAGAGGGAGGGAAAAGAGAGAGAAAGAGGGGGAAACATTAGGGGAGAATTGGGGTCTCAAAAGGGCTTCATAAGGAATGGATTAGGGAATGCTTAGAGGGCTAATGCAAGGGGCTTGGAGGGTCCCAAAGAGGCCTAACCAACCCAACCTAGGTGGGTTAAGCCCACATTTGAGCCCACCTCTCCTCCCATCAATGAGGGGAGGGGGCCACTTTTTGAAATTTGAATTTCAAATTTTGAATCTCCCTTCCTCCCTCTCTCTCTCTCCCTCCCTCCCTCCCTCTCTCTCCCTCCCTCCCTCCCTCCCTCCCTCCCTCCTCCTCCTCCCTCTCCCTCTCCCTCTCCCTCCCTCCCCCTCCCTCCTCCTCTCCCCTCCTCTATCTTGCTCCTCCTCCTCCCTCCTCCCTCTCCCCTCCTCCTCCTCCTTTTGGCTCCTCCTCCCTCCTTCCTCTCCCCTCCTTCTCCAGCCGCCTAGGATCCCTCTCCTCTGCTCCTCCCTCCTGCACAATCTCTCCCCTCCTCGTCCCTCCTATAGCATCTCTCCCCTCCTCCTCCCTTCTACAGCAGCTCCTTCCCTCCCTTCTACACTATCACCCTACTCTTCTCCTCCTCTTCCTCTTGCCCTCATTTGCTTCTCCTCCTCCCTCTTCCTTGCTACTCTCTCCCTCTCACTGCTCCATCTTTGCCAGCTCTCCCCTACATTTTAGCCTGCATCACTGATACCTCTCTTTGAGTACTCATGGCACCATTCGAGGACGTATACAACAAGTACCATGTGAACCTACAACTAGAGGTAGAACATGCAAGCACACGCTCTTTGGGATATAGTGGAACTCCTCAAAGTGTGCTCCACAATCTTTGATTGCAAGGGAAGAAGCATCTTGACCTTTGGGTGGATGGAAACTTGTATCCTTTAGACCCTGCCACCCAAAAGAGTCCTCCTTTTCATACAATGCATGATGTTGTTCGGTTTGTTGGCAAGGGACATGCTAGATTGCTCAGTTATTGCAATCGATTGAACCATTCTCAGACATTGGCTATGCAAGCAAGCGAGGTGCAGAGAGCCCAAGCAAAAGAACTTGCACATTTGGGAAATATTACTATCGTGGCAATGCATAATAGTATGCAGGATCTCCAATTGCAAAACAAAGAGCTCAGTGACAAAACAAGTCCACTCGCATGAAATATTCATCCAACTCTCTAACACAGCATGCTGCACTGGTGGGAACAATTTGAGATATAAAAGCAAATGCATTTCCCATGCCCTAGGTCAATGACACATCTGAATGGTATCTTTAACTTCTTGTGGAGGAAAGATCCACATGTGATGTGCTTTCTAATCAATTGAAAAGGATGTTTTAAACAACAAGATTAGAACATGACCCTACCATACAAGTCAAGAATATCAATTAGGGTGAAAAATGAGAAATTTAGAATATACCTAAGGAAAATAAAGCAATTAATAGTTTGAGGAAAAATATGTGGTTTATTTTTAGTTTAAAAAATAACAAAAAGAAATGAAGAAAGACAGCAGCTATGAGCATTACATTGATGCTCAGGAAACCATAATTGGCATCAAGGATGACAAGACTAACTTGGACATTGATAGGGATGAGAATAATCTTGTAATCATGAAAGTAAATCCTCCCAACTACTAAAGTAAGTAGATGTTATCAGTATGCCAGCCGTGTACGAGCCTGGACATTCATAAGAAGGCTTTGCCTAGGATGACCTCATACCCTTGTCGAGTGAATTCCATGACTATGAACCTAATGGGGTATGTGAATCCGAATACCTTAATGTTTATGCCAGTAAGCACTCCCAAGGGTTTTGCCATTCCACATCAGCCAACTTCACTACTAGATGGGTTTGCTCGAGTGTAAGTTTTCCCCACTTCACCTAGCATTCCTTGGTATAGGCACTCACTCCTGCTCCCCCATCCAGGATGGCATCAACCTTTATAGATTAGTAAGTAGATTTTAGAGGCATTGGCAAATCATTCAGTGGTGGGCAGATTGCACATCATTTCATTTTGCATTCATATGCCTTCATTGTAAAGTCTTATTGGCTATTTTTTGGCCTTTGGCATACTATGAGCCTTGTAAAGTCCTCTTAGCATCTATTGACACACAAACCTTGTAATATATTTGTTTATTTTGCAGTTCTATCTTCACTAGGGGTTCATATTATAGTTGATACAAATATCATTTTTTCGCAAGCATTTTGAGTACTATTTTACATCATGTCTACCACTGGCCACCTCAGTTTGGAGGCATCTGCTAAGTTAGATGACTCCAATTAGGGTATGTGGATGTATCAAATTGAGACAATTCTTGTACTTCAAGACAAGTGGGAGTATGTAGATGGGTCTACACCCCGTAGCGAATCCCACCATTGCTAGAGCATAAGTAGAAGTGCCTTCACATGCACCAATTGTGTCTTCATCTGAAGTAGATCCTCCCATTCCTTGAGCACAAGAAAATTGGGACAAGAAAGTATGTATTGAAAACTACACAGCACTATGATTTCCTATGAGAGCATCTAGATAGAACTGAATACAAAAGTTGACACGAAAGGCTTCATGCTATATTCCATAAGAAAACTGAGAGGACTACATTGATGAAGGATTGATTGTAAAGGAACACCAGGGAATTATAAGAAATAGAGAGCCAAGATGAAAACTGCCACAACTATCATGATGAGAACCTCTAGAAGAAACTAGTGCCCTCAAATCCTCCAAAATTTGCTGCCACCCTCTCTTATGCATGCAAGTGGCCATGCATTAACATCACATGGCATCCATGTGATCAACCCCCCCTTAAGCCTTGATCCAAACACCCTCCTCAAGCTGAGGTTGGGCAAAACCTCATTGTGCATGAAAATGACCTACCAGCAAATTCTCAAAGGATCCAAGTACAAGGATTGCGAACCAAAGCTATAACACTATATCAAACTGAGCTAAACACCAAAAGGTTCCTTCATAAGAAAAATCAAGGGGGTTGAAAAAGGTCTCCTACTCAACAACACATAGATGATGAACAAAGACCAGACGACAATGACTTAAGCAAAGTTGAAACTGAATCGAGTGTTCATGCAACTCCTTATTGAAAAGACAAGACTATGCTATGATCGATTTTTTTTGCCTCAACCCTACTAGACAATTTTGGCTTACAATTGACCAACCCTACACTATCCTGCACTACTTGCTACTATGCAGCCATTATCTAAAAGGTATAGAATCATACAATGATACACAGTCTTGCTATTTCTTCAATGAAGAACACATGCACACAGTCTTTGATGTAGTCATTGCCTCCTTGCTTTTCTTGACTTGGGCTTCTTTCTTCTGATAGAAATAGTCCTCCTTGTGACCAAAGTTTCCACAGTAGGTACATTACATGTTTGGCTTCTTTGCATTCTTCTTCTTGACTAGATAAGTGCTTTCATTAAAGCCAAATTCTCACTTTTGACATCTCTCATCGTCCAAAAGGGTTGCTACCATCTCATTGATTGTCAACTCACCACTTGAACAAATAATTTTTACAATGCCATCATAAGATCTCCATAAGATGAGTGAAGACTAGAAAAGACAACTACTTTAATATCATCATCTTCTACTTTGACATGGAGATTTAGCAAATGCCTTAAGATAGCACACATCCTGCTCATGTACTCTCCAAGAGTTATATTCTCTTCCATTCTGAGACCAAATAATTCTTGCTTTAGCAATGCCTTTGAATTCTTGAGATGTGCACCAAACAAGTTTTCAATGGTGATCCAATTCTCAACTGCATTGGCTTCCAAATCAAGCTAGTGATAATACTGAGCATCCAATGCCCTACCTATGATTCCTAGAGAAGGAAGGTTACAGATCTCCTATTGAGTCTAAATTTTTCCTTCTGAATCCTCCTTCTTAGCACTAGACACGATCATCTAGAGCCCTTTCTCTATCAGGTATAATTGAACTATTGGCTACCATGCTCTATCACTTGCCCCAGTGAAGGTGACTAGCTCCACAAATTTTGCCTTATACTCCATGATGTGAGGACTATGTCTAATATAAGAGAATGCAATTGATCAAATTTTGGGATACAACACACTTAGAGAACTCACATGCATGCATACAAGATATCCTCACATGGTTTCATATCGACATGCTCTGAGACCATCTATTGAAAACTACACATCACTATGATTTCCTATGAAAGCATGTAGATAGAATTGAATATGAAAGTTGAGACAAAAGGCTTTAGGCTATATTCCATAAGAAAACTGAGAGGACTAAATTGATGAAGGATTGATAAATTTCAAAGGAACATGGATCCATCACAAGAAATAGAGAGCTAGGATGAAAACCTCCATGAACGTCACCACAGCTATCATGTCGAGAACTATTAGGGGAAGCTGGTGCCACCAAATCCTCCAAAACTTGCTGCCACCCTCTCTTATGCATGCAAGTGGCCATGCATTGACAACACATGGTATCCAATAGATTAGCGCCCCCTTAATCCTTGATCCCAACTTAAGGCTTGGTTTCCAAAAATCTGCATATCATTTGATCAAGAAAAATGTGCAAGATGTCATGCTTGGATAGCTCAATACAATCAAGACATCAAAAAAAGCATGGGATTATTTTGCTACTCTTTATGAGTATAAGAACGTATCCTTGAATTTTGATCCTTTGAAAGTACAATTTTTGCAACATAATTAAGGATTAAAACAATCAACTTGCACCAACAAGAGATACTATGAAGCCCACGTAGATGGTTGGATTCATCTTGAATGGACTAGAAGAGGGATATGCAAATCTAGTCTAGAGAATCCATTCAAAGGAAATTTATAAAGTGGAAGAGATATAGTCATACTACTTGGTGAGGAGATCATGACATAGGTAATTCAAGAAAGAAAAGGTCAAGCCAATGAAGAAGCATTCACAACCTCAAATAGAGGAAGAAGCAAAGGTAGAGGTGGATATTAGCATCAACACAGACATCAATATCATCTTCCACATCAACAACAACAACATCAGCATTCAAGAGGAAATCATTCCAACATAGGGATATTTGAAGGAATAGGGAATACATCTACCAACATGTCAGATATTCAGTGCAACTACTATCACAAGTCTGAACATTATGGATGAGATTGTTGCAAGAAGAATTATTACCAAGGAGGTCAATTTTGTAACAATACAGGGCATTTTTGTGGAAGAGGAATAATTGTGGTGGATATCCAAGTGAAAATTATTATGCCAATGAACCTCACACAATGTATCTTGTGAATGCACACATGTAGAAGATTGCAACATTATATCTTCACATTGATGGTATCCGATGCACATGATACTTTTCATGTGCTTTAACATAGATTTTATTAATGCATGTGCAAAGGATCGTGCCGATAGCCATTTATTTTGGATTGCAAAGGTGATTGGTTTGATCATATTTGAAAATGGAGATATTATTTTCCTTCGAGTGCATTGGTTTAGAACCAAGATTCATGATGTGTACAATGGAAAGTACACCCTTCAAATGGTCGCAAATGATCGTGGTAGGGGAAAGTGAAGAGGAGCAAACAGTGTTCTTGTTCTTGATGAGGTTGACATTCTTGTTTATGACTTTCAATTGACCAATGCTGGACATCTTTGTAAGGAAACAATTGGCATCATTAAACAAAATCTTCCCTCAAAGAAATGCATTGATAAAGCTAGAACCTCTTCTAGAGTTACTCGAGGATAATTAGAAGCAGCATTAGGATTGCATAGGGATGAGGATAATGTGATTGTGGATAGTGGTGAGGAGGATGGATCATCAACATCATCTCCTAGTGATGATGATGCTGATAGTGAGGAACTTACAGGTGTGGATATAGATGAGGATGTAATACATGATGATTTATGAGATCTTTTGTATGATGGGCAACTTCTTCTTTCATTTTCATATGATGTTATTTAAAAATTGCAGTAATGTTAACTTTTTTCCTTGTGTTTACATTGGTTTAATGGAGAATGTGCTCGATTTTATGCTTTCATACAAATCCGGTCAAAGTCAAGAATTCCATTTTTTTAGTGTTTTTTTTTGGGACTTATGATAGGAAGCCATGTTTTAAAAAAGGATTGAAAAATGGAAACTTTTAATGGTAAAAAAAGGAATATTCCATTTAGTTCTCGTTTCTACAAAATAGTTCTCCCTTCATTCGCAATAGTGTTTTTACCTTATTTTCACATCCTCTTTCTTCCCTCTCTCTTGCCCTCGCTTACCCCTATGTGTTCCTCTCTTTCCCTCCCTCTTTTCCCCTCTCTTTTCCTCTTCCATCCTCTCTTTTCCCGTCTCTTTTCTCCCCTCCCTCTCTTTCCCCTCTTTGTTCCTTTCTTTTCCCTCTCCTCTTCCATCGTCTCTTTTCATTCGCACCTCTCTTTCCCTCTCTTTCCCCTATCTTTTCCTCTTCCCCTCTCTTTTCCTCTTCCATCTTCTCTTCTCCTCTCTTCTCTTATTTCCTCTCTTCTCCCCTCTCTTCTCTCTTCCATCCTCTCTTTTCCTCTTTCTCCCCTCTCTTTTCCTCTTTCTCCCCTCTTTCTCCCCTCTCTTTTCCTCTTCCATCCTCTCTTTCTCTTTCTCCCCTCCCTTTTCTGCTAAGGTTCATTATATCTGCGAGCCTGCCAAATACTTCCTCTTGTTGTGGCCCCTGTAATCTCTCCATATCCTCTCTTTGCCTTTCTTGCTCCCCTTGTTCATCTAGATGCTCCATGCTAGGACCCCACGGAGAAGGGAGGGGCAGTTTATCAGGACTGACTGGACTATTTTGCCCCTCTTGGGAGACCTCTCTACTTCCATGGTAAGTTGTGTGGAAGGACTGAGAGGACCCCTGATCATGCTTGGATCCTTTATCGTGCTGGGATTCCTCATGGTGCTATCCCTGGGATCCCCCATGAGAGTCAGATGGTGGGGACTGGCGTTGCTTGGACTCCTGATGATGAGAACTACCTTCAGATCCCTGGTGATCATTGCCCTCTTGGCCACTGGGACTTGCAGTGTGTTTGGAGGCCATGGCATTCTGAGGAGGACAATGGGTAGCATCTAAATGGCATCCAGTGGGTCTAGTAGTTTTTTTAACTCGTGCCATAGAAATGAGGGATTTTAGGGTTTTGAAGTGCTTTATATAGTCTTTTTTAAAGCACTTTAGGGTTTTTCTTTTAAATTAGGGTTTTTTGAGTGCACCTCCTCCCCCCCAGTGTTTTGTCACCTGTTCGGTAATACTTAATCTTCACCACCCTCCCTCCCAACCCATTCACCCCTCTGCCGTGCCATGTCGCACATGCAATTCTGCAATTTCCAAACAAATTTGTGAATTTTGGAATCTATAATTGACTCAAAATAGTGTTAACTTTATTCATCAAACATTTTACATTTGGGGCTCTTAGGACCCCAATGCCTTCCCTGTCTGACTCTACGTTGCAACCAAAGGTTGCAACCAAAGCATAGCTCCATTCTCCATCAGCAAATCTAATATTTGCTAGACTCACATGGAGTTTGGCACCCATGCCATTTTCCACAACCCACATGGAGAATGACATAGGTACTAATCTCTATTTGGGTTGCAAAGAATGGCACTGGTGCCAATCTCTATGTGGGTCTAAAAATTGGCAGATTCACATGGAGATTAGCACGAGTGGCATTCTCCATAATCCCACATTTAGAATGGTATTGGTGCCAATCTTCATGTGGATTTGTGGAGAATGGTACTGGTGCCATTTCCCGTGTGGGTTTGTGGAGGATGGCACTATTGCCAATCTCCATGTAGGCTTGAAAATTGTTAGACTCAAATGGAGATTGGCACCAATGCTATTCGCCATAGTCCCAGACTCAAAGGGAGATTGGCACCACCAATGCCATTCTCCATAATCCCAGACTCAAATGGAGCTTGGCACTAGTGCCATTCTCTTTAATCCCAACTTCAAATTGGGGATTGGCACCAATGCATGGAAACGGAGATTGGAACCAGTGCCATCCTCCATAATCCCATAGTCAAATGGATTATGGAGAATGGCACTAGTGCCATTCTCCATAATCCTAGAATCATATGGAAATTGGCACCAGTGCCATTCTCCATAATTCGAGACTCAAAAAGAGATGGGCACTAGTGCATGGATTCTTGGGATTGGCACTAGTGCTAAATTTATCCATAGTCCCAGACTCAAATGGATACTGGAACCAGTCCTATTCTCCATAATCCCCATATGCGAAATGGCACTGGTGCTAATCCCCATGTGGGTTTGTGGAGAATGGAACTAGTGCCATTCTCCATAACCCACATAGAGATTGGCACCAGTGCCATTCTCCATAGGGAACTTTGAAATTTGCCATACTCACATAGAGATTGGCACCAATGCGATTCTCCATAATCCCACATGGAGAATGGCATTTGTGGAGAACAGAACTAGTGCCAATCTCTAGAATCCATGCAAGGAATGTGTATAGGCAAAAATTCCATGAAAGAATGAATTATTTTCCAAGTAAAAAGGTGTGGCATGAGGATCATGAACATGTTCTTTTATTTGATACTAATGCTCCCTCCTCTCACTATGAGAACTTATAACCCTTGATAATTTATCCAAACCCCAAGTGCATTTGGATCAAGGTGTGGCCTTCTACACTGATGTACTCAAAGATTTGATGTGCCACCCATCATGGAACCCATGTGCTTTAAATGATTAAATGCTTTACAAAAAGGGTAGCTAGTTCATTAAAAGAGAGTAACTAGTTCCATGAAAGCATTGTTTAATTAAGCAAAAGCGTAACTAGTTAATTAATTTTCTAGTATATGTTAGTTGTTTATTGTATATTTTATATGCAATTGTGTGTGTGTGTGTGTGTGTGTGTGTGCGTGTGTGTGTGTGTATGTGTGTGTGTGTGTGTGTGTGTGTGTGTGTGTGTGTGTGTGTGTGTGTGTGTGTGTGTGTGTGTGTGTGTGTGTGTGTGTGTGTGTGTGTGTGTGTGTGTGTGTGTGTGTGCATGTGTAAGATGCAAATGTAAGTAAAATGATCTTGCTGCATTACTACTATGAAGTGCCATAAAGCTTCTCTTGCATGCTTAATTCACTGATTTTTCAATAGATTTCATTTCAAGTACATGCTACACGTCTCATTGGATTACACCAAACATATAGTTACCTCAGTACAGACATGATTCTACCAATCTAAGGAGGGCTTCTATAAGGAGTATAGGTTGCTTGGTCAAGGAAAACCCTCGTTACTTGTCAAAGAGTGATATTTCTAAAATGGTGTGGCTCTTTGTATACACAAAAGACCATTTTGGGTAGGGTAAGCTTCACTTAAGGACTCTAAGGCTAGATTTGTATAAAGAGCTAAATTTATTACAGCAATAGGTGTATTAGTGCCCACACTCAAACAATGAAGTCTCCATTACTTTTGCACATGGTTTTGAGTTAGAGCAATGTATAATAGCACAAAGTTTTTCCAGGAAGGAAATTTGCACATGGATGAGCATAATTTGCAGAGCATGTCATGAGAAGCATGGAGAAATAAGGTAATCTCCACAAGAATATGGGAACATAAGAGATAGGAAAATGGTCCATTAACATTGTTTCTCATAACAATACATCTAGTATGAGACAATCATATGATTTAAAGAGTTTAGAGGGTGGAATGCAATCAAATAAGGTAGGATCAATGATCGATGCAGAAAAATCTCCCCAATCTAGCATTCCAAAAACAGACAAGTACTTGATAGATCCAACATTGACGACCTGACACATTTTTTGATCTCCTTGGTCCCAAGCCCGTTGGAAGCAGATATGGGCATGGATAGTGAAATGCAAAGGATAGTATGGTAGATGAATATAAGGGCCAGGTCTTTTCATCCTATTTACACAAGATCAAAGTCAAACTCTAATAGGGGTGGATCCAAAACAAAGAATCCCTCTACTTCTAGCAGTTGAAATCGGAATTCAACCTAATGAATCACCATTGGTGGATGAAAAAATTATAACCATCCACACAAAATGTTAATGAAATAGTTCAAATATCATCTCCAAGGGTCTAGTCAAGAGTAGATCCAATTTATAGGACCTAGGTGAGAGAAGACCCAAACTTTTCAACCATTGTTGAAACTCTTGCCTTGGTCAGCTAGACCACCAACTGATAGTTGCACTTCAAACCCCATCTAAATGAGGGAACATGAATCAATGGATTTACTAGTAGAACTTTTGAAATTACAGGATGACATAATATTTCAAGGGGACACAGACAAGCTTATCCTAGCATCATTGGATGGGAAGAAAAGCTCTCGATGTAGCATTGGAAGAGGATCTACAATCATAAGATGAGGAAGAATACCAACAAGAGTAACTCCACCTTTAAGACAAAATCAACTAAAGAATAGCAACACAACAATTAACAAAACATACCAATAGAAAATAGTTAATAACAAAGAGGAAGACATCATTCAAGAGTTACTGATGATGTCTAGAAAGAATAATTTGGTGAACCTGATCAATACAGAAGAGCATTGTGATTGTTCAGGTTGCATGGAGATTGAAGAGTTTTAACATGATCCAAAGAAAGTTGATGTCATTGAAGTAACCAGATCAAAGATCTACTTGGAGATTTTGTATTAACAAAAATAGCCCCAAAAAAGCAAATAGCTCAAATGCAAAGACTAGGAAGAAGTTAGAACATGTGTTCTTCAAGAAATTTAGAAGCTGCATGGTAAAGCTAAGACCACTATTAATTGGCAACCTATAACAAAACAATAAATCTGATTCTAGAAAGCTAGTTCAAAGAAATCCAAGAACAAAACTCCAAATGTAAGCATCTTGCATCAAACAATTTATTATTTAAAGCCTTGAAGCAGGCATAGATCCAACTTGTTGAGCATGGTACCAGAATTTTTGCAAAAAGCTCATAAAGAAACTCTTAGCTAAAGATGATTTGAAAGAAGTGGACACGTTGAGTCAAGATCACAAGAACCAATGATATACTAACCTAAACTAGAAGACATGGACTATAAAGTCCCCACCTTAAAAGTACAATTCAATGGTCAAGAACTACCAAGAACTCTGTTTGATGATGGATCTCGGGTAAATATTTTACCCCTATTATTCATGTATGAATGCATGGCTTTGTTGGAGTTAGATCCAACCCCATTCTGGGTAAATTGGTAGACTAGTTGAACATTTACCCATTGGGGATCATAAGGAATCAACAAATCATGATCTAAGGATTGACTTTACAAAAATTTATTGTCCTCAAAATGGAGGAACAAGACACACCACATCCAATTTTTTTGGAAAGACCATGGTTCAAGCTGGCCAAGGTAAAGCCTAATTGGGGTATGTACAAAATCACTTCCGAAGTGGCAAAAAAAGGTGCAACTAGAAATGGTATCAAAAGTGGTGCTAAAGTAGAAAATGTGTCCAATAGTGGATCAAAGGGTCAACATGGTTTTGGAACTGGATGATGATGATGAAGAGAAACATGTTATTTCAACCCATCTACCATCCCGATTTTTAGTGGATGTGAGCCAAATAGTGCAAATTATGTACAAAAGGAGAAAAATATAGTCTCAATATTTGCTGTTTTGTGGCCATTGTACATCAATTAAAAAAAAAGACAGGGAAAAAAGGTGTCGGATTTGAAATTGGAATCCAATAATAAAGGATGTTTCCTTCATTAGAAGTGGAACAAAGATTTCAATCTAAAAGTTGAAGCAGCTTATGAAGAAACTCCATGGTTAAAAAAGATGATCTAAAAGAGATGAATTTGGGAACGATGAATAATCCAAAAATCATCAAAGGTAGTGTATGGACGATAAGATTTGAATTGATTTGATTCCATTGTTAAAAAGATTCAGTGATATTTTTACATGGGAGCACACTGATATGAAGGGAACTGATCCAAGCATGTGTGTGCATTAGACCAACCCTAAGATCCAGTAGAGATATAGGATGCACTCGAATCTTTCCAAGCAAATCAAGCAAGAAATTGATCAACTGTTATTGTTCTAAAGAAAAATAAAAAGCTCTAGATCTGTGGTGATTACCAAATTTAATTAAATGCACCCACAATCATGAATCCATTTCCCTTGTTGTTCTATGACAAGCAATGGTTTAAGGGGTAGGATTGCATAATGTGACATCTTGTGTTGTATTGTAGGTTGCCCTAGCCTTGGCAAATATCACATTGTTGAGTATGTTTGTAGGCATGACGAAACATGGATGGCCACTAGAGACCACCTTGGAATACCTTCAGACCTATTACATCTTGGCCAAAGTGCCTTCTAGGGAGCTCGTGATGGGCTTCACGTAGTACTACTTTCATCTCGTGTGTAGGCACTCAGCACCTAACTACTAAGTCAAGACTTTGGTGATAGAGCTAGCCTTGTATAACTTGGAATTTTTGTTCTTGGAGAGCTAGCCACTTGCATCAGCCTCTAGATAAATTATCACCTCTGATGTTAGTTCCATGAACTAAACATTTTTCATACCATGTTGGAACAAATGCAGGAACATTGGCCTCCTTTGAATAAGTTGACATCCAACAATGGGTTGTCAAGGAAAATATCCAAATTTCTCCATTTTTTGAATAGGAAATATAGCCCAATATCACATCTGTGGAACCTAGTGTATTCGATAAGAAGGAGCATTCATCGTTCTAACTTATCAGTGAGATTAGGTTTATTCACCAAACTTACAATAGTGTCGAATGGTCCACATGGAATGTGAACGTATTGCCTAGGATATTGTGTTGAAACTTTTTAAAAAGAATAGATCATGTTAAGAACCTCCCATTTTCTGGTGCAATAGTTATTTTTGGCCTTGGAAACTCTTTGACTCACATAGTAGACTGGTCGATACCACTTCAGCTTTTGTTCTTACATCAAGACAATGGCTATTACTATATCTAAGGCATCCATAGAGACATGGAAAGGAAGGTTTAGTCTAGTGTTTGGCCTAAGGGGTGCTAGATCCAACATTAATTCGATTTTTTTGAAGGCCAGATCACATGCTTTTGACAAGACTAGCAAAACCTTATTGAGTTGTTTGTTCATAGTTGCTACCACGTCTGCAAGGTATCAAAAAATCTTGTTGTGACACCAAAGTTGGCCCAAAAATATTCTGAATTTTTCTATTAATTGTGGTAGTGTAGTTTTTGAATCAACTCAACTTTGCTTGTATCCATGGCAATGCCATTTTTGGAGGTGAAATGTTCTAGGAGCATCCTCTTTACAAAGGCAAACTTGGTCGGATTTAGAGAAAGTTGCACTTCATGATACTTGGTCAAGAACAAGCTTAAATGATTTAGGTGTAGATAGTGGTTTCCAAATACAGAAATCATTGAGAAAGATCCTCATGAACAAAGTCAAATATTCTTCAAAAATTTTGTGGACCATTCACTGAAATGTTGCTAGGGCACCTTTTAAGCCAAACATCATAACACTAGATGAAAAAGCCCCCCATTCAATTATAAAATCCATCTTCTCTAGATCCTGCTCCACCATGCAAACTTGTTTGTATTCATCAAAATTTTCTATAAGGGAATACACATTTTATGGCCCACAATGACATCTAGCAAAGAATCCCTTAAGGCAATGGAAAATGATCAGTAAAACTATTCCAATGTTAAGCTTGTGGGAGGCTCATGGTAGTCTATGCAAACTTGTAGCTTCTTTTTCTTCTTAGAAATAATGCTATGGGAGATAACCATTTTTCTTGATTAGTCAAGACAGATAAATCCAACTTGGAAGAGTTTATCAATTCCTCCTTTGATTCTTTGAGCATAGTCCAAATTCATCAGATACCACTACTATCAATTGCATCCGCTTTTAAATTGATTTGATGCTAGAAGAATTGGGGATCATTACCGTTCATGTCTGTTTGGCTCTAAGAAAATATGTCCACAAAAAATACCATGCAATAGTTAATGTAAGTCCATTCAAAATGTTGAAGGCAGCTTTGAACTTACCCAAACTAGCTACTATGAATTGGATTTAGACCCCAGATTGAGACAAGATAAATCATCTTACTTGACATGCTAAGGACATTGAAGGTCCAAGTTCACAAGCGTGTTCTATGGCAATGAGCTCTTGGGCTTGCAAGTCACTATCTGACTCTATGCTTTTTAGTGCTTGAACTTTGGCTTAGCAAGATCACCTTCTTGTGATGACTGGGGTTTGCAAAAACATATACTCATCCATGGTTTGAACCACATGCACCTCAAACAAACCAACCATGAATGGAGAGTTCTTGAAGAATTCATCTTCTTTCATCATCATCATCGAACTTGTCAATCATGGTGATGCCTTCCACCACCTATGGAAGAAGAGTGTTTATGTGTCTTTTGTTAGTTACTGATAGGAAATCATTTTTTCTCTTACAAATGGTGTTTTGGTTGAAATTACAATCCTAATCAACTTGGTCTTCTCAGAGCCATGGCCTTCCCTTCTATATTGAGTATGCTCCTTTAATATTCTCCATATGCAACACCACTACTGCAATGACAAATGTAAAATTTGACATGGTGATAACCCATCAAGAAGGCTCATAGGGTGGAATCTATGTTGAACCACCATAGTGATAGCTTATTGAGAAGTCCCATAGTCTAAATACAAAAAAGGAGATGAAATTCCAACTCTTCGCACATTGATTAGATAGAATGTTGACTCACGAGCCTTCATCAAGTAGTATGCCTTATACTGACTATGCCTTCAATGTTGTTGTGATAATTGCAATGTTTTTAGCATAGATGGGTTCCTCCAACCCATCAAAAGGAGATTTGAGTTGAGAAAAAAAAACAGGTGGTGTGGGGATGTCTTTTGGAATTCCTGCCATAGGCTAGCCTATACCCAAAAATTGCTAGCATAACTGGCGATGGAAATTCAGAATCAATGATAACAACTAATCAATTGCCATGTAAATGAGATGATTCTTCAAATCTTCCCAAAGTTTCTATCTTGATCTAGAAGATAACTCTCTACCCAAATTGGATTTTACCACTGCATCATCAGATGTCTTTAATCTTTTATCTAGGAGTGTACGTATTGTATCAATCATTGGAATCAATATGTCTTTGGGACTTTTCACATCACTCAAATCTACCATTAGAGGTCCCTTTCTTGGACTCTCTCAAAACTTTGTGACACGAAGGACTTCTTGTTCCTATCAATCAATTGGGGTTCTACTATTCTATCAAATTTCTTATATGCACCCTCATCACAGGCAAACAAACTGGACATTAGAACATCATAGTTACGATTGGGTAGACAGGTAATGCATGTTTTCCCCGACTTGTTATCGCTTTACCTAGGAATATAGACAACCATATAGATTCTTAGATTAGATATATGTATAAAGTTTAAGTCACAAGTGGACTAAGGAGAGAATGAGTGCATGGCTTGAGAAGGAATTAGTGAAAATATGGGAGAATTAGTGTGCTTGGTGCATGAGTTGATTAAAAATATAGTGTAAAGGAGAGATTTCACGGAGGGTTACTTAAAAGAATAATTCATAGTTGGGGAAGTATACATGTGTGTGTGTGTGTGTGTGTGTGTGTGTGTGTGTGTGTGTGTGTTAACCCCATGGCAACAAGGGCCGGCAGTGCCGTTTAGGACAACAACTATGAGAGCATTGTGTGTGTAGAGTAGCGGCGGCAAAGCTTCGCTTGAATATCTTGAGCCTAAAAGATGGTATGATGAAACTTAAAGGATGAGGATAGCCAAAATCCTCTCTAGAAAATATCCAATCGTACTTGCAAAATCAAGATCTAGAGAGAGAAATACTAAATCTAGAGAGAGAAATACTAAAATCCTACACTTTCGGAGGTCCCTCCACTTTGTGTAGAGACCCAAAAAGTCCCTCCACTTTGTGTAGAGACCCAAAAGGTCCCCCCCAAAAGTGGAGGGACTCGTATCCAAAAGGTCTCCTACAAAAGAGGTCCCACACGGATGTACCTACAGATTGTGTAGAGACCAACATGTATAAATATCTCTCAATGGAATGAATCTCCCACTCTTTGGGCTTTAGTGTTCAAGCTCACAATTGTGTTCATGCGATTGATCTCCATTGCGTCCATGATCTCTTACACTATCGTGTTCTAGCATGCCCTTACCCTTGCACTCTCTACCCTTGTACTCCCTCCTACTCCTCCCTCCTCCCTCCTCCCTCCTCCTCCTTCCTCCTCCTCCCTCCTCATCCCTTATCATCCTCCTCCTCCTTCCTCCTCCTCCTCCTTCCTCCTCCCTCCTCCTCCTCCCTCCTCCTCCCTCCTCCCTCCTCCTCCTCCTTCCTCCCTCCTCCTCCTCCCTCCTCCTTCTCCTCCCTCCTCCTCCCTCCTCCTCCTCCTCCCTCTCCCTCCCTCCTCCTCCACTCTCCTCCCTCTTCCTCCTCCTTCCTTGTCCCTCCTTCTCAACCCTTACACCTCAAATCTGTGAAGGAGACTAGCTCTCCACTCCTCAACCTTGGACTCCTCCTAAACCCTGCAACCCCCTCTGAACCCTAGAACTCCTAGTTAGCTTTCTCAACTCTATCCCCCATTTGAACCCTGAAATCTACTTCTAAACCCTTGAGCTCCCATGGAAGCAAAAGCCTCCATCAATCATTATAATCAATCCCTCTTTCTCATTCACACGAGCATGAGATCTACTTTCCACGCTTTAGCCTGCACCTCTCACCGGAACATGACCTGAGGACCTAGGCTACACTAGGGAACACCTATGCTACAATGAGCAATGACATGACTGTAGGTGACCAACACCCTCGTAACCGGCACTTGGGTAAAACATAAACAACATTTGGTGCCGCTGTCGGGGAGGTTAGCACCTAAAGTGAAACTGGAGCACGTGCTTGCATGTGTGAAAAAGAACCCCTTTCGAAAAACCATTCAAGATATATCCTTCAGGAGCGAAAAAATGCTTCCAAATGATGCAAAAAGGATAATGTTAGCTTACAAAATCACATCAATACACTAAACTCCCCAAATTAATCTTTAATCCCCTCACATCCTATAAAAGCAACACCAACCCCCCTCATTTCTTTCCCCACACTTTTGCTAGCCACTTCCTTCTCCAAATTTCGTTAAGCCTTCATATTTTTTATCTATCTCTATTTTTCGTCCTCCAACTTCCGTCCACCATTTCCACCACCACCACTTTTTCCGTCAACCCTCCACTACCACTTTTTCTGTCACCCCCCTCCATCTCCATCTCCATCTCCACCTCCTATCATCTTCCTCCCACCACCTCCACTTTTTCCGTCCATCCCCCATCTCCCCCACTCAAGGTAACCATCCTTTTCCCCTCCACCATCTCTCTACGTCTCTCTAAACCCCATCTCCCCTTTTCCCCCTCCACCTCCACCTCCTATCTCCTCTACCCCCCATCTCTATCACCCTCCACTCCACCATCTCTCTACCTCTCTCCACCCCCCATCTCCTCCACCCTCCACTTCACCACCTCTCTATCTCTCTCTACACCCCATATCTCCTTCCCCCCTCTACTTCCACCCCCACTCCCCCTTTTCCTCTTCCCACCACCCCCCCATCTTTTCCCCCATCCACCTCCACCCCCCCCTCTCCCAACCCCACCATCTCTCTACCTTTCTCTAAAAAGCCCCATCACCCTCCACTCCACCATCTCTCTACATCTCTCTACACCCCCATCTCCCCTTTTCTCCCTCCATCTCCCCTTTCCCCCACCTCCACACCCCCCCTCCTCCTCCCCCCACCCCCTCCACATCCCCCTTCCTCCTCCCCCCCCCCCACTTCTCCTCCCAATTCCTACATGCAAAGAGAGAAGCTCTCCTTGTATAAATACCCCATAATGGAATAAAGCCCACACTCTTTGGGGCCCCAACCCCTCTCCACCTTCACCCCCTCTCCCCCCCACCCTCCCCCTCCCCAAGTCCCCACCCCCCCTCTCCTCCACCTCCCCCCCTCTCTTCCTCCACCCCCTCTTTCCCCCCACCCTCCTCCTCCCCCCCCCCTCTCTCTCTCTCTCTCTCTCTCTCTCTCTCTCCACCCCCCCTTCCTCTTCCGCCCACCCCCCTCTCTCTCTCTCCCTCTCTCTCTTCCCCCCCTTTTTTCTTCTCTCTTTTTCCCCTCCCCCTCGTTCTCTCTCTCTCTCTCTCTCTCTCTCTCTCTCTCTCTCTCTCTCTCTCTCTCTCTCTCTATCTATCTATCTATCTCTATCTCTCTCTCTCTAACACTCACTACCTATAAGGCAAGGCCCCAAGGGCCTTGGCCTTGGCTGCACACGAGTAGCCAGCCCATAGTGCCCATGCACCACACAACGACGCCCGCCCACCAGACGACGACGACACCCACCTGCTAGCTCCATGGACTAAGGGCCTTAAGGCCCTCCATAACACCCTTCCCCCGGTCCATTCGCAACCCCCCCTCCAAAACCTCAGCCACCACTACCCCCCACCCCTCAGTTTAAAAAAATTATTATTATTATATTTTTAAAAGGAACCCTAGCTTAACTTTAATTTAAACCCATAGTTATGGTGTCCCATTTGCAATGCTGCAAGGCATGATGTAAATACTTGTTTCTATAATATGAGGGTAGCATAACCCCTGCCACAACTATACCAACAGCTGCCAATCCCAATGTATAGACAACCAGCACTGGCACCTAATGCTCAAGTGACACGTCTCAACCCACTCCCAGTGAGAACACGTGCCTCAACTAATGAGGAAACCCAATCCTCTGCAATATCCATAGTCTCCCAATCTTGCTCCAGTAGCTCCGATGCAACAACACCAAACTGAAGAGCTGGAACCTCACTATGAGTATGAAATAGAATACCCTATGTGCTACATGGATGGTGCCAAAGGACCCATCTCGGTGTATGCAAATCAAGTAAGGCCCACCACATATCGAACACCCATAAAGTGTTTTGGTTGTGGAGAAAACCACTGCATAGTAGAATGCCCACACAAGGGTAACCCCATTTCATTCCAACTAAGAACAAAGTAGAATGCGGAGTTGGGCATGCTTGCATGGATTGCCCACTAAGAACAAAGCCTCAACCAACCATGGAAGTAAAACCTAAAGTACCCCTGGGGATAATAAGTGTGGAAAATCATAGTGTGGAAACACAAAGTGTAGCATCACAACTAGTCTTGATCATAACAAGAAAATAGAAAGAAGCGGCAATCATAACAAGAAAACAGAAAGAAGCGGCACGGCAAAAACTCATTTCTGCTCAAAAAGTAAAGAGCCCTCTGGAAAAACAAGCCATGCCAATCCCATAACACAGTGAGACCATGCCTAGCACATCCATGGAAAGTGCCACCCAAGGAGCCGAGGAAGGATACCCCAATGCTGAACGTGTTACCAAGCCTTGAAGCAATGGGTTCAACAAGAACAGGAAACATTTGAGGCAGACAGGATGGCAGCAGCAGAGGTCAGAGCACCATCAGCACCCAGCATTGACACACTGATTGATCCCAACAACTTCCAATGGGTAATAGAGCAACATGCAAAACATCCCCAATTGGATGGCACCGCACTAGCAAGCTTGATAAGCTACCTAGTCATAATACCTTACTAAGAAATTGCCCTACAATGTGGGAAAGTTTCAAGGGATGGATCGAATCTTCTCAATACTTCCCCCCACCTGAAGAAGAGGAAAAGGTAATTTTGGTAAAATTCGGTGCTAGGGATGACATAAAAAATGTAACCATCCCACTAGAGCATAAAGCCTTTGGTCAATACCCGGCAATAGTAGATGGTAGAGCCAGAGTAAACATTCTAGCAAGAGAGCTATATGAAGAATGGGGCCTACCTCCAATGCAGAAGGCCACATTTAACATCCACCTAGTTGACCAGACAAAAATGAAGCCATTGGGTATCGTTTTGACAATGTATCAACAAAAATTTCTAGAGCAAGATTCACGCTCCAGTTTACTATCTTGGATCATCCCAAGGGCACCACAGCATACCAGATATTTTTGAAAAGACCATGGCTTTGGGAAGCGTCGGTACTCCATGATTGGGGCACCGATAGGATCACTATCCAAAATAGAGAAACCGCTGTCAATATAAATTTGGGAACAAGGGAAATCAAACCCACTATTCCTAGAAATGTTGAAGGCAGTTCTTCCACTACAACCACCAGTCATGCATCCCTTGTACCTACGAATGCACTAAAGCCCATAGAGGGGGATACACAAAGTGACATCAATAATTGGATACAGACATTGGCTACAATAGATAATTGTAAAACAACACATCTAATGTTGCCAGATGTGGATGCCCAAATGATACAACTAGAAGCACCAATCTGGGATGATGAATCAGAAGTAGTGGAAATGTTAGTCTTCATGATAGGCATCAAATGGGACAATGACCGTGAAGAGTCCATAATAGAAGGCTACAGTGCCAACATAGAGTGGGATATGGAAACAGAAGCTGATAATGCAACCTTCGAAGGCCAAGTATTTGACAATGACTTGGCAATCCTACATGAACTCATGGCCATTGAATACCCCAAGATTGACCCTCTAGCACAATCCAATAGCAATCGGTCTAGGAAAAAAAAGGAGGGTGTCTGGTGCCAAAAGGTCAAGATAGAGCACTTCAATGAATTCAAAAGAATGCAAACCAGAGTGGTAGAATTGTACTTAACTAAGTCCACAAAAGCACCTAAGTTCCCAAATTTTAAATGGGATCCTAAAGGGCTTG
Organism: Dipteris shenzhenensis; assembly: GCF_047967505.1. Taxonomy (NCBI): domain Eukaryota; kingdom Viridiplantae; phylum Streptophyta; class Polypodiopsida; order Gleicheniales; family Dipteridaceae; genus Dipteris; species Dipteris shenzhenensis. The sequence goes on along the minus strand of NC_141610.1, from coordinate 51,368,961 downwards.
AAGGTGTTTGTATGGCCAAAGAACCAGTCCTTGGGAGTGACTCCTATTGAAAATCCATCACTGGTCTCACAAAGAAAAAAGCTTAGAAAGTTCAAACCCAATGTGAGAATGAAGAGTGAAATGGTGAGTAGTAACAAAAAAGAACAGTAAGGGAACACATGTGAATTAGACCACATATCTTCCAATGGAGCTAGCAGCCAAGCAAGCACCTCAAAGTGCCATGAAGGCCTAAGGGAAGTTCTTGATTACTTCAAAAACTACACTAGAGGAGAAGCAACAATAGCAATGCCAAGGCCAGCAGTCAGGGAGTTAGAGCTCAAAGAGACAGAGCATATCGAGGATACCCTAGTTTATGAAGGACTAGCCAAGACAAGGAAATTGAATCTTGCCTTGGACGGAGAAGAAGAAAAGCCTATATACATCACTAAACAGCTCACTCTAAAAGAAGAAAATGAATTGAAAGTATTGCTAATTGAATATAGCGATTGCATGACTTGGTCCTACAAAGAAATGAAAGGGATTTACCCAAAAGTTGTAGTACATACCATACCAATAAGGGAAGGATCCAAACCAAAGGTATGTGGACCTTACAGGACAAATCCCAAGTATGGCACCCATGTCTATGAAGAGCTAAAAAAATTATTGGATGCTAGTTTCATTTATGAGATCGAGCATACCGATTGGGTGTCACCAATTGTGATTGTCCCTAAGAAAAATATGAAGCTCTGAATATGTGTGAATCTCAAGAACATCAATGTTGTAACAATCAGAGATCATTATTCCCTACCATTGACTGAAATAGTTTTAGAAAGTGTAGCGGGCTCTGAAGTGTATAGCTTCTTGGATGGGTTCAACGGGTACAACCAAGTACAAATTGCACCTCAAGATCAGGCAAAGACATTATTTTCCACAGAATGGGGAATTTTTGCATACAGAGTCATGCCATTTGGCTTATGCAATGCCCCATCTACTTTTCAAAGGGTAATGTACACCACCTTCAAGGAATTTCTCAACAAGTTCCTACAAGTCTTCCTCGATGACTTGTGTGTACACTCAGGAAAAAAGGATCACTTGAAATGCCTTGAAGAAGTCCTTTAAAAATGCAGGGAGTATGGAATCTCTTTGAATCCTCTAAAATGCCGATTCTTGGTTACACATGGAGTAGTCTTGGGACACATAGTCTCTCAACATGACTGACATGGACAAAATAAAGATCATCATGGAACTTCCCCTCCCCGCTAAATGCCAAGGGATTTCAAGTCTTCATGGGACATGCCGGATACTATAGAAGATTCATACTGAGGTATGCCATGATTGCAAGGCCCCTATATAAGCTCCTAGTCAACTTTATCTAGATAGACGAATGCGAACAAGCATTTGAAACCCTCAAGTGGAGATTGATCATAGCCCCTATTCTAATGACACCAAATTGGGACATAGACTTTCATGTGCATATTGATGGTTCCAATTATGCAGTAGGAAGTGTGTTATGTCAACCTGGCAAACACAACGAAGACTACCCAGTATATTTTGCAAGCAGATAGCTAAATGATGCGGAGGTGAATTACCCACAATAGAAAGAGAAGCCTTGGCAATGATCTATAGCGTGAAGAAATTTAGACACTATCTATTGGCTACTGACTTTATCTTCTACACAGATCATCAAGCCTTATTATATCTTGTGAATCGGCCATGTACTATAGGCTGGATCACTCGATGGCTTCTACTACTACAAGAATTCAATTTCAAGATCATGGTGAGAGAAGGAGCTCAACATTTCATTTGCCGATCACATGTCACGATTGAGGATAGGAGAACAGCTGGAAGGAATAGAAGATGACCTACCAGATGCTACATTATTTCAAATAGACGTTGTGCCTAATTCGTGTGCAGACATCATTGGGTTCTTAATGGCAGGAAGACCACCTCCTGAAATGAAAGCCATGGATGCTAGGAAACTAATTCTAAAAGCTGCACCCTATCAACTCATTGCCAAACAACTATACAAGATGGGCAAGGACCAGGTTTTAAGGAGATGTGTCATGCCACATGAGATCATGCCAATCCTCAATGAGCACACGAAGGCATTGCAAGTGGACATTTCCAAGGGGAAGCAATAGCAAGAAAAGTCATTCTCATAGGATACATACTGGTGGCCAACACTTTGGTCAAATGCCTATGAATATGTCAAAACCTATGATGTATGCCAATGAACTTCTAAACCACAACACAAAGACTTCAGTCCCCTAACAACAATCATTGCACAAAAACCCTTTGAAAAATGGGGGATTGATTTTGTGGGTCCCATCCATCTAGTAGCAAAAGGAACACAGGCATGCTACATCATTATGGCCACTGATTACTTTACCAAATGGGCTAAAGCTAAAGCCGTCAGAAAGGCAGATGCCAAAAGCACAGCAAGGTTCTTGTACAAAAACGTAATCACCCAATTTGGATGTCCCATTGAACTTGTGTCAGATAGAGGCACACATTTTATCAATGAGGTCATCCAAGAACTCTTGTATGGATTCATGTGGTGATCCATAGAAAGAGCACACCTTACTACCCCCAAGGGAATGGACAAGCCGAATCCACCAACAAAATTCTATGTATTGTCCTCACTAAGGTAGTAGAACCAAAGCGTTCTGATTGGGTAGAGAAACTAGTGTAGCCTTATGGGCATACCAAACCACACTCAAGGTCAGTACGAAGCTGTGGTCCCATTGGAAAGTTGTAATACCTAGTCTACGCATAGCAGTACAAGAACGTATGGGAGATCATGCATCGTTGAAAGAAAGACTCCAATTAGAGAAGCATATAGAGACAAGATTAGTTGCCTACCATGCCATGATAATAGAAAAATGAAGAAGGAAGGCATGGTTTGATAGAAACCTCAAAGACAAAGACATCAAGTAAGGTGACTTGGTTTGGCTGTACAATACCAAAGTCCATAAGGGCAAGCTCAAATTTCTAGGTCAAGGACCTTATAGAGTCAAAAAAATGAATCCCATCAAAGCAATGGTGCTAGAAACATTGGATGGAGTCCAGTTCACAACAACAATAAACAAGAGCCCGCCAACTGAAGCACTACTACATCGACATGCAAGCCATCCTCGACAATAATGAAGATTTAGGGGCCCCAAGTCTTCCATAGTTAGGACTAGATTGTATCACGAGCACTCACTAGCATATGTACGCCTTTGCACATATAGGTAATTTCAATAGATTTCAACCTAGAGCTCAGAGGTGATGATTGAGTCCTAGCTGCCCTATGATTCCCTAAGCAAATTAAGCATATAAGAGGAATGCCCACCTCACTAGTCATGCATAGCACACCCACACGTTTCGAGCACCATGGATAAATAGTAGTATAACAAAGATGAATTCCGTAGACATGGCCAACCTTATACTTTCAAGGAGCAAATAAAGATGCTGAGGGAACTTGAGGCCACAGTGGAGGATTATGAGCAAGGAGGCCATGCTCATTAATGAATCTAAGTCATTGAAAAATGGTTTCAAAAAATATATCCATAAGCAAATATTGATGTAGAAGGATTCTTAGGACTATCTTCAAATCACCACAAAGGCCTATGCAATGATGAGCAGACATGATGAATCATAATAGCAGATTGAAACATAAGTATAGTATGCTAGAGCCCAAAAGTGGGAAACCAAGCTCTCAGAGGAGGCCCAATGTCTTGAAGTGTCCAAGGGAGAGAGAGGATCCTCAGAGATAGAGGATTTGTGTATTAGAAAGACAATTGGACCTAACCAAAAAGTAGATTCAACCATTGAGCCAAAAGACTTGGACCATGTCCAATTCCTATTGCTACGGGATTCTAACACAATTGGCATCCAACGTATGAATTTCCAAGAAGCGTATTAAAAATGATTGGATGAATTGTCCAAGTTCAAAAAATTGTGTTTGAGGGCATCTTGCTCATAAGCATAATCTAGTGGAGGAGAAAGATATTTTATGACCACAACATCAATAAATGAGCATTCAGAGAAGGCATGCTTGTGCTATTTTATGCCACACCATTGAGAGAAATGAAGAAAAACCTCCATCATGTATGGGGTCAAACCATACAAAATTAAGAAGTGACTTGAAAATGGGACCACTGCCTTAGAAGACCTGAAAGGGATGAATTGGTAACATGAATCAATTAGATAAGTGTTGACTCCCATTTCTCACTCATCGGTTGGGATTTTGGAGTTCCGGCAGAAGAGAGATATTTGCATATTTTCTTGCTGAGTCCGATTATGCAATGGCGCCCACGTTTTGAGGCATCTTAGGTTCTATTTTTAGTAGTGGTCATTACCGTGGGACTATGATTTCTTGAGCATACCTTATGCAGATCACTCTAGTTGTAGTTTGAGCAGTGTGTGCTCATTCGTGGTGTGCATTGGGTTGCAGTGGATGATTTATAGGCATTTGGATGCATTGTGGTCCTTATTGGATGCGCTGATAGGCCCAAATTGCCTTGTGGGATATATGTTTTATGGACACTTGCTTGTCAAGATTCATACAGATGATAACCCTACAGATATACTGACAAAGAGTCTACCTAGTCAGCAGTTTGAGTATTGTCGTGTATTGATGGGCATTGGATAGTATGCTCACTGGTTGTTCTCCCTTAAAGGCACATTTTCCTTTAAGTGGGAGGTTGTGGGGGTTAAAGGTCACTGTGCCTTTACCCCGGTTATGTACAATACTCAAACACATATATAAATGAATGAAAAAGAAGATTAGGGTGGTTCTACACCCACCAAAACTTGTGTGGCTCTCTGTCTCTCTCTCTCTCCCTCTTCCGTTCTTGCTTCCATTGAGAGCACTCTCACAACACATATTGATGTAAGAGGGAGTATGGAGATATTCTCAGTAGATGATGACGATCATGAGATACTTAGCCATATTAACACAAAGTGTGGCTAACACTATATTGGAGAATTTAGGAATCTCCTAAGTCCCACTTTCAAGTAAGGGGGGAGATTTGACCATGTGGCCAAAACTTGAACCCTTATGTGAAAGTGGGACTTGGGAAGATTCCCTAATTGGTGTTTAGGATGGATTCCACTCTCAAGTAATGGGTTTAGATTTGACCATGTGGCCAAATCTTAACCATATTGAGAAGTCCCAAACTATTTGAAAGTTCCAAAATTCCCTAATATAATGTTGGCTACAATACAATGAGAAAGCCATTGCCCTAATTGGACTACTTCTTGCACTCTTTTTTTCTACCTCAAGTCCATAGCCAAACAAATTTGGAAAAGATCTAACCTATAACAACTCAATTCATCAATGTAATCAATGACAATTAGGTTTTCTAAGTGAGTGGTGGATGCCAATAATGGTTCTCTACCCTAGCTGGTTCCCTTGAAAAGATTGTACTTGTGTATTTGGTGTGCAAGGCTTTGTTTTATAAGAGCTTCTTGAGATTTCCTTTGTATCCTAGTTAGGAGTCAAGGACGAGTGGCATTGTAATGGTCTCGGCATATTGGTCGCAAGCCAACTAAGGGGACAACTATGGCACATTAGGTGTGCACAGTAAGACCACCTCCTTGTAGTGTTGTGGTGGAGTTGGAGATCAATTATATTTTCCCATGGATCTCACCACTATTGGGATATTGCGGAGCTTTAGTGTGAACTGGGCTCTAGTCTTAGTAGGAGTGTGAAATGGGTTGTGGTTTGTCTTTTGCATGTTCGAAGGGTCACTTGACATTTAAGGGATTGGATTTGATTTGGATTTTGTGACATCGCCTCACTAACATCATTATTGAGGTATCTCTATGTGAAAGACAAGGCTAGCCCAACCTATAAAATGACACTTGTACTTTGCTATCAACATCTATCTTTATGTTTGAATCCTTTTCTACATGTCTCCATCGTGTGATCTCCTCATTTATGTCTAATAAGTTTTTGCATGTTAGATGTAAAAGATCCTCAAATAAATGCCAAAAGGGCACTAGTATTAGCACAAGGCCAAAATAGTATGCAAAGGTGGCACATCAACTATTGAGATAGTGCTATTAGAGGGTCTCATTCATCCAATGGTGACATCACAAATGTACAATATCCAATGGTGACACTGCAAAAAACAAAAAGATCAACCTGATCCAAAATCCCAAGATCAAGGCAAGAATGGACTAGGAGTCATTAGATATTGGTGCCACATACAAAAAAATTCCCTTATGGACCTCAAGAGCTAGTGTAATGGGTGAGAGCAACTCAACTAGTAGGAAGCGCTCCCAAAAAATTGAAAAAATAAAATCCACTAGTTGTTGGGATAGATCATTGTTGAGCTTCAAGTTGGGCCATACACTTCTGAGACAAAGGCTAAAACCCCTATAGGGAAACCAAGGTGGGTTTGTAACCCCACAAAAATGGTGGACCAAAGGACCAAGGAAACAAGATGAAGTATCTTCATAGGGCCTGCCTACTTATTGTTCCCTTTTTTGTCTTTTGTATGGTTTTGTCCCCTGATTTTTAGTTATGATGGTATTGTTATGTAAATGAGAGAGTGGTCAGACCAGTAAATGTAATTTGTGCCAAAGTTTATGTGTTCTATATTCTCATTCGTCCATATCTAGTCCATTATGGAGCCATATATCGTCGTGGGTGTTATAGTTAGTTGTTCCATGTTGTAATTTTTCATTACTTCTTGAAGTTTTTTTTTTTTTTTTTGATTCTGTATTGTAGTCAATGTTAAAATCTCCCAAGACAAGTTGCAACCACCCTCATCCAATGCTACATGTTCCGTCTCATCCACTCTAGTTCCTCATTTGTATGACCCTAAACTAGGTCTACATGGCATGTCTCATCCCTTCCTTTCTCATGTGTGGATTATGGCACCTTAGGTGTTTGATGTGTGGATCCTTGTACTTTAGGTCCCTTGAATGAAGTTGAACCTTGTTCTATGGCACCCTGAAAGTATTCAAGGATTATCTTTGAATGCATTTTTCTTGCTTCCTCCATTGGAAATTCCTCCCACACGTGTTGGAGGATCTCCAATGCAGACACCAATTCAGGAAATCTAAGTGCTTTTAGAGGCAGCATTACAAAGTGCATTGCATCTTTCTTTGAAAGAAGAAACAATCTATTGCTCATTCTTCACTTTGTGTAAATCATCATTGTATTGTTGTCTTTTTTAATTTTTATTCTAAGTAAGGTGCCCCCTTGAATCAAATTGCTTGCTAGTGATATCTCATACAAAATTTTTTCGATTGTTGTTGTCAAAGCTTGTGTTTTTGTTTTTGGTGATTTGTATATGTTTACAATAATAATATGTTGACCGTTTACCGTTTGGAAATGCGTGTTTAGTGCCTCGCAGCCATTGTCATAGATGTCTTGTTTTTGTATTAATGTGAGGTAGTTACTATAGTATGTGGCGACGATTCCGAGTCCTTCTTTCATTGTGATACTACAAAGTCCGGGTAGCTCAATTGCATTTTGTGTCTGGTTATGTGTTTCTTGCAAGCATAAGATTGATGCACTGAGTATGCTTCGTAACGATAGGAGATCGAGGTGGTGACCCTTTGTTGATCTTGTGTTTAGGCTTTGTAGTGTTTTATTGTTGTTTTGTTGGTCCCCAAAGTTGATTTGTTTGCATATCCACATCCTTTCTGTTCTTAGCCTTGAAAGTTCTTGCAGTACTTGTTGATCGACTTTGATGTGTTTTTTTTCGAGCTTCGTGAAGAGGAAAAAAAGGTTATCCGAGTTACATATTCTTGATAGGGTTGTGTATACCCCATGTGTTTTGATTCTTGAAGGGTCAAATGTGAGAGATTGCACGGTGATACCTTGCGACCTATGTAATGTCCTCCCGGTCGCGGGTTTGTGTTCTTGTGATTATATTCAAGTGGTTGTTACCTACTTGAAATTCACGCATTATTTGAAGTATCAGTGTCCATATTTTTGGTGTGTTGATGGAATATAATCTAGAGTTTTCATATCTTGTTTTTTGCCCTATTGTTTTGTCATTGAATTCCACCCATGCCACAAAATGTTTCTTGGTCATTTCGGACCCTTTGAATATCCCATCTGCTCCATTAACAATGTCGTCATGGTGTCGAGGTTTCCTAAGCATACCTCAACAATCATATCTCTTTTTAATCGTATTTGCTTGTCCAGTCCGATAGTTTTTCTTAGATCTGTAGGTGTTCACAGCATTTTGCTGCATGTTTTGTGTTTGATGTCCTTTGATGTTAGAATGTGTGTCTTTGAGCATATTAGTAAAAATGATGTGATTGTGATTATCTTTTCCTGCATTGGTAAAGAACAAGTGAGGGGTGTCCTCCTTGTTTGGCATGTCCTTGAGGTGCTTTGTGTGCAGGTTTTGAATGTCAATTTCTGTTTGCCCCCCAATGCTTATTCTATTCAAGACCTCCAATAATTTTGTATTCCTTTGCCGCATTGGCTCCAATAATTCATAGTATTGTATATGCAACCTCCAAAAAGATCCAAGCATTGAGGTTGTTGTCGATTGTGTGCTGAAAATCCAAGAATCTTTGTTTGGGCTTACCTATCAAAGATCACCACAAAGTATAACATCGATCCCTCCAAATGGTTGTTGGTGGTTTTGCTTTATTTCTCGCATTCGCATGTCAGCCGCAAGGAAAGTATTGATGCCCACCAAAGAAATCTCATCGATCAAAATTAGCTGGACTTCCTGGTATTGTTCTGCGAGTATTTGTTGCTTGTTCACAGAAAGGCCGGCATATGAACTTGTTAGTAAAGGCAAGTGTAGAGCCGCATGCAATGTTGTTCCCCCGATTGTTCTTGCTACCTTTCCCATGTATGCTAGAAGCAATACCTTTGGGAGTTCGATATTTGTTGTGTTTTTGTGTGTGTAGTAGCGCCGAAGGGCTTCCGCTACAAGTGTGGCCACAAACTTCTTCCCTGGCCCCGCGTTCCCAGATATAAACAACTGTATCTGCTTAGATGGCTCTATTCTTTTGGTGAGAAGTATGTCATCGAAAATGCATCTCTATTTTGGATTTAGTTGTCTGAGCACGCAATAGTAGTTGTCATCAGTGAGCTAGTTTTTTTTGTTGTGTTGGAAGTTGAATGCCATCTTTGGCTTCGCTTTCGCTAATTCGTCTCATTTGCGAGGTCTACTTCTCTCATGATGTTATAGAGCGATCGATGCTCGTGGATGTTTGTTTGGTGGTGCATGATGCCATATTTTTTAGGAAATGCTTGTTGAAAATTCTTTTTTGCTCCTCTATACTTTCTTGGAAGTGTGTGTGCATATCTCTCCAAGTCTTGAATCGTTCATTGAGAACATGTTCTTTGTAACGAAATGGGAGGTATGGTAAGCAAAGCTCCCTATAGTGTTCTTCTGGGTCTTTTTGCTTATTGTAGTTATAAAAACATATTACTGTTGGTTGTTTCCTTTTTTTGGTTTGCCCGGATTTGATCGAGAAGTTTGTTGCAAAAGATGCCAAGCAATGATTTTGCAAGGGCTCTTGTCTACATGCATACTTCATGATTATGTTATCAAAGAAGACGTTGGTGTTGTCTGGGTCAAGCAGCTCAAGTTGTGCTTTTCTTTTTAGAAGCAAAGTTCTTTGCTCGGGGGGGCTTGTGTTGATATACATGAAGTCCCTGGTCACGCTCTGAGCAGTAGTGACAGGCAAAGGTACACTGCTTGTTGCACACTAATGTGTTGAGTATTGAGGATTGCGTTGCCCACCTTTCGAACACGCTCGCCTGCTTTTACATTTTCCTGGAAGCTTTGAATAATTGCATCCTTCACGGCGTTGTTGGTGTCTTTGTCTATTTTAGTGATGTATGATGTGTAGTAAGATGCAGCCCTGTGAGGGTTTAGAATGAATTGGATGTCTGTGTTTGCTCCCCACAACTCCGTTATAGTTGCATTGAAGTTGTTTGTGTAGATGTCTTTTGGATGTCTTTTCATGAAGATCTTTGGTTGTGATAAGCTACTTCTTAAAGCCATCTCGTATTCATGTTGCGCCAAGGAAATGCTTTCAAGAAAATGTTCAAATGTGAATGTTGAAATGTCTTCATCTTGTATTTCTTTGACCAGCTTGTGGTAGTTCTGTCAATGCTTTGATGCGTCTACTCCATCCGGTAGCGAGCTCAAAATGGCTGTACTGTGCATTAGTGGTTTAGGGAACCCAAAGTGGCACTGGGTTTTCTTCTTCCTACATGTTTGCTTATGTCTATGAGTTTGCAAATCCCGATTGTTTTCATTGATTGTTGTGTTGTCAGTCGTGATGTAGGTCAATGATAAATTTTACGATACAGTCGTTGTTTGTTGCACCCATTATAGGTGCATCTTTAATCTAGATCAAGCCATGGTCATGTTGGCTGCCCCTATTCTAGAATTCAGTTGCAAAAAAAAAGTCTTCCACTGTGCCTAGAATATTAGCATCCTGTCGAAACAATGTTTTCAAGGCTTTGAATTTGTGAACATAGTATTGGGCATTGGTGGTTTAGGGAACCCAAAGCGGCACTGGGTTTTCTTCTTCCTACATGTTTAACTATGTCTATGAGTTTGCAAATCCCGATTGTTTTCATTGATTCTTGTGTTGTCAGTCGTGATGTAGGTGTTGATAAATTTTATGATACAGTCGTTGTTTGCTGCACCCATTATAGGCACATCTTTAATCCAAATCAAGCCATGGTCGTGTTGGCTGCCCCTATTCTGGAATTCAGTTGCGAAAAGAAAGTCTTCCACTGTGCCTAGAATACTAGCATCCTGTCGAAACAATGTTTTCAAGGCTTTGAATTTGTGAGCATAGTATTGGGCTATCGTGACAAGGTCTGATCTGATGAGGTCTTGAGCATTTTGCTGAGCAAGTGGTGCACTCTGGTCATTCCCAAGGCCTCATAGCGAGCGGAGGCATGACACCAATGGCTCCCATCTTTTTTCTGTTGCAGATAACGTGATGAAAGATGTCGGAGGCCCGCGTTGTCACAGCATTGCGAAAGCATTTCATTTTAGTTGCTGCTTATAGTCTACTGATGTTCGTAGGCAAACGAAGTCACGAAAATCGATCTTTGATTGCAGGAGTTGCTCAATGTTGGTATCCAAGGCTACTGTCTTTGCTAAAAGAGTGGCTCCTTGCAGTTGGCCTTTTCTCATCCAGACCCATGTAGATGAAAGTACTTGCTGGACCAAAATTTTCATTGTTTTAAAGAACAAGTTCTCTATAGAGCAAGCAAACCTTCGATCCTAGTTGCGTAGTTTCCACTTCACTATGTATTGGTAACTTGTTCTTCCTATAAGGTTGTACGCACAAGCGCAGCCATAAAATAAGGTTGGGAATGCTAGCTCCTCGCATTGTTTGTCTTTGAAAAGGCCGAGTGGTGAAAAACGTTCTCAAGGTGCGATGGTTATCAGGTTTTTCTCAAAATCAACAACTTGTTGGCTTGTATACAAGCCATGAACCAGTGTGTCTCTGTTAAGCTCACCATTCACTATGTCTTGGAACTTCTTCTTCCTATAAGGTCAGTGTGTCTGTGTTAAGCTCACCATTCCCTTCATGCTGCTCTAATTCTCCTGCTGTTTGTTGCATTTCTTGGTCGCCCACCTGAAGTCCGTGCATATGTTCGAGCCATTCATGGTTTATTGTGATGTTGTTTTCCATATATAAAAGAGTTTTTAGCATTTCCTTGAGGGCACGCATTGTTGCTGTGGGACGCACGTGGTGGTCATAATTCATTCGCCATTTTATTGGCACCATGACAATTGCATTGTCGTTGATAAATCTTGGCAAAACAAGCTGTGCTGTGTCCAAGTCTGCAAAGACATTCACAACACTAACATGAAGGCCGAGCTGGCCCTCATATGTCAACTGCTTGATGTGTGCAAAGGGGATTCTAATGGAAATAAGGCGCTCTTCGATTTTATTATGGGTGGAGGTGTTGCCGTGGGTAGCTGACATTTGCATGTTTTCTTTTGAGAACCTCGGTTTTTTGCCAGCGCGAAGTTGTGTGTGGCAGAGCGAGCAAACAAGAGTAATTTCTTCCACTATCTCTGATTCGATATCGTGATCGGAGCTGGCTGGTTGGTTTTGCTGTTTGTTTTTCTTAAGCTTTGATTTAAATGTGAGGCACCCACAGCACGCGCAGGCATAGTTTGGATTGTCTTCGATTTTTGTTTCGTACGTCCTTAGTGGTTTGGAGTCATTGTGCTTTCGCTTTAAGCGGTTTGCCGTGCTGGTGCTTGAATGCTTTTCCCCCCTTCTATCATTGCTGTGCTGTTGCTGTTGCTGTCGCTCTGGCTCTTTAGCATGTTGTTGCCCAAATGCAGCTGCAATGGCCTTGCGGTAGGCGGCTGATCTAATCTTGTACACGTTACTGCATATTGCCGCTGTAGTATGTGTGGCATCATGTCTCCCCCCTTCATAAAGACTGGCTACAGCAGTCGCAGGCAAATGAGCAAGTTGCAACGAGAGCTCCACCAGGCGAGCCTCATCGTCACGTGTCCAGAGATTGTAAGCGCTTTTTTTTGGGGGGGAAGGAGTGGCCAGAATGTCGGGGGATAGACGGTTTGATCTACCAAAATCATATTTGCTTCTTTTCCCAAAGGGTTGCCGAGTTCGAAGCTCAAGACAACCGAATCACCATCATATAAGAGGACAACAAAAGGTTCACCGGAAAAAGCGTGTAGTGCCTCGATACAGTAGTAGAGCAAGGCCACATTAGCTGTGTGGATTGTCGACGACTGCTGCTGTGCGGAGCTTGTTGAGGCTTCATTCATTGTTGTTTGTTCATTGGTTATGAGCAAGGAAGGCATGGAAGCATGAGACAATCCGGTCTTGCCCATATTGCTGTGGAGCAATTGAAGGAGCTTTCCGTAGCTATATGCTGGGCAGAGTGTAGCCAAGCACAAGGCCATGTCAGTGTTGTGTGGGTTTGCTGTATTGAAGTTGATATTCCATGTTGCACCATAAGAATTCAAGTTGATTGAAGTCTCCATCAGAACGAGCAAGGAAGTTATAGTTTAGGAAATTCTTTTGTATAGCAACAGTCACGTGATTAATTTGTATCGCATGTGGAAGAGGAGAACTAAATGCCAAATTGTGCAGTTCATGAGCAACAGCCAATGCGAATTGGTCTATTGCCTTTGGAATGGAAGCTGTGCGAGCCTTATTGATTGTTTGAGAGATTTCATATGCGGACGCCTTACTCAAATTGTTTGTATGTAGGGAAATGTTGGTGCGAGACATCTATTGGCATTTAGCCCAAGTGCGAAAATGAAGTGTGTTGTTGGTCGCAGGATTTGCTTATGAGGAGGGCTCATAGTGGATGATGGGCAGCAGGGCAGTAATGAAGACCAAAAACAGTTGGATCAATTATATGGCGAATTTTTAAAAAACTTCAATTTTTGTCATGCCACTTTTGTTGTAGCAGCCGGAGGAACCAAGCAACATACGAGAACACTTGCAATACAAAGTATGTAGACAACGAAAATCTGTTTGCGGAATTTCTTACAGTGGTTTCTTTAATGGCAAATGCCGAACTGTACATTGTCTTGTCATGGGTGAAGATGTACATGTGGGGGTCCTGGGGAGAACATAAGATCCTGTATTTACACAAGCCCAAGCTGTACATTGTCTTGTAATGGGCATGGATGCGCATGCGAAACCAAAGGGACAAAGCATGAAGTTCTCTATCGAGTAGAACTTTGGAAGCCAAGGAGAAACTAAGAGTGAGTATTTACATCAACCTAGCCAGAAAGGAGAACATCGAGCCTAAACACTCTCTGTGAAGTCTGTGACGAAGCCAGAGCTATTAACAGTGAATTCCCCGGTCGGCCTCTTCTCTAGTAACATGGTCTGTGTGGCTCTAACGCTTCGTGAATGGAACTCGAGGAAAGGGCAGCAAAGGCCAAGGACTTCATCAACATGTGGGCCGCGAACCTTGACTGCAACCTGAGAGGTGTCTCGAAGCACAACACATCCTTTGAGGCATGGGATTTGTGAAATGGTCTGCAAGCTGTCGCAGGAGTAACAATGTGGGTGCGTTGGGTCTCTGCTGACACGGAAGCCTCCACAGGAGTCGCAGTGGTATTCAGTCAGTGGTTTGTTCAATCTAACAAAGTGCAGCACTCCAACAACCTGAAACAAGCAGTGCCCAAGGAATAAAATTTACTGTCGAAACAATGCGAAATTGAAATACACAAATGTGAGTGTGGCGTACTTTCTTGCCGTAACCGAGATGAGATACTTGTCGTATGAATGCGTCATGTAGTGTTGTTCGTAGGTTTCCTTCTAGAACTGCACCGAGAATGGTGAAGTCCCGAGAATGAAGTCAAAAACGCCAAGTGCATGCTTGGCACGCATGTAAGACAAGTTTTTGGCGACATACATCACAATCCCCTCATCTACGAATTCCTCCACAAGCTGCGCAAGTGTCTGGCGCCTATCCGCGACGAATGAAAGCTAGTAGTAAGAAGATGCAAATAGTCAAAGCAGGAATCTAGTGGATAAGATGCGAAGTAACTTCAAATAAGAATGGAAGCGGCTAGTCCTCACAGTTGCACGGTCCTTTGGGTTAGGTCCATCAGCGATAGTGATCTGGTCTGTTGGAGGCCCCTCTAGATCCACTTTTACAATCACGAAGGCCACTCTGTCAATGACTGACGTAAAGGGTGCCCTTGGGTTCTCCATCTGATTTGCCGCCCAAGGCGCGTAGTGACGTATTATATTATTTGGAACAAAAGAAATATTGCCTTCAAAAGGCTCCCCTTGATTATTGTTGTTGTTGCGTCGACACGCAAGGAGGATGCTCAAGTGCCTACCTCTCCAAGTGCTCGCTCATTTACTGTTGGGCCCTCAATCCAGTAAAACTCATCAACCTGGAAGACCACTTTGAAGTCCAAGGCATACATTGGTGGAACATGCAAAGTAATTGTCTCTGAGCATGCATTGTCGGTGAGGTCGATACGCATGTAAACTGGGTAGGTGACGTCTTTCGCTTAGGTGATGTCTTTCGCTTTAAATGTCTCGTATTTTGCATATGTTTGCTACATGACATAATAACAGGTGCTAGTGCCATAGCCATCTCTATCATTGAGTAATTATGTCCAACTAGTTTGCATTTTTTTGGGAGGACGATCATCCAAGCATGGAATGTCAAATATGTTTCCATGGTTGTTCCTGTGAATGTGTGAATACGAAAATGGTGTATCTAAGTAGGCTCTTTAACTGGCTCTGCACTAATGTTAAGTGGCTAGTGCATTAATGCAGACCTTTGAGTACTTAACCATATACTTCGGTAGCAATAATGGTATAAATTGCCTTGTTTAAAACTTGTCAATTGGGGTCTACAATTATATGTTAAGTGAAGGGGTTGATAGTATTGAACTTTAAGCGATTGATCTTGCAAGGGGTAACAAGAGATAGATTTCAGGTGTTTTATTAACTAGTCTAGTCAAACTCGAAACAAATTGGCATGTAATTGTGACACAATGGCATATTTTCAAAAGTGAGCGTGCTTATTTAATCAATGCCTTGTCTCTTGAAAGAAGTTTACAAAAGGAGAATAATATTAGAATAACAATAAATGATTGGATGTAAACATTTGTAAATTTTTGTTCGTAATTGCAAGTTCTATTTAGGGGGAAAAAAAAAGGTCCAGCTATGTCTTTGTGTCTCAAAGAGATGAGCATCATGACAAAATTTTGTTTTTTTTAATATTGTGAATAGGAAAACTATAACGTGCAATAGATATTAAGGGGGTTTTGCGAGAAAAAGTAAACAACAAAATAGACTAAGCATCCAAGACCTCCAAGCCACTCTGCTCCTCGAGCATTGGCGACCCCACATTATAATTATAATGCACTTCAGTTTGGTGTTGCAAACTTATCATGTGATATTTGGCGAACTGAAGCATAGAAAAAGCCAATGAAAACCTTGGGGGGTGAAAACAAAAATAAACCAAGCAAAGTAAATAGGAATTACCCTCGGCACAAGCTTACATGGCTGCAGCACGGAATGCGGCCTTCAATGTAGCCTTTGGATTCTTTCGTATCCCACCTTCCTTCCTTGGAGTGAGATCCAGAGGCAAACTCTTTATCAATGAAGGCTTTGGAAACGATGTTTTTATAAGGCAGGTGCTCGAAGCAGTCACGATACCTTGCTGTGCAAGAGCATGTACTGCATCTCTCATAGGGGGAGATAGTCGTACATAGAAGAAAAAATGCAAAACTTTTTTTGTAAAGGAGCGCATTATTTTATGGGAGGAAGGACCTAAGTTTACGAAACGCACATTACCTCCACAAGGACTGAAGGTTTCATTGGCAGAAGGCAATTTTACGTTGGCATTCTTTGAAAGCTTGTTTTCTATGAAACCAAGCACAGAAATGTTACAATATCCTGTTTGGATTACAAAGGAAGCATATAGGATAAATTCGAAGTGATCTTTAAAACTCGCAAAGGACTGGAAGGAGGAGGCAACAAATGCACTGCTTTGAATTTTGCTCTGTCGGATATTGCTCTGCTGCTGCAGGAAAAATTTTGTTGTGTTGAGGACCTGCATCACGAAGCTGAAGCTCTTGTGGTGCACACAAAGGCTGCTGGCTTTTCCCTTTGGATTCATATACCTCCTCTGCGAGAAAATTAATAAGGCATATGGATATTATTATGGAGGCGAATCACTTTGGCAGATGCGAATGAAATTGGACAGCAGACAGAAAATGAGAGTTTTGAAAACGCTCCATCGCCTCCTAGAATGCGAAATTTGTGAAGCCTGCTGAGCACTGCAATCATATCCAGAGTTCTATATCGCACTTTTGCAAAATCAAACCACATGTTGAGATGCATGTGCTCTGGATAACTGTGTAATGGGATCAATGGATATAGGAACTTGGAAGTGATCGCCTGGAACATACAAACAACATCAATGATCTTCTTAACCACAGTGCTCCATTTCTTAACAGCTTTCTAGTCCACCTCCCGACATTCGGAACTCTTGACAGTCTCCATCATTCGCACACGAGGAGACAACCTAGGCGTGACGAGATCGCACACGAGGAACTAGTGAATTATACAAAGGCATTCAACAGAACTTCAATAATGAAGTACTGCTCTTTCTACTTGCAAAGATGAAAAACTTCCCGACTCGCTAGCAGCACCTACGACAGATCTAACAGGAGATAGCGGGGCTGACAAAGCGTTTGTCAAGAAATTGCACCATGCTCTACAGAACATACATTAGGAAGATTTGATAGAAAACTGGATTCACGACCTCCAGCCACAACACGAAAAGAGAGACACCATGCACAATACTGCCTTCATGCACACAACTGACCAAGATCCAAACAACTGCCCGCATGCAACGGTGGACACTTGCTAGGCAACACATAGAATGTGCTGCCCCACCAAAAGCACAATCCGTGAAAAGCACGTGGCGGGGGACCTTGGAAGGCTTCGAGCCACGTTTTTGGCCTAGTCCAAAATGGAAAAACCACGTGGGACACCATTAAAAAAATCGTTGAAAATTAATTTAACTTCTGCCTATCGTCTTCACTAAAGCCTCCCCCTCCCCGTAGCAAGCCAAAAACCTTGTACAAGACAGAGGCTCAATTGTCATCCAATCAACTCCCATTTCACCCTTCCCATTCCTTCGACGAGTGGATCGCATCATAGGCCTTTCCGACTGCACCACAGACGAGGGTACAAGCACTTGTCCATCGTTCTTAGTCTGTTGGGCTTGTACACGTGGCGCCTCGAATTCTAAACTCCGACTTCGTTTATTTTCGCAACTGGCAGCCTTCAGAGATTAGCCCAGAAGGAAGCTGTTGCAAATCAATAGACAGCTAGCTACCTACGTTGGAGACAAATTCAAGTGTAATATGTCTTAGCATCGCCAATGATGCCGTATGAATGAACAAATTGATGCATTGTACAAAGTAATACATACTTGTTGCGTGATTTATCACTAAAAAAGAAAGCCATTGCAAACGAGCGTGATTTACAACATAAAGTAGTAAGATCCAAACGGGACAAAAAGAAAGCCATTGCAAACGAGCGTGATTTACAACATAAAGTAGTAAAATCCAAACGGGACAATTTAACTGTAAAAGCAAGACTAGTTGCAAAAGAATTTGCACAACTATATGAAAAAACTTATGCTTCGCGCAAAAATTGAATTCCATAAATTTTCTAGTGTCACTTGCAACAAATTGCAAATGAAATTTATAGCCACTAAATATAAAAAACGCATTATTTGAATGGATACCTAGATGAAAAGTATCCATGCATCAACCAAAGAATAATACAAATCATACGCTCTACCACAAAGTTCAAGAGAAAGAATAACCATTGCAATTTTGTAAATTTATAGCCACTAAATATCAAAAACGCATTATTTGAATGGATACCTAGATGAAAAGTATTCATGCATCAACCAAAGAATGATACAAATCATACGCTCTACCACAAAGTTCAAGAGAAAGAATAACCATTGCAATTTTATATGGAACTGATCTTTATAGTGACAAGCATCCATCACAAAGCTAAAGAAAAATCTATTGGAAATTTTAACATGAAAAATCTTGGACTCATACAGTATTTCCATATGCAAGATTGTGTTAACTCCAATAGAACCGAATATGAATCTAACAAAATCGATGAAAAAAAGCCAACCATAAGTGAGTATTGTAAACAACCTATTAGATCTTCAATATATCTGGCAATCACAAGGCCAAATGTATGTTATGCTCTCGGCACGGTTAACATCAAAGCCAATACAAATACACTAAAATGCAACCAAAAGAGCATTGAGATACATCATAGGCATACTACTTGAAATTGATCCAAAAAAAGTAGTATTAACTGAGCATATTGGTGTCATAAGAGCATTTTATTATGAAAAAAGTGCTATTATGAAAAAAGTGCTTCGCGGCACTGCAACATTGTCAAAGCTAACATAATGCTACAAATATCTTTACCAAACCACTTGAAAACTAACTTTCTGGGAAACACCGGCAAGCTCTTGGTTTGACTCAAAGAAAGAACATCCCCATTAAGAAAGTAATGCCTAGTCCTTCAAATCCTAGGATCATCGTCTTGAGGTAAGGCCAACTTTATGATATTAATCTTGACAGAAGGTATTAAGAAGACCTAAGCAATGGAGACATTTCATTTAGAAAAGGGAATCTCTAACTTTGGAACCACTAGCCTATGAGCTAGCAAAAGCCCATTAAATCAAGAAGCACCTAGATCGGTTTGAGATCAAACATAACCAAGTCAAAATATTGGTAAGCAAGAAAAATTACAACTGCTCAATGTAAAGTCATTTAGTACAAGCAAAGTATAAAAGCAAAAGACATCAACCTTAAGTTCACAAAGACCAAGGAACTTTTGGAAGGATTTAAGGATCTAAAAGCTACGCTCTACCCTCCAAAAACTATTGCACATGATCCCAAATACCTTATGAGTGAATGTTTCAATGCCAAGTGAACGATGCACTATTAAGCGTAAACATCCTGGAATTATGTCGCCAACATTACTACCAAAACAAGTTAGTTAATGTTTAGATACCCCATCCAACTTATGTGTTCAAGCCCCATCCTATTTACATGTTGAAGCCCCCTGCCACCCACATCCAACACAACCCCCCCCCCCCAACAAACCAACCAACATCCCCACCCACCCACCACCAAGCCAGCCCCAACACATACCATCCACGTATGCACACTAGGGAGAACCTAGTAGGCACATTTGTAGACTCACAATATAGGCCCAATGTAAGATTCTAGGAGTGCTTCAACATGCTCCAAAGACACATGCTGTGTAATTTCACGGATGCTTCAAAATTTGGTTCACAAAACAATATAAAAGACATATCTGTGCATGTATTTCCAGAACTTAAAACTCCTAGAAAGTGCAGCCACCACATTTTCCTGCCTCATAAATACAATTAAAAACCTGCACCATTTTATTTGCTCATCTTAATCAGAAATCATATGAGACAGAACAATAGCCCATCGGAAAGTAAAATTGTGTGATACTCAAGAGGGTTTTACAACCAATGATGGCTCGTCACTAGGCAATTACCATGTTCATAAACCTTCTTTTTGCGAAAGCAACCCACCATTTATTTTGCGAGCCATTGGGACAATAAGCTCGTTCCATTAGCCTGCCGCTTGTTTCCTCCCTCAATTGTTTCAAATAACTCCTGAGCAATTCTGCAACACAAATCCAATCAATATGAATTGTGCATGGGGAAAAATAACTCAAATGTGAGTGCCTCAGCGCAAAGTCTGCACATACTCAAGTACACACATGTGCAGACACTTGCACATGAGACACAGACACACGTATCACATGATAAGCCTGCCCCTTGTTTCCTCCCTCAATTGTTTCAAATAACTCCTGAGCAATTCTGCAACACGAATCCAAGCAAAATATGAATTGTGCATGGGTAAACAGAACTCAAATGTGAGTGCCTAAGGGCAAAGTTTGCACACTCAAGTACACACATGTGCAGACACTTGCACATGAGACAGACACGTATATCATATGATAAAGGAAAGAAAACTCTTTTATATGCAAAGAGATCAACATTGATACATAGATAGATCACTATACACACACACACACACACACACACTCAAGTACACACATGTGCAGACACTTGCACATGAGACACAGACACATATATCACATGATAGAGGAAAGAAAACTCTTTTATATGCAAACAGGTCAACATTGATAGATAGATAGATCACTAGACATATATATATATATATATATATATATATAGAGAGAGAGAGAGAGAGAAGAAGCAAAGGAGGGGGGATGAGAAGTGCATGCTGAACTTTTTCAAATATTTTTATTTTGTGCAGATGCGCATGTGTGTGTGTGTGTGTGTGTGTGTGTGTGTGTGAAAAGAGAGAGAGAGAGAGAGAGAGAGGGCACAAATTGCATAGTTGAAGAGACGATTCGTTACATCCAAGAAAGCCAACAGAAAGAGAGAATGGGTACAAGCCAGAGAGGTTGGGCACATAATTATTAGATGCTGGCATGTATTTATTCTTGAAAGCCAACAGAAAGAGAGAATGGGTACAAGCCAGAGAGGTTGGGAACATAATTATTAGATGCTGGCATGTATTTATTCTTTCTGTCGGCTCTCCTGGATATGATGGTCTCTCTTCAGCTATGTGATTGCTCTCTCTCTCTCTCTCTCTCTCTCTCTCTCTCTCTTCCCTCCACTCCCAGCCGCCCAGTTCCAGCCTCTGCTCCCAACTGCTCAGCTCTTCCTCTCCCATCTGCTCCTAGCCGCTCAGCTTCAGCCGACTTAGCTCTCACCCAGCCGCCTCAGTAGCCCAACAGACGTGCTTGCAGACTCGAAGGTAGCCGCCGCCACCACAGCCTGTCGGGCCTCAGACCTGGTCTTGACTTCATTTCGCCGTCTCGCTTCCACCTCCAAAATTCCTCCAAAGCTCTGAATTGCCACCACAGTTTGCTTTGAACTTCAGTTCAGTTCAGTCAATTCAACTTGATTCGGTTCAGTTTCAGTCCGATTCAGTTTAGTCACTTCAATCAGCCAATTCAGTCCATTGACCCCAGGTTGGGCTGAACACCTGGCCCAACCTGGAGGTTAGGAACAGCATTGGGGTAGGCAGATTTATGCAGTCCAGCATGGAGCCTACCAAGATAAAGTCATTTGGTACCTCGACCTAGGCTGGCAATATTTCTTACTCAATTGTTGCAGGCTTTGCCCCGACTCTTAGCGCAAAGACATATCACCAAATGAACACCATTTCAAATCCACAAGAGCGTATCTATTATCTAGAGCTTGAAATTCGAGAGCTCAAGCTTCAGATTGCATCTCTAGAAAGGAGAGGTCATGATATGGAGGGTAATGGAAAAAAAAAAGTCATCCACGGAGTAATGAAAAAATGTAATGCATCTCCACCAACACCTATGAATAGCAAAGTGAACAAAGTTCAGCTTTACAAGGAAATGAAAGAGCAAAAATCTTGGATGAATAATAGAATGATCCCACACGTTGGGGGTTTAAAAGATGGATGCCTTCATGATGACGAAGACAAAGACATACACGATATAATCATATGCCTTACGAAGTAAATACCACAAGTTGAATAGGACGAGAATGATATAAGCAATATCAGTCAAACTGGCACTGAAGCAAAAGTCTACTTCAGAGGGAGGTCAGCAAGAGTTAAGATCCTGAGACAAACACATAAGCTGAGGAGCACCAAGATTTGGATATCTGAGGAGCTCACTCCAACCCAGCTCAAACAAAGAAATAGTGAAGCTGCCAATGTAAAGGAAGCAGGCAAATGTGCCGTTTATCAAGGTGGGCAAGCACTCATTAGGGATTTCAAACCTAAACCCAAAGACTCTCTTGAGACTTTAGAAACTTCTCTAACAAAAGTTTCAAGTGGACGCTTCCTTGGGATCGAACTAGCTCCGGCTCTCACTAAGCGTTGTAGGTTCTGATAGATAAAAACAACCACCCCCTAACACCCTCGCTCAGACATGGCTGCATTTGAGGATGTATTTTCAATGGAGCTAGCTTGTAACCTTGTAAAGGAGAGTTACATTATGCAATATAACACTTGCCTAATAGTTAACCCAGAGATATAAGAGCCTGTAAGTCACCATGGTGAGCACCAACTCTACTGGTTAAAAGGACTTAAACAAGAAAACCACCACTCCAACTATGGTGACTTACTCCCATAAGTCACCATGGTGAGCACCAATTCTTCTGGTTAAAAGTAAAGGACTTAAACAAGAAAAAGCACCACTCTGTCCTTACAACAATGTTCCTCCGCCTTCCCAAGCAAACTAGGCTCCAAATGCAAACACAACAGACTGATGAAAAGAAACAAACGACTGTAATTACGGTTAATGGATTAGCAGTCTTCTTGATTTTGTAGCTAAATCAAAAGAGAGTAACAAAGTACTTATCACATGCTAGGATGGCTGTTTTTATGAATCCTTCATTGCCGCACAGGATGCATGTCCATAGAATCCCATGTTTGGCAAAGCAATCATCATCAAACTGCAGAATTTTGTGAGACAAAAATAGTTTACCTGCTTCCTGCTGGGACTGTGGAGGGGTGAACAAGCCTCCAAGTGGAAAACCAGCTTCTCCAGGAATTGGGAACCTTTCAAGGCCAAGGTTGATGATCGCTTTTGTTCCCTCTGCTTCAGTCCTGCAATTTTCTATCCGCTTGAGGGCCATGTTGATGTAAAATGTCAAGTAGATTAGAAGTTTGTCTGCAGCACTCTTGACGTCAAACTTGCGAAAGAAAACATTAGCCCTGAAAAATGTGATGGCTTCATCAATGATGTCGGTCTTTCCTGCAGAGATTAATAAACTCAACATAAGCAAAACAAAGAAAACGTCATTTGGACCACCCGCTGGTTTACAAACCATCAAATAGATCATGCATATCAGGAACTAGCTAATAAAGCTACTCCATCAATTTCATCAGCTTTATCAGCACTGACTTGTGGGCGTCTAGCATTGGATAAACACACTCATCCATGCCTACATTTCCACATAGCCCCGCACATAACCATTGGATAGGTACACATACATTTTTACGTGGTCCCCAACACAAAGGTCTTCGAACTGAATTTCTCCCATAGCTTGGAGTGGAGATGCATACATTAAAGCAGGCAAATGTTACTTGCGAATAGCAATACAATTTTATTTTAGGCTCTCCTAAACAAGAGTTCTCACCATATCCTAGATATACATGTTTCAAGAGAAGATTAACAAACAGGCATGCTCAGAAAGCCAAAACCTGAGTCCGCTGCTGGGGCAGGCCCTTTAATGTGACTCCTCAAGGGAAGAAGAGGACAGCCACATGCTTGAGAGATTCCCTCCTCATTCACAAAAGATGAATGATAAACCTGAAAGTAAACACTCCTCTTTTTCAAAGGCAAACAATTATTATGAACAAACCCAATTTTAATATCTTAAAAAAAGTTCCTTACACAGAACAGATAAATTTTTCACAAGCTTTCAGATTTATTCCCAAGTTCAGCATCAGAAATATAAGTAAATACATGTGATGGACTTCATTTTGCATAATGTCCACTCACAAAAACTCAAGTCAACAAGATGAAGGAATTCTTAAAATTTGGCATTAGGAGGATGCAATACCGTCTACAACTACACGTCTCCTGCCATTTTGCAAACTACTTCAGTCGGAGAGCAAGAGAAGCATGGACTTAGTGATGCTCACTCAAATCGATATGAAGGTCTCCAGAGCAGCTCAGGAAAACTAAGTGCAGTTCCTCAACTTCCACTAAAGATCACACAATCAGACACATATGCTAAGCTTTTGAAATGAGCAGTAAACAACGTTAACATAAGTTCATATAAATGCATGTCGTCAGACTGGTCCATTTGGAGCCTCCTCTGACACTAGAGCAAACTATGGGCCATAGGCAACCAAGACGTCCTCAGACTGGTTAGTAACACTGCAATCAAGAAGTCATCAACCTAGTCCAGCAACTGACGAGTCATCAGACTTGTCCAGTCACAATAAAGCAACCAATGGGCGTCATGCGACTAGGAGAAGCAAACCATGGCTCATCAGGAGAAGCAAACCATGGCTCATCAGACTGGTCATCGAACTAACTCAATGAACCATGGAGCAGCCCAGGTCACCAGACTGGCCCATTAACAGTGCAGTAACGACGAAGAGGTCACTACACTACAGCAACGAGCACGTCACCAGGTACTAAAGTAAAGCAACCATTACCAAATTGATCCCGTAACACGGGAGTAACAAATAGGCCCCCGGCCCAATAACACTGCAGCAACCAAGAGGAGTAACTAAAAGGTCATCAGACTAGTCAATTACATGGAGCAAATAAAAGGTCATCAATCTTGTCCATTGACAACATGTCATTTACCACCAAAGCAAAGCATGCAATTCCCCTCTGGAGTAAGTAATTGAATGCCTTCCACCATTGAAGGATCGATAACACCCTTTTGAAGTGGCCTGATTTCTTACAAGTGGGAACTAACGTTCAGCCTACTGTACATGTCCTAGATAAAGACAAAAGGGGTACCATATGTCTCACATAAAGCATAGTCAACACATTTTAATGGGCAGACAATGTCAAGCGTCTAAACTGAATGCAATCCTCAGCGAGTATACGATTTGACAAATTCTAGAGAGTTTCAGATCTGAATGTCCAGGATAGCAGACCCAACGTACCATTTTTGTACCAACAAAACGGAGGTGACCGGCCTTAATCTTGCCTTGAGCAACTCCGTAAGCGGAAATCAACTTGCCTGCCAAATTTCACATATTGGCAAGCCATATCTGTTTCAAATCCAGACGGATCCCATTAGAACAACCTCGCCTCACAATGCCGAAATGATGAGTAAAGGACAGGCACCCTACAAAGGCTCAAGTTTAGGAATCTACGGAGTGAAAAATAAAATACAATGATAGTGGAGCTTGATCCGTCCCTCTCTTGAAGAGAGTATGCAATGCACACTTAGATGGATCGGGTGTCCCAATTAAAGTTTCAATATTTTCCTAAAATTATATTTTCCTCAAACATATATGTTAGTTTTGCCCCCTGCCAGGGGCACCCACTTTGAGCTTACGCAACACACCGCTAGGACTCGAACGACAGTCACCACCCTGGTAGGCGGGTAACCCTACCACCAGGCTTCCGCAGCGCCCTCATGGGATCAAACTTAACACAACGTGCTAAAGTTTCAATATTTTCCTCAAAAATACATGTTAGGTCCCACGCTAACCCAATCTTAATGATAAATTTGATATAACTATTGGATCAATCTGAACACAACAAGAGGGAGATTCGGCTATCTAATCTGAAGTTTCATTGAGAGAGAAGGACTTAGATTAGTATGCAGTGTGCAAAAGTTCAAGCATTACCTTCTAAGACATTTCTTCATTTTATACCTTCATCATAAAGCCACTCTTTCTTTGATTTGCAAGAACCTAATGGACATAAGACTAGTGAGGTGGATGCTCCATTTACTCTGCTATTAAAATTCGTCCTAATGGCCTAGCCCCTAATGGCTCTCACCTAATTTCACCACATGTATCCTTCCCATCTAGCTATTCTAAAGGCCCTTAATCTCATCAAATCATTCCATACATATCACTTAACCTAAGAAGAAAGGTAATTGAAAATGCATTTATTTTCCAATTGAGATATTCAATTGATCTCATCAGGTGTGAAGGTGGAGTACCCTAATAAAGCTAAGGCAAAAGGGATAGATTCAAAGATTTATACAAAGAGGGGGTATAAACTCAAGACATCCATTATCAGGTCTCACCACTAGTCTACATGAAGATGTTGTAAAAGAAATAGAGTAAAGGAGTTTTGAATTTGTACTCGGATTTGTACTAGAATCTGAGGAGTGGGAAGACTTGGTGTTATTTTTGGAGCTAATTGTGTAGAAGTTGAATAAATGAACGGGTTATCTTAGGGCTTGAATAGGTTTTCTTGGAACAATAAACAAATGGGTCAATAGTTCAAGCTAGTAGGATTGATAGATTTTATGCGATGGGTAAAGGTTAGTGGACGAGGCTCCCATGGTTGGTGGATGAAAGCTCCGATGGGGGGTTGTTACCTATTTGATTCTGGTTTGTGGGATCATTTGGCTGTGAAATTGTGGTTTTTACTTCCTTTGATTTTTGGCAGATCTCTATATATTTTGTTATATTAGGGGTGTTATGAAGTGTGTTATGCAATGGGATAGGGAGTATGAACTTGCTAGATGAATGAGAGGTGGGGAACATGGTGTTATAGGATTTTGTGGAGATGACAAATGAGGCGGCTCGGAGGGGGTTCCTCTCTAAGGATGTGAATGTTGTTGAAACTTTTCACAAAATGGCAAAGTAGTTTGAAGATAGGGGATCAGCATCCTATTACTAAGCTAAGGCCCTAACTTTGAGGATTAGAGAAATATGTATGTTGGTGGTGGATGGGCTCGTGAACGGTACGGATATTTTTGAAAAAATTGGATTATACCTATTTATAGATGCATCCTCTTCGGATTTGACCTAGATAAAGCTTATAGGAAATTTCGATGGGATTATATTTGCAAAGTTATTTGCATTTAGGGTTTTGGGATGCCGTTATTGGGATGTTTAAGATGTTACTTGGAAATTCTTGAATGCGAGCATAGCGGGGAAATTCTTTCTTCGAAGGCCCATCAGACAAGGGTGCCTATTGGCACCATTGCTTTTGGCCATTGGTAATACTCGATGCATTAGTTTGTTAAAAAAAGATGGTTGCTTAGGGTAGGATTGAAGGATAGAAGTTGTCCTCTAGAAGACAGCTTCATTCAACTCTTGGGCTTCATTTTCAACCTCTTGCAAGTCCTCTTTGTTGTGCCATCACGTTACCTTTTCCTAGTTTGGGCATTCGAGGGGAGAGAGAGAGAGAGAGAGAGAGAGAGAGAGAGAGAGATCCAATATAGGGGGTTTGCTTCAAATCATCCTTAAGAGGACTCTCGCTATCTTTGTTGAAGCAAGCCAGGATTTTTCAAAAGTAATGTGCTTTCGTTTATCAACAGTCCCTCATAAATAAACTCCCTTAGAAAAGTACAACATGGAGATAGAGAGTACACTTAAAACTTATACTCTACAATGGAACACTAATTTCAAGAATTGATGTCCCTAAATTGAAATGTTTGAAAGCGTTCTATGCAACTCATGACTACGATTCATTGCTTGAAGTACTCTATAATGACATTCTTGTTTCAATCCATGGAGGAAAAACCACTTGGCAGCTTACATCAAGCAAAGAATTGCAAAGAAGGTACTAGATTCATCAAGCTCGCGAGCATTGCTTTTTGATTGCTTGCAAAGGCTATTGAATATATTCATGGACTCCTTTATCATTTTGTTGAACCAAGGAGGAAGCATAGAGGAACTTTGTAGTGTACAACAATCCAATGCACAAAATACGCATACGATTTTGCTAACGGAGCTATCGTTTTCGACCACCCATTGGTTCCTACAAGGCAAAAGTGTAAATACACGACATGGTCAATGGAGGAAGAAAATAATTTATGCCATTTAATCCCCTCTTAATCCTAACTATAGAGACGGGCTCTCTGTGAAAGAATCGGTGGCTTTACTTTATCGTGAATAACCACCCAAATCAAAACACTCTATCCAAGTAATATCCAACAAAATATATAAGTTGAGAACAAATGCTTTCAACAAAGAGTTGACATCAATTGTTCCACTCCCTTTCACAGAAGGAACATCCAATATTCCCTTTAGAGGAACAAGCCAAAATATATATGAGTATAGCCCTCATCCTCACGCTCATCAACAAACACAAAAGAGGAAATGCGACGACAAAACCCCACAAGCTTTATATGTTAAGACGATCCATGAAAGGCCTAAATTTGCATGCTCATGTTGTGGTACATTAACATTAAAGATAAAGTTACAAGTGATAACTCAATTGATGGGCTCTTTTTTACATGAGCATGCTCTCATATATGACGATCTAACATACAAGCATTGCAACCTTTGCTAGCTCTGTTATGACAACATAAAGCTAAAAAGAGAACCCACTTTCTGTTGGAAGAATATGAAGATGACAAAAGCAGCCAAATATGTGCCTTTACTAAACAAAGTTGAAGAATGCCTTATCTCAATAAGGATTCCATTGGCACAAATTAGAGAATTGACAATATGGTTTACAAAGGATCATCATAAATGTCCTTGCAGATGTTGATAGAGCCCAACATGTGTTGCCTCGCTTTTTAATAAACAATGCAATGGTCATGCTAGCGGAAATTGGAATACAAACATAACTACATGAGGCATAGTTTGTCCCACATTAGCAATGCATGCCATTCGTGAATTACTTAAAATGCCTTTATACAAGCAAAACAACGTCCAAATAAATCCACTTTGGATAGAACATATATGTGCTCTACAGCAATCGGGGAGCTGGATCATACAAAGGTAACTGAGCACCAAAACGACATTACAATAGAAGATGAATTATCAACGTACACTTTAGTGCATGGGATATATAGTAGCGAACAAGTAATAGACTTTGATGATCACAAACCATTAATTGTTGCTCCATCAGAAGGATTCCCACCATTAAATGTATTCAAGGACAAGCATTGTGAGGAACTAGCCTTCCCTACATTATTTTATGGATACCCACATGCATATTAGATATAATGAAATGGGAAGTAACAAATGAAGATAGGATATTTGCATTGAACATAGAAAACATGTTCTTCAAAACAATGAAAGTTTTGGTAAAACAATTTATCACCTCCACATGGGTTTAACTACACAAAGGACAACTGAAAGGTAATAACTTGCAAGAAATGAAGGACAAATTGATGTAATGGATCATACCAAGGTCTATGGTTGTGAGTGATCATGTGATTGAGTGTGTGAACATGTGTGTGTGTGTGTGTGTGTGTAGGTGTGACTGTTGATGTGTCAATTAGTAGGTGTGAATGAGTGAATCTAGGAGTGTGGTGTGTGATTGAGAGATTCATGGAGATGAATGTGGATTTTGGATGCTCACTATTGAGCTCACATATGATGTAATCTATGGATGTACCCAGTGTCTATATAATGACACTCTCTCAATGAATAAACAAGCTTCATTGTTCATCTTGTTGCCTCTATCTTGTCACCATGCTACTCCAACATGTGGTATCAGAGCCATACTTCCTTCCATGAGCCTCCTTGAGCCACATCATCATCTTCCACTTCACCTTCCACCTTCTTCTTCCATTCTTCCCTCTTTCACCCATTTTTGCTTAAGCTCGTTCTCCCTCTCTAGTGCACCATTTCATGATCCCTTTCAGCTGGAGATTCCCCTTGATAGGGTGCACTTTGTATTCAGAGGAATTGGGGAAATATGACCTACACAACCCGTGCTGACAAGATTGTTTCCCGACGAACTTTTATTTCATACAACTTGTAGAATTGAAATTTCAACTAGCCCTCCTAGGTATAGTTGGGCGACCTTAAGATCTAGTTGTTGTTCCAATTTGAGCTCATTTGGTCCTCTCAACGAGAAGAAAATGTGAAAAAACTAGTCGAATTTGTAGCAACTCCAACCGGTGACATGATGTAGCATTGCAAGATTTCTTACTGGAGGACCTTCTCTTCTATTCAGGGCTTCTTTTGCCACCAAAATCCCCTTCATAGCCTCTGTAATCAAGGTGAATTCCACCCTCTGTAATCAAGGCGAATTCCACCCTTCAGCCAATCTCTGTTTGTATGGTAGATTTGTTCATATTTTGGTCAAACACAGTTGACTAAGCAATCAAAATTTGGGGCTTTTATACTTGACTGAAAGTTTTGAATATGTTTACTATGTTTACCACAAAAACTCAGCATGAAGCTTATATTCATCATTATACTTTTGTTTTTCTATGCGGAGGATATGATGCTTGTGTTCTCAAAGAATATGTTCTCAAGTTCCACTTTCTTGAGTCTATTTGTCAAACCTTGTAAGGCATTAGACACTGCCCATGTGGTAAGACCTTGCCTAGAATTGGATACTTTTCTTCACATTGACAAAAATATTATGCTTTGGTATACCAAGAAGATACAAAGAAGGAAAGCTTTACTTCATCGACACCAAGTACAATGCAATGGACAAGCAAGTTTATGAGTCTGATACAATGGTGGCTTGGAAACAACGCCATAAAAAGATTGCCATCGAGGGGGGGAATTTCCCCACATCTTCAAAGTAGATTTTTTGTATGTGTATGGCCAATAAGGTTCTCTGCCTTGGGATGTCCCCATGATTGTTAGTCTTATGTGAGTTTTACCTTGTTAGACCTATGGGACTTCCCATGCATAGTCATTGTCCAGTCTTCCAAATTGTAAACCAAGAGACCAAAGTCAAAGTGAGATCGTGTTAGGATGAGGATTCCCAAATGAGTCTACTACTGATGCAACTAGAGTGAGTACCAGGTTGTGGATCATGTGTGTTGCCACTAGAGGTGGGCAAGCCATGAAGTTTCCCATGGACTACTACTAGGGTTGAGGTCATCAATTTGTGGGGGGGTATGAAGGACAAATTGATGTAATGGATCATACCAAGAATTATGGTTGTGAGTGATCATGTGATTGAGTGTGTGAACGTGTGTGTGTGTGTGTGTAGGTGTGCCTAAGTTAGGTGTGACTGATGATGTGCCAGTTTAGTAGGTGTGAATGAGTGAATCTAGGAGTGCGAGGTGTGATTAAGAGATTCATGGAGATGATTGTGGATCTATATGCTCACTATTGAGCTCGCATATGATGTAATCTATGGATGTACCCAGTGTCTATATAATGACACTCTCTCAATGAATAAAGAAGCTTCATTGTTCATCTTGTTGCCTCTATCTTGTCACCATGCTACTCCAACAAGAAAAAGACACGATTGAAGACATAAACACTGAGAGATTACTACAATCTAAAATTAGGTATTGTGATTTCACATGCCTCAAAATATTAGCTGATTACAAGCAATGTCTTAAAAGGAATGCCTTTGCAATGTTTAGACAATTAGGTGCACCCACATTTTTTGTAACTTTCTCTATGGTAGAAAAATTATGGGAACCTCTTGTCACATGCTTACATGAATTACATGACAAATTGCCATCAAACGTGCAACCTTCCAAAGCAAAACATATGAGTGACTTGATTTAGTTAGACGCTATCATAACAGCTTAATACTATGTGCACAGATTCCAAGCCATGAAAACATTGCTGAAATGTGTTCACATTATATAATGGACTCCTTCGTTACAAAATTCTAGAATAGAGGAAACCAACACGACCATGGCTTGTAAGAGATGGATGAAGCACCTATTCAACAGACGATGCTGTCGAAGTCTTCATTGATATGTACATCACCATCAATAGTTTGAAACTTGAAGACACACAGCGTGACTTGCAAAACCACAAGCATTGAAAAATATGCACCAAAAGAACCAAGTCAAGCAAATTTGGTTTCCCATGAACACCCATAAAAGAACTATGATCTTGACACCTTTACCAAGTTCTACCGATTGTAGTCATTGTAAAGGAAGATATAAAGACATTTTCATGTTCCTATTAGAACTAGCAACATTATAGCTTATGATAGATGACTTCTTCAACAAACTAGACATCACAGAAGCCTCACAGAAGATGAATATGTGCTAGCCCTCCATAGTACTGTGTCACAACCAACAGTTTTTCTCCATACAATCCAACAACATCCAATAGTGGAGTTCAAGAAAGAAGGACAGATAAATATGAGCTTGCCATTGGTATGAATATTAATAATAAATAAGGCCAAATGAAGAAAGTTCCACAGTGCAAGCTAGATATTATCTCTAACAATATGTTGTATGCAAAATTGCGATAGCTTAACAAAGAGTAAAGAGTCATGATAGATGACATAATGCTTAAAAAAGGGTACGATCAAACTCCAGAATACATTTATTTTCATCTAGAAACAGTGGCACAAGGAAGACTTGCACACTTGTTCGAGAACTACTCCACTCATACTTCCATCATGAAGCATCGAACATACATGCACCAAGGGTTTTATTACTAGCATACACTAGGAAAGCCGCACACCAAATCAAGGATATGCGGCTCTACATCTACCACTAATGACATCCACTTACATAAGCCTTTTAGTAGAAAAGTTGCAAGAATTATCCATGTCATACAAAGGTGTGGAACTCATAGTCTTAGATAATGTTTCCCTTATTGGCTTGAATACATTCATTTCAGCAGACATGCACATGTGTGAAATTAAGCATAATCACCTCAAACCATTCGAAGGAGTAGATATACTTCTGTGCGGTGACCTATGCCAAGCAAACCCGACAAAAGACTCCTCGATCTTCTTAGAGCAACAGCATCATCGACAATGATATCATCCTTTTTGAAGAACTACGTTAGATACTATGAGCTACAGAAGCCAATGCAACAAGAGAATAAAGAATTCATGAAAATGCTAAACAAGATTAGGATAGGCTCGCAAACCACATAAGACCTCAAGATACTAAATAGGATATACTTGTGTCAACCACGAAACAAACACACAATAGCACAGCTCTTCTACACCAATGCAGCAAAGGACATCCATAACAATTATGTTTTCCGCACACTCAAAACACCACCACACATCTTTAAAGCCAACAACATACGGCATAGAACTTGCAACAAGACTGTATCAATTCCCATGGACCCTAAAAATACATCTGGCTTACATGAAGAACTAAGGTTAAAACCAAGAATGATCATTGAAATTTGTGTTGGAATATGAAGTCAAAGTGAATGTATTTGTGTGTCCTAGGTCCCTAGGACTTATTTTATAGTCTAGCGAGTCCTAGATAGTGCCATGTGTCATGTGGGAGATTTTCCCATATGCATTGTGACTATCTAGAGTCTAGAGGCTCACACTATATAGTGTTGTACTTGTCTTGAGTCTTTTCATGTTAGTCAACATCAAGCTATCTACATGTGAGTCTTTCCATTTTGTACTTTCATGTGCTTTCCTTTTCTTTCCATTCCATTTTTCCATGCTATGTCCCTTCACGTGGTATCAAAACCACCTCCATGAGGTTGAGGTAAGAGGGTAGCCACGAATCCGCCTTTCTTCCTCGTCATTGGAAGGTCCTCTCTTCTCACATGGAGGGACTAGCTCTTCTCACATGGAAGTCCTTTCTTCTCACATGGAGGAACTAGTAGCTCCCCACCCCACCATGAGCTCTCCTCTCCTCCATTGACATTGAAGATGGAGATCTTGCTTCCCACACTTGCCCGTCATCAATATTGGAGCTGCCCCAAGATCTTTCACTTGAAGCATGGAGAAGAAACATGGTGACTTACTACTCTCGATTTGCTGCTCTTCTCAGCTCCTTTTTCCACCTATCTTGTTTCTCCCATTTTTGCCTCTCATCAACTCCAAGTTTTCACCTTTGCCCAGCACCACATTGCTGCCTCAATTTTGCCTAGTAATAACTACTCCTCCTGCATGCCATGAACATCTGCAAAGTTTCACCCACTAGCAGCCCAACAATCCCACAAATTTGCATTGAAGTTCTGCCCAACTATTCCACCTTGTTCATGCCTCAGCATTCCACCTCTGTTGCTATCCAGCAACTCCCGCCATCTAGCTGCTGAAGCTCAGCACTGTTCCACCACTTCCTACACAACAACCTACCCACCATTTTCTGTAGCAATCTGCCCGCTTTGATGGAGGCCGATTCCACATTCAGCATCATGGGTTCCCTCTTCACTCTCTATCCCTGAACCTAAATGTTTATTGCCATAAGATGCTGATGTATGGCCTATTTCTTCTATATCACAACTCTTGAGGAGATCATATCGATTGCTATATTTCTTCTTGGGTCATTTCTCCTTAGGCCATGGAGTCTTCCAAATCAACTACCATTTCGTTCGACAAGTTTTCTTGTAAGAACTTCCCTACATGCCAAACAAATATGCATCTTGTACTTATGAAAGATGGGGTGTGGCATATTGTTAGTGTTAAGGAGAAAAAGCCACCATCAGATGAAAAGAAAATTGCACACTGGGAGAATCTAAACGACAAAGCTCTTTCTCTCATTGGTTTGGGGTTGGGTGATGAAGTTATTCATCATTTTGATTTTGATTCCATTGCTCACAAATTATGGGCTAAGTTTGAAGGATTATTTGTCAACAAAGTCATCAATTCAAAGGTATTCCTAAGAGAGGAATTCTTCAAGCTGCAAATGAAGCATGAAGACTCTCTTCTTGCTCACTTGAATCATATGGAATCCCTTGTCACTCAGCTTGCTAGTCTGAAGGCCCCTATAGGGGAAGATGATCAAGTTGCTATTCTCCTCTGTTCTCCTCTCGAGCATTGAGGAAATTTCTAAGTACCAGGAGATCATACCAGCATTGTGTGTGACACAAATTGGTTATGATCCTATGGTTTCTATGCTCATTGATCATGAAAGATGATAGGCAGACACTTCGGATTCCAATGCACTGTACTCCAAGGGCAAAGGCAAATTCAAGCCTTTCAAATGCAATCACTGTGGGAAGCTTGGTTACACCGAGGATCATTGCTGCTAGAAGCTTGCCAAGCAACAAAACAAGGATGATGCCAACTTGGTTGGGGTTGCAACAAGTGAAGATGAAGAAGAAGATGATACTTTGACACCAACTCATGCTCTCACTGCCAACATCAGAGATCTCTCTCTCCATTCAGAGGTTTATGTACCTGATGATCAGGACTTTTGTTTTTGATCTATTCTATGTGTGCTTGGGTAGAGGGAGAGGCAAAGGAATAGGGAAGGTGAGGAAGAGGGAAATTGAGTGGGAGAAAGGAGAGGGGACATGCATGCAACCAAAGATATGTAAAAGGAAAGGGAAAGGTGAGACAGGAAAAGGGAAAGGGAGAGGGAGACATAAGAGGGAGAGGGAGAGGGGTTGGGGAAGAAAGGGAAAGAGGGGAAGAGGGGAAGGGAAAGGGAGAAGGAGGAAATCTCTAAAGGACATGCCATAAAATTTTTGAAAAACTATCAAGAAACATAAGTGAACAAGTAGATAATCTCCCTCTCAATTTCCCCTCCCTTCCTCTTGATTTAGAAATGGACTTTACATTAAACTAAGAGGCAAAATAGAGTGGAAGGGGGGTGAGCTTTAAATAAGGTGTTTCTTCAAGGATAAAAAGAAAGAGAAAGGGAGGAGGGGAAGGTACATTTTGAAAGAAGATGAACACAATTCATTTGGCTTGCCCCAATTTTGGAGAAATTTTACTTTAATGAATTTCATGGTGTGGTGCTTGTAACATACAATATAGAGTGGTCAGACCAATAAGCGTAGTTGGTGCCACTGTTCACATTGTTTGATTTGTTATTTGCCCATATGTGTTCGATTGTGGATCTATATATTGTGGTTGGTCCTTGTAAACTTTGGTAAGTTGTCTTGTGGACATGTATGATTGTAATTTAGATTTTGTTGTCAATTATAGTTGTATTCAATGTTAAAGTTGCCTACGCTGCATGTCATAGCGGATTGTGGAATTAGTTGAAGAATGTGCTATACCATTTTTTTAATGATTTTATATTGCTTTTTGGTGGTTTATAAGTGTTTATTATTGCAGTACTATGCTAGCTTAGTGATTTTTATATAGTTAGTAGGCATTGAGAACCCTCATTGTAGATCTCTTTGGTCTTTGTTATAGTGGTACCATGTTTGAAGTATGTTGCAATGCCCACACATGTTGACATGGAAATGGATTCAAATGTTGGAAGGTGTAACTTGTCTGATGGTTGAAGGTGTGTCTCTTGAAGGCAAATGATTGTTGCATTTAGTAAGCTCGTACAAGCAATCAAATATTGCGCATGAGACTTTTTTGACCTTGTGTTTAGGATTTGTATGTTTAATGTGTTGTTATTGTGTGTTTCAAATTATACCTGGTCATGTTTCCATTTGGCTGTGGTTCTCACACGATCAATTTCTTAGTACAATTGGATCTACTTTGATATATTTTGGTTCTATTTGTGATAGCAATTAAAGGTTAGCTGGGTCACAGATACGTGATAATGTAGTGTTAACTAGCCCATGATTTTTTATTTTTGTTGGATCGAAAGAGAGCGAGTCCATAAATAGTCCTTAAGAGCGATGTATACCAAGTTGTATGGGAAATTGTTTTTTACATATCGTGTTGAGGTGATTTTTCCTGATTTGGAATTCTCTAGTAATTTGTAGAATTAGTGTCTAGTGATCTTGTGTTTCACTTCTACAAAGACCTCCATTTTGTGATTGTGCATAGGAGCCAGTTTTCTTATCACATGGAATTCTATCCACACAACATATGGTTCAATTTGCATGTATGAATCTTTGAAGATTCCATCTATTTTGTTGACAATGCCATTTGATATGTCTAGGTTTCCTGAGCAAATTGAAGGGACATAGCATGGAGGAACGGAATGGAAAGCAAAGGAAAGCAAATGAAAGTACAAGTGCAAGGCAATGTTACCAAAATACTCACATATAGATAGCTTGATGTTGACTGACATGAAAAGACTCAAGACAGGTACAACACTATATAGTGTGAGCCTCTAGACTCTAGAAAGTCACAATGCATATGGGATAATCTCCCATATGACATGTGGCACTTTCTAGAACCCCCTAGACTATAAAACAAGTCCAAGAGACCTAGGACACACAAATACACTCACTTTGACTTCATATTTTGACATTCCTCCATGAAGGAAAGGTGATGAACTCCTAGAATAAAGCCAAGAACAGAACGTTACAATGATGGAGTCTACTGCTCTCTGCACCCCAAGTAGCTCAGAGGCTCAAATGGAGCATGGCTACCTGACCAACACATTGGTCTAGGGAATGCACCAACATCCTAGAACTCAACCACGCCTAATAGAGAGACCCATCAAAGCCAATAGAAAGGCTCCCATAATACATCCCCCCCTGGCTTTATAATGAGACCTAGTAGGAAGCCACACACCACTCATAAAGGAAATAAAACATCATTTGAGGAGGACTATCCAAGGCTGAGAACCTTTATTGAGACTCAAGGACACAAGACTCATTATTACAAGCATTTTTGGGGGACATCTCCCTCCCATTCTCCCTCTCATCCTCTCAATTTTCTTTTGGTCATTCAAAATGTACCTTTCCCTCTCCCTTTGCTCTCAATTTCCTTCTATTTTAGAAAGTGTCATTTTGAATTCCCCTCCCTCACACCCTATCCTCTTATAGTTTTTTAGTTGCACGTCTCTCTAAAAGGGAGATGGAGAGGGAGAAGGAGAGAAACATTTTAAAGTAAAGCACTTATCTAATAAATCAAAAGGGAGCAAGAGGGAATTCGAAAGGGTAGTTATTTACTTCTTCTCTTATGTTTCTTTGTACATTTCAATTGTTGAAAAATGCTCTCTCACTCTAAGTTTCCTTTTTGTTTGTCCTCTTTCCCTCTCTTGCCCTCTCCCCCTCCATTTGCATTTTTAGGTATCACTCTCCATACATTATATCTTTTAGTTTTATCTTAGATTCTTTAATTAGGTGAAGGGTGTTTTGGATTTGAATTAGTTTGAGGTTCTTTACCGATGATGATAGCAAGGAGAAGATCAAAAAACCTCTCCAAATGTTTAGTTTCATCTTAGATTCTTTATTTAGGTGAAGAGGCTC
The DNA here is from genome assembly GCF_047967505.1 of Dipteris shenzhenensis. Classification (NCBI taxonomy): domain Eukaryota; kingdom Viridiplantae; phylum Streptophyta; class Polypodiopsida; order Gleicheniales; family Dipteridaceae; genus Dipteris; species Dipteris shenzhenensis. Next base: position 51,330,811 of record NC_141610.1, on the reverse strand, counting down.
CAAACTACCATGTGGCAGGCCTTCGTTGCATCCTCTAATAATGAGGGGTATGGACGTGATGGTAGGAGCTATGAGATGGTGTGTATCCTCTTACAATGAGGGGTGTGGGTAAGTTGGCACGAGTTATTAGACACATTATTCCTCATGTCACACTTTACAATAGGGCCTCTCGGACGCCACCAAGCATTTCACAACCCTTCATTACTATGTCAATGCCATTGGGCTTTCTCCAAAACAATCTCAACATGAAAATCTTGAACTATCTCACAACTAATTACAGGAATGTGATGGAAAATTTTTGCAAGCATGTAGGTGCTAAAAAACAATATTTTTTGAATCAATTGGAGAAGAAATTCCCTAAGCCAAAGGAATTGTCTTTTAGTCAATCAAACTCTTAAGCATAGGAAGGAGGCCATCCAAAAAGTAGCCTGAAAAACTCATAAAAAGGTCGCCCATGTGGAGCCAAACTGATCGGGATCTTGTGCAAAAAGAGCTGAAACAAAACTCAAACTTCAATAGGTAATAGAAGGAGGCAGCACAAGCGAGGCTATAGAACCACGTGCATCCCACTTGGGTATATTAGTACCCAATATAAAATAATATTTTGGGAATTTTTGGGAGGCATTTTGAGAGTGTAAACTATAAACAATGTAGATACATCACCATTAATTAAAAGGGGGGAGATTGGGGTAGTCCCAATCTAACCAAAGAAGAGTTTGGAAACAATAGTGATGGTAATGAAACATTACCTTTTCTATGTTAATATCATACTTTTGGGGTCTTTACAAACTGCTAGAAGTCACCAAACAATGCCACTTGTTAGGACACCTTCTAAAATGGGATAGGTAGGCAAGGATAGCTAGAGCCTTTACAAACACACCGCCTGCCCAAGCACTTTAGTGGCACCTTAAACATGCAAGCAAGGATGGCTAGAGCACTTCAGCAATCGAATTCGACTGGCGGGAAAGATGGCCATTGGCTGGCAATAACGGTGCCCATCCATGGGCAACCAACATTGTCTGCCCATGGATGCTCAAATTTTGGGCTCGACATAGCAAGCAAGTAGGATGGAAGGAGGAATAGGAGTGTGTAATGCCCATCACTTTTATTTAATTCCATTGGCTAAGTGGCAGTGTGAAAAGATCATTAATGCTTAGAGGCTATCCCCATACCTCTCCTAGTGGCTATGCGGATGCATTTGGGAAGGTGCTTGTCAGAGGGCCCAATTTGGAGGTATGATCCCCATAGACATCCTGTCCTCCCAAAACCTCCAATTGCCAACAGTGACGCTTCCCGCTTGCCCAAAAACCATGCAGTGCCAAACGAATTTTTGCAGGATCATGCCATTTTCTCGTGCCTCTACTGGCATGAACGCCAGTCTTGTTCCTTGCCAAACAAATCCTCCAATCGTCTTTCCTGCAACGTCTTTCCTGCAAATAGTCTCCTTCCCAAACTCTCCCCCCTAACTCCTTCTCACATCCACCTTCACGTACATGACCTCGTGAACCTTCAGCGCCGACCTCTATGTACGCCTCATGATCTCCCTATGCTCCTCCTTCACATGAGCTCCCACTTCTTTCTGGCTTCTTCCTCATCAAACGAAGCTAACTGCAGCGCCTCCTCTTCAACAATCTCCACCTCCCATGACACTCTCCTCCTCCTCATTGTAGAAGAGCCGCTTCGTCCTCCAAGTCCATGCTCCTCTTGCTTCACTTCCACTCCCCTCTACTACCCTTCTCTTCTACCATCATCTCTCTACTATTCTTGGCCGCTCTAGCCATTCTGCAGCCATGGACATCAATGACATTGTTTTGCCATTGCTGGTAGCATCCCTAGGGGTCATGTTGGCCTTGCAGGAACGCTTGTCCTCTATCCTTTTCTTTGAAGAGGATGGCGTTCATGATCTCATGGAAGATGAAGACGAGGTGGATGTGGAGGATGAAGACGAGCCTCTTTCCCCTGAAGAGGCCACCAATCTACACATTCTCATTGTTGTAGTGGGACCAAGGCGAGACCACAACTTGAAGGATTCAGCTCTCAGGGTTTGGTATGTGAAGCCACGAAGCCACGAGTTCTGGGATACTTTTATGGAGTTCTCACGTGGTGATGATGTCCTCTTCGAAGAGTGTCTCCGATTGCCTATGGAGTGCTTCACCTTCGTGTGCGACTTGGTCAGAGCTGATTTGTCCCAGAAGCCAATATCAAAAGGAATCCTTGTAGGTGCTCCCACGAGGGAGTTGTCAGCAGTTTTGAGAAGGTCGCCATGCCTTTGCATTGTCTTGGGATAGGCGGCCCTCTTCATCATGTTGTTGCGCTTTATGGGGTTGGGAAGTCAACTCCAGGGAGAGTGTTTCGACAATTCATTCATGCTATTTTGAAACACCAAGCATGGTTTATATCATGGCCCACTAGTGGACCTCAACTTTAAGCGATCAAAGATGGATTCGAGGAAAAGAAGGGGTTTCCCAATTGTTGTGGAGCCATTGATGCCACTCACATCAAGTTAGAGCTTCCATACAATGAGGTGCAGACCCATTGGTATGATTAAGATCACAATTATTCCATGATAATGCAAGCCATTGTCGACGTAGACATGAGATTCCTCATCATTTTGGTGGGGATGCCAGTATGTTGCAATGACATCCAAGTCTTGCGCAATTCCAGCTTCTATGCAAGAGCCATAGCAAGGCAAACACTCCAAGGACACAACTACATCCATGGGAACCACAACATTCGAGAGTATATTTTGGGAGCTGGTGGGTACATGGATTTGCCATGGTTGCTCATCCCATTTCCTGCTCCTGAAACAGAGGACGAGAAGAAGTTCAATTACAAGTTGTCATCAACTTGTATAGTAGTAGAGTGGACTTTCGGTAGGCTCAAGCAAATTTGGGGGTTTCTTCACCAGATTGTGAAGCATCCTGATGTCGAGTTCTTGCCCAAAATAATAGCTGTAGCTTGCGTACTCCACAACATTTTTCTGGATTATGATGTGGGTACGTTTGACAGTAGCATGGACCTTGGTATAGGATGGGGTCCACAAGTCCTTGCAACACGGACAGTGGCACCCCTTTGATCTGCTCTCTTTCAGTACTTGAGAGCAACCGGCCATTTGGCAAATTAGCATTGTTTCATCAATATTTTCCTTTACACATTTCAATGGCTGTACATATGCTCATATATGGTTATACATATGGTCATATATGTGGTTATATATGTGGATGCTTGAACTTATCAAATTATCCCACTTTTGTGAGCTTGCATGAACAAAATGATTGCGTGCAAGAGGTTATTCTTATGATCATATGTGGTTATGTATGTGTGCATGCATAAACTTTTCAAATGATCCGGCCACCTTTGTGAGCCTATATGAAAATAATGAATATGTCTAAATGGTTTAACTTTTGTGTGTAATTGTGTAATGTGTGTAACAAAATGGAAATGCATGAACTTATCAAATGATCCCACCTTTGTGAGCCCGTACGAACATAATGATTACGTGCAAGTGAATACTCTTATGATGATATGTGGATACTCTTTGTTATAACTAACTGATTCACCTATAAAAGATATTGCCTAACTAATGATAGCTATAAAAAGAGAGCGTGGGAGTGATCTCTTAACAACTAAGTAGAGAGCATGACAATCATCTCTTAATGATCAATGTACATCTCTTCTTACTAATAACTATGGCTATTCACTATATGAAAACAATGAATACGTGTAAATGGATTAACTTTTATGTGTAATTGTGTAATGTGTGTAACAACACCAGATGCATAAACTAGGCATGGTCAATGAGTAGAATTGCAATGCCAAAATTCACACATCGTTCTCATGGAACAAGTTATGATTTGCAACATCATTTGGTAATATTGCACTTAAAGTCAATTTAGCATACTCTCCTCTAACGTCTTCCCAAAATGAAGAATGCATAGCCATTACAAGGGAGAACCTCTTTCAAATGGTATGTAAGAAATCAATGCACATTTGGAGGAGCTACCCTATATAGAGCATATGGTTTAAGATTTCAAATGCATAAGTATGAAACTCTTTTGTGCTATGCAAAACATGACAAAATGTCCTAGGTGTAATATATAAGAACTACCCACAAATGCTTTGCTTTTCACATTCCAGACTATGTAAGAGTCTCATTGGGGTTGTCTTGATCTCTACCATGCATTAGGGTTTGTATGTGCTATCATGCATATTCATTGGCCTGAGTTTGTAGAATGTAACATCTTTGACTCTATGTTCTATGGTTTCCTCTTTGGTAAAACAAAATATCTTCCTATTCTTATCATCAAAGAGAGCACTAATATTTCATAAATACATAGTAGTATAGATAGCACATTCATGGTGGCTAAACCAAGCTTAAACAAGACAACACATATGGACTTTAGTGTACATTAGGCAACTGATGTGTAAGTGGATGATTCTCTCCTAGATGCACATCTAAATCATCTTCAACAGGTTTAAGGGTATGGTGTGCATAATCTAGGACTAAGGTACCCTATGTTTCTATGCCTTACTAGCTCTATTTACAACGTTGTCCATAGCACAACACATCTCCTTTGATGTATCCCCTTTTGTGAACCATCAAAGGTCAAATGCATCTACTCAGGTTTGGCAAACATGATTTGAGATTAGGGTGGGTTACTAATGCCTTGCCCTCATACAGGAAAGTTAACACTTGCTCACACCTCAAGCTTTTCTCACATGCATCAACTAGGGGCCAAGATCATATTCAAATTCAACTGGGCTCTCCAAATTCTTACCACTTAGCTCATCTCGTGATGCCTCATGTATTCAAATTGTGCTCTACCCAACTATGAGGCCTTTCCCACTAACTATATGAATGCCATTTTTGACCACTTTGCTCAACTTTGCAACATGAGCACTGCACCTTTAAAGGCAAGTTTGGCTCTTGGATCCAATTTAGACAAGTTGAGATTCCAACCCTTACTAATATTTAGGACTATTCACATAATGATTACTGTCCCTTTTTATGTTCTCTATGTTCCTAACCATCTACCCCATGCACGCAACATATGCGCATATGTCCCACCTTATGTACATGGGGTGTACATGAATAACCACCAAAGACCATTGCTAAATAGTGTCTTAAAGATTTGTTATAACCATTTGATTCACCTATTAAGCGTATGTGTAACTAATGATAGCTATATCTTCGAAAATAATGCTCAACATGTATAGCAAAAAATGAAGCGTGGTTTGTCACAATACAAAGATAAAATTCTCATTGCAAAGAAGGAAATTCACTTTCACTAGTTATTACATGTGTGATTATAAATATGCTATTGTGAGAACTTCTCAATGGATCCCACCTTTGTGGTCCCATGTTTATGCATGCAAATTGTGTATGTGTATGTGCTATTGCATGCTTTCTAATGTAGTGTATATGTGCTTGTGCATGCTTTCTAATGTAGTGTTTCTAATGTAGTATATATTATGTGGCGAACAAAAGAAAGCCATGCTTGACAAAAGAAATCCAAGCTTCTTTTTATTGGTTTCAGTAGTCAATACTTAGCAAGATTGCCATAAACATCGAACAATGTAGGGAAAGTACTTGAAACACACTTGCAACAATTCGCATGGTCCGCATCATAAAGTAGAACTAGTGCCACCACAAACTAAGAATGCAAGAGAGACCTACATCCCTCCATCTCTTCCTCGAAGAAGCAAGGCCCCAATGGAATCCGAGATTCGGTTCAAAGCAGTGCACACGGCCTGGGTGCTCTTGCGTTGAACCTCCAATCTATTCTTTTCCATGGCCTCTTGCTACTCAAGATGTGTTGCCTCCCTCTTGTCCTTGCCTGCCTCCACATCAATAAACCTTGTGCTTCGAGTTGTCTCACATTGCTTCAGCATGTCCACCATGTTTCTACTCGAGTCAACCAACTCTTTGAGATTTCCCATCACCCTCGCCTTCTTGTGACACACTCCTGTTGAGCCACCCTCCTCATTTGCATCATGGCCCGCATCATGGCCCGACTGGGTCTCACTATCCGTGGGAGTCTCGAGGGTAGCATCATCTCAAAACCAAACATTGGATGAGCAATGAGGAAATGAGCAAATGTCAAAGAAATGCATTGCATAACAGGTGCAAACATTCACCGGTGTCCACATGACTACTTTCACTAATGGATTGGAAAAGAATTGGATCCACACATCACGGTCCCATCCAAAGAAGTTAACCAACTTCTCATACGCCTCCTCCTTCATATCATCGACGGGAAGGCAAGCGGCCCTCCTCTCCTCGCTCGTCATATTCCAATAGCTTGAATTCCCAGATGGAATGTTGTGCTCGTAGTCGTAAATCCAATGGAAAAGGCCATTCATCTTCTCCCATTTCGATTTGCATTGGGTCTTGGAACGCTGCGCTTTGCACAGCTCCAAGATGTAATGCCATCGATCTTTCATCCTTGCACAGATGCCACCCTCATGCACAACCATGTCCACTTGTTTCTTATCTCAATCAATACCAAGACATCTTGAAGTCGCTAATTCATGCGCGGTAGAGTCGCTTTTGGGTTCACTGATGGGAGGCTTTGGTTAGAGTCATCAGAAGATATAATGATGGGGTTGGGAGTGCCTTGCATCGATGGAGGGGGGCGAGAAGGAATGCCACTGAAGGGCACTGAGGAATGTAAAGGTTGAGGAGGAGGTGTCCTGCCAAGGGCTTGTGAAGGACCTACACGAGGGTGAAGATAGGGTCCAAGGTGTGGAGGCAAGCGTGATGGAGAAGGGGAGAGAAATGGAGCTGCGAGAGGAGTGGAAGGGAAGAGAGGGGGTGTGAGAGGAGTGGAAGGGAAGAGAGGGGGTGTTGCACTTTGCATCCTTCTAGGATTGGGACGAGGACGAATGTGGGGGTTGATAGAAGAAGGAGGAAACGTTGATTGTGGAAAGGAGCGGGAGGCAACCAGGGAAGCCATGGACGGAATGACACCCACAACTGCATGGGAGCTTGCTGCATTGCCATGAACAAGCTGAGACGATTCCTCCTGGTTGGATGACATCTCCACGTCAGTGTCACCCTGAGTGCTTGGAAAGTACTCTTCCTCTCCCTCACAAGACCCCTACTCTTCGTTGAGCTCTTGGAAGGATGGGTAGGAAGGGGTGGAGCTCGTCATAGCTTCAAGCCTGCAGCAGGAAAGAAGGGCAATGTCAGGGACATGCACATGCAAAAGGTTGCGCCTTGCTACAAGAGGACCTTGCAGAGAGGTTGCGCACACCTTGCAAACGCACCTTGCAAACGCACTGGAGCTTTTGGCAAGCAAAGGAGAAGAACGCTTGCAAACACGCTGGAGCTAACGCGCAAGCAGCGGAGAAGAACGCTGATGCAGAAGAAGGCCTTCGCAACGTGTTGGACAGGAGGTGAGTGGAGGATGGAAGTGTGGAGGCAGACTCCAGAGGAAGTAGAAGTTGCAGGCGTCGAGGGTGGGGTCTACTTTGGCAGGAACTTGGGTGGCGGGAGGGAATGAGCAACCAGAAAGCCAGAGATGGCTATTGGCTGCGCATTGCATGCCTTGAGTGGTAGTGAATGACGGTCACCGTCATTCCTTCACGCCCTACATGGACGTGACCTCTCATAGCCAGCCATTGGAGTGCCACGTCGACTGAATCTTCGACTAAAGGTATGGGGCATACCCCCCCCCAACCGGCCTCCATATTTGTGACGGCGTTGCTGCAAACTCCGGGCGGCCCATCATGGGGACCAACCCAACACCTCCAGAACCGCTAGCAACGACGGTCGGTAGAGGGTATGGGGACGGACTCTTATACCAACGTAATGCCAACTATTTAATATAATCGGAAATAGCTCTTTCTCGGAGTCTCCCTCCCTCTTTGGATGGGGACATGGCATGATGCATCCTATGATCACTCTGTCAAGGTTGCAGCAGTCAGTCCCAAAAAAACCGACGGACATCATATCGGAAAATGCCACATGTCGCCGCTCTTGATTCCCTTGACGATCGGGAAAGGCCATGTGCCGGCCTTTCCCGGTCAGGATCCGGCCGGATTTTGGCTCGAGGACTATGAACCGGTCATGGGATCCGGCCAGATTCCTCCGGGAAAGGCCTCCCTACTCACTTGAGATCATCTGTAGAACCCAAGTTTTGCCAACAAAAAATCAATCTGAAAAAAGAGGCAGTACCAGTAGTACAATAGAGGTAGAGGATGAATATTAAGTATGCCTAACAGGTCAAGGAGGAGCTAAATAAACTTCTGAAGGTAGGATTTATCCTCCTCGACAGGATCCTTCCACTTAATCTTGTATTTAGTGATCGTCCTATTTCTAACTTGACGTTCACGAAATCCAAGAATAGTTTCAGGTTCGTGTGGTACAAAGGTCAAATCTTGAACCTCTATAAGTTCTTGAGGAGCTGCTACTTGATCCTCAGCACCCAGTAATTCCTTCAGTCTACTGACATGAAAGATTGGATGAATTCTTACATCAGGAGGCCATTCCAGTTCATATGCAACTTGGCCAATTCTTCATATAATCTTGAATGGACCGTCGTATATAGGGGATTTCCTAACATGTTCAGTACTTAGGCTCTTGGATCCCTTGTGAATACGCAAATATACCATCGTTCCAATAGAGAACTCCCTAGGTGAACAATGTCTATTAGCCTTCCATTCAAGAAACTCGTCGAAGGCCTGACATCTTCTTTGTGTGAGATTTGCCTCCATCTTGTTAGCAACATGTTCACTTTTCCTGTAGCATAGTTAGTGCCATACAATTCAAGTTCACAAGTATAGTTTTAGGGGCAACAAATTTGCAAGTCAATGCCGTTCCCCATTGATTATTGTGAGCTGGGTTTGGGTGGTGAAATAGCCACATGCTGATGAAGGGCATATCGGTGACTGGAACATTTTAGTCATTTTTTCAACGATAGGTGCACAGAACTAGTCAACAAGAGGTAAGATGGCTGCTGACTGTCATTTGTGGCTCGACATAAAGTGAGGAAATCTTGCCTGAAGATGTAGTTAAAGTGCAAGATCTGAGGGGGGCCATGGAGCCTGCATTTTGTAGAATTGTTATTCTAACAACATGAGTTTTTTCCAAGTTCTTGCGTATTAGTTAAAGCAGTATATCCCACAAATTGTCTCGTCTCCTAGTCACATTCTGAAGAGAGATTGCTCATCTATTAAGAACATATCAGCAGCATGTTTACTATCAAAGAGGTAAAAAATGACAAGAACTAACAACTGCCTGGTTGCACTGAGGAGTTGCCATCAAATCTGTACTAGGTTCTTAATATTTAGCACTTTTCTTGCGTTCGAGTTTTGGACTCTCTAGGAGTGTTTTGAGGTGATGGAAATATGATATAAGTTTGTTTTGCAGATGCTGTGGTGAAGATGCTGAATTTAAACAATCCTGTTGTGAGTGGGGGCACAGCTGATGAAGAAGTTTACAAAGTTCTAATCTTAGATCGCTTTTGCCGAGACATTCTATCACCTTTGATTCGTGTTAATAAACTCCGGAAACATGGGATAACTCTGTACTTCACCATTGACAAAGACAGACAGACTATACCAGATATTCCAGCTATATATTTTATTCAGCCCACTTCTTCAAATGTTGACAGAATTATCAAAGATGCATCAAAGGGGGTTTATGACAGCTTTCATCTCAATTTCTCATCTTCCCTTCCCGGTACTTTGTTGGAAAATCTGGCAGCTGGCACACTTAAGGCGAATTGCATCCAACGCATCTCCCACACACATACGTGCAACTGAACGATCCCCAAGCTCAGGACAAGGACATCGAGACTGTTGTGGAAGGTATTGTAGATGGGATTTTCTCTGTTCTGTTGACTCTTTTGGTGGTCCCTGTGATCCGCTGCCCCAAGGGCGGACCAGCAGAGATGGTTGCAGTACAGCTGGATTCTCGTTTGAGAGATCACCTGGTTTCTCGGAACAACTTGTTTACAGAGTCTGGGCATCTTAGAAGTTCTTTCCAGCGTCCAGTTTTGTGCATCTTTGACAGGAATTTTGAACTTTCAGCTGCTGTACAGCATGTTTGGAGCTATAGACCAATGGTGCATGATGTTTTGGGGATGAAATTAAACAGGGTTGTGCAGGGTGGCAAGTCTTATGAACTAGATGATTCAGATACTTTCTGGGTTGCCAACAGTAGTGCACCGTTTCCCAAAGTTACAGAAGAGGTGGAGGCACAGCTTAATAAGTACAAGCAAGACGTTGATGCAGTGAATAAAAGGACTGGAAGCAAAGGAGAGCTTGACTTTGATGATCAAGCACTACTTGGAAATACAAAGCATTTAATGAGTGCTGTCAGTTCTCTTCCAGAGCTAACTGAAAGAAAGAGGATGATAGACAAACACACAAACATTGCCTTTGCATTACTAGGGGAAATCAAGTCCAGGTCTTTACAATTTGGAGGATGATAGTTTGTGCAAGGAAGTGCTGACAGGAATGCCCTGTTAACTGTTTTGAAAGGGAAGGGCACAAAGGAGGACAAGCTTCGAACTGCGATTGTTTACCTGTTGTCTCTGGAGGTTACTCCTATTCTAGACGTGGAAGCCATTGAAGGGGCTCTTAGAAAGTCAGATGTAGACCTCTCATCTTTCCTGTATGTGAAGAAAGTGAGGTCTCTAAATATGACTTTGGCTGCTGCAACTGCTGGGAGCAAAAACAATCTGGTTGATTGGGCTGAGAAGCTCTATGGACATTCACTCAGTGCAGTAACAGCAGGTGTGAAGAATTTACTATCAGGAGGAAGACAGATGGCTGTGACTAGGGCAGTGGAGGCACTGATAGAATCCAGGCCTGGGCCTGAAACAGAAGCGTACCTTGTCTTTGACCCTAGGTCTCCAAAGCCAAGCTCTCTAGCTAGAAGCCACATACAGGGGCCCTTTAAAGAAGCGATTGTTTTTATGATTGGTGGAGGAAATTATAATGAATATTTGAGCTTACAGGAGCTTGCACAGTGATAGCCACCTGTAAAGAACATCATTTATGGATCAACTGAAATTCTCACAGGTATGGAGTTTGTGGAACAGCTTGGGGTTTTGGGAAGGAAAGTGGGACTTGGGGAAACTGCTCGACCTTGTTAATGACTAGAATATAAGAACCAGCCCTTGCCATATCTTGCCTTGTATTCACATTATATTGTATTGCGGATAGATTACTGCCTCATGAATTAAGATCATTTTTAATCATTTCATGGGTTTTCAAGTGCTTACTTCCTATTCTAATTGGATATGTGGTGAGTGTATTCCTGTAAAACCACAGTCTGATAAATAGTGACATTTAGCGCTTAAACAAGGCTGTGGCCATCATGTTGTATAATGCTGCCTCAAACTATTGCAAGGGACATGCAAATAGTTCTCACCTCATCATCCTTGTCATGGCATAACTATGCATGTGGTATGAATGTAAGAACCTTCAAATTTAAAGGGATTCTTTAATAAATACCACGCTTACCCAAAGAAGGTTATCAATCTGGCATTTTTTGATGGCTTCTTCTCCCTCCCCTGTTAGAGAACAACAGAGGGTGCGCATAATGGAAGCTAACACAGAGAGAGAGTTATGAGCCCAGGAATCACGCAGTGGTATATTTAAATCCAAAACTTCCTTCCTTAATGTGTACTATGTAGATGTGCAGTAAGTAAATGGACAATGCACCTGTATATACAAATGTCACATACACTAGGGAGCATGGTGACACACAATCTGACCCATTTGTCATACTCCGTGACCCCATTGTGAGCCCTAGTCCAGGGACGAGTCAGGCACGAGCTACGGGGTCTGTTCCCAGTTCCCAAAGTCACAAGCCACGGCGGAGCAGTTTGGGTTGCTAGGGCAAAGCGTTGCGAGGTATCCACCTAGCAACAAGTTCAGAAGAGGGGAATGTCACATGCACCAGGGTCAACCCCAAATGGCAGTGACAACTGGCTGCCTAGTCAGAAAATTGCAGCATATTTGGCAAGCTTTGGGGGTTCCCAAGGGCAGCACACAGTGTGGACGGAGGGCAAGAGGGGCACCCTGCATACGCAGTCCCAAGGCCTTCCTGAAATGGCCGAAAAGGGCCTGGTTTTATAGGCAGGGCCAGCAGCCTGGTCGGCCAAAACCGACCAGCCAGTCGGTTGTGCTGGCCCAAGGTTGGCTGGTTCCCAGCCCTATAAAAGGGGCCTTCAGCCCCCCTTTTCACTCACTCAGCCTTCCTCAGTTCAGGGCTCAGCTCCCAGCCTCCAGCAGCGCTTCCGCATATGTGTGAGGCTGGGGTGTCCTATTTCCGCAGCACAGTTATATCTCCCGCATGGCGTAGTTAGGGGAGTGGTCTCAGTACAGTTTTGTATGCCGATTTGGCAACCATGTATAAAATAAAGCAGTGTACTTTGGCTAGGTAGATATCTTGTGTCTCTCATGCTTGAGTTCTCCTGTATGTCATCTATGTTTCCGCTCAGCGAGTCCCCGCATGTACATTGGTATAAGAGCAGTATGGTTCCTTATGATCTGAGTTAGGTTGGAGGGAGTCTTGGCAACAAAGCTTAGTTATGGGGACTCAGTTAGCAGAGGAGGGAGCATATCTGGGATATTATCTAATTCTGTATTTTGTCCCTACCCCGGAATAGTGGTAGTATCATACTCCATTAGCCTCTCCCTCCCAAACTTCATCGTGCATCAGGTCCGCTCCCATCTTCACCCGTATGTTTTACCATCCATGCTGAGACCAAATGCACTAGCCATTTCTAGGTCCTTGGAAGCACCAAAAGCTTCGCAAATCTACTTAAATCGCTCCACATGGGAGACCCGGTCTCCTTCTCCAAGGAACTTGGTCATTAACTTGGAGATAGCTATGGGTTGGCTCCTTGAGGGATTCACAACCCCTACACTGGGAAACACTAGGGCGGGTGGAGGTGGTGTGGCCCCCCTTCCTAGGGTGTTCACCAGGATGTGCATTGCCTCATCAGTTAACACTATTTGAGCAACGGGTCCGGGTGGTGTCGTTGTGGACCTGACGGGATGCAGGGTTGGCCTTAAGCATGGCCCTAGTGGTGGTATCCACATAGTTGGTGTTACCGGCATTGGGAGGAATGTGCCCAGGGCTGCATTCATCAGTGCAATGGGTATGGATGGGAAGGGATGTACTCCTGGAGGAGGTGAGTCTTGGGGTATGGGAACATTGGTGCCATGCAATGGGCGATAAGGTGGGAACTATGGTGCCCCATAATTGATGAAAGTTGGTGGCACATGGGCTATTAGGGGTTCATAAGGCGCCCCTCGGCTAGGATCTTGCCCTCGGAATTCCCTCATCCATAAATCTTCATCATCCATGTGTTCTCATTGGGGAGGTCTTGCATAGGAGGAGAATCCTGGGTGTGCGAAGGTGATTTCCGTCCTCATCTGTGGTTCGAGAGCTAGATGTTGCTGACCTTCCCTACCTGCAAGCATGCCGGGGAAGGGGTTCTCCATGTCAACCAACTCTGTTTGGCCTAAACATCCGTTGGAGAATGTACCTCTTAGCTTGGATGCAATTGAAGGTGCGGGAGAGTTGGGAGAGGCCACACTAGTGAATGGGGCTTTAGAAGCCCTTGGACCCAAGGGGTCTTACATTACTTTGTCCAAGCTCTCTGTCTCATTCGAGCTAGATAGATCTTCCTGTTAGGGGGACCTTACCGAGCAGGGGCTAGGGATCGTCGAGCTTCTAGATCCCCAGCCAGGGCAAAAGGTGGGTTGAGCGTAGCTCGAAGCACTATCTTCCGGCACGGGATCCTTCGACAAAATTCTTTCGACCTCAAGTGCATGTATGAGACCTCTAGCTAGGCACACTCAGGCTAAATTGAGAGGTATCCCAACGGTCATAGGGATAGCTCTATGGCAACGGGCGTGGGGATAAGTTTATGGCGATGACCGTAGGGATAGGGTATTGCACCAAGTGGCGAGATCCTAGTAGAGCAGCGGGCGGCGAGCTGGGAGTAACACAATGAGCGAGAGAGTAGGTGTAACGCACTAGTCGACGGAATAGATCGTGCCATGTGTTTAACGAGATAAGATGCTAATGCTATCCCCATGGACATAGGGATAAGTTTAAGACAATGGTCAAAGGGATAATGGGGTCAACGGGATACTGATCAATACGCTAGTCAGTGGTATATTTATGGCAATGGGTGTGGGGATAGAAAATAGCGACAGTTGGTGGGATAACTGGGACGACAAAAGAATTACAACAAATGGTGGCATGATAGACGTACCGCAATGGGCGGTAGGATAATAATATGGCCACGTATGTGGGGGTGGGCTTATCATGCCGATCGCCGGAATAAGTAGATAGCAACAGTCATGGGGATAGCTCGATGGCCACAACTCAATGGCTCTTAGGTTGGCAGGATACTTAACTTTGACACACATTTAATCAGGGTGGCAGGTTAGGTCGTGGTTAGAAGTTACGTCGGTGGGATACGGCTAATGCACCGGGTCAATGAAGTTTGACTAGTGGGATATGGCTAATGCAACGGGTCAACAAAGTTTGACCAGCGGGATACGACTAACGCACCAGTCGACGGGATAGCTCTAACATGCCGACCCATGGGGATAGTGAAATGCTACGTCACCCACTGGTTTTTGTGGATTTGTGGGGGATTTTGAGTTCCTGTTCTAGTTTTTAATGCTAGCGGGTCGCTACACTACCTAGTCTACCTACTCAATGAAAAAAACTTGAAAGAAAAAGAACTTTTGCAAGGCAAAATGCAAGATTTCTTGAGGGGTGAGTCCTACCACACAAGAAAACTTCAAAATTCAGCAAGAATAATCATTTTTAGTTGTTTTTTGTGTGTTTGGACATCATACACTCCTTAGCAATCTTACCAACTAAGTTCCTATCAACTCAAAACACTAAAAAGCATAAAAAAACAAGCTTCAAATGATCCAAAATGACTTTCCATTAAAAAATGACAGCTTTCCTAACTTTTTCGTCCAAAACTCACTTCTTCACTCTTTCATCTCCTACAACTCCACTAACAAAGCTCCAAGTTAAGCTTGAAGCCTTGTGCAATGGGTAGATAATGAAGGAAGACTAGTGCAATGCAAAAGCATATCTCCATTCCCCGGCAGTGGCGCCAAAAATGTGTAAGTCTCGACGGTGAGTCACGTGTCGTGGGGATGTTGAAGAGATGCCGATGGAGCCTCCACTCCAAGCTACTCCTTGTGAGAGCAATGCAAGGCATGAGCCATCCACAAGTGTCACTTAAGCGGCGTTCAGATTGTTGCAATGTATTTCCATGAGAGAAAGAGGGAAGGGGGAGAGGGGAGAAGAGAGGGGAGAAGGGAGGGATAAGGAGAAGGAGAAGGAGAAGGGAAGAGGAGAGTGAAGGGGGATGGAGTGACAAACACAAGGGTAGTACAATGGAAATAACAAAACACCCAAAACACTCTTGGAAGAGAAGAGGGAGCTTGTAATCAAACTTGTGCAAACATTAATGAAGACCAAAGTCAACACTTTGGCCTTTTATACATGTCACCTTTTGAAGGGAGGGCCAACCCTTTTCCTTTTAGCCCTCTCCCTCTCTTTACAATAAAAGGCTCTTGGGCTCGGAGGGTGTCAATGCATATCGCTATTCTTTCCGTCTCTCCCTACTAGTGGAAATAGCGCTTGTATTAACCATATTAGAGTGCTTGGGACAACAAACCTAGAATTAGAAGGTGTTCCTATCGGTTCCCAAATAGCGCTTGTATTAGCCTCCTGCCTCCAAGGCTTAGGCTATTTGGGGCTCAAACTCCCTGAGCTCTCTCAAACTTGGGCCATTTATGGTTTGAACCCCATGTACGAGGTTCAAAGTGGCAAGGCTTAACATCTGTGAGACACTTCCCGGCAGCTTGTAGCTAGAACATACAACTTGGCAACTGGAACCTATAACTTGGCAGTTGGAACCTACAATCTATGCATGTTTCCTGCAATCTTTCACCTTGGGGTATTTGGGGCTCAAACTCCTTGAGCTTGTACTGTACTCCTTCCATGGTTGTATTTGTTCAAGTAAATCATGAAGCCTAATCACCTCTAATCATTGATTACCCTGCATTTGTGGCGACTGTACTCTGTGGATGTTAACAATGTGTAAACTTGCCATTATTGCAATTAAGCTTTAGTTATTTTTTCTAAAGTGTTGCATGCAATATTCTTAGGTGGCATTCTTGACCCAAGCAAGGATATAGGTAAGGGAGGAGACAAGATTGAAGGTAGGGGAGAAGGAGGCGAGGGAGAAGGAGAGAAAGGATGCAAAAGAGGCAAAGGAGGAGAAGGAGTTGAGGGAGGAAGTGGAGACGAAGATGACAATGAGGAGTTGGAGTAGTTGACCTTGATTTAGCCATCCTTAGCCCTCCCTTAGCCATTTTCTATCTCTCATTCATTTTTGTACTACCCTCTTTGGAAGGGAACTTTTGTATATGTAATAATACATAACGAGATAGTTTTAAGCAGTTTTGTAGCTTGGATGCCATGTATTCATTTTTATACTACCTTGTAATAAAATATATATAGTGGGGCACAATGGGGATGTAACAAGCCCCATTTTGTCCCATATTTTTTTTAAAAATCCATAGCATTGATATTTCTATTAGGCATCGGTGGAAATATCGACACTAGAATTGTTATGGCTTGATAAAAATTCTAACATATTTTTTTTTACAGATATAGTGATAGAAATACCAACACTTCCCTCCACATGAAAAAAACTTAGTGTATTTTCCATCATAAATTGTGTCAAAAAGCAGCTAATACCTTGTAGTGATATAAACTTAATAATTTCGCAAGCATCATACATATAATCTCCTTAAACATGTCACATTTTTATATCAATCTTTCAACACCAAGCTCAATGTGTGAGTGTAGCATGTTGATGTATATTTTAATGCTAAAACAAACTTTGATAGTCTACTAGCCTTTTTAGAACTCTTTGCATTGTCCATGACAATTTTGCATAACTTTGTTTTGGCCTATCTCCCTTATGGTTTCTCCCCAAATACTTGTTTTGTAAACCCCAAACTTTCTTTCAATTTTTGAGTGAATGGACTTATTAAAGGTCCTCTCCTCTCAATGATACAATCATAACCTTCAATAATCGACATCTATTTATATTTGTCCATCCATAAAAGAAAATTGTGCATCCTCTATTATGCACGAGCTAGAAAATATTATGGTTGATGTCATCTTTTTTCTCATCATATGCTTTTTCTAGTATATTTGTCCATGCAACACATTATAATAAGCAGGAGCTTTGAGACTTGCACCATTCTACACAATGGAATTCCATGCATCTATGTTATCAACCATACTCAATGGATAGCCTAGAATACAAAATCACTCAAGCAAAAATGCAAGGAGCCATCTCCAATTCCTAGCTTTCAAAAATCTCTATAATTGATGGCTGTCTCTTCTGCTCCAGTAATAACACCAGTTCTATGTAGTATAGATACAAGTGTTTCTTGATTTAATTATTAAAGTTTGCATGTACCATTACTATTAAAATGGAATTGTGTAGCCTCACTATTATATGAGGTCCTATAATGGCATTTTGATATTGTGTTGTGATGATGGGAGATGCGATGTTGGAAATATCACTCATAACTTTCCAAACTATTCTTTTTCTCCTTTTTTAATTTGCATCTCATATATCTTCTAAATGTCAATTGGCTCCTGCAACTATCCCCAGAGCATGTCAAAGTGCAGTAGACTCTATTTTCAAAGCCAAGTAGGTGACTGTATGAGTGGCACCTCCAGATTTCTCATGACAAAATTTGCATCCCCGTTTAAGAATCAACATGGTCATGCAAATTGACTGCAAACTACTAAAATTCTCATGAGCATTAATCGGGGAAAATGTCACATCCACTTGTAATTGTGGAGCTTCATTTTGTTTGATTAGCATTAGCATTAATAACTCCATTCATAGTCTCATCAAACCACATTGTGCATAGCATGAATAGGTTAGGACTCTATGTTTCCAAGAATGTTTATAACTTGCCTCCTACTTGAAGCTCATTCCATACTTGTGCAATATTCTTCTAGCTACAATGGTTCTCTTGCTAGTACCTACGTGTCTAATTCTTGTCTCTAGAGTTATACTTTTCAAAATAAAAGCTCAAAAGTATAGATACATATTAATCCAACCTCTCTAGATTTCACATCTTTCATGTATATAAAGTGTGGCGAGTGCAAGTTGCACCAAGATTCAAATCAAATATATAGGGAAATTTTAACTTCTTGGAAATCTCATTATCTCAATCTCTTCCCGTAATCCCCATCATGATTCATTGGCATGCAATTGTCATCAATGCTTGTCCCAATATGCTAGATGTTGGAGTAGTCCACCAATGCCACAACCGCAATGTGCAATCTCTCCCTCACCCTCATCCTCTTACAAATCAATTGTGGTCCAACTTACCCTAACGTGCTAGAGATATATGGACTACAACCCTACCGAATGAAGAGTGCTTGTAGATCTCGCAAGTATTTTGTAAGTAGAAAATTGGCAAGAAACTAAGAAACCGGTAAAATCCATCCTATCAACATTATTCTCACATTATTTGGGACCAAAAATGAAGTTTATGAATGACACATTTATGCAAACATGGAAATTTTATGAAATGCCTATGTAGGGCCATGCAAAATATCCTAACAATTTTGTAATTTCATTCCTGATCTAAAAGGTTCAAAGATATCTATAATGGTTCCAATGCTATAATTAGGAAATATGCCCATGGGTTTTCTTCCATATACCGAGTCAAACTTTAGACAAATGAAAGTGATACATGTATGGTTTGTGAATGATGTGCATCTTAAGTAATAAAAGTATTTCATTTTGAACATAGATGGCCTTTCATCTCGCTTATTTTAATCCAAGATGCTAGTACGTCACTCAAGTTGCTGCCCAACATAAACCAACTTTTGAAGATAGAAATGTGGATATGGAGATTCCAATGCCTCTCACATATGTGTCAAGAGCTACACTAATAATGGTGATTACTATTCATCATCTTCCAAGGAGACCATAGCTTGTCCATCTTCTCTTGCATCTACAGCATCATCATCACCATTAGACGACATTTTAGCCTATATACTTCTCTATTATACATGTAATATAGGTCCATATAAGTAGAAATAGATTTATTTGGTATGATGCATTGAGCTAATGATGCAGCCCCATATGTAAGCTATTTCTTGTCCAATGTATCATGGAGAGGGCTTTTCGTCCTTTTCCCTTTTAGCTATATCAACATTATAACAATTTATTTGTCCATTTTGTATTTAATAAACAATCATTTTTTAAACCCTTACTTCACGTGGATGTGCTCAATATTTTCATGTTTCAAATGATTAAAATTTCAATACATTTAGATTTTGGGAAGTTGTAGAATTCTTTCTATAATTTTTATAGTGTCAAAATAATATTTAATTTAGGCATCTATATAGACATCGGTATAGCTTTTGATGTAGGATTCAAGAACTAGAGTAAATATTAATTAAAATATCAATGCAAGCAATGATGAAAATTTTGGCTATACTTTTTTTATGGTCCGCTATTTCTCCTTACATTTGTCACTTGGACCCAAAAACAATTCTAAGTATGGTCAAAATATAGCAAAAAAGTTGACATAAAGGGGGCTTTGGGTAGTAATGGCCTGATGATGTGTCACTTTTGTCAACTTAGAAGGTTCTTCTTCATGGATAAATTGCCCCACCCAAAAGGATGCCATTAGAGTTGGTATTCTCCCAAACCTAGGTTTCCAAGCCCAATGTCCTTGTAAATAAGGGTACGTTTAGATATATTGTTAACAGATTGCTACATTTGTTTTTAATTTCCTTATCCAACAATGTGAAAATTGGAGGTAAAATCAAAGGTAGATCCCACAAGATCTAGCCATTGGATTATAGATTTAACACTTTGGATGCATAACCTTATGTGCCCAATAAACCTAGACTATACAATTGAAATGAGGACTTAGGTATCTTCGACCATATCCTTTTGTGAATAAGAAGGTGTATGGTGTTTCATTGTGATATTCCTTCGGGATCTAGGTGAGATCACCCAAAAATAGTTTGGGCAAGGAGCCAAAAGTGGGAACCCTTAGCATGAAAACATCCATTCTTAACATCATCTGCACCATAATTGATACACATATCAATGCCAATCTTCAAATCCTTCACACTTTTATTATTTAAAAAAAAATTGAATATGTGGCTTTTTAAAATCCTTCATACAATAGCCTATCATTCCAAAAAAGATGTGCAAGTTTGTTTGTTTTAGGTTCCAAAACTTAATAGTTCCCCCAATGGGCTGATTCTTATCACATCGTATAAACTTCTATGATAGTCCTAGATTTATTATTTTATTTCTTATTTGCCAATTAATAGCCAAATTTTGAATGAATCCCAAAAAACTTACAAGCCCATGTGCTAGATTTTGCTAGTTTCCATGGGCAAGTAAGAAGCCATGCTACATGTATGCTTGTACTATGTTTTGGGTTGTTTTAGCATTCCAAATCTTTTTGCATAGAGCAATGTTACATGAAGTCAAATTATGAGCTGCTGCATGCATATGAATGAGCCAAAGCTAGTGTTACATCAGAAAATCTACATGCCATCTTGGAATTGAATAGAATCTCTTGGTTAGAAACCAAGAAGTCATAGGAGTCTATTAATGTAGCAGTATGATGTCATGCAAAAGGCGAGATGACTACCTTTGCACCATTCATGATATGATGGAACAAGAATGATAGAACAACTATGATTGTTCCATTTACCAAAGATAGCTAAGAGGCATCCTATATCAATTATGGATGTCACTATGTAAAAACCCCATATATATAGCACGTGTGATCATGGGCTATTAAAAAAACTCCTACCTATGGATTTTTATAAGCTATATTATACACCCTTTTTGTAAATTTTGAAATCATTAAAGTATCCCTTAAGTATGAAGATTTTCACTTTTTGAATTAAAACACCCCATAGCTATGCATATTTTCAGTAACTCCATAAAAATATAAAACCCCTTCATTGATTGCATGTGCTATCTTACATATTTCTTAGTGATCCCCCCTCGGGATTAAACTTCACTATCAGTACATTGGCAAAATATTTAAGCTATCTATGTACCTATAAAAAGTTTGGAAAGGGTAATATGAACAATAATGAAGTGGGTTAAAACTTGTTTACACAATTGCTTTCAATATCTATTGAGCTAATTTTTACAAACTAATAGAAACAACAAATATTAAACTACAAATGAAAAAAGTAGATGTCAATACACATATTACAAAACGTATCTAAAGGTTCAAATCCACTAGTCCTTCATCATATAAAGTGTGCTTGCCACCATGGAACAAATGCTAAAAAAGCTTGCAAAGGTGATTAAAGTGTTGATAAACATCACAATGGGAATGGCTCTCAAGGGGAAGTGTTTGTGTGTGTTTGTGTGTGTGTGTGTGTGCGCGCGTGCGTGCACGCATGCATGCATGCACGTGTGTGTGTTCCATATGACTTTTGAATAATATTTTCATATGATGTGACTATGTATTGATGGAAAAAATCATGGCTAGAGAATACATTACCCTTCATAAATAGAAAAAATAGCTAATTGTAATTCACAATGATCTTAAAGGAGTTCCACTCACTTGCATTCATTTACAACAAGGAATTGTAAGAATTAAAACCTTAAATTGTGGGACTATAGGCTTTGTCTCCACTTGTTATCGATGTCACAACAACAAAATAAATTACAATATCATTATAGCACCTTAACAAAGGGTGCCTCATGAGGGGTTTTCATACTGGATTCATATGCTTCCAAATGCTCCATGTTTCAAATTAATTTATTGTGATCACTCCTTTTGTAATCACTATACAAGATCTCACAATGAGTGAAGGTTGCATCGATCTATACATGATGGAACATGTTGATTAAGATATTTAGCATCCCACACATTTATGCCTACCATTCTATGTATCACTCCCGTTTGAGGGATGATTCTGACCCTACTGAGCAAAGTAGAGACCTTGGAAAATCATATTATGCATTTGCTACCAGAGGAAATAAAAGTTTTCCATAGATGTGATGATCAAGAAAATACCCATTTGCTACCATGTTTTGTATAAGAAATGATGCTCTGAGTTCTGATGATCAAAAAATACCTCTTAGGCTCTTTGACTACTATGGTTTCACTGTAATATGATTGCTCTAGTTGAAAAACCCTTTCTGTGGATGTGAGCTTGGCTCCCTGTTTGCCACTACCACCTTGCGTGACAAAAAATTTCAGTTCATGGCACACAAACAAGAACACCTCATGTTGGAGTGTGAATGCGTACAAATAATTACCTCGTGGTCGATCTAGTTAAGACCATTAAAATTTTCATCATTCTTCTTCATTCTCAAATGTCCACCACCCTGCATTTCTTACTAGGTATTTTGTAGTACTTCTCTTATCACCGCGCACTTACACATGCGCACGCACATGTGTGTCCACGTGTACACACACACACACATATTAAAAAAAACATTGCCCAAGGTATAAAGTATCAAAGTAATGCAAGAATTGACCAATAACCCTAGTTACAACAATATTAATATGAATCACCCACCACAGTACTAACAATCTAGCATGGGAAAATATAGGTTCAGCTAGGCATCCCCAACAAAACCATGCAAAGCACCCCTATCCCACAGTTGGTACAATCCTATGAAATATGTCGCAATAGTCAGAATGACTGTAATATAAAATACTATCTATAGCAAAAATGATGTGAAAAATATATACTTTTAAATAGAGAACCATCCCAGCAAACTTTGCAAGGATATGGATAATGGTCGTAAGGGTGTCGAAGAAAAACTAGATAGCACTCATGCAGAAGGAATTAAATTAAAAAATGTTAAGATATAGGGGCCAATCGAAATCCATTATAAGGAGAGAAGACAATGCCAATCCATCTCAAGCAAGTGTAATGGGTTGCAAAGGTTGAAATGGATTGCCAAAGGTCTCAAATCAAGATTGGGAGCATATGGGGCAAATTTATCATGAAGTCAAGTTAGCCTTGCTTGAAGAAAAAGGAAGAGTAACAACAATAGAAAGTAGTGAAGTAAAGTGTGGAGGTTGCTAAGTGTGAAAGGGAAGAGTTGATCCAATGGATTCCCAAGGTTTGTGCTAGGTTTTCTATGCAAGTGGTCCAAGCCATTGTGGAGGGTGCACTACAAGGACTTCTTGAATCCAAAACAATGGAGAAGCAAGGGGAATGGCTTCAAGTAGAAACAACATAGAGAGTATCATGGAGAGGGAAGGGGACATGCCAAAACCCCTTGCGAAGGAGCATCTTAAGAGGTGGAAAGAGGAGGCGATCAAGGGAAGGAGCTTTCACTTCCTTAGAGATGGGCATGGGTAGAAAATTGTGTACAGCGTGGGGTGATTTGAGGTTCAAAATTGTGGCTCTATTTTTATTGAATATGAGCGAAGGTAAGTAAAGTGATTCCCTTGTTTTCAAGAATGTAAGGCAGGTGGGTATCATTCATGACTAATAGTCCTAGAATTGGGCACAAATTGCTGCCATGCTAATTAGGGGGAGTACTACACATTGCAAGTTATGGGGTGACATGAAGAAAAGGAACTAGAAGGTTCCTTGTCTAGACTTTAGAATTGATTGAGGGGTAATAATGCTAGTGTTGGAGTATGGCTACTAGTCATGGAGACAAATCACACCAAAGGAGGGATATATGTGCTGTTGAATTAGAGGCATGAAACAAGCTAGTAAATAAACAAGAGTTATTGAACTAGAGGCATGGAGGAGCAAGAGTTGATTGATTGTGTAGAGTTAGATCCAGAAGGCCTTAAGTCATTTACTTGGAACAACGAACAAAATGGGTTTGTACTTTGGAGCAATTGGAAGAGACAGATTCTATTCCTCATAAGGTGTGTAATGGGTGAATGGACCCATACAAGGAAAGTTGCTATTTGAAACTATAATTTTAGACCACTTACTGGTAAATCAAAAATTTTAATACTTCAACAGCTTTGAAACCCTTTTTTAAATGTTTGACTCTCTCCATTTAAAGAGTAGGGCATACTATGATTAGATCTATAGAATTTGGAAGGCTTGCCATTGCTCTGGGAAAATTAATATGACCCAATTATGAGAAGGGATTTTGCTATTAAGGAGGTGGTTAAATTCTCATCTAGTTAGGACAAACAATAAGCAAAGTTGGGGGCATATCAAGGGGGGAGGGGGACTTTGAGCTATCTTTGAGAAGGTTTAAGTACAAACACAGAAAAAAATAGATGATGAATATGCGGTAACTTATTGGAGAATTCCATGAAAGTATGTGAGATCTAAAAGATAAAGCAGGGGGATTGTCCCTCTCAATTATTATCAAAGCTCTAATAATAAATACACTAGATAGTCTATTTATTGGCTTCAAAATGCTAGTGGGTCATTGAAAGAGAGTATTGGCATAATGCAAATGTGTTTACTGAAGATCTAAGACAAGTTTTGAATGTTGCACCTATAATAAATCTAAAGTGGGAGGTCAATGCAATAAGGAACTAGAGCTGGTAAGACAAGTAGGATGTTGATAGGGCAAATAAATTCAATATCACGGAACTTTTTTGAGAAATAGCTCTAGGAAGCATTGGATAGTATAAAGAGAGATAAACCCTAGTGTCCAAATTGTTTGATTGTGGAATTCCTAGTGTGCTTTAGGGGGCTATCAAGGATAACTTAGGAGAGATGACCAACAAGGCATGTTAGTCAATGAGGCATGTGCATAGATGGCCCTATCAATTGATGTTAATTTGGGTGTAGTAAGTTGAAATCAAAGATGCCAAACATATCAGATGTAGAGGATTGGAAATTAATATACTATGTTGAAATAGATCCTACAAGATTCTTACTAAGGCCATGGCTATTAGGAAAAAAACTATTTGGTTCATAGGGAGTAGAATGGATTCATTAAGGGTAGATTTCCTTTTTTTGAACTTCAATAAAGGATCATTATCAAAATATGTAAGAACAAAGTCATCATTCACACACATTCACGAGATGTGAATCAGTCTATGCAACCGATTTGCAATCATCAAGGTTCCATAAATGTAACCATGTTCATGAGCTATGGAATGAAATTAATCTTTGTCTCTCTCTATGTTCTTGGTCTCGTTCTCATGCATGGCTCCTCCTTCATCCTTTTGCCTAGAACTCTTGTTTTTCTATGGTATTAGGGCATAAGTGCACCGCTAATGAGAAAGACATCATCTTTCCTTACTCGCTAATGGTAATTCCACCCCTATTGAGTTATCTTCCCCACCCACAAATTTTCATGTCAATGATCCTATTTTTGAAAGGCAACTTCCACATTGTGCTTCTTTGTTTTGGCACAAAAAATGTGTTGAACAGCTCATCCATTTTCAAGAAAATGGACTGCAGGTTCTTGTAGAGGGGATATTTATGTAAGTCCTTCTACTAACTAGTACATTGTTAAGCGACATATGCAAAGCTCATGGCACGTATCCTACATTAAGACATACCTATTCATTACCACACATCTTGCGTCTTTCTTTACCAGAGTGTGTTTGCAGACTTTGTTTTGCATTGTCCCAAGCACTGGCTTTCTTGGCTAATCAAACTCGAATAGGGGCTCTTTTGGTCTAGCACCCAAATTTGAAAAATTGTCTCCATGTGCCAAAGTGTATCTCCCTCCAGTGTCTCTTATCAATGATCCAATTTTCATTCTCTTGGCAGAACACCAAAGATACTGATTATAGGGGAGTGTTGGAATATGTAAGACTATAATCATCATTCACACACATTTGTGAGATGTGAATCGGTGTAACCATGTTCATGAGCTATAGAATGAAATTCTCTCTATTCTTTGTCTCGTTCTCCTGCATGGCTCTTCTCCTTTGACTTTTGCCTAACACTTTTCACCTAACACTCTTGTTTTTCTCACAATTCCACGCTAGAGAGCATGCAACAGGTATTTCATTTAGGTTGGGGACCTTGATAAGGCCTATGGTAGGCTCAAATATGATTTTGTCCTTAGAATTTTGGAGAAAATAGGGTTTGGTCATAAGGTTCTAAAGATGGTGATGGCACTATTTACCAATTTGGGAAAGGAGGGGTGGGGGTGGTTAGTATAGTGAGAGGATTTGAACTACAAAGGCCTATAAGGCAGGGCTACCCATTGGACCCGCTACTTTTTTCCTTGGCTATTGTGCCCCTTTGGCATTAAATTATTGTTGCGTTGGTGGTGGTGGTGGTGGGAGGGGCAAGGGCAGGGGCAGGGGTGCACCCATGTCAAGTGCTTTGTTTTTTGTGAGAACTAATGTAGTCTCCTCCAAGGGGATTATTCGTTCTAGTAATGCGTATGGAACACTCCATAAATGATCTATGTCCACTAAGTAGTACTTCCACTGCATCACTGGAGTGTTGTCATGCATGCTAAACCGGAATGCTAAACCGGAAGTAGTGTGGATTTGTGTGTCCACATAGTACATCATCTCCTCGTTTTAAATGAGGCTCTATGAATGCTCTCTGCTCTACCTTCCTCTCCAAGATAGCCACTTCTAACTCTTCCTTTTGAGAACCTTCGATTTTTTTCCCAATTCGACGTTTCATGTCATCCATTGTCAAAACATCCCTGGACTTCAACTCTCCAAAGATAACACTAAATATTTGATCTATGTCTTCGTGTGTATGGTCGACAAGAAGAAAACCGACTTCCACTTGTTCAAATATTTTCAAACCAACTAGCATAGAACACAAAGCAAAAATGTATCTATTCTTATTTTCTCTCTTGCAATTATCAGCCTGTATATGCAAGATGCGAGGTAAACATCCACGTGCATCCTTGACCTTTCATATTGCTTTCATGATGGATGTTGCTACTTGGTTACTATCATGTTCATGCAAGCAATCAATCCATAGATCATAAAAGAGTTAGAATCTGTGTACTAATACTCCACACAAGTGTGTTTTAAGTCCACGTTTACCCTCCAATGGAGGCGAGGTGTGTCTAAATGTAGGCAAAGTTGTTGTATTCTGATCCATTCCATCGATGGTGATGCACATAAACCTCCTGATATCTGAAATAGCTTCCTCCCTCCAAGAAGCATACACCATTCTAGCATCTTGCACATGATGTAAATGGATTTCTCTCCATCTTATATATTTTCCTCGACGTTTCCCACATTTACTATGTTCAATGGCATTTTTCAATTCATGGCATGTTTTGCATTTTGACATTCTTTGCTTTGATGGAGTCTTCACATTGCAAAATTGACCACACTAGATTTTATAAAAAGTAGCTCTAGAAATTTCTCTCTTCTCTATCATGTAATGTTCTGTTAACAAACTCTAGCACAACCTTCTTTGTCATTCCTAGAGGAAGATGACATTGGCACACAATACTTCCATCTAGCATTGTTTGTGGAATATGAGGTTGTGGCAATGCATTGTCTTCAAGGATTTGCTTTAAAGTTGCGGCTGCATTCAAGGTGCTTCTTTGTCCTTTTAACTTGCACACATTTCCATGAACTTTATGAATCACCTTATCTTTGACCTCTGCCCATATGTCCCAGGAGGTACCATGTGATAATCCACTTAACAATTGGTATCCTTGGTTACATATGACTAGTCCATTAACCATCGGCATCAACCAAGGTTTGCATAGCGTTGTCTTTAAGACATCTTCAAGTTGTCAAAGGAAGCAAGAAAACTCTTGAAAAAATGATTATGTCTATTTGGCCTTGTCTTGCTCCAAATACCTACACGTATAGCCTCAGAATCTTCCTTTGTAACTCTTCTAAGGCAAAGTTTCTTGCAGCAGACTTTCATTATAGTTTCTTGTATATTCTATTCGGATAGCATTACATGCCTCTTGGGTTCTGGAACTGATGCCATGATTTGTTGCCTCTTAACACTTACATACTTTCTTTTTGAGCCTAGCAGCTTTCTTTTCCTATTCGACATGACATCATTGTCCATTTCAGACTTCATTTCTCCTGCATCTTCATTCATGAAGTCAAATGTTGAATGGCCTTGAGAACTATTTGTCGATCTCTAATACCTTAGAAATGGCAATCTTTTTGACATTGAGTTCATTGAAGCCAAAAGTTTGAATCCAAAAGTACATCGTTGAATCGGCTCCATTTTAGTGTGAACATCATGACCAATGTCTGAATCAATCTGTGTCCCACAAATTGCATCTATGTCTTCTAGCCCAGTGAGAAATTCATGGCCAATATCATTATTATCATCGATCCCAGTTATTGCATCACTTATCCCACAAATGGCATTGATATCCTCTACTCCTGTAAGTGCTTCATGACCAATATCACTAAGTTTATCATTAACTCTTGTTACTGCATTGCTTGTCCCACAAACAGCATCAATATCCTCTATTCCAGTAAGCACTTCATGACTAGTATCACTAACTTTATCATTGACCCCTGTTACTACATCACTTGTCCCACCAGCATCATCAATATCCTCTATTCCAGTAATCACTTCATGACCAGCATCATTGCTTTCTGTTAGCGCATTACTTTTTTTTGGGGAAAAATGCAGGTTTATATCAATATGGTAGAGTGAAGTATATACAACTTCAAAAAAGTCCATAAGACTTCAAACTCAAGCTCTGATCGGTAACAGTGTCCACCCTAATGGTATCAGTAACAGTCCGTTCAGTTGAAGCAACAATAGCATTAACTAAAAACAACAATCTACCCAGTCGTATCCTATGGCTCTTCTTTGGGAGCCAAGTGCGCCACCACCCGAAGTAAAATCATGCCTAGGATTCACGGATGGCGGAATGGCTTTCAGACTCTAGTTCTTGGTCTGGGCTCAGGAGGCATGACTTCATTGCAGACATTAGTGACTCCAGCAAGATCATTCCGTGAAACAGGTTTCTTGTAAACAACCAAGGGAGGGGGGACCGAAGGAGAAGGTGTAGCGTATGCCTGAGATCCTTGCGGTATTGTCAAGGCAATATACATACATATATTTGGGTAAACCCCTTGATCCTTTTAATTGCACTCGAGGGGTCAGCTCAGCGTTCTTGGCCGTTGGCATTGTTTGGCCGTGAGAGAGTATCAGTTGAGGGGTGGAGCCCGAGGGCATATCTTCTTTTCCCACCTATTGTTGCATCTGTGCCAGTAGGGCAGTCTCTTTCTTCGTGATTTGTTCATCCTTTTTGCAACATTCCTGGATTTGTTGCTGCAGTCGTGAGATCTTCTCAAGATTTGCACCTCTTTCTTGTGGTCAGCCACACATTCATTATGATTTCATTAGTATCAACAAACACATTACCAAAAACCTTAGAGCATTTCTGCACCCACAGAGACCAAAGAATGGAGCTACACATAGTGTTCCAACTATCTGGAGCTCTGGTTGGTACGTCTCCCAACAAAAGAAATGCATAATTAATTGTGAAAAATCCAAACAGTTTGTGCACATTGTCCCATACTTCTCTCCGAGAACCTACAGTTTGGACACAAGTGGGGGATATCTTCCTGAGCTCTGTTACATCTTTGGCATAGTCCATCTCCATGTCCAATTGTTAGTGTCCATTTGGCAGTCCAGACTCCTTTTTGCATGATGAGCCACAAGAGGCAAGCCTCCTTCTCTGGGAGATTTCTATCCCACACTTTTTCGAATCTCTTTGTCCAAGCCCTTTCCGAATCTTTTCTAAACCATTTCTGATTTAGTTGAGCTATCAGCTCTTCTTGTCCTTCGACAAAAATGGGGACTAGAAAGAGCTCTGACCAGCCTGCCCACCTAAATTCTTCCCCCTATCTAGGAGATGACTTCTCTGTCCTAAAGTGCCTGTCTCACAGATAGGAGCTCTAAGTCGAATCTATTCATTTAAAATCTATTTCTTAATATGTCATTCTTTATCCAGTTCCTTTGATCTCTATCCCACATATCTCCCCAAACTCGAATCCCTTTTTTATTGAGGTGCAAGGCATTCTTAATTTCCTCATCATGAAGCGAGGCATTTGTCCATATGGCTGAGAACCAAATGGAGTCCTTGGCCGAGAATGTACTCGTTTTCCTAGAGAACCTTTTCCAAATTACGTAAGGTCTCAAAGATTCCCAAGCTGACCACATACCTTTCCATAGGTTTGAACCCTTTGCTATGCAGACTTCTTTACCGTAGAGGGCCGAACTTATCGAAAGGTGTTTCTAGTGCTTGCATCTATCGATCTTAACATTACTTATATTTCTAAGGATTAAGTAGGCCCAAATCTTATCCGAGTTTTGCACCGCCTTAATGATCATTGAGCCATGAATCTGGCCGCAGATTTCTCTACATCTACAATTCCTAAACCTCCATTTGCCTTTGGCATTGTGCAAGTTTGCCATTTAACTTTAGGAACCTTGTGATTGACCTCGTCTCCTCCCTAGAGAAAAGATCTAAATAAGCTATTAATTTGTCTAAGGAACTTCTTAGTTGGGAACCAACAAGAAATGAAATAGATAATGGATGGGTAGATGTAGTGATTGAGGACAAACTTTCTTGTTACTAGAGTCAGTTGCAGCCCTTGCCATCTATTCACCTTGCTTTTGACCTTGTCTAAGACCCAGTCCCCCATTTGTCCTGCATAGTGCAACCGAAGCCCATAGGGATTCCCAGTAGTCTAAAAACCTCTCCTTTTTTTATCTCTTTACACCCCTTATTATACAAAAAAAGGGGGGGAGGGCTCAAGGTACCATATATCCCCGTTTTATCATGATTGATTTTGGATCCCGAGGCTGTACAAAAAGTATTCAAACACTCCAATATGACTCGTACTGACTCTTCATCATTGTGTGGCATTAGATTTGTGTCATTTGCGAATTGCTGGCACATAATCTGTCTGCCCCCTTCCACCTGAATTCCTTTTACTTTACCCTTGTCTAGTTCATCCTTAACAAGCCATCCTAGTGCATCTGCAGCTATAGCAAAGAGTAGAGGAGCTAGCAAGCAACCTTGTTTGATTGATCTTTTAAGCCCAAAAGGTTGTGTCATTCTACCGTTTACCTCTAGCTTGACACAGTAGAATTTCTACATAAGATCTAAAGCTAGGACTAGCTCCCATGTCTTTGAGGGAGGACAAGATAAAACCCCATTCCATTCTATCATAGGCCTTGTCAAAGTCTAT
The DNA here is from genome assembly GCF_047967505.1 of Dipteris shenzhenensis. NCBI lineage: Eukaryota > Viridiplantae > Streptophyta > Polypodiopsida > Gleicheniales > Dipteridaceae > Dipteris > Dipteris shenzhenensis. The sequence continues at coordinate 51,299,641 of NC_141610.1, read as the reverse complement.
TTTGAGGAAGCATATGTCCTACTCAGTCTCCTCAGCCAGTTCAAGTCCTTCCCACAGGGTGAGAATAGCTTCAAGGATATGTCTTCCTTGAATGAACCCCTTATGATCCTCCCTTATCCACCATTGCATCTTGGTTTTAAGTCTAATAGCAAGTGCCTTTGCAAACATCTTGTAGCTGCAGTTTAGCATGGCCAACAGTCAACAGTTCTTTAGTTCCTCTTTTGGTCCACCCTTAGGGATAAGGTCTATCATGCCTGTGTTTATTCTTGGGTCTAAAAACCCTTTCGCTTTGGAATCTTGCCAGAGCAACATGAGATAGGGGCCTACCGTTTCCCAAAAGACTTGATAAAACTATATAGGGAGGCCATCTTCTCCTGGGGTCTTACCCTTCCCCATTTGATCTACCGCACCTTTCAGTTCCTCTAAGGTGAGGTATTTGTCTAGATAAATGCTATCAAAAGAGGAGACTTTTCTTTCTCTAACTTTAGAGCATTTCCCTCGAGCTATAGCCTTTTCTGTTGTGATGATCTCCTCCTCTCCTAGCAGCTGGTTAAAGTGTTCTGAGATCACCTCAAGAATTTCAACCGGGTCTTGAATGCGTCCGGCTCCGACTTGATTCTTTAGAGTGTTTTTTCCTCAGGCTTTTGAACATATCCTCATTAGCCTTATCTGCTCTTCTCGCCCACTAATCCCGAGTGTAAATCTTGGCCTGATTGGCTGCTATTTCCAGTTCTACTCTGAGTTTAGCTCTGACTATCCTCATTTGCCTCTGACCTTGATCAGTGTTGTCATGCTCAAGGAGAGCCAATTGGTCTTCAAGCTTTTAAGTTTTAAGAGACCTAGCTTTGTCAGCTCTACGCTTGATTGCTTGCAAGAAAATTTTGGTCCTAGCCATGGCTCTGATCCATTTATCCGTTGCATTAGCTAACCCCCCAAAGGCATTGTGCCAGATTTTATCAATCTTATTCCTAACGTACAGGAGTTGAAAAAAGAGAGGATTGGCCTTGAACCAAGAGCAGCCAATGATCCTTTCTTCCTTTTCCAGGACTATGGAAATGGTTTGTGATCCAAGAAGGGGAGCGTAACCAGCGCTCTACTCTTAACACAAAGCATCTCCTCAATAATTCTCTTGGAGCAATATGCTCTATCCAAACGCCCTTTTTTGTGGAGGTGTCCTACCTGGTTATTTGTCCAAGTAAAGGCAATTTCTTCTTATATGTCCACCAGCTCTGCCCTTTCTTTGAGTGTGTCCATGTATTCAATTCGTGGCCTCTTATCACACTGACTATCCCTTCCCACCTGTCCATTTGACTCTCAACCATATTAAAGTCTCCAAGTAGAAGCACGTTGTCTGCTAGGCGAACGGTTTCCCACAGAAGAGCTTTGTCTCTAGCCGAATTTGGAGCATACACGGAGAAGACCTGGCATGAGGGATTAGGATGAACAAATTCCACCCCAACCCCGAATTTTCCAAATATCGGTATAGCTCTTCCTACCCCTCGAACTAGGTGATTTGCGACACCTATGACTGCACCTCCTCTCCCTTCATCATGATTTGTTGTGAACTAGCTTCTCTTGTTATCGATCTGCTTTAGATGCCAGAGAAGCTTCGCTCCTCCAACTTTGACTTCTTGGAGAGCTAAGAAGTTAGGGGAAAGCTTGTTTGTCCTCAACCATATCTTGAAAACTAGGGGCTTCAAGTCATTAGTTAACCCCTGAACATTTACTGAGACATATAATTTTTTTTTGACTCATCATTGGGTGGAGCTTTTATTCCTCAACTTTTTGAAGTTGATCGGGCTCATTTGTGGGGATAACGCAAAGCCTCTAGACAACCTCCTCTTTTCTCTTTCTGCTAAGCTCTTCTTGGTTGGGTTCTTGGAAGCGAATGCTTGTGACATTTAGTCCTTTGCGCGACCAGAAATTCCTAATCCATCCCTCTAGGAACATTGTAGGAGGACGAGGGCCATGAATGTATCCAACAACCGCACAAGAACATAGCTATTTGGTTGTTTCATTTAGAATTCCATGGTGGACCTTCACTATTAGAAGCTTACCTTTGAGAGTGCTTCCATCCGTGCTAGCGAGCTTCTCAGTCGGTCTTGTGATTGGGGGTGTCGTCGAAGATATGTTTGGCCCTCGGGGTGAGCTGTTCCCACGCGGTTTGCTTTGGGGCTTGTGGCGCTTTGAAGAGGCTCCTTCCTCCACCTTGAACAGCTCCAATGTAGGAGCCTCTCAACACGTCCTGCATGGACACACCCCTCCTTGGGCCTGCTGCACTGGATCTTGTCGTGGAGCTCCATTGGGCTGGCGTATTTGTTTTGACATTGAAATGGTGACTTCTTTTGACTTTTCTATCGTTTTTTTTCTTGAGAACGACGAGAAGCTGTTGGGGGTAGATTAAAAAGCGCTTAGTAGTTCTTTGATGACTGCAGTTCCGCTGGCGTTTTGCATGTCACTATCCTCCACTTGGAATGTGGAGCTCGTTGTCGTACCATCTTTTGCATTTTCTTTGGTTCGTTCAAGATCTTGTATGATGAAGTCTATCTTACTGTTGTCTTCATGATTCAAGGCTGGCAACTATAGTTCACTAGAGAAGAGGGGGTTTACTTTGGCAGGGTGAGCTCCCACCCTATCTCTGCCACCATCATTGGGCTAGGGGGCACCCTACCCCTACCGCCATCGCTAGAGGATGCCATTTTGAAGATGATATTCATGTAAAGCGCATTGCTTTTAGATTGGGTGCCCTTAAAATGTCGTCTTCTATTATTTTGGTAGTACATTAGACTTATGTCGTCCATCACATTAAAAGATAACTTTTTAAACATATGGGATTTCACAAATGCTACCCCCCAATTGATAGTATTCTGCACCTGTGACTGCGATTCACCATAATCCATTGCACTTTGAATAATTCCTTCACTTGTCAACTTAATAATCTTGATCATGCAAAGTATATTGTGAGCATAGCCCATAAATTTGCCAAATCCTAGTACTTCTCCTGACCAAGACAACATATCAACCTTTTGTCCCTCAAGAAAGTTTGAAATGTAATATCATGATTATGAAGAAGAGACTTTGGGACGATCTCATCCCGATCCCAAAGCATTCGTTGTGCTTGTATGTCAACAATTTGACATTCTAGTAAATCACCGAGTGTTTCAAAATCTCCTTGTAGATACTTCAAATCCACTTCGGGGTGCATTACTGTAGTGATTATTATCACCCACCTTTTCTCACCACAACGTTGAAAGTGACACAAGCTCATGGGATCAAGACTTTGTATTTGCCCAAAGGCAACCATTTCATTTTTTCTATATAATACCACATCTAAACCCTCTTCAAGAGGGAAATCCTGCATTGGAAACAAAGATCATTTAATTTAGTAATGAAAATAAATAATATAATATAATTTTTTCTAAATTAATTAAAGTGTTTAAGATCTAAACCCTAACCCTAAACTCTAAAGACTAAAATAATATATTTAGTTAATATATATTTATTAAAAAGTATTTAAATTAGAATTTAAATATAATATTTATTATAGTTAATTAACATATATTAATATTTTAATATATTATGATATATTAAGATCCAAAATATATATTATAAAATTTAAAAAACTTTCATATAAATTAAGATTTAAATATATTTATTTAGTATTAAATGGGGATATTTATTTTCAAATATATTAAGATCTCAATATATTAGCATATATCAACATTGAAAACATCCATTTGGAACTCTGACACTCTGCAGCAGCTGTACATGTTTACCCACAATCTCACATGCGGGGAGACACATACACACACACACACACACACACACACACAGGTTTATATAACCTATTATGTCCTATTACATAATTATGTAGATATATATATGTATTATATATATATATATATACATATTTAAAAATAATACATATATACATATACATTATATATATTTTTATTTATTTATTTAATGTGGGTTTATCTTAATATGGAGTCAAATATATTTACAATATACATATTATATATACATACATACATACATACATATATATATATATAATATTTTTTAAATATATATATATGTGTGTGCGTGTGTTTGTGAGGAAACTTAGTAAATGTGGCTTGACACACTATGAGAGAGAGAGAGAGAGAGAGAGAGAGAGAGAGAGAGAGAGACCTAGTGGCGCACGTCTCTAACTCATCGTAGACAGGTCCTGGTACTCATCTTTCTTCCCATGAATCATGCAAGGGTGTATTTCTAACCTATGTATGTATCTTTGATGGACATGATGCTTTGCACAAGCCTAACTTTAATAAGATTAAGGCCTGTGCAAAGTGCCAGACACCTGTGCAAACGATCAGACACCTGGAATATCATTTACACAGTGGGACATGCATATTTCCTTGTTCACTTCCTTGAAATCATGCATCATGCATGAGTATTAAAAGCATAAAACATGCTTCTTGTGTTTTGGATGGGCATGATACTTTGCATAGGCCTTAATGTGAGTCCTTTCAAAGTATCATACCCTTGGAACACCACTTGCATTAATCTAAGAAATTGATAATTAGACTTATTAAGTAGATATATGAGTAAATGATTAATTAATAGATATATGAGTAAATGATTAATTAGATTAGTTAAGTAAGTAATTAATTACTCTTATTAGTCTAGTTAATTAGACAAATTAAATTAACTAAATCAAACTAATCTAATTAATAATTTATTAATTAATCTTAATTAATTAGTTAAACTAACCAAATTAAACAAATCAAGCTGAACCAAACTAATCTGCCTAATTAAATTAAATTTAGGTAATGATAGTTTAATTAAATGAGTTAATTCAATCAATTAAACTAAAGAAATTAATTAAAATAATTCAATGAATTAAATTAAGGAAATTCAAATAATTAGTTAGTTAATTAGATTAGTTTAATTAATGTAATTAAAAGATTAGCCTAAGCATAGTATAATTAATGCAATAAACTAATTAATTCAATTAACTAATTAATCCAATCTTATTAAATTAAATTTACATAATTATGTTTTAATTAAATACATTTAATTAGCAAGATTAATCAAAATAATTTGTCTAATTAAACTGATTAACTAATCTAATTAGTGAATAGGGACCCCAGCGAGGAAAAAGGAAATTTTAATTAATTAGTGTGGCAAGGGTGGCAACACAAAGCAAATTAAGCTAAGATAAGGACATAAAATCGACGCCGCACGAATTAAGGTAAGGGTTTCCAAAAGGTCAGAACGTCAATTAGATGTGAAAATTCTCGTGCTTTCTAGCTCCCTCTGGAACCTCAGGAGTGTGATGGCAGTGGCTTCTTGAAGAAGCCATCGAATCTAGAATTTCCCGCACGTTGGCCTCTAGATATAAGAGCAAGAGGGGGGGGGGCGTAGAGTATTAGTAGGGGCTTGTGAAGCCCTCCCCAATACAAGGAGGAAGGAGGGGAGGAATGGGTGGGAAGGAGGAAGGAGGGAGCAAGAGGAACGAGTGGAAGGAAGAGGGAAGGAAAGAGAGGAGAGGGAGCGATCAAGCGAGAGCAGGGGAGGAGGAAGGAGAGGGAGTGTAGGCAGAGGAGAGGGGCTGAGGAGAGAAGGAGGAGAGTGGCAAGGGCGAAGAAGAGGAGAGGGAGTGAGAGGGACACTGAGGAGAGAAGAGGTAGCCAGAGGAGAGAGGTGGATTGAGCGAAGGGACTGACAAGGAGCTGAGTGGAGGAGGGGCGGTGAATGGGCGGATAGATTAGGTTAATTTTAATTAGATTAGATTAATTGCGAATAGACTAGGTTAATATGTTGCTTAGATTGCACTTAGTCACTAATGAATAGGAATTTAATTTTTAGGAGCGATTACACACCACGCCTTGCAATGCAATACTCCACGCCAATAAGCCAATGCGCTCTAATCTTGGGCCATTACTGAGCTTGCTTTTGCCTTAAGCTACATTAGGTCATTTTGCCTACTGGTCAACATCGTATCTCCGAGTCAAACGTTCTTTGCAACAGTTTTGGTCTAGAATTGCATTGCTTTTGCAACGGTTTGACCTCATTTTTGGTCACCATTATCCACCATTCTTTGGACCCAGGAGGCTCATTACTAGATTCTTATCCCCCCGTGGACTAGCCTTCCATTCGCAATGATTGTGACTGTGATTTTTCCACCCCTCTAATAGAACATAATGCCGCATGGATACTTACTCTCATCCTTGAATACCTTGGTCTTCAACATCTCAAAGCTTGGGGGATGTAAGTGGGCCCAAAATTAGCACCCCCTCGTTGCCTCTAGAAAATAAAGAGCACTAGCCAAACTAAACGATCATGATAGAACATCATGTGATAAAAAATCTTGAGCTCTCCTTGTTGGATGCCACATAGTAGTAAGGCTAGCTTGCCTTCTACATGTAGGCACACGAAGTCCTGTAGATGATCTGCCTACTGAAACAAATGATAAGGCAAAGGATTTTGAGTGTACTGTCACCCAAAGAAGCCTCTACCTGCATCTTGGTCTGAGGACAACTGAGAACAAGGCAAGCATAGGAGCTTTCAAATGAGCAATCCCCAATGTAATAATTGGTCCTCTTCCTTTTGCTTTATCCAATTAAGCTGCAAATCTTCAATTTTCTCAAGTGGCAAACTCTTGCATATCTTAATGCCCTTCCTTTATATAGTGCCACTTGACCTTCTCAGGGTTCTTTCTTGGCATGAAGCTCGTTGAGCTATAGCCGCAACACCTTGAGCTACCATGGAACATGGCAACATGCTTCAACCTTCATCTTTAGTGTTTATCACCCAACAATAAGCCTGTTGCCACTATTGGGTGATGAACAATACTTACTGTTGGGCGATGAACATTGGCAACATGCTTTAAGCAACGGTCAAGTAAGTGCGCATTAAGGCAAGCAGACAAGACGAGCCTCAAGGTGATTACCAGACGGAAAGGTCAATAAAGGATTGGACAAAATTGTAAGCAATTATTTTTTAAAGCCCCAAATTTAGAAATGCCCATAAAGCATGTCTTAGAACATGTTCCCAACTATTGAAAATACATTCCTGTTTGCATGTTCCTGACAATGTTCCAGAATGTGAATCCCCTCATAGCTTCGGGAATGTGTTCCCTTATAGCTATGTTGGTTGGCATATCCTACATTAGTGCATACTGCCAGACTATGCGTGAGGCTATCTCCAAAGAGACTCGCTCCTCTGTGGGATGCCATGTGGCATCCTAGAAAGCATTGAGTACAGGGGGTCCCAATCCCCTGTCTTCTAGACACGCTACCTCCAAAGTTCCCCCCCCCCCCGACAAATCCCTGGAGGAAGGGTCTTCAATACTTCTTATATCCTAGGGTTTCCACATCACACAAGTGCTTATAGGACCCGCATGTACACACGTCAACCAGCCAAACACGCTCCATTTCCTTTGCATTCCATGGACCACTCCACATACAGGAGGGGTGAAGGCCACCACCTCCAACAGCTCCAAATGCTTCCGCTTGAAATTGTTCGAAGCTATCTTGCCAAGTCTGTCTTGGGCATAAACTGCAATTAGTACAAGCCACAAGGCAATTTTACCATAAGCTTGTCAAACACTTCCCGTACTATACAAGCAAACCACATTTGGCCTACATAACAACTAAGGTGGTCTCACAATGTAAGGTATATTTTCGTTGACACCATTTCTATCAACATATATATCAAATGTGGCTCAGATATAGCCATTTGATACTTTGACAAGCTGCCAATACAAAATACTATGTGTTGTACTTATTGGAGAATATGCTGAACATGGCCCAGTCCAAGATGCACTAAAATATTTTCAGCAGATATAGTTTGGTTGAAAGCTTGCGGCATTCTAAGGATCACAAAGAAAGGCCAAAAGCTTGTATTTGCATATGTACAAATCACTTCTTGTTACACGACCAGGTCCATTTTCAGCATATCTTGCAATTTGTGCAGCCCACAAAGACTTCAGAAATCTTTCCATTCCCTTTTATGCAATCTAAGAATATAATATTGCCTCTTGTCTTGTGGTTCAAGTGATGCCCTATTGCTGCATCCTTAAAAAACATCTCGGCGCTTCTTGACCAGGCCCATGTTCCTTATACTCTGCATGTAATACAGCCCACATCCCGAAGTCTTTGAATGGCTAGCTTGCTAGAGCCTTTGTGCCTCAGAAAGTGAGCCTCATTAGGCATACAGGTCATGTTGTAGACAAAAATAACACTTTGCATTCTTCTGCAAGCACTACATATTCAGTATGCATATCCACTAATGTAGTGCCAACAAAGGAGTGCCTTTCTTCTGGCAATCTTGGCTTTTTTTTTGTTTCTATGCTACCATAAGCTTTCCAGCTGCAAAAAAAAGTGCACCATTTGGAGAGACCCTCCAGTTGCATCCCATGGAGGCTCCTATCCTTACGTTACAAACAAACTGCCTTTGAAGAGTGACACTCCAGTTGCACCTATTGGACAAAATAGTTGGTTGTCAGTTAGCTTATGTTCAACATACATGCCATTAGTGCAGAGCTTGTCAAAGGTTTCCCATCTAGCCACATCTTGCATACATATCCACCAAGGAGCTGCCAAGAACAAGATTTCTTTCCAGCACCGTTCTCCTAATTGCTGTGTATTTCTTCGCCTTGTCTGGCTCCTATGCTGCTAAAGCAGAGAGACCCTCCATTTCATCACTTTGCTTCAAGCATCCAGAAAAAAATTACCACAACTCTCCCATCCCTGGTCCAACTGGATTGTTCTTTTCGATTATGGAAGTACGAGCTTGTCAGTCAGTTTTGCAATTTTGATTCCAGAGATGCTGATGCAACAACCTCTCTCTCTCTCTCTCTCTCTCTCTTCCAGAGATGCTGATGCAACAACCTCTCTCTCTCTCTCTCTCTCTCAGGGTGCAGCAAGTCGCTTCAAACAATTTACATGAAGCTCTAGTGTACGCTGCTATTGCAGAAATAACTATATCCATTCGCTGTAGCACAAACATCATCAATACACCACAAATTCTGCTTGCTCGTCTTTTCCAGTTGCAACACACAACTCCACCAAATTTCCTGACAAAACTCGCAGATAACATAGGTCTTGCAAACAGAGGTCAGAACTAAACAATCATTGTACTGTGATTTTGGTTATTAGCAGCGAGTGTAGCAATGCATCATCAATCTGTCATAAACTCTGGAGATTTGTACACAGAAATCTGCACTGATTATGCCCGATCTCATCACACAAAACATTCTCTGGTCAAGGGACTAAACTTACATCACAATCCAGCATGTAGCATTGTATGATTGTGTTTTCTCCAAGGATAGTAGGCATGCCGATACTGATGATAAAGATTAGAGGAATCGAAAGGAAAAGATGAAGGGATCATACCTGGCCCAAGCAAATTTAATGTAGCTGAAGCAAATCCCAAATATGTCCAATGGAGTCTGCCCCTCTCGCACACTAATCTTTGTAGCTCCTCTTTGTATCTTTTCTTTTTTCATGTGCGTGACTTTCATAGTACGCATAGATTTCTTGAATGCAATTTGGTCAGAAGGAGTGAAGATTGTGATCTGAGACGAATCCGTTGTCCTGCTGGGAGACAAAGCAGCTTATCCTTTCTCGAGACTAGATGCCTCTTCATCGTTGATTTGCTCTCTGCTTTGCACACAACCATCGTTCAAATTATATATCGTAAATTCAGATAGATCCAAAGTATTTTTACTCCTTGCCACGTGGTTCATTGTGGGCTCAAGGAGCTCCAACATCGATATGGGCTGGACTTTTCAAGAACAAAAATAGAGCGTCTTCCCCAATTAAATGCGTGTAGCACGCCATAACATATCGGGCAAGAGGTTGCTACAGCGTAGCATTTATCGTCAAGTAAACATGTACAAACATATATTGTTAAAAAAAAAGGCACTATTTTTGTAGTACATGAACGAAATATACTAATCCATACACAGATTACATTTCATTTTGGGAATAAGTCTGCTGTTCGGAATAAAGAGCAGCTTGAAACCCTACAGTCTGCATAAAACCTAAGGTCCGTAGAAGTATATAAAGTTAAAAGAAAATAATGTATATGAGTACAAAGAAACCAAGACACATTAGTAACCTAGAAAGCTTTGCCTCTTGTTGGTCAGGTACCGAGGATTGAGTAGCATAGGATTGCGCAGCACCTTGGAAACCCAAAGGAAAGCCGAAGGGGTACCCAGGACCAAATCCAGAGCCATCAGGAAAACCGTGCATCTGGAAGCCGAAAAGCGAGGGGAACAGCCCAAAGCCAGCCGAGAAGGTGAAATTCCCAAGACGGGCGCTGGCCATAGGGCCGGGAAGCCCAGCCATGAAATTAACACCAGGCTGCTGAAATTGATTCTCAGAAGGTCGAGCCGTTTCAGGCCTTTGGCCGGCGGGTCTGTGAGGGACACTATCGCCAGGCACTGGTCTCTTCCTGGGATCAGAGGACCCAGAATTCCCTCTTCCGTAAAGAGGCACGACTTTATCTTCCTCAACGCTGGCCTTGCATACAGGGCATTCATGGCAGGTGGAATGAGCGCGCAACCAGCGATAGAGGCAAGGCCAACAGAAAAGGTGGCCACAGAGGGTAACGACCGGATCTTGAGCCAAATCCAAGCAGATGTTACAATCGAAGCCTTGAGATCTACTGTCGTTGGCGGGAGGAGGGGTTAAGTCTTCGTGGAAAGATTTGGTGGATGGCAATGGGCGAGCCTCCGCCATGGATTTGCTTCAAGAGCTTCTCTGCAAAAGAAAAGTGGTGAACGATCGCAAAATATATGTTGTCGTTCATGAATATGAATATATATATATATATATATGCAACAGCTTTAACATATATATTTATATTTATATTTATATTTATAAACGTTTATTGGGTCCTTAGTGGTTAGTGGAATGGATGGACCCTAATGAGGGCCATCCGGATTTGCAAGTTGACCAAACGTAATCCTTAGGTTAGTTGTTAGTTTAGGGTTAGAACGTTAAATTAGGGATACTTACCTTGTTGTCTTGTGCAGGTACTGAATGTGCCTCCGTTTTCTGGGGTGGAGGATCTGCTCGATGTGCTTCACCTTCTTTTGCATGACGATTTTTGTGGGTAGCGTGGTGATGGCGGAGACTTCCTCGGCTGTTCGTCATAGTCGACGGTCTATTCACGGCGTGGCGATGGCAGAGATCAGGATGGACGTCCATCCTTTTTCTTGTTTTCTAGCAAAGTAGATAGGAAAGTAGATATGATAGACTGATTCTTGGAGGGGGCAAGCCATTCTTGGCTTGCACCTCTCCAGATAATCAGATAGCGATGGAGGGGGCAATCATGTCAGGAAAATCTGTATCTGCCCTGACTCGATTTAGAACATGCATTGTGTGAAAGTTGTATTTGGGTGTGTAAAAAGAGGTGCGTGCATGGTTTGTTTGCTTGCAAGATTGCGATCGTTGTGTGACTCTTGTTGCATAGATTTTGACACAGAGATGGCTGACTCCGAAGGTCGTAGATGATTTTTGAGTTTTTGCAAACGTGGTGTGGTTGGATTGCATGCTTGTGTCTGTGTTCAGAAGCTGAGTCTGTGTTCTGGAGGTGTTGAGACATAGAATCGATAGGGAGGCGTCATGGGTGTTTGGGGATTTCGATAGTCTGCTCTGTAGAGTGTTCTAGAGTTTCAGTGGTCGGGTTTGTGCATGAAAACGAAGCATGGAGCGCTGTGCTCAGTAGTTTGCTCTGTAGAGTGTTCTGGAGTTTCGGTGGTTGGGTTTGTGCATGAAAACGAAGCATGGAATGGGTAGGCACTCTGTGTGTTTGGGGGTTTCACTAGTTTGCTCTATAGAAAAGAGGCACTAAAGCTTTGCTGATTTACTGTGCTGGAGAAAAGGAGGCATGCTTGTGTTTCGCGCATTCAATAGTCAGCTATGAGTCCTTGCATGGGTGTTTGGGGGTTTTGGTAGGGCTTGGGGTTTCGGTGGTTTACTGTGTTGAAGAAAAGATAGTGCTTTTTGGGTGTTCAACGGTCTGATGTGAGTCCTTGCGTGGGTCTTTGGAGGTTTCGGTAGGGCTTGGGGTTTCGGTGGTTTACTGTGTTGAAGAAAACACAGTTAGTTGCATTGTGGGTTAGGCATTGTGGATGTTTGGGGCTTTCGGAGCTGCTAGAGGTTTACTGCAGGTCTGCTATGAGTCCTTGTGTGGGTGTTTGGGGGTTTCGGTAAGGCTTGGGGTTTCTGTGGTTTACTACATTTAAAAAAACACAGTTAGTTGTGGTGTGGGTTAACAGTATTGAAGCTGTATGGTTTAGTTGTACTGTGGGTTAACATGCTATGTTTTAGTTGTGATGTATGTTTTAGTTGTGATCTATGGTTTAGTTGTGGTGTGGTTTTATGTTGTTTCCTTGTTTTATTATAATATGTGTGACTGTGTGCATGTTTGTGAATGTTTTCCTTTGAGTGTACATGTTGTGAGTCCATCCCTTGTAGGTGGTGTTGCTTCTCTCTTAAGTTCCTCACCACCGCCTCCTATGAAAAAAACTGTGGTTACCAAACCTTGTCAAAAAAGAAAGGTAGATAGATTCTCTTGATGAAAGGAAGGCAAAACTGGTAGAGATAAAAGAAGAGTACCCGCCTTGTGTAGATAATGAGAATGTGCATGCTTTGCATGAAGCGCACAACTGGTGTGGTCTTGAAATAGAGCCTGTTGTCAAAGTTGTCCAGGTTTCTGAAATCGATCTTACAATAAAAAATTGTGTTTTCGATGGGAAGGTGTTGAATAAGTATGGAACCTACATGTTGTCTAATGTGAGCTATCAAAGATGTTTGAAAGTTGACCTGGTTGATAGGGTTGGCCTGGGTTTCATAACCCTACATATTGATGAGCTCTTTTATGGTGAGTTTGTGAAGTTGTTGAACATAGGTGACTGTATCAGGTTAACCAACTTCTCTGTTTGTTTTAGAAATCCTAGAAATGATGGGGGAACTACCGACTACAACATTGCCTTTGATCTGTCTACTAGAGTTGAAAGGATAGAACCATTTGTTGTTGTTCTAGAAATCTATCCCCAGGGAACCATCTGCCAATACAAGGAGAGGTGTAGGAATCTAGTTAATAAGGGTGAGGGAAACCAGCTTCCTTTGGCAACACTTGCCGTGACCGTTATAAAATTGGGGGCTTCATACAAGCAATGTGATGAGTTGATTGTAGGAGATGGCAATCTACCTGAGGATCTTATAACAGTAAGACATCCTTTTCATTTTAAAAGATTACTAGATCTCTAATTCTTCTTGCGTACGACTCTCTTCACTCCTATGGCCCAAATCTAAAACTTTTACGTTGCGCTTTCAATCGCATTTCGACAGCTCACTTTTTGGAGCAACCGACGCTCTGACTTTGTCAAATCATGGAGAAATTCAAAGTTTTTGGAAAGGCAAAGTTCATATTGCACAATGTTGGATGCAAAAAAAACACCCTACCTATTGTGTTAAACATGCTTAACATCACCATAGTTGTGCCCATCAAAGACCAATCGCTCACAACCTATCTCTCACATGTCTTCACTGCACACATCCAACACATTAGATACGGCAACTAGGTCCATCCCTTATTGTCACAGTCAACAACCTGGATTTTTGGCCTTTGATTTTAAAACTCTCAGTAAGACCATTTACAAACTTTGCAGGTGATTGGAACGTTGATAGTAACGGGTGTTAACTCAACCCTTTACAAGAGTGCATGTGCCATATGCAAGGGAAATAAGATATCAAGAGATGGAGATAATGTCTTCTGTTTGTCCTGTGACAAAGCATCGTCCCTTATCAAAATACCTAAAGTAAAGGCCCTCATAACAACTGCGGAGGAGCACTGATTGATGTCACTTTGAAAGACACAATTGTTGATAAGGTTTTGAGGCTTCCTCAACCTTTTGCAGATTTGCTTCATGGAAATACATCATTGCTAAAGTCCTACTTGTTTAGCAAGAAAGTAGAAGGCCGTTTTCTTACAAACAACTTTGGTTGTGTTGTTGGTTTTATTGCCCCCACTATCGAGGAGAGGGGGGTGGAGGAGGTGGGGGATAGAGAGAGGTAGAGAGATAGTGGAGTGGAGGGAGTGGGGGATAGAGAGAGGTAGAGAGATGGTGGAGTAGAGGGTGATAGAGATGGGGGGTGGAGGAGATGGGGGATAGAGAGAGGCAGAGAGATAGTGGAGTGGAGGGAGTGGGGGATAGAGAGAGGTAGAGAGATGATGGAGTGGAGGGTGATGGAGATGGGGGTGGAGGAGATGGGGGTTGGTAGCAGAGATGGGAGATGGAGGGGGAGGGGAAAAAGGGGGGATGGGGTGTAGAGAGATGGTGGAGATGGGGGTGGGGAGGGAAGGAAATGGGAGGTGGAGGAGAAAAAGGGGAGATGGGGTGTAGAGAGATGGTGGAGGGGAAAAGGATGGTTACCTTGATTGGGGAGATGGGGGATGGACGGAAAAAGTGGAGGTGGTGGGGAGGAAGATGATGGGAGGTGGAGATGGAGATGGAAGGGGGGGTGATGGAAAATTGGTGGTGGAGGGGGGATTGACGAAAAAAGTGGTGGTGGTAGTGGTGGAAATGGTGGACGAAAAATAGAGAAAGATGGAAATTATGAAGGCTTAACGAAATTTGGAGAAGGAAGTGGCTAGCAAAAGTGTGGGGAAAGAAATGAGGGGAATTGGTGTTGCTTTTATAGGATGTGGAGGGATTAAGGGTTAATTTTGGGTGTTTAGTGTATTAATGTGATTTTGTATGTTAACATTATCCTTTTGCATCATTTGGAAGCATTTTTTCACTCCTTTGCCTTGAGGGATGTATCTTGAATGGTTTCGTAGGGGGTTCTTTTTTCACACATGCAAGCATGTGCTCTGCTTTCACTTCAGGCAGTAATCTCCCCGACAACGGCGCCAAATGTTGTCCCTGTTTTACCTAAGTGCAAGTTCCGAGGGTGTTGGTCACCTACAGTCGTGTCATTGCTTGTTGTAGCATAGGTGCTCACAAGTGTAGCATAGGTCCTCGGGTCGTGTTCTGGTGAGAGGTGTAGGCTATACCGGCTCCAGCCAATGCAGGATAACAGATAGTACCAACTGCGGATGAGATTCTCACGTGGACAAGAAGAAAACGGGAGTGTTAGATATCAATGCTCTACTTTCGTGTAACTATGCGGGAACCAGCTAACTCTACTTGTAAGCCCCCCATATGAGAAGAAGGCATTTGAGTAGCTCGGTTATCCGATAGGTCCTGGTTTGGACACCAAATAGGGGCCATGTGTGGCCTGATGGCTGGACGGAGTTGGCACACTACCAACTAGGCTACATGCAAGTGTGGGAAGGCATCCCATGACAGACCGCATTGAGGGTAGACGGAGCATTTCTCGGGGTAGCCCACTCTCGGGTTGCGAGGCCCATTTGGAGCCCCAGATGATCCCGAATGGCTCTGGGCCGAACGGATATTGTAGGTTAGTGTCTCTATTTCACGCCATGGTTCTGTCGTGTGGTCAATGGCCTATTTCGGGACCGACCCCCAGTCGACCATTTTAGGCGAACTGGGTCGGTCACCCAATTGGGTCCAACCGACTACAACTAGTGGCTATATAAGAGCAAGCCCGTGAAGCCCATTTCATCACTGGCTACAGCAACCGTGATTCCTTAGCATCTAGCCTCCGTCCTCTACTGTTTCCAACTCGCCATCGAAGCTTCTTTCACAGGAGCGCACGGCTGGGAGGCAGCGCCATCTATTGTATCAGATCTACAGTAATCAGATTTTTGATTCTCCATACTATTTGGTTTTCTCTCTTGCGTACCACATCCTGTTATCTATTGAGCACAGACGTTATATTATTTTCTTACATGGTATCAGAGCACTCTAACAAGAAGATTTGGTAGTGTGTTTTTGTTTGCAAGCAGATTGTGAGAGATGGCCCAGCCCGCAAGATTGTGAATCCCACCGTTCGGCGAAAGCGGAAAGTTGGACGGCTCTAACTATCCACTCTGGAAGTTCAAGATGAAGACCATCCTAAGTGCATACGAGCTTTGGGACACTGCTACTTGGGTGGACGTGAGGCCGGTTGCGAGACCGGATCCAGCCAATGCAGGACAATAGATAGTACCAAGTGTGGATGAGATTCTCACGTGGACAAGAAGAAATGCAGATGCATTGTGTTCTATTGTCTGTAGTGTAAGTGATTTTGTCATGGTGTTAATTCAACATGTCACCACAGCGGAGGAGGCATGGACGAATCTTGAAAAATCAGTACGAGACTACGAATCAGACACGGATTCAGAATCTAGAGACTCAAGTCGCAAATGAGAATTTGTCTAAGTTTGAAGCGGTAGAGAAGTTCATCACCAGGGTGAAGAATCTGCACGATCAGATGACTGCAATTGGCATCACCATCACCAATGAGAATCTAGCACGAAGGTGCATACGGATTCTCCCACCAAAGTACGACAGTCTTGTTACGGCACTGAATATGCAGAACAAAAATCCGCCCCTCAACTTTGAGGATTTTAGTAGGGCAAAGGCTCCTCTAGAGCTCGTTCACACGGACCTCTGCGAAAAGATGGAGATAGAAGCTTTGGGTGGTTCCTACTACTTCATGACACTGACCGACAACTACAGTAGAAGGATATGGATATACTTCCTGAAGACTATAGATGAGGCTTTTAGTAAGTTCAAGGAATGGCATGTAATGGTCGAGAAAGAATCGGGAAGGAAGGTGAAGAAATTGAGATGAGACAGAGGTGGAGAGTTCACATCAACTGAATTCGAAAGTTACTGCAAAAGTCATAGGATCAAGAGGCAGAAACCCCCGCCACATACATCACAGCAAAATGGAGTAGCAGAACGCAAGATGCACGTCATCTGTGAAATGGGAAAGATTTGCCAAATACTTTTTGGGCTAAAGCATGTAACACGGCAGTTTACATTCTGAATCGTAGCTACACGAAGGCTGTGAATTGGATGACTCCACTACAGGCCTTTTCTGGTAAGAAACCTTCAGCTGCACATTTCAGAGTTTTTCGATGTGACTTTTTTGTGCATGTCCCTGATGCTAAAAGGACCAAATGGGAACCGAAGAGCTAGAAGTGTATTTTCTTGGGCTACAGTGAAGAGGCGAAGGGTTACCGTCTATAACCCTTTTACCAAGAAGGTAATAGTAAGTCGCGATGTGGTCTTCTCAAAACAACCGCATTAATTGGAGGAGGATGCTTCCTTCCCAGACAACCAGGACCAGGATATCCATCCAGTACCACCACCAACAGTAGACTGAACTCCCCCAATGGTGCTTGGGAGGATTCAAGATAAAGAAGATGAAGAAGAGCCTGCAGAACCACAATGGCAACGGCCATTCCCGAAGTGGGTAAAGCAGCTTTTGGACGATAGAGAACCTCCAGCCATTGAGGAGTAACCATCCGAACACCGCCGGTCCAAGAGATTAGAGGAGCAAAGAAGGGCACATGAACACTTGGTCAACTATGCTTTGATGACAGAAGTGATCCGTGCTGATGAACCCAAGTGTCTTGAAGAGGCACAGGGTGATGATAGGTGGATGGAGGCTATGCAGTCGGAGTATGGCTCCATAATGAAGAACAACACTTGGGACCTTGTGGATCGACCACCAAAATGCAAGGTAATCGGCACCAAGTGGGTGTACAAGACCAAGTACAAGTTCGACGGCACGTTGGAGAAGTACAAGGCTCGGCTTGTGGCAAAAGGATTCGCACAGGTACATGGTTTTGATTATCAAGATACTTTTGCTCCCACATCTCGACTAACCACAATTCGCAGTGTTTTGGATTTAGCTGCCCAAGGAATTTGGCCCATGTTTCAGATGGATGTAAAATCCGCCTTTCTGAATAGGGATCTCAAGGAGGAGGTATACATGGAACAACCACTAGGTTTTGTGATCCTCGGTTCAGAAGGTAAAGCCTGTAAACTGAAGAAGGCACTTTACGAGCTGAAACAGCTCCCACAAGCGTGGTACCAGTGAATTGATGCCTACTTTCTGCAAAACGGATTCAGGAGGAGCCCATCTGATGCAAATTTGTATATCTTCAGAGAAGGAGGCAGGTGTATGATCGTGGTTCTTTATGTGGACGACCTTGTCATAACATGGAACCATGAAGAGAAGATCTCACAGACAAAGCATTTGCTAGGAAGAGAGTTTGAAATGACAGACCTTGGACTGATGCATTTCTGTTTGGGGATTGAAGTTTGGCAAGAGCCAAAACATATCTTCATCTCATAGTTGAAGTATGCTGGAGAGATACTTAAGGCATTTGGCATGACTGAGTGCAAGACAATTGGTACCCCTATGGAGGTTGATATGAAGCTCTCAAACGAGGATTCATCACAACTGGTGGATGAAGCGAAGTACAGAAGGCTTGTGGGCAGCTTGATTTACTTGTGCAACACATGGCCGGACATCAGCTTTGCGACTGGTGTACTAAGCAGGTTTTCCAATAAGCCCCGGGAGAACCATTGGAGGGCAGGGATGCGAGTGCTGAAATACATCAAAGGCACACTTGATTATGGCATCACCTATACCAAGGGCAACATCTTGACCGGATTTTGTGACTCGGATTGGCCAAGAGACTTAAACAGCAGGAGGTTAGTGACAGGTTACTATTTCTCACTTGGATCTGGAGCTATGTCATGGGTCAGCAAGAAGCAACCTATAGTTGCTCTTTCTTCTACCGAGGCTGAGTACAAATCAGCATGCTTTGCTTCTTGCAAGGCAGTGTGGTTGAGGAGGATTTCAGGGGACATGGGTGCAATGCAGAACAAGCCTATGTAGTTATCATGTGACAATCAAAGTTGCATGGCGATTGTAAAGAACCCTGTGTTCCACGCTCGCACAAAACACATTGAGATTCAATATCACTTTGTACGCGAGCTCATCATGGATGGAGAGGTCGACTTGGTGTACTGTTCGACTATAGAGAATGCTGTGGACATCTTCACAAAGGCTCTTGGAAGAGACTTACTGGAGAGGCATCTTCATCGACTTGGCATTGGGCCAAAAAAGTAAGTTCACTTGTAGGCGGACATTGAGGGGGGGTGTTAGATATCAATTCTCCACTTCATGTAACTACGTGGAAACCAGCTAACTCTACTTGTAAGCCCCCCATATGAGGAGAAGGCATTTAAGTAGCTCAGTTATCCGGTAGGTCCTGGTTTGGACACCAGATGGGGGCCATGTGTGGCCTGATGGCTGGACGGAGTTGGCACATTGCCAACTAGGCTACATGCAAGTGCGGGAAGGCATCCCGTGACTAACCGCATTGAGGGTAGACGGACCATTTCCCGGGGCACAGCCCACTCTCGGGTTGCAAGGCCTGTTGGGAGCCCCAGATGATCCCGGATGGCTCTGGGCCGAACGGCGACCATAGGTCAGTTTCTCTATTTCACGCCATGGTTCTGTTGTGTGGTCGGTGGCCTATTTCAGGACTGACCCCTAGTCGACCATTTTGGGCGACTAGGTCAGTCACCTAATTGGATCCAACTAACTATGACTAGTGGCTATATAAGA
Source organism: Dipteris shenzhenensis (assembly GCF_047967505.1). Lineage (NCBI taxonomy): Eukaryota > Viridiplantae > Streptophyta > Polypodiopsida > Gleicheniales > Dipteridaceae > Dipteris > Dipteris shenzhenensis. The sequence continues at coordinate 51,280,097 of NC_141610.1, read as the reverse complement.
GCAAGCTCGTGAAGCCCATTTCATCACTGGCTACAGTAACCCTGATTCCTTAGCATCCAGCCTCCGTCCTCTAATGTTTCTAGCTCGCCATTGAAGCTTCTTTCACAGGAGTGCACGGCTGGGAGGCAGCGCCATCTATTGTATCAGATCTACAATAGTCAAATTTTTTATTCTCCATACTATCTGGTTTTCTATCTTGCATACGAGATCCTGTTATCTGTTGAGCATAGACGTATTATTTTCTTACAAAGAGTTCAAGGGTTTAGAAGGGGATTTTAGGGTTGGAAATGAGGACAGGGTTGAGAGAGTTAACGAGGAGTTCCAAGGTTCAGAGGGGGTTATAGGGTTTAGGAGGAGTCCAAGGTTGAGGAGTGGAGAGCTAGTCTCCTTTGCAGATTCGAGGGGTTAGGGTTTGAAAGTGTAGGCTTTTAGTCTTTCTCTCTAGATTTAGTCTTTCTCTCTTTAGATCCTAATTTTGCAAGTATGATTGGATCTTTTCTAGAGAGGATTTTGGCTATCCTCATCTTTTAAGATTTATCAGACTATGTTTCAGGCTCAAGATATTACCAGCGGAGCTTTGCTGCTACTCTACACACACAATGCTCTCATAGTTGTCCTAGACGACACTTTTGGCCCTTGTTACCATGAGGTTAACAAACCTGCTAGTCGCCTCCCTACCTATAATTGGTCCAAGTGAAGCTACAAAAACCATCGGGGTCCCCAGCTCCTTCACCTCCACAAACTCTTTTTCAAAACAAAGCTCATCCTAGGCATCTCGAGCTGCCCAGAACTGCCCCTCGTGAGAGCAATCCTCCTCGCTTTGTGTCACATTCGAGTCCCTCCCAACAGCCATTAGCCTTCCCCCACATAGGCACCCAAAGCTCTCCAATAAGCTGCTCTGTCTTTGCAAGAGTTAGGGGCATAGATACAACATTGAACAAAAACCACCCCCGAGAGATTTGCACTCCAATAAACCACCCTTCTTAGCTCCTCCCTACTTCGCAGGGACCTAGGCCAGTCTGCACTAGCACCACTGATCCTCCTTTCCCCTTAACCAGCAAATTAACAAAGGTTTGGAATCCTAATTGACCTATAGCAAACCACTATCCATCCTCACAGCCACACTTGACTTCTTGCAGCAAAACTACATCCAGTTTAGCTTTCCTAATCACCTATAGTAGGCAAGCTTTCTGTTTAGCCTTACCATAGCACCCCCTCACATTCCAACTAAAGACTTTTAGGCCCGCAACATTCTTCTTGCTTCCCCTACTCATGGACGAATTAATTAATGAGGGCCTTGCAAGCATGCTTAAAGAAATGGAATCTGTTGTCCCTTGTCGAGGCTCTTGTCACCTCCTTGATTCGCTTTGATAGTGCTTTGGACCTCGCGGTTTGGCCACCTTGAGGAGCCTCATCCTGCATGCCAATCTACTTTCTCTTTTCTTCGAGCACTCTTTTACGGTGGTTAGCTTCAGGAATTCGACTTCCTTGGCGGGTGGTGTCCAAGAACTCGAAATACGACAAGACTGATGGTGATGATTAGACACCCCACATAGGTGGAGAACCTTGGAGGACATGGTGGGGAAGAAAGGAAGGACTAAGGCACCTAACGATGATGATCCAAGAATTGGAAGGGGTGCAGATGCACAGATCTCTCATCACCCTAGATTTTGTCAGGATTCAATTTTCGGATAGTCCCATCATCGCACAGTAGGTTAGATTCAACCCATTCCATGACTCCTCCTACATATGCAAGCATATGGGTCACTTTGTGAGGAATTGTCCGCTTAGGGTGGCTAATGTCAAGCTCGCAAATGGAGGAGAAGCCCCAGGCACTAATCAAGAACACGAAGTGGTCCTGTCGACTCCCAATGAAGCAATGCCCAAAGCTGATCAAGCATAGCAAGGTTCTTGTCCGAGAATGTGATCACCCAATTTGGATGTCCCATTGAAATTGTGTCACATAGAGGCACACATTTTGTCAATGAGGTCATTGAAGAACTCTTGTTTGGCTTGATGGTAATCCACAAAAAGAGCACACCCTACTACCCCCAAGGGAATGGACAAGCTGAGTCCACCAACAAAATATTATGCATTGTCCTCACCAAGGTAGTAGAACCAAAGCATTCTGATTGGGCAAAGAAACTAAATGTAGCCTTATGGGCATACTGAACCACACTCAAGGTCAGTACAAGAAATACACATTTTCAATTGGTGGACGGCCTTGAAGCTATGGTTCCACTGGAATTTGTAATACCTAGCCTATGCATAGCAATACAAGAATGTATGGGAGATCATACATCGCTAAAAGAAAGACTTTACCAATTAGAGAAGCATACAGAGACCAGATTAGTTGCCTACCATGCCATGACAACAGAAAAATGAAGAAGGAAGGCATGGTTTGATAGAAATCTCAAAGACAAAGACATCAAGGATTTGGTTGCATAGCATATGCCCATATACATGATGATCATCGGTAGAAAAATGGATGCCAAGTGACATAAATGCATAATGGTTGGCTATAGTAAAGAAAGCAAAGTGTATAAGCTATATGATCCCAGCAACCAAAAGGTCATAATCTCCGGAGATGTAATATTTGATGAAGAGTCAAAATGGAAAACATCAAATACATCGGAGATGGTCACACCAATTACTCAGTCAGCTACAAAAAAGGTTAATGAAGAAGAGCAAGAATTGCTAGAGAACTCTCTAGAAGTCCAGTAACTCAGACGTCCATCTTGGGAAAGCAGACTATCACCCAAGCTGACAAATGCTCACAAAGGCAAAGCAATTAAGATTGAAACCACCAATTATGCTCTTATGACTACCATCATGGCTACTAAAGAGTGAGTGTACTTTGAGGATGTAGTTGATAAGCAACAATGGCAAACAACTATAATGAATGAAGAAATGGATGCTTTGTATAAAAACAACACTTGTGTATTATATGACCTTCCACCTGGAAAGAAGGACATTGCAAACAAATGGGTTTACAAAGCAAAGTACAATCTAGATGAAAGCAAAAGGTTTTGCATAGGAATATGGTCAAGATTATGATGAGACTTATGCTCCAATAGGCAAAGATGGATTCCATATGATTCTTGATATCACTAGCAATACTCAGTAGCTAGGATGTGTGCTAGCTAGATGTCAAGAATGCTTTTCTCAATGGTTACCTAGATGAGGAAGTCTACATGTAACAACTAGTAGGGTATGTTGAACCAGGGGAAGAGCATCATGTTTGCAACCTCAAGAAAAGTCTCTATGGATTAAAGCAAGCACCCAAAAGTTGGTATAGCTGAATCGACAAGTATCTTGCTAGCCTTAGATACAAGAAGTCCAATGTAGATCATATAAGAAGTCCAATGTCGATCATACTCTCTACTACAAATTTCAAGGGGAAGACATCACTATTGCACTTTTGTATGTAGATGACCTGGTTGTGATAGGAAGCAATGATAACTTCATCAACAAGCTGAAACAAGAATTATCTATAGAGTTTGACATGAAATATCTTGGACTTATGCACTATTGTCTTGGAATTGAGTTCTAGAGAGACTAAGACATCACCTTCATGAGCAATAGGAATATGTGGATAGTCTCCTAAAGAAGTTTCATATGGCAAATTGCAAGATTGTAGCCATTCCCATGGAGTAGAGTTTGAAACTTACTAAAGATCCAAAAAATCCTAGAGTCAATGACAAGTACTACCAATAGTTTATTAGATCTCTTATATATCTGACTATCAAAAGGAAAGATATTTTTTATGTAGTAAGCTCACTAGCACAATTTATGGCAAATCCAAAATAGTCTCAGTGGAATGTATCCGAGAGAGTGTTGAGATACATCAAAGGTACAAGGCAATTTGTAATACAATACAAAGGAAGTCATCCAAGGCTGCATGGATACTATGACAGAGTGACCATGTAGGAGATCATGAGACTAGGAGATCCACTCAAAGATATGCATTTTCCTTAGTCAAGGTGCTATATCATGGTTGTCAAACACGTAGGCAACTGTTTCTTTATCTTTAATAGAATTAGAATATTGGGCACTCACAATAGGTGCATGTGAGGCTATATGACTGAGAAGACTATTGTCACAAATAGATTACTTTGATGAGTCAAATCCAACAACAATAAATTATTATTATGTCAATCTAGGACAAAGCATATTGATGTCAAAGGGCAATACATTAGAGAAAATGTGTTACTTGGTGACATCATATTGGAACATTGTTTTACAACGACGATAAAGAAAATTAGTTGCAAATATCTTTACCAAACCACTTAGGAAAGGAATTTTTTAGAAACAGTGCAAGCTCTTGGTTTGACTTAGAGGAAGGACATTCCCATTAAAGGTGTGTGATGGAACACAATGCTCACTCCATCTTTAACTCCCCATAAGCATCATCTTGAGGGAAGGCCTACTTCATGATGTTGATCTTGAGGGAAGGTGCCGAGGGTTCATCACAACATCAAGTATTATCATATGTGCATAGCACTAACACATAGTGTGCTAAAAGGAACAAGGGCTAATTTTGAGCATTTGTCCTTATCCTTTCTTGTTGGTGCTCTATCCTTTGCCAATGCCATAACTTGTTCACCCTCAAACACTCTGCTCCTTGGCACATCTATGGCTCTTTGTACTTGTGGTTCTCTACCCTATTGAGCACTTTGGAGGTCTCTTGATTCCTTTAACATAATTTTCTCTCCATCAACTTGTAGATTTGGACCTTCATCAATGTAATAAAAATCATTTAACAAAATTTGGGGCTAAATTCTTGCCTATGAGAGTGAGTCTTACAAGCCCTAGGCCTAAAATGACTACCAAGTATCCATAGGTTGGCATAAATGGCAAAAGAGTTGACACCATTGGCATCAATGGAGGATGTAATCCCTCCAAATATCATTTCTTAATATTTGAGTCTAGTTCTCTCACGATGTACCCCGAAAGTGAATGTAATAATCTCATTGTTTCCCAATGTGTGAATTTTTATCTTTGTAAAAATGGCCTTGATTTACATTTACCATCCCCTTTTCTGAACCTCAACCCCCAGCTCAGGGGTACAAGAAGATATCTTCCATCTCTTCATGTCTTGCCCATTTGCCAGAAGGGTCTAGAAAATTATTCAGATGTAATGAAAAGAGCAAGTGAATTGGAAAGCCATACTTTTTGGAGATGCAACAAAAGTTAAACACTCTCACTGGGAACTTGTTTGAGCACATGCCTTATGGTTTGTTGATTTCTAGAAACAATTTTCAATTCAATCATAATATTACTAACATAGATCATCTCTTTGCTGATTGGTTAGTAGTCATCTTAGGACTACAACTCTAATCTAGACCAGTTCTTCTCGAAGATTCATGAACATGAGTAGGAACATCTTAAAGTTTTTAATGAAGAGTGCCGGTTCAAAGGGAGCATCTTCTACAAATTAGATTCAGATTCAAAATGATGTGTTTTATGTTCGCTACTTGGCTTTTTGTCATGATCCTGAAAAGTTTTACTAAAAACGTACTCTTATCTATGAATGTATATATTTTGAACAATATATAATACAAATCCTTTTCCCCCCCCCGCCCCCCCAAAAAAAAAAAGGCCGTGATTGATAAAAGGTCCTATTCCTATGTTATTACCCCTAGTTAGCAGCTAGGGGTTATGTTCTCAAATGTCATCTGCAAGTTGATTTAGGGGACAATTGTGGCATGGGTGGTGCACATAGTGAGGTTATCGAACTGTTGTATTGCAATGGAGTTGGACATTGGTTACTTCTTATTGAGGATCTCAAAGTCTTTGCTCTAAGGGGGGATTTGTTGGGTATTCAAAGTCCCAAGTGTCTGAATAGCCCTTGCATGTGTATGTGTGTGGAACACCTCTTAGAGTGTGGACGTGTGTAAGTGCACTAGCAATGTGTTACCCTAATCTTAAGAGTAGATATCATTATGAGTGTGCTGACATTGTCGCTAATGTTATATGTGATGTGAGTTGATCAAAGAAAGTCCCTCCGAGATGACTCCAAAGGCTATAAAAGCACTTTATGATCTAATTATCCACTTCATCATTGAGTTGTGCATATCCTTGTGTACTTGCTTCTCCATATGTAAACTTTTCTCTCATAATTTCTCTTTTGTTAAGGTCTTTTATCCTCCATCGCTGCACATATGAACCCTATCTTGCACATGTATGATGATGCTCTATGATAAGATGCAACCATCATGATATGATGCATGAAGATTGTACATGACATGATGCTATAGCATGATTCCACATGATGCAACATGATATCATGCATGACAATGTACATGACATGGTGCAACATGAGGCAAGATGACATGATGTATGATGATGCTACAGTATAGGATACAACATGATGATGCTATATGATATGATAAATGATGATGATATGTGATAGATGTATAATCAATTTCAAGAAAATTTTATAAAGTAGGCTCAAGAAGCTAAAAATGAGGCTTGAAATTTGATGGCTCCCACCATTCAACTATGATGTGATTGTCTAGATTGGCTTCTCTCGGGTCACATAAGTAACTTAAACGAGGAGAGGGCATGCTATCTGCATGGAATGACTTAAGTTTAAAGTTAAGCTTACAAATGCAATGGTTCAATAGAATATACATGCATGTATGGCATATGAAACATGCATGGTAGAGAATGAATGTATTTTATATAAATGCATGCAACAACCTGATACAGAATGCTTTTTATATAGATTGCATGCATGCGACATGATATAGAATGAATTTTATGGATGCAAATGAAAAAATAATAAAAAAATCTAGGCTTGTGAGAGTCCAAGCACTTGTAGCTAAGGAATAGTCCCATTTAGCCCCTTATTCTATGAGCGCAGGACTAGAAACCACCAACTAGGCCAAGCCCTGTGGTGGGACTTAAGGCAAGGAGAAAATTTACCTTTTTCACATACGGGATTCCTATATAGGCAAGATAGTACTATATCATCAATAATAGGAGTGTTATGAGTAGTAAAATTCCCATTACTAATGATGATTGTTCTTTACCAAAGAACATGTAAATACTTATGATGATGATAATATTCTAATATAACAAAAACTTTTTTTGCCCAAAAAAAAATAAAAATTCCCATTACTAATGGTACTAGATCCTTTATAAATTCCCATTACTAATGGTACTAGATCCTTTATAATTGATAACACCATTAGTATGGGTGATCCAAATTTCTACATATTTTATTTTTGGTACTTAATGATATTAATACTTCTTTCGACAATAAGTTTGCATTTAGTGAGGTAAATCTTACATCTATTATTTATCAATGGTGTTGTTCACACTATGAGTGATCGATTTCTAGTTTCCATCCATTTTATAACAAGAAGGTCTGTCCATGATCGCATCCATAATTGTATGAAAGTGATGTTCACATATGGAAATCATGCAATGAGTGCACGTGATTATGCAAACATGTGATCCCCATGGTCCCACAATAATTTAATTGTGATGAGGAAGGAGAAACAGTGGATTTGCTTGCTCAACTATCTTGTATAGGTTAGCCATGTGACTCCATAATTAGTGGTGTCTCTGTGCAGTCGATTTCGAGAAAGAGGAAAAGGCCATAGCTGACGATGCCATCGATGGAGAAGGCGAGGAAGAATCATCCCTCAAAGATTGCAAGCTGAGTGGCTTTTAGGGGTAGAATTGGTCGATCATTTTGATGTTGTGTGCAGTGCTATCCCTTGCTTTGGGCATCAAAACCCAAAACCAGCCAAGACCGGCTGCTCCAAAAGCTCCCAAGGCTCCTAATGCTGCCAAGGCCTCGAGGCCTCCCATAGCCCTTAGCAACGAGTAGCTGGCACATGACTCCAAAGTTACTTCATCTCCACAATTGCAGCCTTCTGCTCCCGGATGGCCGATAGCCTCACAGCTCCAATGAGCGTCCACCATGGCTAGCTGACTATACACAAGATTCTCTACGATAGCTAGCTAGCGATGCCTTCCAACACGACCACCATCGGCTAGTTAGATCTCCAGCACTCCCAAACTATTCTGCTCTAGGCACTCGCAACTCCATCTACCTACACTAGACGACTCACATGCAGTTTTGTAGAGCAATTGATGACTCTCATAGAGCTATCAGCTTATGTACCACAACCTTTACCTGGCCTAACAGTGCAACAAAAGCTCCTCGACTTTCCCACTGTCTTGCTCCATAGGCTAGCTCCTCCATCGATGAAACGAGCACCCTTCCCTCCACGAGTAGCGCCAAAGCTTCAGCCACCATCAACGAATAGAGCACACGCACGAGCAACGACCAATGCTGCAAAGGTGCCTCCATTGACTTAGGCACCTACATGACTACAGCTCCAAAGCTTGTCTCCAATGACGGAATCATGCAACGAGTACTCAGCCAACCACCAACTACGATCTATCGAACCAAGACCTCATTAAGACCCAAAGTCTATGCTAAGGAACGACATCTATTTTGCAACAGCAAGAAGAAGCTCCATCCACAAAGTCCCCTAAGGTTTTCTACAAGTGACATGTGGCAGATTGGAGGTAACCAAGGGTCGTTTCAAGTAACTAGGGGTTAGCCAAGAAGTAGCCATGTGGCACATAGGACCCAAGTCTAGTCAACTCAACCCACCATGGTTAGGGTTAAGGTTAGCTAAATACCACATAAGCATGCACAGTCAGTAGTGCCACCTAAGCACAGTTCCTAGTTGTAAGAACAATCCTGCAAGCTGCATGTGAACAGCCTCTACCACATCATTGATTCCACCTCTTCTTCACAAAAACTTCGACAAACCATAACTTGCAAGGAGGCATTAAAGTCAAATCCTCATCCTTCTATTCTATTCTTAAAGGACACTAATCCCATACGGGCAAGAATGGAGGTTTGCCAGAGGCTCGGCAAAACGGAGAGGCTCGGAAAGAAGAGAGGAGGTTCGGGGGAGAGGAAGGAGGTTCACAGAGAGAGGAGGAGCTCTGGAGAGCCACATGTAAGTCGGCAGACTGCACAAGGCAAAGTCAATCCTAGATGAGGTGGCACGAGTAAATGCCTTGATGGTGTCGCACACTGTTGTCTCTGTGACAACATGGACTTAGGTAGAATAGAATGTGTGTGTAGAGTAGCGGCAAAGCTCTGCTTGTACTTGCATAAGGCTAGAAATAATCCCTCTCAGAAATCCAACTTGCATGTTGTACATGCAAGTTCTACATGCGAGTTCTACATGCAACTCCTACATGTGAGTTCTACATGCAACTCCTACATGCAACTCCTACATGCGAGTTCTACATGCGAGTTCTACATGCAACTCCTACGTGCGAGTTCTACATGCAAGTTCTACATGTAACTTCTACATGCAACTTCTACATGCAAGTTCTACATGCAACTTCTACATGCAACTCCTACATGCGAGTTCTACATGCAACTCCTACATGGAACTTCTATATGCAAGTTCTACATGTAGAGAGAGAATGTCTTACAATTCCTACATGCAGAGAGAGAAGCTCTCCAACTTGTATAAATACCCCATAATGGAATGAAGGCCCACACTATTTGGGGCATTATGTTGAGTTCTACTTTGGTATTCCAAGCAATTGTCTCAAGTGTCCATGCTTCCTTGCACTCCACGTCCAAAAGCATGTCCTAACCTTGCAACTCCTCCTCCCCTCTCCTCCAAATTTGCAACCCATCCTCTCCCTCTCCTCCTCCCTCCTCCTCCTCCCTTCTCCTCCTCCCTCTTCCTCCTCCTCCTCCCTCCTCCTCCTCCTCCTCCTCCCTCTTCCTCCTCCTCCCTTCTCCTCCTCCCTCCTCCTCCTCCTCCTCCTCCTCCAGCTCCCTCCTCTCTCTTCTTTCCCCCATGCTCTTACACCTTCTTCCTCTCCCACTCCTATGCTCCCCCTAAACCCTTAGTTCCTCAACCCTTAATCTCCATGATCTACAAGGGAGACGAGTTCTCCACCATGTACTCTAAACCTTGGAACCTCTTCTAAACTCTGGAACCTCCTTCTAAACCTTGGAACCTCCTTCTAAACCTTGGAACTCCTTCTACCCTTGGAACCTCTTCTAGACCTTGGAACCTCTTTTCTAAACCTTGGAACCTCCTTCTAAACCCTGAACCTCCCTTGAACCCTTGAACTCCTCCTAAACTGTGCAACCCCCAATGAAGACGAAAGCCTTCATTACCTCAACCATGATGATACACATTCCTTTTACACATGCATGCACTATGTTTGCTTACCATACTTAAGCCTACGTCTCTCATTGGAACATGACTCGAGGTCCTAAGCTACACGTAAACTACAAATGAAGGTGACAAAAAGCCTCAGAACCCTGCATACTGAGAATACCCTACTCTTCCTGTGGAAGCTGTGGGAAAGAGCCAACACACACGTGGCAGAGATTAGGGCGCAGTGGCGCAGTGCCAGATTGGCGAGGAGTAAATGCTAAAGGATGGGCAAGGTGGCACATTCGAGGCGAGCTGGCAGGGCACGTGGAGTGCCACGTGGACTCTATCTGCACACTATCACAGGTAGCGCAGGTTGGTATGGTAGGGAAAAGATGCCACATGGCAACATGTGTCGGTGTGCAAGGGTTGCATGGTAGCCTTGACACATGTCCGTGTTCTGCTTCATGCCACATTTCTGACTCTTGAGAGACTGAGGTGTAGACTCCAGAGGTGGAATTGCATCAACATGTATTGCACGCGAGAGAGTTGCACAATTCACAGAGAGAGAGAGAGAGAGAGAGAGAGAGAGAGAGAGAGAGGGGGGGGGAAGACAGGATAGAAAGAGAGGGAGAGAGATATAGGGGGAGGATAGAGAGAGAGGGGGGGGAGACAAACACAGAGAGAGAGAGAGAGAGAGAGAGGGAGGGAGGGAGGGAGGGAGGGAGGGAGGGAGGGAGGGAGAGAGAGAGAGAGAGAGATAGAGAGAGAGAGAGAGAGAGAGATAGAGAGAGAGAGAGAGAGATTTTCACAGACAACTTCATGCACTTGATTCCACATTTGAGGGTGAACAATTGGATGGTGTCTAGTAATGCACATGACTTTCCTCATGGTTTGGCTTTCCTCAATATCTCAGATGCACACCCTCTTCAGAACTGACAAGAACACAGAGGAATGGGTTGCGAGCCATGGTAGGTGTCATTTGTATTTGAAGGAGTTCGAAGTTCAAATTGAGAGGAGGGATGCAAGCTGTTGGGCAATGACAATGAGTAGAGTGGGCACTATCTGCAAGGAGTTATGGTTGACACCTTAAACAAGATGAACATCACCTTTTGAGAAGAGAGTTCTAAAAGTAGTTGAGTCACAAGAAGCTAATGAAATCAATTTCTTAGTATGATGCTATTATTGTGTGGCACAATATTTGTAAACATTTTGTTGAGAGGTGCAAATGCCTAAAGAGGAAAGATCACTAGGAGCTGGCTGACGAGATGTGTGTAAGAAGCATGAGGCAGAAAGTTGCATGAAGAAGGCTATCGTTAGGACATAGTAGTAGGAATAGAAAAGAGAGGCAAGCATTCATTGGGTTGAATAGAGTTACTATGGATATGCCCTTCTTTCCCATTTCAAACTGGAATTGAATCTCTTTTAGATTCATTTGTAGAGTCACTATGGCTATGGCCTTCTTTTCGATTTCAAAGTGGAATCGAATCTCCTTTGAATTCATTTCTAAAAGTCACTACCTATCAGCCACTTTACATGTTCAATCAAGTGCAAATCCCTATAAGCTATATTTGTGTAATTGTAATTATAAACTACAAAGCAAAAGTGTATAGATAGCACATTTTATTTGTAGATCTATTAGCTTATCCTTATAACATGAATGAATTTCTTGGGTAGTAGTCGTGATTGGAGATACCAAACTTTGGGTTGTAATTACAAACAACAAAGGATTTAAAGACACCAAATCATAGTTTAAAAAAGGTGAAAAGATAGGCAATGATTGAAACAAAGAAAGAAGGCTCAAGCAATTTAAAGGCTCTTCAAATTCTAATCTTAAGTCATAATGAAAAATAGATACATGTTCCTAGGCAGTGCTGAAGATTTCCACACAGCTCGACTCCTATGTGGATGCAAAATTAAGATGAACAAGTGAAGGTGGAAATAGCCTTCCTTCGATTGTGGCTGAATGACAATAGAAGAAATAGTATAGTAATGATAGTAGAATCTTTGTCTCTATTGATTCTCAAATTAGGCACAAGCCAAAGAAAATGTTATGTGCACATTGCTATAAAAGCATAGTACTATATCACCAGATTATTTTTTTCTCCAAGTTCCAAGCTCTTAGCTTCACAATGCGATTTTGTTGGAGAAAGGAAGGAACATTATGCAATTATTGATCAACAAAGTATTTAAAGACACCAAATCATAGTTCAAAAAAGGTGAAAAGGTAGGCAATGATTGAAACAAAGAAAGAAGGCTCGAGCAATTTAAAGGCTCCTCAAATTCTAATCTTGAGTCATAATGATAAAGAGATACATGTTCTTGGGAAGTGCTGAAGATTTCCACACGGCTTGACTATGGCGTGGATGCAAATTTAAGATGAACTTCGGTAATGACAGTAGAACCTTTGTCTCTGATGATTCTCAAATTAGGCACAAGCCAAGGAAAATGCTATGTTCAAATTACTATAAAAGCATAGTGCTATATCCCCATATTATTTTTTCCCTCCAAGTTCCAAGCTCCTAGCTTCACAATGCAATTTTGTTGGAGAAACGAAGGAACATTGTGCAATGATAGGGGTTACAGCAGGCCGTTTTGCCTTTGGCATGTTTTGCATGGTTAAAAGCACATTCAAACAATGTCTAGACAAAGTTTTACTTGAGTAGATTCGAGAGACATCCCCAAATTTGTGGCTATTATCATCCTCAAGTAGGATTCTATGTGCTCTATGAAACAAAAGGCTAGGCAAATTGTAGAGAAGATCATCTAGAATATAATCACAAATCTCTAGAAATAATTAGTACAATTGCACAATCCCATCCATAAAGATGCTAATCAAGATGTAGAATGTGTTGTTGAACTATAGACACCAAAAGAAGAAGACATGGATGCTACAACCTCTCTCTCTCTCTCTCTCTCTCTCTCTCTCTCTCTCTCTCTCTCTCTCTCTCCCTCCCTCCCTCCCTCCCTCCCTCCCTCCCTCCCCCCCCCTTCCCTCCCTGCCTCCCTTCCCTCCCTCCCTCCATCCCTCCCTCTCTCTCTCTCTCTCTCTCTCTCTCTCTCTCTCATTTTCTCAACTCAGATTCAGACTGTGTGCAATAGGAGTGTGAGCAATAAGATGATCATGTTGCATGCAAAGAAGGAACCTAAGCAGGTTTAAGGGAGACTAAGAACTTAGAAGAGACTCAACAGATTTACGCCCATGTAATCCATGATCCCCACAATCTACATTTTTGTTGTTGTATGTGTCTTTGTCTACTTGTGCATCTATATCTATTATATTATTTGTGAGGTGCAATATGGCACTGAAAGGGTAGCGCCATGTGGTTCTTTTTGCTTGCAACATTTCTGTGCCTTGCCTTACTTTGATATAGAAAGATGAGAAGATGACCAAGAGGCACAGGTATGGAAAATAGGCAATGTAGAGGTGGTAAGTGAATGCATGGGTGAGGGGAGAAAACCTTCTTCCAGTACAACACTGAGAAGTTGCAATGAAAGAAAGATGAAATCTTGAAGGCGACGAGAAAAGTATGAACATGATTAGGGGCTCATGCTGTGCCATCATGCAATAATCCACATTGTCCTACTACTCTTGCTCTCTTCAATTTTCTCCTTCTCAGACACTGTCGAATTTGATTGATCCCTGTTTCCTTATCTGGAAACTCTCCACTATTCTGATTTTTGATAGTCTATACCTGAATCATCTTTGTTTATGGCCTCCACCCATACATCAAACACATCAACCTCCATCATTATTCGTAATCAAGCAACAATTTTCTTGAGTTTATCATAGGTTGGATAGCACTGCAAGATGCGAATCGGTCCTCACACTATAAAAAGGACTATTGGATGTAGGCATGCACTATGTTGAGTATGCACACTTTGAATGCTAATGGAAGATTTGTGAAATGAAAAGGATGAAAGAAGGATTCTAGCAATAGGAGAAGCTCGGTGGTACCTATGAGGAGCACGTAGAGCTCACCATTATCTGCTATTGAGCTTAGAGAGAGGAGCTATGGCATTGGCAAAGGGATAGCTTGAAGCTACTAGCTCTACGGTGGCAATGCCCACTCCATGACTTTATTAAAAGTTATCCTTGCTTGATGCCTTACTTTGATACAGCTTTATTCAAGTGAGGGGAGGATTGGGTAGCAGCTACAAAGAGAAGGTGGTGGGAGGGGAGGTGTGGGGGTAGAATAGGTGAGTGAGATGCGGAGAAAGGGCAAGCAAGCAACTAGAAGGAGAGGGGAGTGAGGAGCAGAAAGCATCCATGAGAAGAGGGAAGGGGGAAGAGGAGAAACATTGAAGGGGACTAAGAGAGCAGCTTTGAGAGGAGGGGATAGTGAGTAGAGATAAGGGCTAAGGAGGGAGCAACATTGAAGGGGACTAAGAGAGCAGCTTTGAGAGGAGGGGATAGTGAGTAGAGATAAGGGCTAAGGAGGGAGCAACCATAAGGAGAGGGGAGGGAAAGGTGAGACAAATATTTTTTGTTTTCTTTTTGGTTTTGGGGGGGGGGGGGGGGGGGGGACGAGCATTTTCCGAGCAAAAACATACGAGCGATCTGAGCAGTGGACCTTTAGTTAAGTCTAATTTGATACCTTCAATATATATATTTTTTCAATAAACATCATGTGCAAAAAAATAAAGTAAAAATAATATTTCTTCCAAACAATTTATAGTCAAATGGTCTAGAATCTCAGGAAGATTGAATTGAGAGACATGGATAGATTTCTATAAAAGGACCATTCAAACACACCAAAAGGTCACCAAAAACTATAGTGTGGTGAGTAATACATTGTTCATACACAACTCTTAAAGAAGCTGTGGGCAACAAAATACTGTTTACATACATATAGCTATATTGTGTCAAGCAAATGACTATCAAAATGCACCCAAAAAGTCAACACAAGCTACAATGGTCATACAATATTTGTATGCACCTATGCAAGTTCCTTTAATATAACCACAAGTAGAGATAAACGCCCTTCTTAGCAAGCAGGTAGAGCTTGGTAGAGTTCTTGCCTACTTAGTGCAGATTGGTGAATGAACATGTGTATCTTCTCATCTAGACCCAAGTATTGCATATAAATGTAATACAGATGTTTGCATGGGATATATCTGTTTTGCCCTTGAGAATGGCCCATAAAGTCCAGACATGTGCATGATGGAAACACTGAAACCACAACATTGTACTTGCTCCCTTTTCTACGTGATCCTGGAGTGGAAACTAGGTACTCCACATGCTCTCTAGGGACAACTATATTAACACTGTGAACAACACATTCCAAGGAAATAGACTTAGCTATCCTTGTTCTCATTTCACATGTCACCTCAGTTACCCATTCCACAACCATGCCATCCCTTGTGCTCGGTCTACTTGTTAAATCAGCAGATTTGGCCCTAGTGCATTGCTTTTTTAATCTAAATCCTCCAGCTACTAATAACCTCATTTCTTCCTCATCCAGGCTTGTCCCTTTCTCAATAGGCCACTCCCTCAGCACCTCAGGTGGTTTTCCTTCAATGCAATTTGATGGTGTCCATGTGTGGTCCATGTTATCCCCACAAAACCAAATCAATTGCCTTCGAATGCCTGCTTTGGTGTTGATTCTCCCAAAAAAGCTAGGTGCAGGAACACCTCTCTTTCCCGTCCTACCCTTGTGATCTATCAATTTGTGGCATTTGATTCCTTTGTCCTCTAAGTATCCTTGACACCTCACCTCACTACCTGCATTAGTTCTTCTTATAGCCCACATAGTCTTGTGTACTACCTCTTCTTCAACATATTGATTTGTTTTCAAGATTGGCGTGGTATTTTGTTTTCTCTTTCTTGGCTGATTTACATACTGGTATTCTGGACGATGTGAATCATTTGCATACACTGCTTCTGAGAAAGATTTTGACCGCTTCCTTCTCACAGTCTTCAAATCACCCATACAATCTTGACCTCCAATAGTTGCATCCACCTTGCTAGCCACCTCATTACTGAGATCAATGAACTTGCATGAGTTGCTCCCTATGTCCCCATAAGAGTGCCTTCGAGATAGCTTTTCCAAACTAGGTCCACAACCCAAGTGTAGTCCCTTTAGATATTCTGTGTATCTTGCAGTTTGCAGCAAAGCACCCGTCATATCTGTCTCACAAGCATTTTTTAGTGTGACATATTTCACTCCGTCATTCGATGCCAACCAACTTCCATGGACTGACTCTGCAAGGTTGGCTCTAGGAACTAAAAACTGGTCAGATCCCTCCATGCCCTGTGCCACAACATAGATTAGTTTCCAATAATCAAAAAACAATAAAGTTGTGAATGAAATAACAATAGACCTACCTTGAGAATGTATTCTCCCCAATGAGCCACTCTTGCATGCCACCACACAATCCATGTTTCTAAAATGGAGATGTCCTTCTTATGTGCATGATGCTTGAACCACGAACGGAGGTTTTTCAACTCGATGTCTGCAGCTTCTTGAGATGGAGCATTCTTCCACTGTCTACACCTTAGCTTGAACTCCTCACGATCAAATGATGGAAGGAACTTAGCATGGTTTTCCAAGCTTTGCTCCCAATGGAATAAGCAAGATCTCTCTTTTTCTTTGAGCACCTTATTGGCATCACCATTGAATACCATTCTAATTGCACGCCAATTTGCTTGTGCCTCATCAGCCATAAACCCTTTAAATTGAGGCTTTGGGAATCCCTCCTTCTCCATGACTCTATTTAACATTTCCCAAAAAAGGATCTGGGCTTCTGTATCCTCAACCTTGAAATCCCCAATAGCAATAGTCTGTAGCTCTTGAACAAAAGGGTTGTAAACATGGCATGCCATTGTATTCCAATCATGCATACGTTTGACAAAATCAAAGCAAACCCAGCACGATCCTAACTCTCCACCTGGCCTCATCTTGTTCACTAGATCAACACCACTACCATGTCCCTTGGTAGACATCTTGAAAACATGACATCTTTCAAATGAAGAAAATTCAAGTTGTCCAGGGAACACCATGCTCTGAAAATAATCATATACACACTTTCTTTTCAGTTGTAAAAGAGCATCATAACCATCTGCAAAGGATCCACTTTCAATTTGGGCCTCCCTTTTCCAACGTGCGAGCCTACAGTTAAGAACATGTAGCATCAAAATCCCATTACTTATTTTTCAAAAAAACTTGAGTACTTTTAATCACATTAAAAGGACAAGTATGCACATACCTTCTCTTGTCCAAAGTTGGAGTAATCTTCTCTAGTAATGATGTCAATTCAGCATCACTCATGGCTTTCGGATCATCTTGAATGACGGCATCCAATATTATTTTCTTTGCTAATGTTTTTTGCAAGGCTTTAGGTCTTCCCATCCCATCTATTTGTATGAGCTTAGTCAACCTAGCCTTAACTTCCTTCACAGCACCTCTAGAACTTCCTTCACCAACGGGATGCAAATGATACCCTGAGTGTATAACACACCTCTTAAATTGTGTATCACCCTTGGGGTGTGGGTAACATAAGAATAGCCTACATGGGCACTCTTGCTCGCAGAAAGGACGAGCACCACAATGCAAACACTTAAGAGTACTATTTTCGCCAACATATGATCTTTGAGGACACACTCGTGAAAGTCTCCCTTGCCAATGCTTCTCATTGGCCTCTTTGGTTCTCTCCAAGTAAGGACAAAATATGTTTTTGCATTGTAGATGCCCACCACATCTTCGAATTCTAACTAAACCATCAAATCCTGTCATATTACTTGTTATATCATCCGTCCAAACATGGCTGTCGTATTTGGTTTCTGTCCCCTCAGCACGGTTAGGGAGGTCCGAAGCGGGAAGCTCAAACAAAATATTGCCATCATACTTTACTGGAAGTGCATCAACTTCTTGTATTGTTGTTACAATGTCCATAGCTTTTTTGAGTGCACTTCTTGCAGGAAGGTTTTTCAAGAGAGGAACCAAACTCATGGTCTTATCGGATTGTTCATCTACTTGTTTTTTATCCGACACTTCCTTACTGATTTCTGTCAAAAGCTTTACACCTCTAACAATGAAGGTGGTTCCAAACTGAGTGTCAAGATGAAACAAGGACTCCTCACCTACAAAGGGAACCTCAAAGGACAAGTCGTCACACTTGCTATCAAGTAGTTGATGCAAAGAGATTGAGCTCGGTGAAAGTCCAAATGCTAAGTGAAGGTATTCCCTACTAATGCGTGCAACACCATTCGTTGTTGCAACTTGCAGTGTCTTCGACCTATTGTCATTGGACACAATTGCAAAATCCATTGAAGGAGGAAGGTCGAAGGGAAACGGAAGTGGAAGAAAGGAGGGTGGAGAGGGAGAGGAAGAAGAAGAGGCAGAGGCAAAGAAAGAGAAACTAGTTCAGAGAAAGAGAAGGGGAGGCAGAGAAGACTAGTTTCGTTGGCACTAGTTTCGCTGGCGAAACTAGTGAACACGCCTACGCCTATGCCTACGCCCACGCCCACGCCTACGCCCACGTCCACGCCTAGTTTCGGTGAACACGCTCACGCCTACGCCTACACCCACGTCCATGCCTACACCTATGCCTATGCCTACGCCCACGCCTACGCCTACGCCTTCACTAGTTTCGCTGGCGAAACTAGCCAGCGAAACTAGTGTTCACTAGTTTCGCCAGTTTCGCCAGCGAAACTAGTGTTCACTAGTTTCGCGGGCGAAACTAGTGGCGTGGCGAACTAGTTTCGCCAGCGAAACTAGTGTTCACTAGTTTCGCTGGCGAAACTAGTGGCGTGGCGAACTAGTTTCGCCAGCTAAACTAGTATTCACTAGTTTCGTTAGGAGCATCTGTTGTGTTTCCTGCCGTCGTTAGTTTGAGTTTTCTCTAGTTTGCTATCTCTAATATGTTTCGTTTTGTTTCTAACAGTCTGCAATCATGTATCTCATGTACTATACTAACGAAAATGGCGAGAATGTTTACACGTTGCAGGTATTTCCTCTGAAGTATAAATATTTTGGCGGGTCGGTTTTGCCCGTAATCTGTTTGTGTCTGTTGTCAAATTCTTAGGGATGCTAGTTTTCATAATGCTTTTCGGGCAAATGCCTACGCCTAGAAACTAGTGTTCACTAGTGAGTGAACACTAGTTTCCGCCACTAGTTTCGCCAGCGAAACTAGTGTTCACTAGTTTCGCTGGCGAAACTAGTTCGCCACTATTTTCAGTGGTGAAGTTCACAACTAGTTTCGCCAGCGAAACTAGTTGTGAACACTAGTTTCGCTCGAAACTAGTTGTGAACACTAGTTTCGAAACTAGTGTGTGGCGGAAACTAGTGTTCACTCACTAGTGAACACTAGTTTCTACACTAGTTTCTAGTGTAGAAACTAGTGTTCACTAGTGAGTGAACACTAGTTTCCGCCACTAGTTTCGCCAGCGAAACTAGTGTTCACTAGTTTCGCTGGCGAAACTAGTTCGCCACTATTTTCAGTGGTGAAGTTCACAACTAGTTTCGCCAGCGAAACTAGTTGTGAACACTAGTTTCGAAACTAGTGTGTGGCGGAAACTAGTGTTCACTCACTAGTGAACACTAGTTTCTAGTGTAGAAACTAGTGTTCACTAGTGAGTGAACACTAGTTTCCGCCACTAGTTTCGCCAGCGAAACTAGTGTTCACTAGTTTCGCTGGCGAAACTAGTTCGCCACTATTTTCAGTGGTGAAGTTCACAACTAGTTTCGCCAGCGAAACTAGTTGTGAACACTAGTTTCGAAACTAGTGTTCACTAGTTTCGCTCGAAACTAGTTGTGAACACTAGTTTCGAAACTAGTGTGTGGCGGAAACTAGTGTTCACTCACTAGTGAACACTAGTTTCTACACTAGTTTCTAGTGTAGAAACTAGTGTTCACTAGTGAGTGAACACTAGTTTCCGCCACTAGTTTCGCCAGCGAAACTAGTGTTCACTAGTTTCGCTGGCGAAACTAGTTCGCCACTATTTTCAGTGGTGAAGTTCACAACTAGTTTCGCTGGCGAAACTAGTTGTGAACACTAGTTTCGAAACTAGTGTTCACTAGTTTCGCTCGAAACTAGTTGTGAACACTAGTTTCGAAACTAGTGTTCACAACTAGTTCCGCTGGCGAAACTAGTTCTGAACACTAGTTTCGAAACTAGTGTTCACTCTCGTTGAAGATTAGCGAAACTAGTTTCCGCCGCGGACACTAGTTTGTTCACTAGTGAACACTAGTTTCCGCCACTAGTTTCGCCAGCGAAACTAGTGTTCACTAGTTTCGCTGGCGAAACTAGTTCACCACTGAAAATAGTGGCGAACTAGTTTCGCCAGCGAAACTAGTGAACACTAGTTTCGCTGGCGAAACTAGACTAGTGTTCACTAGTGTTGCTGCCACAGCTGTAGGAAAGATCATAATCTATTGCTTTTTGAGAGCGCGATGACGGCTACAATAGAAGCATCTCTCCCTCGTCAGTCCTTCGTCGTCACTCTCGTTGAAGATTAACGAAAATGGAGTGCGTCACTTGTTGCAGTAAAGAAAACTGGTGAAGAAATGTGTCGATCAATCGACTACCTTTCTTGACGATTTTCTCAGTTGGTGAGGAAATCGGTCGATTAATCGACAAGCTTTGTTGACGATTTGAGCACGCCGTTACTAGCTTTTAATTATTAACAACACTATCACCGTCTCAGGCAGCCACACGCAAGAACAGTAGTTATGGATGCTTGTCGCATCGTGAGCTTCCTTACCGACTTCACCTGTGCAACACCAACCTGCGAACGGCCACATAAATTCCCCCTTGCTTCTTTCGAGCTCGCAACTCCACGAAATCCAACCTCCAAAGTGCCGGAGTTGATTCTAACCTCATCTTTTTGCCACACGTAGATGTGCGCAAAGGTGGCAGCAAGCCCACAAAAAAGACTGCTGCTGCAGGCTGGGTGCGCCACCGACCTTCTCTCTTTTAACTCGCTTGAGACATCAGTAAATATTACGACCACTACGACTAGGCCTGCTGCTTGCAAGCTGAGTACGAAAGCCAGAGAAATCAATAGGTAAAGCTGAAACTGTTTCTGTATGTGGTCCGGCGGTTCCGAAGCATTTCGTAATTCAATATCCTAACTTGCGTGCTGTGGAATCGCCATCTCGTGGAATGAGTCGCTTGTCTCAAGACTCGGAATCAAGAGCGTCAAGAGAGAAGGTCTCTCGGGCAGGTGAAACTCGTGGTCGATGATTTTAAATGCAAAGGCAGTGCGCCGGTTGACGAAGCATGCCGGGTAGCTAGAGCCTTCACTTCCTTTTCCCAGTCCTATCAAAGACGAAACTCTTTTTGAATTTGTCCCATGGCCCCTGCTACGAACTCAGTAGCCCGTTTTTGGCACGTTCAATTTATAGCCGTTCAGATCGTTTTTGCCTATCCAATGTTGCGAGTGGAGGAAGGTATACTGGATGCCAGTCTGGGACAGCATTTCTTTCACGCATTTGCTCCCGCGGTGAGCTTTCTTCTCAGCTCCTGTGTCCTTACCTTTCAGCTTCGACTATCCTCTAGATCGCATTGCCGGTCATCTTCTGAGGTTCGTTTCGACTCTCTATATTACTGCAGAAATGAAGCTGGTTTGGTACTTGCTGCCGCGCCCCTCTTCACGCACGTACTTGGTTGCACTTGAACTTCGGGTTCATGATCCTCAACAGATTCAACCGGAGACTCGAAACAACACTCTCAAACTCAGTTTGGGCGCACTGTTTTTATAAAGTCTTGATAGTTTTTGGGGGGGGGAGTGGGCGAGCCAGTCTCCCTTGTCGCTCGTTTGTCCTGTGCAAAGTCTCATAAATCCCTTCGTTCACTAGTTTCGCTGGCGAAACTAGTTTCGCCAGCGAAACTAGTGTTCACTAGTGTTCTCTCGTTGTCTCCCTCTGACTGCCGCCTTCATCACTCAGTCCTTCCTCTTCCTCTTCATCACTCAGTCCTTCCTCTCTCTCCCTCCATACTCCCTTCATCACTCGTCCTTCCTCTTCCTCCATGCTCCCTTCATCACTCGGTCCTTCCTCTCTCTCCATGCTCCCTTCATCACTCGTCCTTCCTGTCTCTCTCCTTCCCTCTCCCTCCAAGGCTCGCTTCCACCTATCTCTCCATCCACGCTAACCACCAAGGCTCCTTTTCACCTGTCTCTCAGTCTGAATTTCCATGCTTTCTTCTGTTCAGCTGAATTTCTCCCGTGCCTTCACTCTGTCATTTTTCAGATGGTTACACTCTATCATTTTTCATTTAATCATTTCAAAGATGGTTTCACTATGTCATTTATTTGTTTTTCTTCTTGTGCAGGTGAGCTTATTCAAAGTTGTGCAACAAATGCCTCCAGTAAGTTTGGATTCTTATTCTTTTTCTAGTTGCATTTCACCTTTGCATTTTTGCAAATCTTGTAATTGAGTTCTTCAAATGTGTAGAGAAAGAAACGTGATGTGTCTAGTCCTATCACAAGGAAAGGTGGCAAAAGGAAGAAGCAAGAGTCAGAGGTCAAGAATGAACTGAAGGAGCTTGAGCAAGTTGACATTGAAAATGATATTGAGGATCCTGAGGACAACAAGGATAAAACTATAGATGAACCATCCAACAAAGTAGGAGTTAAAGATGATGTGGAGGATATCATTCCAGAGTGTGTTGAGAGACCTTCAGGTGCAGATATTTTAGAGCTTCTTACAGTAACTAAAGAAATTCCACCTCCTCGAATTCCCTTGTGTCGTTGTCTCATAAACCCAGTTGTGCGTCAAATTAGGAATGATTTGACCATTTTGAAAAGAGCATTTGAAATAGAGGGATACATTCCGACAAAAGGATCTTTTATTCTATCTATCAAAATGCCTGATGGGTCTTCGAAGGATGTTGATGATGTCACAAGAGAACGTTGGGACAAGAATTGGAGCTTAGTTAATGATGAGTTTGAATCAGAGATAATTGGCACACCATGGAGCTTTCTATCAAACAAAATGTTCTTCGTGTGGGAAGGAAATCATCGTACAGCATCTTGGATGGAAAGCATAGAAGAGCTTTACACAAATATCAAGTCTAGACACATTAGAGTGCAAGCTCAAGTTATTGAACCGGAAGCAAAGGATGAGCTTAAGCTTGTTGCTGCTCTGCAAAGATTTAACTTGTAAGCCTTGTTGTTTATGTTTTCTATATTGAGATGGTAAGTGCTTGTAAATGAAACCAATTTTGATCCATTTAAGTCAATGGTTGCAGGCTTAATGAAGATGCAATTGTTGTTACTAATCTCAAGGATTATTTGTACCACACAAGCACACTCGTATCTTGTGATGCTCAATATTTTACTCAGGATTTTAGTGAGGAGGAGAAAAAAGCTATTGAGTTGGCAAGACAGAAAGAGATTGGAAGTGGACGAAGGGTGTGGTATCCCCTCACCCAAACTATTCTTGGGAGGATGGTATTTGCTGTAAGTATTAGTTCTTTAGTTTATATATTTTCTTTTTTTGTGACTTTGCTTTGTGTTCCAATAACATTATGATGAGATTATCTGTTTATGTTGAAAGGGGAAATGGAAATCAGATTTTGAGGCTCAATGCAAGAAATTGCATTCTTCCATGCCAAAGGATGAGAGAGAGTCCAAGATTCATGAGATTAAAAAGACTGTGGGAGCAACATATCGAAGAAAAATTACACGGGTAAGTTTTCAATTTACCAAATTTTGTATTTATAGATCACAAATTTGAATTTGTAGTCCACAAAATTCTACGTTTTATATCTCAGATATTTGAATTTATAGTTTGCAAATTTGAATTTATAGTTTTCAAATTCTAATTTTACAACTCATAAACCATAATATATGATTTGAAAATTATAAATCTATAGTTACAACTTGCAAATTTTTAGTTTGTACTTTGAAAACCTTAATATATGGTTTGTTGTGTGTATCAAAGTCTCTTCTAAAACTTTACTATTTGGCAGATGCTTTCAATAGTCAATCCTTCCCATGGCAAGGAGTGGTTTAATATCCTTTGGAATTTACCATTTGAGGATACATCAATGAAGATCACTTTGGAGAAGCTTTACCAAGTATCAATTGCAACCTGTTCCAAGGCAAAGCAACTATCTATTCTTTCTCTTCTTGGTGCAGATGACAATCTAAAGGAGAGTTATGGGATGCCTATGACTGACCATGGTTTCATACCTTGGCTTGCAAAAGAAGTATGGATGGACCATGTGTTGGCAGATGCTGGGCGATTGCTTGACCAAGTGATGAAATCATCAAGCATTGAGGGTGCAGCTACACTTCCAGACAGTCCTTCTATTCTGGAATACTTTGATGGCATTATAGTGAGACACAGGCCTTTTTTGTTTGAGCCTTTTGCTTCATTGATGACAGTTGCTGTTGTTCCATCTAAGCAAGTTGATCTTACAAATGCCAGCAGACGATTGGTTTACAGGTGCGTTTTGGCTTTCGTTTTCAATTGAAAGATATCTTTGTAATACCTTGCATTCTCTTATATTATCCTAAAAATCATTTAGGTATCTCCATTATCTGGCTGCAAATAAGAGTCTTAAGGTGGTACCATCCATTTGCAAGGCTTGGACTATGCTTGCACCTGCTACTTATTGCATGTACACCTCTCATATTTTTAGAGAGAATAAGCATAAGGATGGTCATATATTGCTTACGGAGTGGGAAAGGAAGCACTGCCCTTGGTGGATCGAGATGAAGGCTGGAACATGTATCGAGGAAGAGAAGGAAACTTATGATCGCCATTTAAAAGGTGAGTGCAAGTCAAACTCGGGTTCGTCGGGCAACATGGATGAGGCACAAAAGAAGAGGCTTGAAGAGGAGCAAAAAGCAATAGTAGAAAAGCAAAAGGCAAGTCATGTGACTCCAAATAACAAACGAGGTGGAAGACCTAAACCAACGGGCACTTCTAACACAGGTCTATTTTCCTATAACTCTTTCTTTCATGTTTCAAAGTGATTAGAAGCTTCCTACAAATTTAATTTAGGATTCTTTGTTATTGTAGACAATGATCCACGAAAGGAGGAGTCTCTTCTTAGCAAGAAAGTGTGTAATACGGATATGGTTTATGTTCCTTTGTCCACTTTCTCATCATTTGCAACTCGTATCTCACAAGAGAACTACAAAGTTTGGGAGTATGATTATGTATCACTTGGAAAAGAAGTTAAGCAATACAAGTATGATGGGGCTTTTCAAATCATAAGAAATTTTTACCATGAACTTGGTGGCATGAAGAAGTCACGCAATGGAAAAAATGCTGCATGGAGTGTGGATTTTTGCTTGATTGACCTTCCTACAGGATCAATAGTGAGTGGAATCAAGGGTGGAATCCCTGGATGGAACATTCTAAATGAGGAGCATATCTCATGCTCACTTGCTATTGCTTCATCTGTGATGGATGATTATGGATGGACATTGGTGATGTGTTCACCTGTATCCACTTCATTCGTTGAGCGTTTGGCAAGACAAATGAGACTAGAGGTTTCTTGTAGGTGAGCAATATATCACAGTTGATAATGTCTGTTTATGTGAATTGCATTCAGCTATTGGTATCTTATAGTTAGTACATGTAGATGGATCGTGGAGACGGGAGATTGCATTGATGTTGCGGATAATGTTGGCTTTGGTGTCAAGGTATGTCATTTGGCTATTTACATGATTGTCATGTTCTTGTTTGTTCGTATTTTAGTATTCTCCATTAACTTTTTCAATCTATGTTTTATGTAGATTACTGCCTTTCAAATCCTATTGTTCTCTAGGATTGGCAAGAAGGCACATCACTATCTTGATAGGGCAAATAAAGTTTCCCAATCCCTTAAGGTGTGCATGGACAATTATTTCATCACTCATTACTTGCCTTCAAGTGTACGGTGCATAAAAGAGGGAAAGGGTGGACAGTGGCGTGGTGGGTTGGAGAAGAGTAGCTCCATGATGTTGATGTTCATGGAGTTGTTGTGTCCGATTGGAGGCTCTGTGCTTGAGCTTGGTGCAGGTACAGCACCTGGGATGAAAGCAGCAATTCACTCAGGACGTCCATGCATGGCAGTGGACAATGACAAAGAGATTTGCACAGGATACTTAGAAGGCATGCTTAGAGACAACTTCACAGAGGCAGGGCCTTCAAGTGTGAATCAAGCAGTCCTCATGATAGATGATGAGGAGACAGACTATGACTTTGATGCACCTCTTGATTAGTGAGTAATTTATTTGATCTATGTGTATAATTTAAGCATGGTTAGATACTGACTAATTGAGCTTAGTGTTCTGCCTTGCTATGCAGAAGATGTGGCTACCCAAATGGCAGGAGATAGCACATTCGATTATGAGTTGGTGGAGAGGCATCATGGGCATCTAGACTACATAGATGACTTGGCTGATGAGGTCTAGAGAGCATGTCCTGGCTTTTTATGGATTGATGCAAAACTTAATTTCTCATGTTTTCATTATCATCTCATGTAGACCTGGTTTCTTATGGATGGATAGCCATTACCTTCTTATGCAAACCTTAACTTCTTATGGATTGATAGATTATGGCTTCTGAATCATGTGATTTTAATGGTCTTTGACCTAATAATATGAACATGTCATAGTTGTTTTGGAAATGTATGGCAAGTTGTAATTTTTAGGTTTGAATTTTTAGGTGAATTCATAGTTTACATCTTTGATTGTTAAAATATATATCCATCCCTCTATTGAGTTTCGAAAGACTAAAAACAAATAATTGTTGGCAATCTCACAAGCTTGAGGGGAGGTATTAATAAGCATATCTACTTAAAAGTGAACAATGCCACTAGTCCTAATTTTGTTGGCATGTTGAGGCTTATAGAAAATACAATGAATGTGCAAATATAATACACACAATTGCATCATGAGAGCATTCAAACCAAGGGTATATGTCTTTGGCTCTTTGTACCTTGGTACATGCATGCAGCTAATATGAGAGCTGTCGATTGAGGTTTTTAAAAAAAGATATTCCATAAAAAAACATTCATTCAAGTATAACTCCATCGAGTGTTGCTCGGATAATCCGCTCAAGGGTTTCCGCTCATAATATGTACGCACCCGGGGGGGGTTAGCCACAAGAAAAGATTGGTGATTGGAGGTGAGGGAGTAACCATGAGAAGGGTAGAGGGAGAGGTGGAGTGAAGGTGAAGGGGGTTGAGAGAGCAGCCCAAGAGTAGGTGATGGTGACTAGAGGTGCGGGGATAAGGGAGTAGCCACATCGCCAAGGAGAGGGGAGCAAGAGGTTGAGCAAAGGTGAGGGGGGACTAAGAGAGCAAATGCAAGGAG
The DNA here is from genome assembly GCF_047967505.1 of Dipteris shenzhenensis. Lineage (NCBI taxonomy): Eukaryota > Viridiplantae > Streptophyta > Polypodiopsida > Gleicheniales > Dipteridaceae > Dipteris > Dipteris shenzhenensis. The sequence continues at coordinate 51,252,674 of NC_141610.1, read as the reverse complement.
AGGGGAGGGGAACGTGCAGTTGAGGTGAAGGGGGATGTCCCCGCAAGGTGGAAAGAAGGTAGGAGGGCTAAGAGAGGAGTCTCACAAGGAGGGGTGGTGAGCGGAGGCGAGGCCATGAGAACAAAGGAGGTGAGGGGAAGAGCCAAAAGCAATGGGGACGTGATGGGCAACCACGAGGAGATGTGAGGTTAGGGAGCAATGTGAGGAGAGGGGATGTGAGGGGGCTAATGATTAGTACTTACAAGGAGGGGAGGGCAAGGTGGAGCAAAGGTGAGGGGGGGTTGAGAGAGTAGTTGCTGCAAGGAGGGGGTGACGGTTATGAAGGGAGAGAGACTATGAAGGGTGACGGTTATGAAGGGAGAGAGGCTAGAGGGTCCATGAAGCTATGAGGGGAATCGAGAGAGGTAGAGAGGAGGGGGTGGCCAGATAGCTAGGCAGAGAGGAGAGAAGACATAGAATCCCAAGTTCCAGTGTACTTTAGCCACTTTTGGCTTCTCCTTACCAAGGTCCTATGAATTGTGCCATCAAGACCATACAAGCTTATGGACCACTCCGCTATGTCCCCACTCTCACTAAACAAGGCCCCTTAACTATCATCAGTCTTTGTCACCCTTGAGTCTGCGATTGCCCTAGAGTTATTATTTTTACACCTCGAAATGAAGGGTAAGGGGAGAGAACAGACCTGCCAATGATGCATTGTGCCATTAATCCTGACGAGGGTATATTGGGGGGAGAAGAGGAGAGGAATAGAGGGAGGGTTTAGAGGATCAGGGTCAATCGATGGAGAGAGAGAGATTATTTGGCATAAAAAACATTTTATCTGAATAAATGCATTGTTAGGACTTCATTTGGGTTTGATTTGAAAACTTACTAAAAAGCATCCAGATGTTGAGATTTGTAAACTTTCACATGGGGGGGGGAGAGAGAGAGAGAGAGAGAGAGAGAGATTACCAAAATTACTTTTTCCCAACGGAAAATAATTTTAAAGATCAAATTTAAAATTTCATTTAAAAGCATTCATATATTGAGATTTGTAAATAAAAGCTATACTTTTATTCCTTGAAATTAAAGGCACCCTAGGATCCAAACCTTGAGACCCAACAGAGCGGGTCTCTAACGCGTCATAGATAGATATTTATTTATATTTTTGTATTTAGTGATTTTGTTTAGAAGTTTGGTTTAATGAAAGACAATTGAAAATTCTTGAATATTTTTATGTGTGTGTGTGTGTGTGTGTGTGTGTGTGTGTGTGTGTGTGTGTGCACGTGTGTTGATATGTATGTATATGTTTTTCATAAATTTTCTTAAAATTCCTGAAAGTTTGAGATTTATAAATGAAACCATAAATTTTATTAAATGCAATCTATGATGGCAACCTTGAGACCCAATGGAGCGGATGTCTAACACGACGTAGATGGGTCAAGTTACTCATAACACTAAAAGGTACAATATAAGATTGGAAATACTAGAATGTGTCGATATGTTGGAAAGGTGCCCATCTTGTTAGCATATTGGGCCTTTAATTAGAGGCCTCTAACATAAACATATGGTTTTCCTTATAGGAGTCGTCAATTTATAACTTTCTATCACTAGACACACTCTTTTATGTAGAGTAACACTCCCCAAATGTGCAATGCAAAAGTGGTAATGACCTCAAAAGGCAAGATTAGTGTTTCATATTATTGTCAACCACATTGGGATTATCCTTGTTTCATATTATTGTCAACCACATTGGGGATTATCCTTGTTTCATATTCATGGTCTACTCAACTACCCAAGGAAGAGGATAAGGATGAGGGAGATCTTACTCTTGGTGTGGAGTATGAAAACTTCAAGATCTCCTTTGTTTCCTATTCATTGTCTAGGACCGACTCTACTCCACTACTAAGGTAGAGGAGGCAGATCTTAGTGTTGTATTAACTACTTCAAGATCTCCGTGCAACAACCACGTGAAGCAAAAAACCAATGGAGCAAATGTGATGCTAGCGAGCGCCGAGCATCGATCAACCAGCGCCTGAAAACGAGGAAACGTGGCTTTCTAAGGTAGAGGAGGCAGATCTTAGTACTCTGACAACTTCAAGATCTCCGTGCAGCAAGCAAATGTGATGCGATCAATCAGCTCCTCGAAAACGAGCTCGAAAACGAGGAAACGCGGCCAGGCATTGATCCAGCGCATAGCAAGTCTGGCAACGGGTACGTGATCGTCTTGTCGGCGGTTCATCTGTCGCTCAGGACGACAATATGATGTTGCTTAAGCAGTCATCCTGCCCCCATCATTCATCCATCAGGAAGCTTTAAAGGAGTTTGAGCCTTCTTAGGTCTCTAAGTTCAATTATAAATGAGATGCTTGATAGATCCTTTGGTTGTATCTGGCTCAGTCAAATACTGACGATTCACCCGCTATCAGTTGGTCGAATAGCTTGAGCCGAATGTGCAGATATACACAGCAATCCAAAAGGGCATCTCCTAATTGCTTTAGTCTCTCGGACGAAGGGTCGTCAAGTGCCTGCACGACAAAGCTGGAATGCACGGAGCAGACTTTGGAGTTGAATACATGGAGTTGCCTATGCAGGTTATTCGCGTAGCAGACCAGCTTACAAGCCCAAAGGAATTCTTGTGGGTTTTGGGACTGTAGAAACGTCGCACGGGCTATATCGAATCGATTTCTATAATCTTGATATGAGAGATCCATGGCTAAGGGTAAGATGCCAGTTAAGGAGGTCAAACAGGACGCATACATGCTGCGAGTTAGTGAGGCAAGGAGCTGTTGGTACGAGGAGGTGAGGACAAGGGTAGGAAGGGAGAGTGAAGTAGCTCGGGGAACTGAGGACCACTCCCAGAAATCGTCAGGCAGATGCTCCATGTCGATTAAGGTCGCTGCTGATCAGTTGGTGCTAGTTGTTTCTGATCAGAAGTCCAAAACTCTACTGATTTGTCGCCGGCGCTGCAAAATCTGGAATCGACCGATACGCCAATAACGTCGCCTTCACTGCGTCTCGTTGCCTGCGACGTTTCTTACGCTCTATCCCTTAAAGCTACGGCTGATCTTTTCTTTGCTATTCCTGCAAAAATCTGGATGCAGCGCACGCAAGGTCATCAGTCATGACATATGTCCTGCAACGCGACACATAATATTACCTTCACAGTTTGTGCGTGCCTCTGATCAGTGATGAAATCGACGATTCTTCCAAATTCTGAACGCTCTATAATCCTGTTTACAGCAGGATCATGAAAGGTCGAGTACGCTCCAGATGATCGGAGCTGTGCCACGTTCACTAATACCCATCTATCTTCGCACATTACCGCAACCGACACAGCTCTTGGATATTGCCTCTTGAATCTTGATTATCATTTTCTCTTTTTGCTTCACATTATAATTAATGTAACGTGGTGCCCTCGAGGTGAGATTTATTAGTGTATTAATTAGTCTCTTGGGGTGCAAGGCATGATTAACCTATGGACTTACGATGAGATTTCTTTGTGTATTAATTAGTCTCTTGGGGTGCAAGGCACAATCAACCTATTGAGAGGAACGAGTAACTTGACCCGTCTACGACAGGCTAGCGACCCGCTCTGTGGAGTCTCAAGATGCTAAAATGTCTGAAACCAACAATATAACAAAAGAAACATTTAAATGCAAGCAACATACTCTAACCAAGCAACATACTCTAACCAAAAAAAATCTCTAGATGACATAGTACTTCAAAATATTACATCCGAAAGTGAAGCCATAGAACTCATTGATATGTCCAAATACACATCCGCAAACAAAGTCATAACTGGACATACAAAATCCACAATAGACACACAAACATCCCTAAAGGCGAAAGTCTGCGGCCATGTACTATAGGGAAAAGCCTGTGCCAGCCATGTACTCCACATCCACCACATCCAAAAAAAATTCTCTATGAAAGAGTACTTCAAAATATCACATCTAAAAGTACAGTCACATGTTTGAACATGCAATAGCTACATCAAAGAACTGATTGATATATCCAAATACACAGCCGCAAATAAAGTCATAACTGAACATACAAAATCTACAATAGACACACAAACATCCCTAAGGAAAAAGTCTGCGGCCATGTACTATAGGGAAAAGCTTGCGACAGCCATTCACTCCACATCCACCACGTCCGTCGCATCCACCGTGGCTATGAACATACAACGGAGTACCAACAATCGTATCTGGACCAGCATCACATAGAAAGATAATTTAGGAAATATAATTATTGAGTCATAAAACTTTTATACATGTATGTTGGTAAAACCCAACTCATTCTTTAGAGTACTTACTCAGACACAAAGGGCTATCAATAATGCTCACAAAGGTGTACGTGTAGTCCTCATTTTGCCCTCGATAGAAAATTCATGTCCACACACATTCGTAGTATCCTAGCCAGTGAGCAGTGATGGTCTGTGGTCCATCATCCCTATGAAGCCGGCAAGCTAGGACAGCGTAATATCCCAAATGGACTTGTCCATCCAAAGGATTGTGGACGTCGAGATTCATTAGAAACCTTGAATCAGGAACAGTCCTAAAAGAAAAACAATAGCATGTTTTCCCACTCACATATAATCCAAAAATAAAGCAACAAACAATGTACACGGATCTTACCCAAGGTAGCTCTCCAGCTCAAGCAAATCCAACAACAGTTGCGTGCTCTCTAGAGATCCCCAGCATGCAGGATCTGCAATTTTCTAAAAGTGAGTGACTATACTATTAAACATGTCAACATAAAACATGGTTGTCAAGCAACTATGTACCTTGCACCTGCGCTATTGTTTTGGTGACAAACGTGAACTGCCTAGACATCCTATCGCATTGCAAAAAAAAGAATGCACATGTCAATCTACATATACTAGAAAAAACAATAGGCTTTGAAGAGAAAATAGCCTATAGTGTATTACAAACCCATAACTCGAATGAAAAATGAAATCCAAACATTATCAAGGAGTGAGTCATGAAATATTACATCTCACTTCATATTTGTATAAATAGCCAACATTCCCAAAGCCCTATGATAGTTGGAATATTGAAAGAACTTAAAAAAAGCTATACAAAGATTATTGAAATGAAGATTCGCCACCCAAGAAAGTTTGAGGAGGGCCTGAAAGAGCAATGTCATACTCCTAGGCTCTTGAGCAATGTCATACTCCTAGGCTTTTGCTATTGCCAATTGCAAAACTTCCTTGTACACAACATTTGTGGTAGAAGTATTATCCATCTCCTCACCCCTGGCATTAGACGCACTTTGCGAAATGAAAACCTTAACAGCGTTTGATGCTCGGATACAAGAAAATGCCATGTATAGTTGGCCATGACTGAATACCAGATTGATTGTCTTATTGACAATCAATGTTTGGCCTTGTGACTTATTGATTGTCATGCCAAATGCCAATCGGATAGGAAATTGTTGTCTCCTCATGTCGAATGGAAGTTTAAGGTTGGTCGGAATGAATGTTATCCTTCGAATAAACGTTCTATCATCAGCATTGGTACAAGTAATGATTTTAGCTTCTAGCACTTTCGTGTGAAACTCTTTCCAAATACACATCCGCAAACAAAGTCATAACTGAACATACAAAATCTACAATAGACACACAAACATCCCTAAAGGGAAAAGTCTGCAGCCATGTACTATAGGAAAAAGCCTATGTCGACCATGTACTCCACATCCGCCACGTCCAAAAAAAATTTCTCTATGACAGAGTACTTCAAAATATCACATCCAAAAGTACAGTCACATGTTTGAACATACAATAGCTACATTAAAGAACTGATTGATATATCCAAAAACACAGCCATAAATAAAGTCATAACTGAGCATACAAAATCTACAATAGACACACGAACATTCCTAAGGGAAAAGTTTGTGCCCGTGTACTCCAGGGAAAAGCCTGCGATGGCCATTCACTCCACGTCCACCGCATCCACCGCAGCTATAAACATACAACGGAGTACCAACAATTGTATTTAGACCAGCATCATATAGAAAGATAATTTAGGAACTATAATTATTGAGCCATAAAACTTTTATACATGTATGTTTGTAAAACCCACCTCATTCTTTAGAGTACTTACTCAGACGCAAAGGGTTGTCAAGAACGCTGACAAAGGTGTATGTGTAGTCCCCATTTTGCCCTCGATAGAAAATTCGTGTCCGCACACATTCATAGTATCCCAGCCAGCGAACAGTGATGGTCTGTGATCCATCATCCCTATGAAGCCGGCAAGCTAGGACAGTGTAATATCCCAAATGGACTTGTCCATCCAAAGGATTGTGGATGTGGAGATTCATTAGAAACCTTGAATTAGGAACAGTCCTAAAAGACAAACAATAGCATGTTTTCCCACTCACATATAATCCAAAAAAACCTTTTGTTTTAACAAAAATAAAGCAACAAACAATATACACGGTTCTTACCCAAGGTAGCTCTCTAGCTCAAGCAAATCCAACAATAGTTGCGCGCTCTTCAGAGATCCCCAGCCCGCAGGATCTGCAATTTTCTAAAAGTGAGTGACTATACTATTAAACATGTCAACATTAAGCGTGGTTGTCAAGCAACTATGTACCTTGCACCTGCGCTCTTATTTCGGTGACAAACGTGAACTGCCTAGACATCCTATCGCATTGCAAAAAAAGAATGCACGTGTCAATCTACATATACTAGAAAAAACAATAGGCTTTGAAGAGAAAATAGCCTGTAGTGTATTACAAACCCATAACTCAAATGAAAAATGAAATCCAAACATTATCAAGGACACAGTCATAAAATATTACATCTCACTTCATATTTGTATAAATAGCCAACATTCCCAAAGACCTATGATAGTTGAAATATTGAAAGAACTTAAAAAAAGCTATACAAAGATTACCGAAATGAAGATTTGCCACCCAAGAAAGTTTGAGGAGGGCTTGAAAGAGCAATGTCATACTCCTAGGCTCTTGCTATTGCCAATTGGAAAACTTCCTTGTACACAACATTTATGATAGAAGTATTATCCATCTCCTCGCCCCTGGCATCAAACGCACTCTGCGAAATGAAAACCTTAACAGTGTTTGATGCTCGGATACGTGAAAATGCCACGTATAGTTTGCCATGACTAAATACTGGTGTCGCCCAGTACAACCCAAAAATAGAAATGTTTGGCCTTGTGACTTATTGATTGTCATACCAAATGCCAATCGGATAGGAAATTGCCATCTCCTCATGTCAAATGGAAGTTTAAGGTTGGTCGAAATGAATGTTATCCTTGGAATAAACGTTCTATCACCAGCATTGGTACTAGCAATGATTTTAGCTTTTAACACTTTCGTGTGAAACTCTGTGCATATCAACCGTGTCCCATTGCACAAACCCTGGCGAGGATTCAAATTGCGCAACAAAATTATAGGGGCATTCCTTTTCAAAACCAATCGATGCGGGGGATATCCACCACCAAGATCAAGACTGTTCAAATACTCGACTGCAAACAAAAAGGAATCTCCCCCTAAGTTGTCCACTAAGTTTGCACTTAGGTACTCCCTTTCCTCACTGGGCATTGCCTTCAATGCCGTAGCATTAATTGCATCAACCTCGATGTTTCAAGGTGCAAGAATAGCATGCTCTCGAAAGTATGGTGCACAGTCCAAAACAGTTGCAAGCCCTCGATACACCCATCCAATGAGGCCTTCCATGGACTTTGTCTCTAAAAGCATATGCGATGAAATCACAACAGTATCTTCTTTTGTACATCTATTTATCCCATTGCCAATGTCCAGAACCCATTGCATGAACTCTTGCTCAGCACAATTATCACCATTCCGAAGGACCCGCATATTCTCCGTCAACTTCAATACTGTAGTGCGACCCCAAATCCTTGAGTGGCATAAGGTAGCATTGACAATGTCCTCTTGTCCTACCTTTGGAAGAATTGGCAAGACTTGTCTAAAATCCCCCCCCAACAATACCACCTTCCCACCAAAAAGTTGCTCATTAGACATGATATCTTGCAATGTTCTATCTAGTGCCTCGAAAGCAAACCGGTGAGTCATGGGTGCCTCATCCCATATTATCAGCCTAGCCATCTTCAAAACATCTGCGAGTTGACTATTAACCTTAATATTGCAGCTGCTAGTACCATCTAGCTCCAATGGTATCTTGAATCGTGAGTGTGCCATGCGTCCATTAGCTAGTAGTAATGCAGCAATCCCAGAAGATGCACATGCCAAAGCGATGAGCCCCTCCCCATGCAATCGAGAGAGCAAGCAATTGTAGAGAAAGGTCTTTCCAGACCCTCCTATACCATCGAGAAAAAAGACCTCACCACCATCTCCATAGACCCTTGCCAAAATCCGATCGAATGCAGCACGTTGACAGTGATTCAAGGATATTTTCATTTGCTGGGCAGTCTGTGCTTCTTTCACACAATCTAACATTCTTTCTTCTTGCAATAAGCCATTTCTAACTTCTGACAAAGATGTTCTATCTACAACAGGCATTCTATCAAACTCAGCCAACCTTCGCCCATGTTGTTGAAGAATGTGCTCCAAGTGCAATACAGCCTTCTTTATTGCTAGTTCATGATGACCAATTAAATTCCCCATACTTGATTCCAATATATTAAAAAAATCATCCGAAAGCTCAGCAAAAAATTTTTCCCACAAAAGTCGAAGAGACGTTGGCTCACAGAAAACCAATATTGTGACAAATAGGTGTCTCAGTTGTGCACTATTTTGATAAAACATAGCCTCTTGCATACACACAAACCATTCATCATCACTCTCCAACAATCCCTGTGCTATGCATACTGCCTTGAAAGTAGGGTACACTTGACTGTCAAAAGTATGTAGATCATCAAAGGACTTGCATCCCGTGCACACTTTAAGAAGCATACGCATGAAGTAGAGCTCACCAGTTGAGAGGGAAATATTGTACATCCGACCAATGGTATTCCCCTTTTGTCTTCTAGTCCATCGCTTACTGGTTTTGTTCCGAACGAATTTGTCTGGCAAGTCACCATACAGCAAGTTGCTTGCATCATATTGCAACTGATTGTAAGTGAACCATTCTGTGAGGGTGGTCTTTTGATTTTGTTCCCTGCCTACAACATTTTGCAAATCCTCATCATCTCGAAAGATGACGTTATTGTGCATCAGAAGATGAACCTGCGATCTTTGCACATCGGGTTTTTCATCGTGCGTGGCATACTCGTAAATCCACCAAGATGCTTCTGATGCTGACACGTAACATGCATCTAAGTAACTACTAATCTCATCAATGCCATCGTCAACTGTGTTGTGCAAATGCCCTTGCTCTCCTGCATTATTTAGCTACATCTTGATAATGGCTCTGTCATGACCTTTGTACACATATTTATACAAATACTTAACTGCAGTGATTGTGGAGCATATTTCAACAATTATGTGTGCCTTGTACTTCACGGAGAGGAAAGGATTAAATGGCACAATCCAATGATTATCAATCACACCCCCTTTCACTTGTATCTTTCTACCGTCATCACGATGCATGTAAACTAGATAGCCATCGTTCCCAACAACAATAGTCTGCGAGAATCCACATGGATAATGATGAATGCATTTTCCATCAACCATGCAAGCTGCAGATGGATTTAGTGCACCACACGGACCATGGACATTACATTGCCCAATAATATCATGCAACTCTTGGAACATTTCCTTATCTGGCAACTCTGCACACACTAATCGGTCATAGTGACCGATCTCCACGGGTTTGAAACCACCTTCTAATATCAACAATATGTGTGAGTGTGGCAGACCTCTCTTTTGAAACTCTATCACACTCACATATCCAACCACCTTCCCAAACAAATTATGTTTTGTAATTGACTGCATCATGTCCTTATGCTTTTGGAAAAACACACGGGCTATCAAATCTGGACGGTCTTGCACAATGTGCCCCAGCAACAATGCTATAGATATTTCAGGCCATTTGGGATTATAGGTGAATGTTATGAATAAATCAGGTTTGCCCCTTTTCTTGACAATTGCCATAGCATCTTGGTATAGCTGGCACATATACCGAGGCCCTCTCGTAAAAGAAGAAGGCAACACCACCCTATGCCCTGTGGCATTGCCAAGCACAGTACGTGTCCCATCAGCTGTATTCACCATGTCCATCAACCCTTGATAGACTTCAGCGTGTAGGGAAGCTTGGTTGTTTTATATCCACACCAACCTGGACTCTTCCATGCGATTGTAGGCATCAACCATGTATTGCTGCAGCAATCTACCCCCATGCAAAAGACATGCATTTGTATCATATCTCACTTGCAAACGATATGTGTAGTATTGTCTCTGGGTGACACAACTCTGTCCACATATCTCGTGCAATGCTGTGCGATTAGGAACATCACTATATGGGATATATGGATGCCAACCATCTTCCCCTCGAGGGAACAAAAGAACATACATGAGAGGCATGTATGATCGGTGCAAATTAGATATTCTACGCACAAACCCATTGCGGCTAAAAATCTGAATGTCTCGATTTCCAATATCGAAGTCATCCCCTTGTCCTAGCATGATTGTAGTAACGTCGCTAGCCATAGGAGCCAGGTACTGCCTTAAGGTGGAGCGGCTCTCACAAATAATCATCCTCAGGTTTGTATGTGGATTTGTTCTTAGCACTTGCCCGATAGCCATCAATGCACTGGCATATGGATTGCACTCGTGCATCATCCTCTACAACAACTCCAAAATGCCTGGATCCAAACCAGGCATCCCATGCAAATGGTGTTCTACTTCATGATTAGTGTCATACACGTACAACTATGCAAAACGCGGCATCTCTTGCCTAGCCTCATTGGGCAACAAATTTCCAACCCGATGATACACACTACCATGGACCCGAAAGTTTTGTATACCCCCATTCCCACGAAACATTTGATCAACATGGGCTCCCAATGAAACAAATGCCATGGCATTATTATAAGCCCTAATGTTTTTCTTAAACAGTCTGCTTCTAGCATCATGTCCATGCAGTAGAACTCTCAAAATCTCTGGTGGTTCTTCTAACGACAACAATGACACATGACCAACTTTGCAACAGTGCTTGCCCACAACAACTTGATGCATATGCATTCGCATCTCTTGCTTCCACAGTTGAGCTTGGCAAAAGCTGCATGTATGATCCATGGATCCGAGTGCATGAAGAGAAGGAATATTGAAGACCAGTGGATACAAAGATGGGTGCTCTACATTTTCCCTTATCGGAAAAGTATGCAAGATAGAGAGGCTCCCCCTTGCACCCAAAATCATAGCCCTATTGTGAACAACATGCCTTCGGGCTCTTAAATGAGTAGCATCCCGAGTTCAATCCATTTGAGTAGTTGTACGTACTACTGGAGTAGGTTCATGCTCATTACCTACTATTGGTGAAGTATGGGGGTCCATTGTATTTTCAACAATGCACGCTACATTACTGTGCCCATGCATTTGATTCTGTTGTCTGCATAGGCCAACTTCTACATCCATAGATTCCACCGCCATCCTCACGCTTCTAGCAACTTGTGTTCTCGACCTTGTTCTTTGTATAGCATAAACACGACGGGCTGCCCACGTTGAATCCATTTGAGTAGTTGTACTTATTATTGGAGCATGTTCATGCTCATTATCTATAGTTGGTAAAGTATTAATGTCCATTGTATTTTCAGCAATGCATGCTACATTACTGTGCCCATGCATTTGATTCTGTTGTCTGCGAAGGCCGTCTTCTACATCCATAGATTCCACAGCCACCCTCACGCTTCTAACTCCTTGTGTTTTCGACCTTGTTCTTTGTATAGCATAACTACGACGGGCCGCCCACGTTGAATCCATTTGAGTAGGTGTACCTATCACTAAAGCATGTTGATGCACTCTACCTACTGTTACTGAAGTATTGAGGTCCATTGTATTTTCAGCCACAATGCACGCTACATTACTGCATCCATGTATCTGATTATGTTGACTGCAAAGTCCTACTTCTACACCCATAGATTCCATAGCCACCCTCATGCTTCTAGCACCTTGTGTTTTAGACCTTGTTCTTTGTATAGCATAAGCGCGACGGGCCGCCCATGTTGAATCCAACAATCTTCTCCTATGAGAACGTATTGAATGTAGCCTCTCTTCTATTTGTCTTGCCATCTTCTATATCCACTCAACCAACTACATAAATATCTATTCCTCAAAGGGAAAAATAGCTTAATCAAATAACTTATGCATCATCCCTAACCATGACAAAATTGATGTATCTCAACCAATGTGCCCTAAGGAAGAAAATAATTTATAAAAGCAAGAAGCAAGGTTAATTAGCAAAGCCATCCTTTTCCCATCTATCTAAAATTGAGAGCAGACCATCTATGCATTGAACTCATAGTGTCCCATGACCAAGTTTCAGTGTGTCACTATCTTTGGTATGAGTGATGCTCATACTCTTTCAACATATGAGCAAAATACAATACCATATGTGCAACCATCATTTGAAACATAAAAACCAAAGCTAACATATCTAAAAACTCAAAGTTGACCATCTCAAGAAATGATGTGTACATGAATGAATATTTTCAAATAAAAAAGTATAACCATTGCATCAGCATTTATGCGAATACATGATGCAAAAAATTACAAATATTTGAGTATATCTTAAATAAAATGAAAATGGGAAGGAATAATAGGCAATTGAAATATTGAATTAAATTAGCTTCCATTGCCATATATATGTCAAATGAAAGTAAATATAATCATTTGCAAAAAACTTGTCTTGCCAAATAACATAAGGGCAACCCAAGTACAGGAATCCCATAGAATCATTTGGGGTTCTAGTATAAAAAGTGACATAAAAGTCTCAGAAGTCTCTTAATTATCACGGGTTGCGACCTGCTCTAGTTTATGGCTCATCCTGGTCATCAAAGTAGTTAGCCTATTTAAACCAACTTTGAACATTGACACCTCAGTGGATAGTAGCTGAACTTGTTCTTTCAGCTTATCAACTTATAGTCTACACCCATTCTCACATACAACTACCCCTTCTCCACCTCTCCCCAAAATCTGCTACATCCATTGATTAGAGTCCTTAACGCTATTCTCAATTTGAGAAATCCTTGCAATGAGAGTTCCAAGGAATTCTCCCATGCCCTGCGCTATTATTGCACCACATCTGAATGGATTTTTCCCCATAAAGAGGCCAAATATCGTGTGTTCATGGCACATGCATCCTTATTATCCTCGCACATGGCTTGAATGGAATTTAAAAGATTGTAATGACTTGAATGCTTAGTCGCATGGGTTGAAGCTCTCCCCCTTCTAACTCGTTTCATTATATCAGCAGTGCGACATTCGCGGCTAGACTTAAAACGCTTTGAAGGCAACTTGGGACCCTGATTTGCTCCATGGGATGAAGTCTCCGCCCTTGCAAAAACTTGATTTGTCACATGAACGCTATGTGGCTCATGAAAAAATGACAACACAATGTCAGAAATTGCAGAGCCCTCCACCCTTGCAGCTCGCTTCATTGCCCGAATGCTTTGTCGCCCATGGAGAACCGACTCCCCAAGATTTGCAACAATGGTAGAAACCATTTCTGGAGCTACATCCAAAACAAAATACAAAAACCTTTTCAAGTATGTATTGGCTCAATTGTATAATTGGATCACACAGATTCCATAGAACAAACATGAGCAGAAATCAATTGGCATGATTACCAAATCAAAAGCGAGCATACCAACGTATTTAGGAGGTAGATACCCAAAGATTCTAGCCCATCTCCTCTCAACAAAGAATTTGGAATCAAGTTGGATGGATTGAGATATTTGTGAATGAGCTCTTTCCAAGCACTCATGCAAATATTTTTTGATTCAAAGGCGGTAAGTTGCTTAGAGTGACCAAGGATATGGTGGTAGGAAGTAGAAATCATAGGACATGTTAAAAGGAAAAATCCACATGGAAGGCACATGGCTCTAGCGTCTATTTCAAAAATCAAATCCCCCTATCCTCCCCTTGCCATGCATTAGCCTCCTCTACCCACCCCATGGCATTTGTTACCTTTAGGTGCGAGCTTTCCCAACCCCAAATCTGAGACCTTAGTCCTATGATCATCACCAAGCAATATGTTTAATGGCTTAAGATCCTTGTGAATCAAGCTAAGCCAACCTATTAAAACACAATTCTTAGATGCCTTCTGAAGTTCACAGGTGGTAGGTTCCTCATCATCCAATTGGCTTAGAGTACCTAAGGATGTGGCAGAAGCAGGTAGACATCATGGGGTGTGTCAGAATGGAAAATCCAATTACAAAGAAAAACTTTGATTCAAAAGTAGAGGAAACTCTCTCGAGATGTAGCTTCACCTAATATCCAATCTCCTCACCTCTGGAGGTTAGTTCTCATGGCTATAGTGCACATGACATGAAACATACATAACCCTTTACTCTCGTTGAGAGGTTGATTAGATCACTAGTCCAAGCACATCATGGCCTTGTCTCTAACTAATACACTAACTTATTTCACTTCTAGCTTGCCAGCTTATCAAGATGCTCTTAGGAAAGATACAAATACATTTAATGATTACTGGTCCAAGCACATCATGGCCTTGTCTCTAACTAATACACTAACTTATTTCACTTCTGGCCTACCCGGTCCCCCCCCCCCCTCTCTCTCTCTCTCTCTCTCTCTCTCTCTCTCTCTCTCTCTCTCTGTGTCTATGTAGCCCCACCTATCATCCAATCGCCTCACGTCTCGAGCTTAGTTCTCATGACTATAGTTCACATGACATGAAACATACTTGATGCTTTACTCTCGTTGAGAAGCAAGGCTAGCTTCTCAAAACGAAGGTTAGATTAGATCACTTAGGGTAGACGGTGCAAGCTTATCTCTAGACATATTGCCAGGTCATCAAGATGCTCCTAGGAAAGATACAATTACATTTAATGATTACTGGTCCAAGCACATCATGGCCTTGTCTCTAACTAATACACTAACTTATTTCACTTCTGGCTTGCCAGGTCATCAAGATGCTCTTAGGAAAGATACAATTACATTTAATGATTACTGGTCCAAGCACATCATGGCCTTGTCTCTAACTAATACACTAACTTATTTCACTTTTGGCCTACCATTATATTTTTCCACCCCCCCCCCTCTCTCTCTCTCTCTCTCTCTCTCTCTCTCTCTCTCTATGTCTCTGTGTAGCCCCACCTATCATCCAATTGCCTCACGTCTCGAGCTTAGTTCTCATGGCTATAGTCCACATGACATGAAACATACTTGATGCTTTACTCTCGTTGAGAAGCAAGGCTAGCTTCTCAAATATGAGGTTAGATTAGATCACTTAGGGTAGATGGTGCAAGGTTGTCTCTAGACATACTACCAGGTCATCAAGATGCTCCTAGGAAAATAACAATTGACTTTGGTGATTATTGGTTCAACCACATCATCGCCTTGTCTCTAGCTAATACACTAACTTAATTCACTTCTATCCACCATTATGTTTTCCCTCTCTCTCTCTCTCTCCCTCTCTCTCTCTCTCTCCTCTCCATTATTTTTTAGTTCTTCGATGTCAATAATATAATCGTATACAAACTATAAGATCATAATGGTTTGGATGATTTTAAAAATGTAGCTTGTCTTAAATGCTGCAAATATAGCTTTAACATATGGAGAGATAAATCCATCACTACTCTCTCTCTCTCTCTCTCTCTCTCTCTCTCTCTCTCTCTCTCTCTCTCTTGCCTCCATTACCTTTTTTAAAAAAATTGGTTCTTAGTTCAGTTTTCCCCTCCCAAGAATCTAAGCATCCACGAATTATAAGATCAGAATGGTTTCAATGAATGTAGCTTGTCTTAAACGATGCAAACTCACACACACACACAATGTGTCCTAAGGAAGCAAAGAATTCATGAATTATTAGATTAGAATGGTTTCAATGATTTTTGAAAATGTAGCTTGTCTTAAACGATGCAAAGACACACACATACACACACACACAATGTGTCCTAAGGAAGCAACGAATTCGCGAATTATAAAATTGGAATGGTTTCAATGATTTTGAAAATGTAGCTTGTCTTAAATGATGCAAACACACACACACACACACACACACAATGTGTCCTAAGGAAGCAAAGAATTCCAAATAGAAAGCAAAGTCAATTTGAAAAAAGGCAATCACCTACCTGGATAAACAAAAGTTGTGGAGAGAAGCTAGTGCTAGTCCAACAATAAAATGAAGCACCTACAAGAAAAACAACCAAAAAAAAAAAGTAAAGCTAAGTGAACTGTACATCTCTCTCTCTCTCTCTCTCTCTCTCTCTCTCTCTCTCTCTCTCTCTCTCTCTCTCTCTCTCGCCTCCATTATCATTTTAAAATATGGTTTTGAAATCAATTTCCCCCTCCCAAAACAGTAGCAGCATCCATGAATTATAAGATCAAAATGGTTTCGATGATCATCACAAAGAAATATGTTTAATGGCTTTAGATTCTTATGAATGAAGCTAAGCCAACCT